>NC_133399.1:42257968-42945714 GCF_047511655.1 Castor canadensis
ATACAGACAACACTGCAAGGAATGAAACCAAGTAGTGGTCATAAGAGCTTGTGGAGATGGCAGTGTGGGGCTCAGCAAGCAAACAGCCTTTTCTTGTATAACCAGTTTGGAAGGAGAAATGTAAGTTAGGGAGGACTCAATACTACCTTGTTGCCTCCTATAGAAAGTAAACTTAAAAATAACAGTCCTGGGGAAAAAACAAAGCATCCGTCACAATTCACACAGAAAGGAAGAAATGTTGACTAACATTTTGAATTGATTTTTCTGACTTGGTATTTTAAAATTTTTGTTTTCTTTCACTGTTATTTGTCATACCTTCATCCCATATACTTTTCCTCCTTTCTTTTCTCACTTCTATTTTCTTTACTCATTATCCTCCTTTTCATTAATCAATTACTAACACTTTCACATTTAATAATTTTCAAATTCCTAATTTTTCTTATAAGTATCCTTGCTCTTGTCTCTTTATCCTTAGCATGTGTGTAGCTGTGGTTTCTAATTTTTTCATCATATTTAAACATAAGATTTGTTTTCTAATGTTGCTCTTGTTGTTGTGGTCTTCTTTCTCTGCTCTGTGTGGTAGTGGGGCCTGAGACTTCATGAAAAACTGGCATGAGAAGACCATGTTAAGAAGACCCCATATAACACCAGAAGAGTTATCCATCCTTAAAGATGTGTAAATCCCAAAAGAAATTAGGAGACAAGGAGAGAGAGGGAGGGAGGGAAGGAGGGAGAGAGAGACAGAGAGAGAGAGAGAGAGAAGATGCAAGTTAATATAGAGGTGAAAAATGAGATATTACAACAGGTACCGATGAAATATAGATGGTCATTTGTGGATATTTTAAAAATTATATTCAAATAAATTGAAACATTTAGAAGAAATGAAAAAAATCTAGGCATATATGACCAGAAAGATATAAAAATCTTAAACACATGTAGAATTAGATATTAGATTAAAGGAGTGATAGTGTCCCCCAAGAAGGAAACCCTCAGGCCAGGATGGATTTAATGTTGAATATACCAGTCCTAACAAAGATCAATCACAAATGCTCTTTTCACTATTCATACAATGTTAAGGAAAAGGATTCCTCCAAACTCATTATACTAATTCAATTGCAACCCGATATCAAAAACAGATAAGGAAAAAACAATCAAGAAAAATGTAGATCAACATACTTGAAGAACATAGATACAAAAATCCTCAATACAACAACTGCAGACTGAATAGTGCAACATTAAAAATATCACACTCCGTGGTCTTGTTGATCTTGTACCAGTGATACAATGATGATTCAACATATGAAAACCAATAAAGGTAACAGAATCAAAAAATGATATGATCATGTCCATAGGTACAGAAAACATCTATGATGAAATTTAACATTCCTTCATGAAAAAATCCCTAAAACAACAAGAAATGGAAGCATCTTACCTCAACAGATCAAAGATTGTATACAACAAACCCATAGCCAACACTATACTGAACACGGAAAATTTCAAATCATGTCCTGTAAAATAAGGTATGAGACAAGGTGATTCAATCTCAGTACTCATAAAAAACAGTGCTTCACATCAAAAAGATTATTCACCACGACCAAGTAGGCTTCATCCCAGGGATGCAGGGGTGGTTCAACATACAAAAATCAATAAACGTAATAAACCACATTAACAGAAGCAAAGACAAAAACCACTTGATCATCTCAATAGATGCAGAAAAGCCTTCAATAAGATCCAACATCATTTCATGATAAAAGCTCTAAGAAAACTAGGAATAGAAGGAAAGTTCCTCAACATTATAAAAACTATATATGACAAACCTACAGCCAGCATTATACTTAATGGAGAAAAATTAAAACCATTCCCTCTAAAATCAGGAACCAGACAAGGATGCCCACTATCTCCACTCCTATTCAACATAGTACTGGAATTCCTAGCCAGAGCAATTAGGCAAGAAGAAGGAATAAAAGGAATACAAATAGGTAAAGAAACTGTCAAAATATCCCTATTTGCAGACGACATGATCCTATACCTTAAAGACCCAAAAAACTCTACTCAGAAGCTTCTAGACATCATCAATAGCTATAGCAAGGTAGCAGGATATAAAGTTAACATAGAAAAATCATTAGCATTTCTATACACTAATAATGAGCAAACGGAAAAAGAATGTATGAAAACAATTCCATTTACAATAGCCTCAAAAAAAATCAAGTACTTAGGTGTAAACCTAATAAAAGATGTGAAAGACCTCTACAAGGAAAACTATACACTTCTAAACAAAGAGACTGAGGAAGACTATAGAAAGTGGAGAGATCTCCCATGCTTATGGATTGGTAGAATCAACATAGTAAAAATGTCGATACTCCAAAAATTAATCTACGTGTTTAATGCAATTCCCATCAAAATTCCAATGACATTCATTAAAGAGATCGAAAAGTCTACCGTGAAATTTATATGGAAACACAGGAAGCCATGAATAGCCAAGGCAATACTCAGTCAAAAGAACAATGCAGGAGGTATCACAATACCTGACTTCAAACCATATTACAAAGCAATAACAATAAAAACAGTATGGTACTGGCACAAAAACAGACATGAAGACCAGTGGAACAGAATAGAGGACCCAGATATGAAGCCACACAACTATAACCAACTTGTCTTTGACAAAGGAGCTAAAAATATACGATGGAGAAATAGCAGCCTCTTCAACAAAAACTGCTGGGAAAACTGGTTAGCAGTCTGCAAAAAACTGAAACTAGATCCATGTATATCACCCTATACCAAGATTAACTCAAAATGGATCAAGGATCTTAATATCAGACCACAAACTCTAAAGTTGATACAGGAAAGAGTAGGAAATACTCTGGAGTTAGTAGGTATAGGTAAGAACTTTCTCAACGAAACCCCAGCAGCCCAGCAACTAAGAGATAGCATAGATGGGACCTCATAAAACTAAAAAGCTTCTGTTCATCAAAAGAAATGGTCTCTAAACTGAAGAGAATGCCCACAGAGTGTGAGAAAACATTTAGCAGCTATATATCAGACAAAGGACTGATAAACAGAATATATAGGGAACTTAAAAAACTAAATTCTCCCAAAACTAATGAACCAATAAAGAAATGGGCACGTGAACTAAACAGAACTTTCTCAAAAGAAGAAATTCAAATGGCCAGAAAACACATGAAAAAATGCTCACCATCTCTAGCAATAAAGGAAATGCGAATTAAAACCATACTAAGATTCCACCTCACCCCTGTTAGAATAGCCATCATCAGCAACACCACCAACAACAGGTGTTGGCGAGGATGTGGGGAAAAAGGAACCCTCTTACACTGTTGGTGGGGATGTAGACTAGTACAACCACTCTGGAAAAAAATTTGGAGGCTACTTAAAAAGCTAGACATCGATCTACCATTTGATCCAGCAATACCACTCTTGGGGATATACCCAAAAGACTGTGACACAGGTTACTCCAGAGGCACCTGCACATCCATGTTTATTGTGGCACTATTCACAATAGCCAAGTTATGGAAACAGCCAAGATGTCCCACCACTGATGAATGGATTAAGAAAATGTGGTATCTATATACAATGGAATTTTATGCAGCCATGAAGAACGAAATGTTATCATTCACTGGTAAATGGATAGAATTGGAGAACATCATTCTGAGTGAGGTTAGCCTGGCCCAAAAGACCAAAAATCATATGTTCTCCCTCATATGTGGACATTAGATCAAGGGCGAACACAACAAGGGGATTGGACTTTGAGCACATGATAAAAGCGAGAGCACACAAGGGAGGGGTGAGGATAGGTAAGACACCTAAAAAATTAGCTTGCATTTAGAGAAACTAAAGCAGATAGATACCTTAAAAGCAACTGAGGCCAATAGGAAAAGCGGAACAGGTACTAGAGAAAAGGTTAGTTCAAGAAGAATTAACCTAGAAGGTAACACCCACGCACAGGAAATCAATGTGAGTCAATGCCCTGTATAGCTATCCTTATGTCAACCAGCAAAAACCCTTGTTCCTTCCTATTATTGCTTATACTCTCGCTACAACAGAATTAGAAATAAGGGCAAAATAGTTTCTGCTGGGTATTGGGGGAGGAGGGAAGGGGCGGACTGGGTGGTAAGGGAGGGGGTGGGGGCAGGGGGGAGAAATGAACCAAGCCTTGTATGCACATATGAATAATAAAAGAAAAAGAAAAAAAACAGTGCTTGAAAGATTATCAAGTGGAATAAAGCCAAAGAGAAAGATAAAACGTGTATGAAAATAATGAAATCTAAATCTAAATCTAAATCTATCTAAATCTATCTAAAATTTAAAACAGGATATAGAAACAGAACAAATTAAAGCCCTCTAAAACCATTAATATGTGCCAACTCAATGTGCTATATATATATACACACATATATATATATATATATGTGTGTGTGTGTGTATATATATATACATACACACACACAATAGATTACTATTCACTCATGAAGAAGAACGCAGTCATGTGATGTTTAGGTAAATGTATGGAACTGGATATAATCATTTTAAGCAAATTAAGCCAGTTTCAAAAAGAAAACAGTTGCATATTTCATCTCATTGCAGAAGATAGATACAAAGGCAAATGTATACATAGACATAAACATAATATAGATATATATGCATAATACATTTCCAATAGTAGGACTTTTTGAGGGGATTTGGGAGAGGAGGGGGAGGAAAGAAGAATGATAAAGAATGAATAATATTGAAGTATATTGCATCTGTGTAGGAAGATGGCATAATAAAACACCCTGAAATCTGTTCAATAATAGGAGAAGGAGGAAGAGGGGGAGGAGAAACCTCTTGAAAAAATGAGCATAAATTTCAAAAATGAAGGACAGGAATATAAACAGGACCTGTTACTGTGTGGGTCCTGATGGGAGGGTGGTGACTGGAGAAGTTGAAGGATGGTGAATATGGTTGATGTACTTTATATACTTGTATGAAAATAGAACAATGAAACTTGTTGAAATTGTTTTAAAAAATGGGAAGGCAAATAAAGGAGAATGATGGTGAAACCTAATCATGGCACATTATAAGTGTATATAAAAATGTCACAATGAACCCCCCCTTGTACAAATGTATGCTAATCACAATGTTAAAAATAAATTTGAAAGTTGAACATTCACTTGTTTGTAGAAAAATTTTGAAACTCAATGCTTATTTTACATTTCCAGTACTTACCACTTCAGACTAGTTAAATTTGATATGCACAGTAATAATATGTCACCAATGACTACCTCTGCAGAAAGTGTTTATCTTAAAATTAACAGACTGTTAATTGAAGTATTGTTCAAGCACAAATGAGATAAAGTTATCATGAATCCCATAATCGATCAGTGTTTCCCTTGCATTAATAAGGTACATGGCACAAGGTATGAGCCACTGAAAACATGCAATCTTCAATTAAAGTACATAATTTACATTATGATTCACATTTTCAGTTGCACATTGCTTGGGTACTCGCTAATATATAAATGCATAGATACAGCACCGGAGTATTATACACAGTAGTTATACTTCTTGAATATTCACTTTGCTCCAGGGACATAGAAGTCTGCTCATATGTCCAGGGTTTACACTATTTTGAGTGGTAGGAAATATAGAATTGCTTTCATGCTATTGCCTTCTGTTTGATGGGAAAAGTAAGTATATCTCACATAGCTCCATGTTCTCAGAAAATCACAAGTAACTGGAAAATCCAATACTGTGAATACAGTAATGGATGATGACAATATACTGATCCATGACTCAGTGTGAATAAAAGAAGATACAAAAAGTGAAGAAGCTCAAAGTTCAGAATACAAACATGAGACTTGATTTCTGCATTAACCTTAAGTTACTGATTGAGAACTTTTAAATTTAGCATAATTACTGACTCCCCAAGGCAATAGGAAACACATGCATGAGGAGGCTTCTGCACTTGAAAGAATAGGGAGAAGAAAACAGTGATGGTGAAGTTAACAATACAGAAAAAATAAACAGGTACACCAACAACAAAAAGTCCTTTCTGCTCGGTAAGATTTCTGGACTTAATCCTTTGGCATCCAATCCTGGTATTGGTGCTTGGTATTCTGTGTTTTGTGGGGAAGGGTGCTTCCCCTTTTGTCAGGCAGCTTGGGGTGGAGACTGCTGGAGTTCCCCCCCTTTTCCTGGTCTTTTGGGGTGTTCATTGCAAGTGGTCTCACCAGGTGACTGGCTTGTGAGCAATAATTGGTTCCTCTGTCCACAGGGCAGCGTGCAATTGGGACCTGAGGTAACTGCCAGTTCTTGCAAAGTGGTCAGAGCTGATGTTGTTCCACCAGGCAGCAGCTGTGTTGCCTCACAGCTGCAACTCTGGCTGGTCAGCTCCTCCCCCAGTTAGGTGGGGCAAAGAAGTTTTGAGTACCACCCTCAGTCCCATGAGACTAGCACAGTGATCCACCACAACCCTGCTTCTGGTGGTTGGCTTGTTGCCCCACCCCCATTCTCAGCCTTTGTTACTTTTCCTGCCATGACTATTTTCACTGAGAGTTCAGCTCCTTGCCCCACAATAGTTCACCTGAGCAGACTCAGTGTTCCACCCCATCCCTGCTGTCAGTGTTAGATTACAATTCACTGTTTATTCTTTTCAGTTTTGTTGTGGGGAGGGTTCAGTCTGCCAGGGGCTGCACTGGATTATGTTCCCAGTGGGTGGGTAAGGAAGGCACATATGGTATGTGTTGCTCGGCTGTTGGGTCTGGAGGTTTACACCGGCAGCTTTGAAACCAGCCTGCAGGGAGAAATGGTGCAGTTTTTCTCAAGGCTGACACTTTGTGGGACTGGGTTCAGCAAAGCAGGGCATAGGGAGGCTTTCCATGGATTGGGGGGGTGTCCAGCATGTTGTAGAGTTTGATTCTGGTTGATGCTCTATCTTCTGCTTATTGAACGAGAAAAAAAAGGGGAGAAACAGCCAGAGGGCTTTTTAACCCAAGACAGACACACCCTATTTGCTGTGCCTCTCCAGGATTTTCACAGCTTTTGGTGCAATTAAAGGCTGTTTTAAGGGTCATTTCTTAAATTTTATGTCCACCTAAGGTGTTTGTGGTTATTATTTTGGCTAGAAGCAATGAGAATTACCCAAGTGTAGCTCCCACATCTGGAGGTGGATTCTGAAGTCACAGAGCTCAGGAATTCTGATTCCCTACCCTAACTGCCATTTTGTGCCAGTCTTAATTCTGTATTTTTCATACAGTGTCTTGATGTGTATCCCAGGTTGTTCTCAGCCTCTTGAGTGCTGGGAATACAGGATTTCATCATCATACCTATATTTAGTGGTATTTTTTGAAGAGCAAAAGTATAGCATTTTGATGAAGTCCAATTTATGCATTTGTTCAATTATGAATTTTGACTTCTGTCTCTTATTTTAAGGGACTTTGTCAATCATAAGTTTTCATGCTTCTAGAAGTTTTAATTTTAGGTCTTATATTTAGACCCATGATCAATTCTTTAAAATAGGGTATGAGTTACGGATCCAAGCTCATCTTTTGGATATGGATAGCCACTTGTACCAACACCATATATTGAAAAGACTATACTTCCTTCACTGCACTGATCTCATGCCCTATGAAAAACAAGTTGGCTAGTTATGTGTGTCTATTGCTATCCTTTCATTGTCTTCCATTGATCAGTATGGTTTTCTTTCTACGAGTACCACAATGTTTTCATTATTACAGATTGGTAATATTTGATATTGTCAGCCCACCCCTTCTATTTTGTTCATTTCTCAGGGTTATTTTGTGTATTCTTGATCTTTTGCATTTCCATATGAGTTTCTTTTTGGAAGACTGGGGATCAATCCCCACTGTGTTACATCCCTAACATATCAAATGGAAAGCAAAACTTGGCCAGCTGGGAATTAGATTGAGCATTCACATCTTATGCTGAATATTAACATCCTAATAATGAACCTTTGTGTTCCTGAATAAAGTCTATCTCACCATTTACATAGGTTTCATGTCATTATCTCAGGTTTGTTTTATTTTAGTGTATAGAACATTCCATATTCCTTCATATTTATGTGAAATTCAGGTGTTTTAATAGTTTTATGTTCTTTCTTCCTTTTATATAATACATTTAATTTTCATTAATATGTAGTAATTCTACATATTTATGGGCTTCAGTGTGATCTTTCTATACAGATATAGAATGTGGAATGGCCAGATCAGGATAGTTGGCATGTCTATCACCTCAGACACTCATTATTTCTTTGCTTTGAGATTGTTCAAAGTTGTAGCTCTTTTTCAATATTCAATTAATTTTTCTCAGTCAAGGCTTACTAGTGTGCTATAGAAGAGTAGAAGTGATTATTTCTAAACAACTGCACCCTGGACCTGCTCCCTATTTTCTCTTCATTTACCACCTCCACACTCCTTACCACTATTAAATTCTCAATTCAGTGAGATCAAATATTTGCATGGAGACTACATAAAGGGTGATCACTTTTTATTGATCTCAAAGTGTTTAATTTCTTTGATTTTATATTTTTCTGCTTTTCCTTTAATAGATCTTATCTGTGGTGTTAACTCCATTTCCATTGCTATGACAAAATACCATACACTAAAATTTGTTCTGGAGGCTGGGAAGTCCAACATAAAGGGACTAGCCAATTGTTGTCTGGTGAAGACCTGCTTCTTGGTTCACAGAGGTTCCCTCACAAGGAAGAAGGAGTAAAGGCTCTCTCCAGGATATGTGTTTTTAAGAGCACTAAATTGCAATCCTAGGGAATCCTTCTCCACTAACTAATTTCCTTCAAATGCCCCACCTCCTGATATCACACCCTCTGTGATTAGCTTTCAGCATAAAAATTATGAGGGGACACATTCACACTACAGAAAACTTTTATTTTCCTGTATCTCTGGCTCTCTGGGTAAATTTGTTGTTTCTTAAAATCTCAAGATGGGAATCAAGATCATCGATTTGAATGAGACTATCCTAAGTGGAATAGGATATTTGTGTTCTAAATGGAACACATGTGTGTTCATTATCTGCTAATAACAATTTAAGTCTAGCTATAGATACATTCCATGAATTCTTTTGTCTTGTATTTTCATTTTGTTCAATGAATTCTTATTTCTGTTCTCATTTCCATATTGATCAGGATTTATTTAGATATGTGAGGCTTAGTTTTCAAATATTTGAATATTTTCCAAATTTTTTGATAACTAATTTGAAAACTTTGTGGTCAGGGCACATACTCTGTATGACAAATTATTTTGAATTAATCTTTTGAGTAAACATTTTTTATTGCACACTATGTGGTTCATTTGAAAATATATTTTAACTTTTTCCTAATCTCAGAAAAAAATCCACATATAAGAAGCCATCACAGATAAAGCCTGTCACTGAAGGATCACCTGTAGTTTTGTTTAATTTTTATCACTTCAAATCTCTAAAAGTATGATTTGATCTTTTAAAAAAATGCTTTCCTATAGTTCTCTTTTTGAGTCTTCTTTTGGGAAACATTTAAGTTAATTACAAACAGGTTGGTCCTAGTTGGTCTTGTTTTTGTGACTGCTTTGATGTATCAGAATTAATTCCTCACTGCTGAAAAGAGAACTTTCTGATTATTCTACTCAATGTCCTGAGTATCTGAGTTTCACACTTCCTAGTACTGTGCGAGCATCAAACCCAGTTCCCCAAGCCTTCTCCTGTTTTATGCCTCAAACTTGATAGAACAATAATGTCGCCATTTTGTGAATCTGTGCCATTTCATCCTCTGGCTTCACTTGAGAAATGGAGCCTCCCCCAGGCAGCTCCACCCCCAATGGCAGCTCCAACTCTAACAGAAATTCCTGCAGTCTAACTCCCTCAAGCTCCCTCTTCTATAAGAGCCATGCCTAGCCCAGAGTCAGCACTGCGCCATCTTTCCCTGGCCAGCCTGGCAGCTCAAGTCTGTCATTAGACCTTGCTCTTGAGGATTCCAAGATGACGGCTAGAGGGAGGAAGCAGAAAGCGAGCCTCCTATAGTGAAATCTTGGAGAGACGCTGGAGACACACTTTGCAGGCAAAATCACTGAGAAGAGGCAAAACTTTGACCCCTCCACACCTCCAGCCGGCACAGAGAATCTCCACTTCACGTTAACTGGAGAAACAAGGAGGGCCCCCAGGCTGCCAGTCGCCTGCACCCAGACAGCTTGGGAAGATGTGGACAAGGTGAGCTTTGTGGTACCGCGGTACTCCCACAGACAAGCCTGGGCCAGAGCAGCATAGCCCCCTGGACAGACAGACCTCCACCGGGGGGAAAAAAAGAGAAACTGACTATTAAGCAATAAGAACAATAAAGACACGCAGGAAAGAGGGTGGGGCGAACTAAGCGCCGAAGATTGGGGGAAGGAAATCCTTCCCAGGACTGTAAATAAATAAGCCGGGTGGGCTGGAGAGGCTCTGGAAGGAGCGGGGGCGTGCACCCAGCAACCAGGAGCGGGAAAGCTTGTAAGAGTGGTGGAGGGAGGAAAACTCCACAGGAGAGGAGGGAAGACCCACTTCCCACGTGAGCTGTAAACAAACATGGCGACTGGCAGGAGCAGCAGCACTGCCCAGTAATCAGGAGCAGGAAAGCTTGTAAAAGTGGTGGGAGGAAAACTGCACAGGAGGGGGGGAAGACCCACTTTCCACATGAACTGTAAATAAACATGCAGGCCTGAGAAAGTGGGTGCAGTGTCACCTTCCCCAGTGTGCTTGGAAAGGGGAAAGCTTGTACCAGAGGCTCACGCACAAGAGAACTCTGAGTAAACAAAGCCTGCAGGGCCAGGTTAGTGCTAAGCTCACCCAGAGATCTGCATAAATAATGCCTCCAGCAACAGCAGGCTGACAGCAGCGGGCAGGCAAGCCACAGCCGCAGATACCATTCTCACAACTGTCTCCAGACTTTTTTTTTCTCTTTTTCTCCCTACCTTTGATGAGAAAACTGAATTACACCTGCATGCTGAAAAACTTACTGAAACTGTATTGCATTTGAACTTGGGACACTTGGTGGGTTTTTGTGTGTGTGTGTGTGTGTGTGTGTGTGTGTGTGTGTGTGTGTAGTTTTGTTCTACTTTATGCGTCGCCTTTGATAACACAACTACAGAACAACAACTGAGGCACAATCTCCAGGATTGGAGACTGAGATGGATACCCAAATTATTAAGACTGAAACTTCATTGCATTTGAAATTGGAGGTTTTCTGGTTTTTTAAAAATTTTTCTGTTTTTCATTTTATTTTACTTTATTTATGTATACATATATATTTCTTTCATTTACTTATTTTTTATTTTATTATCTTTATTTTTTTAATTTTTTATTTTCAATCCTCTCTCTCTCTAATGCCTGTTCAGCTTACTGTCGATTAGTACACTAACGCTCCCTGTTTATACCTTTGAAACTTTCTAGTCTGATTCCTTGTTCTGTTTTCTCCTTCTTGTTTGTTTATTTGTTTTTCCCTTTTCTTTAACTTCTTGCTTTCCATCTCTGCTCACCCTTCCAATCTAAACATCACCATTGTTATTATTACAAGCTAGAAAATACTTAATTGCACACAGTACAGGGACAGTAACAACACCAAAGACAATGATGGGAAGACACAAAAAACAGGGAAACCAGTTTCCCCACAGCAAATAATTAGTACAGGAACCAGAGGGGAATGAAGAAAACAGATACTCAGATCCAGACTCCAACAAAATGAAAATAAACTATGCAAAAGGACCCAATGAAGCCCACAAAAATAATTTAAAAGAAGACATACTATAGGTACTCAATGAGAATTTTATAGAGATGATACTGGATAGGGTCAACCAAAATGTACAGGAGACACTCAAGCAATTCCAAGACAACAAAAATAGAGAATTTGAAAAAGCAAAAGAAGAAATAAAGGAAACCATAGAAGCACTGTATAAACACCAAAGTGAGACAGAGAACACAATGAATAAACAGATAAATGAACTCAGGACAAAAATAGACAACATTAAAAAGGAAACAATCCAGGATATGGAAAACCTCAGAAAAAAGAATGAAACAGAACTGCAAAACAAAAGGGAAGGCCAATCCAGCAGAATAGAACAAACAGAAGACAGAATCTCAGAACTTGAAGATGAAATGGTAATTAAAGGAAAAACCGAAGAACTATTAATTAAACAACTCAAGATCTGTGAAAAGAAGATTCAAGAACTCACTGACTCCATCAAAAGACCAAACTTGAGAATCATGGGCATCGAAGAAGGAGAATAGGTGCAATCGAAGGGAATGCATAATATATTCAACAAAATAATAAAGGAAAATTTCCCAAATCTAGAGAAAGATATTCCCATGCAGATGCAAGAGGCCTCCAAGACACCAAATAGACCAGATCAAAATAGAACTACCCCATGACATATCATCATTAAAACAACAAGTTCAGAAACTAGGGAAAGAATATTGAAGGCTGTAAGAGAGAAAAAACAACTAACATACAAAGGTAAACCGGTCAAAATCACAGCAGACTTCTCAACAGAAACATTAAAAGCAAGAAGAGCCTGGGGTGAGATCTTCCAGGCACTGAATGAAAATAACTTCAACCCCAAAATACTCTACCCAGCAAAACTATCATTCAAAATAGATGGAGCAATAAAAGTCTTCCATGATAAGCAGAAACTAAAACCATATGTGACCACAAAGCCACCACTACAAAAGATTCTTCAAGGGATTCTGCACACAGAAAGTGACACCCAACTTAACCATGAAAAGACAGGCAGCACCAAACCACAGGAAAAGAAAAGGCAAGACAGTAGAGAGTAATTTCAACTTAGGTACACACAATCAAACCTTCAAACAACTAAGACAACTAAACGACAGGAATCACCACATACCTATCAGTACTAACACTTAATGTTAACGGACTTAATTCACCCATCAACAGGCACCGCTTGACGAAAGGGATTAAAAGGGAAGATCCAACAATTTGTTGCTTACAGGAGACCCATCTCACGAACAGAAATAAGCATAGACTTAGGATGAAAGGCTGGAAGAAGATTTACCAAGCCAATGGCCCCCGAAAACAGGCAGGAGTAGCAATACTTATCTCTGACAAAGTAGACTTCAAACCTACATTGATCAAATGAGATAAAGAAGGACATTCCATACTAATAAAAGGGGAAATAGACCAAAAGGAAATAATAATCATCAACCTGTATGCACCCAATGTCAACGCACCCAATTTCATCAAACATACCCTGAAAGACCTAAAAGCATGTATTAACGCCAACACAGTGGTTGTGGGAGACTGTAACACCCCATTATCATCAATAGATAGGTCATCCAAATAAAAAATCAATAAATAAATCCTAGTTCTAAAATATACAATAGATCAAATGGACCTACTTGATGTCTACAGAACATTTCATCCAACATCTACACAATATATATTCTTCTCAGCAGCCGATGGAACCTTCTCCAAAATAGATCATATCCTAGGGCACAAAGCAAGTCTCAGCAAATATAAGAAAACAGAAATTATACCATGCATACTATCTGATCACAATGGAATAAAAGTAGAACTCAACAACAAAAGTAAAGACAAAAAACATGCAAATAGCTGGAAACTAAATAACTCATTACTTAATGAACAATGGATCATCGATGACATAAAAGAGGAAATTAAAATGTTCCATGAAGTGAATGAAAATGAAAACACAACCTACCGGAACCTATAGGACACAGCAAAGGCAGTCCTGACAGGAAAGTTTATAGTCATGAATGCATATATTAAAAAGACTGAAGGATCAAAAATCAATGACCAAATGATACATCTCAAACTCCTAGAAAAACAAGAACATGCAAATCGCAAAACAAATAGAAGGAGAGAAATAATATAAATAAGAGCTGAAATCAATGAAATAGAAACCAAAAAACCATACAAAGAATTAATGAAACAAAAAGTTGGTTCTTTGAAAAAATAAACAAGATCGATAGACCCCTGGCAAACTTGACTAAAATGAGGAGAGAAAAAAACCCAAATTAGTAGAATCAGGAATGCAAAAGGGGAGATAACAACAAACACCATGGAAGTCCAGGAAATCATCAGAGACTACTTCGAGAACCTATATTCAAATAAATTTGAAAATCTTAAAGAAATGGACAGATTTCTAGATACATATGATCATGCAGAACTGAACCAAGAGGAAATTAATCACCTGAATAGACCTATAACACAAAATGAAATTGAAGCAGCAATCAAGAGTCTCCCCAAAAAGAAAAGTCCAGGACCTGATGGATTCTCTGCTGAATTCTATCAGACCTTTAAAGAAAAACTGATACCAACCCTCCTTAAACTGTTCCACGAAATAGAAAGGGAAGGAAAACTGCCAAACACATTTTATGAAGCCAGTATTACACTTGTACCAAAACCAGGCAAAGACACCTCCAAAAAGGAGAACTATAGGCCAATCTCCTTGATGAACATTGACGCAAAAATCCTCAACAAAATAATGGGAAACCGAATTCAGCAACACATCAAAAAGATTATTCACCACGACCAGGTAGGCTTCATCCCAGGGATGCAGGGGTGGTTCAACATACGAAAATCAATAAACATAATAAACCACATTAGCAGAACTAAAGACAAAAACCACTTGATCATCTCAATAGATGTAGAAAAAGCCTTTGATAAGATCCAACACCATTTCATGATAAAAGCTCTAAGAAAACTAGGAATAGAAGGAAAGTACCTCAACATTATAAAGGCTATATATGACAAACCTATGGACAGCATTATACTTACCGTAGAAAAACATAAACCATTCCCTCTGAAATCAGGAACCAGACAAGGATGCCCACTATCTCCACTCCTATTCAACATAGTACTGGAATTCGTAGCCAGAGCAATTAGGCAAGAAGAAGAAATAAAAAGAATACAAATAGGTAAAGAAACGGTCAAAGAATCCCTATTTGCAGATGACATGATCCTATACCTTAAAGACCCAAAAAACTCTACTCAGAAGCTTCTAGACATCATCAAAAGCTATAGCAAGGTAGCAGGATATAAAATCAACATAGAAAAATCATTAGCATTTCTATACACTAACAATGAGCAAACGGAAAAAGAATGTATGAAAACAATTCCATTTACAATAGCCTCAAAAAAAATCAAATACCTAGGTGTAAACCTAACAAAAGATGTGAATGATCTCTACAAAGAAAACTATAAACTTCTGAAGAAAGAGATTGAGTAAGACTATAGAAAGTGGAGAGATCTCCCATGCTCGTGGATTGGTAGAATCAACATAGTAAAAATGTCTATACTCCCAACAGTTATCTACATGTTTAATGCAATTCCCATCAAAATTCCAATGACATTCATTAGAGAGATTGAAATATCTACCATGAAATATATATGGAAACACAAGAGGCCACAAATAGCCAAGGCAATACTCAGTCAAAAGAACAATGCTGGAGATATCATGATACCTGACTTCAAACTATATTACAAAGCAATAATGATAAAAAAACAGCATGGTACTGGCACAAAAACAGACATGAAGGCCAGTGGAACAGAATAGAGGACCCAGATATGAAGTCACACAACTATAACAAACTTGTCTTTGACAAAGGAGCTAAAAATATAAGATGGAGAAATATCAGCCTCTTCAACAAAAACTACTGGGAAAACTGGTTAGCAGTCTCCAAAAAACAGAAAATAGATCCATGTATATCACCCTATACCAATGTTAACTCAGTATGGATCAAGGATCTTAATATCAGATCACAAACTCTAAAACTGATACAGGAATGAGTAGGAACTACTCTGGAGTTAGTAGGTATAGGCAAGAACTTTCTCAACGAAACCCCAGCAGCCCAGCAACTAAGAGATAGCATAGATAAATGGGCCCTCATAAAACTAAAAAGCTTCTGTTCATCAAAAGAAATGGTCTCTAAACTGAAGAGAACACCCACAGAGTGGAAGAAAATATTTGCCAGCTACACATCAGACAAAGGACTGATAACCAGAATATATAGGGAACTTAAAAAACTAAATTCTCCCAAAACTAATGAACCAATAAAGAAATGGGCGAGTGAACTAAACAGAACTTTCTCAAAAGAAGAAATTCAAATGGCCAAAAAACACATGAAAAAATGCTCACCATCTCTAGCAATAAAGGAAATGCAAATTAAAACCATACTAAGATTCCACTTCACCCCTGTTAAAATAGCCATCATTAGCAACACCACGAACAACAGGTGTTGGCGAGGATGTGGGGAAAAATGAACCCTCTTACACTGTTGGTGGGAATGTAAACTAGTACAACCACTCCAGAAAAAAATTTGGAGGCTACTTAAAAAGCTAAACATTGATCTACCATTTGATTCAGCAATACCACTCTTGGGGATATACCCAAAAGACTGTGACACAGGTTACTCCAGAGGCACCTGCACAGCCATGTTTATTGCGGCACTAGTCACACTAGCCAAGTTATGGAAACAGCCAAGATGTCCCACCACTGATGAATGGATTAAGAAAATGTTGTATCTATACACAATGGAATTTTATGCAGCCATGAAGAAGAACGAAATGTTATCATTCGCTGGTAAATGGATAGAATTGGAGAACATCATTCTGAGTGAGGTTAGCCTGGCCCAACAGACCAAAAATCATGTTTTCCCTCATATGTGGACATTTGATCAAGGGCAAACACAACAATGGGACTGACTTTGAGCACATGATAAAAGCGAGAGCACACAAGGGAGGGGTGAGGATACGTAAGACACCTATAAAATTAGCTACCATTTGTTGCCCTTAATGCAGAGAAACTAAAGCAGATACCTTAAAAGCAACTGAGGCCAATAGGAAAAGGGGACCAGGAACTAGAGAAAAGGTTAGATCAAAAAGAATTAACCTAGAAGGTAACACACACGCACAGAAAATTAATGTGATTCAACTCCCTGTATAGCTATCCTTATCTCAACCAGCAAAACCCTTGTTCCTTCCTATTATTGCTTATACTCTGTGTACAACAAAATTAGAAATAAGGGCAAAATAGTTTCTGCTGGGTCTTGAGGGGGTGGAGGGAGAAGGAAGGGGCAGAGTGGGTGGTAAGGGAGGGGGTGGGGGCAGGGGGGGAGAAATAACCCAAGCCCTGTATGCACATATGAATAATAAAAAAAATACCTTTGAAAAGGGCAGTATAGATAAGCAGCCTGGATTCCTCCAATTCCATTCTCTATTAATCCCAGTCCATTAGATCTTCAGTCATATCCTGTACCTCAGCTCATTTTTTGCAGTCGTCAAGTATCCTCGCATTGGTACACACAGTGGCCAAGATTTTCATCCTATGTTTATTGATACGTCAGTAGCATTTGCGAAGTTGCTCATTCCTTGTATTTTGTACAATAAAATAAAACCTTTTTTTGCGTTCTAAAAAAAAGTAATGAACTTTACTATTTAATTCATCCAAAGAGATCCAAAACAGACTTATTTTTTTTATTCATTTATTCACATGTGCATACACTGTTTCGGTCATTTCTCCCCCAAGCTCCCTGCCCCTACCCTCTCCTCCACTCACTTCCAGGCAGAACCTGTTCTGCCCTTTTCTCTAATTTTGTTGAAGAGAAGACATAAGCATAGTAAGAAGGACAAAGTGTTTTTGTTAGTTGAGATAAGGATAGCTATACAGCGAAATTCCTAGCATTGCTTCCATGTATAAATGTGTTACAACCCAAGTTGATTCATCTCTAACTGATCTTTACACTTGTTCCTGATCCCCTTTCTCATGTTGACCTCTGTCACTTTAAGGTTTCCATATTAGTTCCTATGGAGTGGGGACATCAAATGCATTCATGTTTTGGGTTTACTACCTATCCCTGTATCTCCCGTATGTGCTCTCCCCTTAGCATGTGACCCAAGTCCAACAACATCGCTGTATTTGCCCTAGATCTAAAGTCTGCATATGAGCAGACTTCTGAGCCTGGCTAGCCTCGCTCAGAATGTTCTCCAGTTCCATCCATTTACTTGCGAATGATAAGATTTCATTATTCTCCATGGCTGAGTAAAACTCCACTGTGTATAAATACCACATTTTCTTCATCCATTCATCAGTGGTGGGGCATCTTGGTTGTTTCCATAACTTGGCTATCGTGAATAGCGCTGCAATAAACATGGGTGTGCAGGTACCTTTGGAGTGACCTGTGTTGCATTCCTTCGGGTATATCCCCCCAGGAGTGGGATTACTGGATCATATGGCAGATCTACGTTTAGATTTTTAAGAAGCCTCCAAATTTTTTTCCAGAGTAGTCGCACCAGCTTGCATTCCCACCATCAGTGTACAAGGGTTCATTTTTCCCCAAATCCTCACCAACAAGTGTTGTTGTTGGCATTTTTGATGATGGTTGTTCTAACAGGGGTGAGGTGGAATCTTAGTGTGGTTTTGATTTGCATTTCGTTTATGGCTAGAGATGGTGAGCATTTTTTCATGTGTTTGGGGCCATTTCAATTTCTTCTTTTGAGAAAGTTCTGTTCAGTTCAGTTGTCCAATTCTTTATTGGTTCATTGATTTTGGGAAAGTTTAGTTTCTGATATTCTGGTTATCAGTCCTTTGTCTGATGTATAGCATACACAGCATATTTCTTGATGGCAACCCTTAAAAGCAAGAAGGGCATGGAGTGAGGTATTTTGGGCACTGAATGAAAATAACTACAACCCTAGGATACACTACCCAGCAAAACAGTCATTCAAAATCGACAGAGAAATAAAAATTTTTCAGGATAAACAAAACTAAAACAGTATATGACCACCAAGCTACCACTACAGAAGAGTCTACAAGGAACTCTGCACACAGAAGATGAAAGCAAACAAAACCATACGAGGACTGGAAGCACTGAACCACAGGAGAAGAAAAGGCAAGCAATCAGAGAGTAGCACTGATTCAACTGCACACAATCGAATCCATATACAACAGAAACGACTAAATGTCAGGAATCACCACATATATATCAATATTATCACTGAATGTCAATGGACTCAACTACCCCATCAGAAGACACCATTTGGTAAACTGGATTAAAAAGGAAGATCCAACAATTTGTTGTTTACAATACAGCAACCTTATTGACAGAAATGAACACTCGCTTAGGGTGAATATCTAGAAGGTTATTTACCAAGCCAATGCCCCCCCCAAACAGGCATGAGTTGCAATACTTTTATCATACAAAGGATACTTAAAGAAAGTCATGGCATACTAATAAAAGGGCAATACATCAAAAGGAAATAATAATTTTCAACCTATATGCACCCCGTGTCAGTGCACCCAATTTCACCAAACACTAAAGGACTTAAAAGTACAGATAGACTGCAATGCAGTGTTAGTGGGAGATTTTAATACCCCTCTATCACCAATAGATAGGTCATCCACACAATAAATCAAATGACAAGAGAGGGCAAATGGACCTAACTGATGTCTACAGAATATTTCATCTGACAACAGCACAATACAGATTCTTCTCAGCAGCCCATAGAACTTTCTCCAAAACAGATCATACCTTAGGGCACAAAGCAAGTCTCAGCAAATGTAAGAAAACAGAAATAACCCCCTGCATTCTCTCCAATCACAATGCATTAAAAGTAGAGCTCAGTAACAAAAACAGCTTAAAATACGCAAATAATTCGAGGCTGAATAATACACTGCTCAACCATCAGTGCATTACAAAAGAAATTACAGCTGAAATCAAAAGGTTCCTGGAAATTAATGAAAATGAAAACACCAACTACCAGAACCTATGGGACACAGTAAAAGCAGTCCTAAGAGGAAAGTTACAGCCATGAGTGCATGTAGTAAAAGAACAGAGATATCTCAAATAAATGACCTAATGCTATGTGTCCAACTCCTAGAAAAACAAGAACAAGCAAAACCCAAAGGATGCAGAAGGAGAAAAATAATAAATTAAGGGTCAAATTAATGAAATTAATGAAATACAGACCAAAAGATCCATACAAAAACAATCAAATTAACAAAAAGCTGGTTCTTTGAGAAAATGAACATGATTGACAATCCCCTGGCAAATCTGAATAAAATGAGGAGAGAAAAGACCCAAATTAGTAAAATCAGAAATGAAAAAGGAGAGATAACAACAAACACCAAGGAAATCCAGGGAAACATCAAAGAGTACTTTGAGAATCCACAGTCCAGTAAATTGGAAAATTGAAGAAATAGACAAATTTCTAGATAATTATGACCATCCAAAACTGAACCAAGAAGATATTAATCACCTACACAGCTCTATAACACATAATGAAATTGAAGTAGCAATAGAGTCTCCAAAAAAAAAATACACCAGGACCTGATGGATTCTCTGCTGAATTTTACCAAACCTTTCAAGAAGAACTAATACAAATGCTCCTCATATTTTTCCAAGAAATTGAAATAGAAGGAACACTGCCTAACTCATTCTGTGAAGGCAGTATTATACTCATCCCAAAACCGGACAATGACATATCCAAAGAGGAGAACTACAGGCCAATTTCCGTGATGAACATTGATGCAAAAATCCTCAATAATAAAATAATGGCAAACTGAGCCCAACAATGTGTCAGAAAGATCATTCACCATGGCCAAGTTGGCTTCATCCCAGGGATGCAGGGATAGTTCAACATATGCAAATCAATAAATGTAATACAATACATTAATAGAAGCAAAGACAAAAACCACTAGGTCATCTCAATAGATGCAGAAAAAGCCTTTGATAAGATCCAACACCACTTCATGATAAAAGCTTTAAGAAAACTAGGAACAGAAGGAAGGTACCTCAACATTGTAAAGGATACATATGACAAACCTATAGCCAACATCATACTTAATGGGGAAAAACTGAAACCATTTCCCCTAAATCCAGAACAAGACAAGGGTGCTCACTCTCCTCACTCCTATCCAACATAGTCCTGGAATTCTTAGCCAGAGCAGTAAAGCAAAAAGGAGAAACAGAAGGAATACAAATAGGTAAAGAAATAGTCAAAGTATCCCTATTTGCAGATGACATAATCCTGTACCTCAAAGATGCAAAAAACCCCACCCCAAAACACCTAGACACCATAAACAGTTTCAGTAATATAGTAGTATACAAAATCAACTTACAAAAATCAGTAGTCTTTCTATACACCGACAATAAACAAACAGAGAAAGAATATAGGAAAACAATTCCATTTACAATACCCTCAAAAAAATCAAATACCTAGGAATAAACTTAGTAAACAATGCAAATGACGTCTATAAGGAGAAGTACAAACCACTGAAGAAAGAGATCACGGAAGACTACAGAAGGTTGACAGATCTCCCATGTTCGTGGATTGGCAGAATCAACATAGTGAAAATGGCTATACTACCAAAAGCAATCTGCATGTTCAATGCAATTCCCATCAACATCTCAATGACATTCATCACAGAGATTGAAAAATCTGTGCTAAAGTTCATTTCAAAACACAAAAGACCATGAATAGCCAAGGCAAAATTGAGCAAAATGAGCAATGGTGGAGGTATCACAATACCCAAGTTCAAAATATACTACAGAGCCATAGCAATAAAAACAGCATGGTACTGGCACAAAAACAGACATGAAGACCAGAGGAACAAATTAGAGGACCCAGATATGAATCCCACACAGCTACACCCACCTGATTTTTGACAAACGTGCAAAAACCCTACAATGGAGAAAAGACAACCTCGCAACAAATGTTACTGGGAAAAGTAGTTACATGCCTGCAGAAAACTAAAACTAGATCCCTGCCTGTCACCTTCTACTAGTATCAACTCAAAGTGGATTAAGGACCTTAATATGAGACCCAAAACCTTGCAGTTACTACATGAAAGAGCATGGAATACTCGGGAAGCTATAGTTGCAGGCAAGAACAATATGGAAGCTTCTTTAAAAATTAAACATAGATCTGCCATATGATCCAGCAATATCACTACTCAGGATATACCCAAAGGAACGTGACTCAGGTTATTACAAAGGCACCTGCACAGTCAAGATGCCCCCACTACTGATGAATGGATTAGGCAAATGTGATATACACAATGGAATTTTACTCAGCCACAAAAAAGAAAGAAATGTTGTCATTTGCAAGTAAATGGATGGAACTGGAGAACATCATCTTAAGCGAAGTTAGCCAGGCTCAGAAGGTCAAAAATCCACATGTTCTCCCTCATATGCGGATTATAGACTTAAAACAAATGCAGTGATAGTATTGGACATGGGTCACACACTAAGGGGAGAACCCACAGGAGAGGAATAGGGAAAGGGAAGGAAACCTAAAACTTCAATGTGGTTGATGTGTTCACTGTAGTGGAGCAAATACAGTAATCTTAAACTGGCAGAGGCCACTATGGGAAGGGGACCAGGAAGTAGAGAACAGGTCCGACAGAGATGAACCAATGTGGACTGCAATACACAAGTACATGGAAGCAACACCAGGAATCTCTCTATATAGCTATCTTTACCTCAAACTAGCAAAAACACTATGTTTTTCTTATTGTCACTCATGTTTTCTCTTCAACAATACTGGAGTACAAGAGGGCAGAACAAGTTCTGCCTGGAAGCAGGAGAGGTGGGTGAGGGGAGAAGAGCTTGAGGAGGGCAAGGAGGCCCAAACAATGAATACACATGTAAGTAAATGTAAAAATGATAAAAAATGAGAAAAATGAGAAAAAAGTTTCCCCCAGGTACCGAATGTTATAAGAGAGCCTTTGTTGGGACACCCACCAGCAGGTCAGATATAACATTGGCTCATATTATCCTCAGTATGCCATTAAGGGATACTGGAAGTTGCAGACTAAGGAGAACAGTGCAGGCTACATTTGCAATGGAAAGTGAGAAGAGTGTGTCTGCTGGACCTATTTGGGGCATTGGGAAAGTTCTGATGGTGGGGGAGTCCAGGACCTAGCTCAGGAACAACTTGTTAGAGAGACAGCACACTGAGTATCAGAGGCACTCTCACCCAGACTGAGGCCATCTGCCAATAAAGGTACTGGGCCCCTGTATAATGAAATCAGAAGCAAATTAGCAGAGGATTAGACCTCCCAACAATAGGAAAAAATCTTTTTGTAGACTGACAAAAAGTGGAAAGTACTAAATGTCTCAAACCACTGGGTATATGGTAGCGCCCTCATGAGTGAGGAATGGCCTTGGAGAGGGACCAGTTTAAATGCTTGTCAACTTTTATTGTGGAGTCAATATATAACTAGACAAGAGAGTAACTGACCTCACACCTGGGCTCTCACATCAGAGGTAAGTGGGGAACAATGTATCAAAAGAATCAGGCCAAAATATGCAACATGGGTGATGGAGACCCCTTGTAAAAGGGTACTCTCTTGGAATGGGACTATTCTAACCTGGTGCATTGTGTAGCAGGGAGGAGGATCAGAAGAAAACAGACTAGGCCTGAGTCCTGAGAAAGTAGCCGGGAGGTGGGGGTGGCAAAGCAGAGATAAAACCTAAGAAATCTAAACATGAGGAAAGTGGTCACATAGCACTGAGGAGGGGAAAACTCCCATAGCATGAGGGTAAATTAGCCAATAAAATTAAATATAACCATATTTGGATTAGACCTTGCTTTTTGCTTCTGTAACCTGCTTGCAAGGGTATATAAGGTGAGACCCCCTTTGTTCTCGGGGCTCAGCCTTTGGACATGAGTCTGCTGACTCACTGTTTGTGCTGGCACAATAAAATGTTGCTTCCTGCTAATTGCCTCTGGTTCCATATCTCAGCTAGCAACCTCCAACAACATTTCTTGGGGCTCCTTCCTTATCTGGGATTGCGGAGATGGTGAGTTATCACCTCCCTTGTCACTAGGATGCATCCACCTGAGCCACCAGGAGGAGATCCCACCAGATGCCAACGGACAGCCTGATCCAGAGAGGGATTCATCCTCCTGGCAAGTCAGGCTGAGGGCCTGGGATGCACAATGGAACCCAGTTGGGCACAGGAGCCAGCAAAGGGAGGGAAGCACCACTCATCAGACTGGTAAGAATCCAGATTCAAATTCAGGCCTGCCCCAGGAGGCAGAAGGGGAGACTGATCATCTCCCAGAGACTGCTAGTAACCAACTGTTTTGGGGTGAAACCATGTCTCTCAGGTTCAGGGAGTGGAGTGGAAGTATTGTGCTGTGCAAGAATGTGTGAATGTGCGAGCCTGAGACACAGCCCAGCTGCAAAGTGAGTGAGGAGTCCCGATCCTCGGTTCTATGGTGAACTCATAAGGTCAAGGGTGAGCCCTAAGAGGGCCTCCAGTCTGGAGTTTATATGGATTCTCTAGGGCCAAAGAGATGCCTGAGTCCCCGCGAGGGGAGCAGCCAGAGACAGACAAAGTGAGTGCTTTTCCAAAACCCCTCCCCCTCTATGTCTGTCTGGCAGTCTGGTAACTCTGGAAATCAGAGTAAGAACACTCCCTTGGAGTGTATGATTAATAACTTTAAAAAGGGATTTAATGTACTGGACTACAGAGTTAACTCTTAACAAGCTAAAGGTCCTTTGTGAAATAGATTGGCCTGCTTTTGGTGTAGGATGGCCTCAGGAAGAGTCACTAGATAAAACTGGGATTAATGAAGTTTGCAGAGTAATCGTAAAAAACAAAAAACAAACAAACAAAACCCTAATACCCAGGAGAGTGAGAAAAGCCAAGAGACTAAAACTGGTCTTCAAAAACCAGACTCTGCTGTTTATTTAGATTCAGGTAGCAATTTATTAGGCAGACTGAGGAGAAATCAGAATCTTTCAGTCTTGATGGGTAGTTTTCGTGGCCCAGTTTGCACATCTTCATCCAAAATGGGCATCCTGAAGGAGGACTGAGGGCTGAGGGTTTGGCTCAAGTGCTAGGGTGCCTGCCTAGCAAGCACAAGGCCCTGAGTTCAAACCCCAGTACCACCAAAAAAAAAATCTCTGAAGGAGGACTGAGGTTCAGTTCAGTTAAGTTTTTATGTCTTAAAAATAAAAAGTAAACAGAAAATAATTTAGGATTATAAAAATACGCCAGAAATACTGCACTAGCTGGCATCTTTACTTCTAGAGAGTATAAACAGGGAGAACCTACCTAAAAGGGTGAGAAAACGAGCAACTTTGACTGTTGCTGGCAAAAAACAAAAACTTTTCCAAAAGGTTGGTGCAGTAAGCTTGGTATGTTATTGAGACAGTCATGAGATGCTTATGTTTCCCTTGCTAATGGCTGGTCAGATTAAGCATCCATCTAATGGTGTACTCACAGTGTGTGTGTGTATGTGTAAGCATCTTCAAAATGGTTCTTAAACTGCTGCTATAAGATTAATATGATACTCAAGGTAACAAAAAAACAGGGTATTTATTCTAAAGATCTCTGTTATAAACTGCTTAGGCTTTTTACACATAAATATGTAAACATCTTGAGAACAGTTCTTATTATAGAGTCAATGTAAAAATTATTACTCTGTTCTACTGCTACTTTCAAAAAATAGGTTATCAAACTTATTTCAATCAGGTCTTACTAAGATGCAGGCATTCAGGGGTTAACACTCCAGCTCAGACCAGAGGAGACAGAAAAAAAAAAAAAGAAGTAAAGGGGGGCCACAGTGTGCAGAAATCTTGGAATTTAGGTAAAGAAATGACCTTCGCATGTTTCATTCTGACATAAATACAATCAGGAATTTAATACATAGATCTATTAACTAATGGGCTTTCTATAAGTAGCTTTTATACAAAAATAATTTCAAGGTTGCTTTCTTTCTTGTTTTTTCATACAAATGTAAGACTCTAAGTTAAAAGATTTTATGAGTTATTTTCAACAAGTAACAAAAATATATAAAAGGTATTAAGAATATGGTTTTTAGAAAAATAAACGGTTAAAACCTTTCAGATAAAGAAAGGATAAAGACAAGCTCCCCCACAGGCTACATATTAAGTTGTCAGAAAGATATAGATGCTTATGTAAGTGATTAAGTTAACTAAAATCTAAGAGTCACATTAAAGGTTTTGTAAGGTCAAAATTTAATGTACTGATGTTAAACTAACACTTAATTCTCTAAGCTTATAACAACAAGGATATCTTTAAAATACTGTATTGTTCTTGATAATGTTTACAAAAAATTGTCTTAAAATGATTTTTGTTTTATCAATATAACTGTCAGAAATTTTTGGTGCAATAGGTTTACCCACAAATTTGTCAAGACAACAAGAGTTTATTAAAACACAGAGAAACAAAGAGGCAGCTGAGCATAGGGAGTACTGCTGCACTGATATAAGGGTTGACACAGATTTACTTATGTAAAGCCAAAGTGCACCCTCCAGATAAGATAAAACAAAAATTCAAAAAGGAGCACTACACTGGAAGTCAAGACCTCCAGTTTTTACTAGACTCAACAGAGTAGAGAGGTTAGTCCTACTCCTTACACACAGCAGGTGGAGGGAATTTTTGGCCTGGGATGTCCAGATTGGGCCTGTTATTTATTTATTTTGGGGGGGAGGGGAGGCTCCACTGAGTACAGGTTGGTGGGATCTTGCTGTATGCCATGAGCCATGTGTTAATATCACCAATCTGGGGTGTGGTCCCTTATCAACATCTGAGCCATGATTCTTGGCCACTAGGTTTCCTAACTCCACACTTAATCCCCATATTTACCTGTGTTCTCTGGTGATTTTTGTGGAGGTTTTAACGACTAAGGTGACTGAGTCATGTTCATTTAAGAGTTGGTTTATGTTGGGGTTAACAATAAGGACAGCCATGTTAGGACTAGACCCCCTTCCCCTTGCAGATGGCTTACCTTTATCTCCCTGGATAGATGCCAAGGACAGTTGGGCAGGCAGTGACCTAACTACAACTTAACTTTCTTGGTTGCCCAGCAACAATATCCCTTGGTGATCTTCCTGATACTTTTCCACTAGCCCCCTTATATCTAGCCCAAGCCTGTGTATGGGTTCTAGCTCTCTTGCTGGGGTCTCCCTCCACAGAGCTCCTGCCTAAAAATAAAGCCTATTACTGGTGTTTGAGCCATCTCTCTGCCTCTTCCATGCCTCTTATTTTCTAACAGTTTATATAAAACTTTCCAGATGAGCTCATGGTTAAACAACTGTTGTCTTGGGTGATTCTAATACAGTTTGTACCCTATATGTGTCTGTGAGTGTGCTATTTGGGTTTACTAAAACTGTTCTTCCCCCTACAATGGATAAAAATCTAAGGTTTTACTTAAAAAACAACTAAACTGATATGTATGTATAACCTCTATAGAGCTGTGATACTGTTGCTGATTCCTATATATTAAATATATTTGTTTTGCAAATATATTTCAAGTATATCAAGCCTTCTAAAATACAAAATTTAGATGAACACGGTAACAAAAGGTTAATGGTACTGACATACTGTTCTGTTAGTTGCTAAATTGTCCACCAAAATTTTAACCATGACTCTTAAGTTTTTGTCATTACAGTTCTGATCCTTCTGGGGCATTTACAATCAAGTCCATAAAAAATGACTCTAATAACTACTTATGTGTCAACCACCTTAGCTGTTTAGACATCTGCTTTTGTTAGATTTTGTTTTTTATTGTCCTTGTCTAGAAGCGTGCTGTCTAAGAGCCACTCCTTCTAAGCCTCTTTGTTGCTAAAATTTGGCCAAAAGGGTCTATTTGGCACTGACTCTCACCAGATCTGTTCGTTATTCCCTTGTGTCCCCCCCCCCATGTGGGACCAAGACCAAACAAACAAACAAAATCCAGGAAAGAGCAAATCCTGACGATGAGAAAAAATGACCCTCAAAAAACATATTCAGTCTAAGACCATATCAGCCTGAATGTGCCCAATCTCATCTGGTCTCAGAAGCTAAGCAGGGTCGGGCCTGATTAGTACTGAGATGGAAGACAGATCTTCAGAAGAGACTCCTCAGAGTCAGTTTGGAGACAAGGGGGGAATGCTATCAAAGTTCAAATGGAGTCACTCATTCCAGATCTCTCAAAAATAACCAAAGCCAAGAGGATTGAGGAAATGGTTCTGATACATGTGTGGCTATCTGGCATTAAAGCTATTCCAGACCCAAACTCCTGTTTTTTAGACAGGGTCTTCTACTTAAATAGAGACAAAGTAACTATTTTTACTGGCTCTAAACATGTCCTTTGATACCTAAAGATGGTGGTTTTAACTTTTTTTAAAGACAATGTGTTTTCTTGGACATATATACTGATAATATATTGTTGCCATGGTAACTCTACTCAGTTTTAAAAAAAAGACATTGTCTGGGTAAAAAATAAAATGCTTGCCCATTAAAACCCCATCGGAGGGACCCTGTTGTTGTTATCTTGTCTACTCCCACCGCAGTTAAAGTAGCAGTGATTGCTCCTTGGATCCACCACAGTCGAGTCAAGCCAGCTTCTCTCGAGTGGGAGTGCATCCCTGATCCAGCTTCACGGTGAAGGATCACCCTCCAGAACGTGAGCACCCTCCCTCAGTAGGACTCCACTTCCCAGGAAACAACAGGGGACAACAGCCCTGATCTAGTCACCCCAAAAGCTGACTAGTCTATGCACGGCAGAAGCTTGATCAGTTGACTCTCCAACGGGACAAACAGGTTGATTTTCACACCAGTTATCTCACTGTACAATGCACTGTCACCCCTTGTCTGTATTGTTGCTGTAGTTCTCACCCTAGTCTTCACCACAGGCTTGGCAGAAACCACCCCCGGCTGATTGCTCTCATGGTGAAAGGTTTTTATTTGCTCTCTTCTATCTCTTTTGAGCAGGATGCATAATTACTATTTATGGTTACTGATTTGGTTTAACAAAGGACAAAATATGCAGCCCTCCTTCACAAGGGGAAAGCTGCCCCTAACTGCACCTGTGACCCCTGTAACCCTGTAAATTTCACTGTACTTAAGCCATCTGAGTAAACACGGGGAAAAGTAATTAGTATAAAAATAGTTAAAAAGAGTCTTGACCCTGAGAGTCTGCTACACCTCAAATTAGTAACTGTTACCCATGAGAGCTCCTCATACCAATTTTTTCACTCCTTTTATAAGGAGATGAAAAGTTAATTTTCCATCTCTGCCAAAGCTAAAAACTTGCTTCTCTCACTGTAACTTCATGCTATGTTTGTGGGGGGACCAACAGGAGAGTCCCCGTATATAAAAAAAAAAGGGTTAAGTAGACAAAAACAGGGTACCTTATAAATTGACAACTAAAAAGATGTGAAATGGCCTCCTGAGTAAATCATCCAGTTCTATGGTCCTGCCACCTGGGTAAAGACAGTCCTAGGGCTATCACACCCCTATATATAAGCGCAACCAACAGGCTACAGGCTGTTGTTAAAATTATAACTAACAAAACTGCAAAAGCCCTCAATTTGCTGACAAAACAAAGCACTAAGATACCCAATGCCAGCTATCAAAACCCCTTGGCTTTAGACTATTTGCTTGCATCTTCAAAAAAAAGTTTGTAAAAAAATTAAACCTAAACAACTGAAGAGAGATCCCAATAACCTGTTTGGAGGATGGTTTTCTGCTTTAGGTGGATTCAAAACCTCTCTAGGGGCAATGGGCCTGATGCTAATTAGTGCATGCTTAATATTGTCCTTCCTGGTTCCCCTGATGCTGTGGTTTATCAAAACTATTATAGGAAAAAAAGGCCACATATGTGTACTATAAAAATACAAACCCCTAAGTTAAGATGATGCTCTTTGACCCTAAGTGGGTCCAAGCATCAACGGGAGGAATAATGTAGCAGGGAGGAGGATCAGAAGAAAACAGAATAGGCCTGTGTCCTGAGAAAGTAGCAGGGAGGTAGAGATGGCATAGCAGAGAGATAAAACCTGAGAAATCTGAACATGAGGAAGGTCACACAGGACCAGGTAGCAGAAAGTCATGTAGCACTAGGGTAAAGTAGCCAATAAAATTAAATATAACCATACATGGATTAGACCTTGCTTTTTGGTTCTGTAATCTGCTTGCAAGGGTATATAAGGTGAGACCCCTTTGTTCTCAGGGCTCAGCCTTTGGACATGAGTCCACTGAGTCTGTGCTGGCACAATGAATGTTGCTTCCTGCTAATTGCCTCAGAGCCCCATATCTCAGCCAGCAACCTCCCGCAACAGATTGATGAGCCTAAATGGTATTGGACATTGCCCCCATAGGAAAACAGTCCCAAATGTCATGATTCTCCACCCAGTGGCTTAAATTGTTCTACTACCAGTGAGGCAAACCCATTCCAAGGCAACCATGAGATTGGCAAATATTGGGATATCCTCATCAATACTGACCCAGGGTGGTGGAGGGCACCGGATGGGTTATTCTGGATATGTGGGAAGCAAGCTTATACCAAACTCCCTGGGACTTCTAAGGGAAGCTGGGCTATAGGAATGATCCAGCCTGGGTTTTTCCTCTTGTCCAACCACCAAGGGGAACAGCTGGGTCCCCCCTTTTGAAATTCTGGGGCCTAGAACAAAAAGGGACCTTGAGGTCGGGGGGAGGGCAACAGAGGTGGGGAAAAGACACATGGACTCTCCAGAGGATCACTGAGACCTATGGACCAGCCACCTGTGCACAGGATGGGAGCTGGCGTTACCGGACCCACATCTACATGCTCAACAGAATCATTAGGTTACAGGCAGCTGTAGAAATTATTACCCAGACTGCCTCTGCCCTGCAGCTACTGGCCGAGCAACAGACCCAAATGTGAGCCAATATATATCAAAATAGCCTGGCCTTGGATTGTCTTTTAGCTGAGGAAGTATGTGACAAGTTCATCTATGCCTCCACACAGATGACAGTGGTCAAGCAGTAATGGAAACTGCCACTAATACTAGAAAGTTGGCACATTACCCATACAGTGTGGAAAGGGTGGGATCCAAACAGTCTGTTTGGAGGTTGGTTTGTTCTCTGTCTCGGGTGGATTCAAGACCCTGATAGGGGCGATGGGTCTTGTCTTGGGAGTCTGTTTGATGTTACCCTACCTGGTTCTGTTGGTATTGCGGTCTATCAGGACCATTATGGAGACCACTAGAGTAAGGAAAAAAGCTGCTCATGTAATGATGCTGTGGAAATACAAACCACTAAATCAGGATGATGCTCTTTGACCCTAGATGGGTCCGAGCATTAAAGGGGAATTATGTAGTAGGGAGGAGTGGAAGACATGGCAGGAAACTGAAACTTAAAGAAAATGAACCTGAAAATGGTCACATAGCACTGAGGATGAAGCAGCCAATGAAATTACAAGTAGCCATATATGGGTTAAACTTTGCTTCTCACTTCAGCATGGAAGGGTTTATAAGCAATGCCCCTTTGTTCTCAGGGCTCAGCCTTTGGATGTGAATCTGCTGAGCCACTGCCAGCACACTAATAAATATTGCTTCTGGAAATTCTTGGTATCCCGTTTCCCTGTTTGAATATCCTGCAACGTGTGTGTGTGTGTGTGTGTGTGTGTGTGTGTGTGTGTGTGTCTATGAGTACACACAGACACACATATACACAATGAACTAACATTCAGCCTTAAAGAAGAATGAAATAATGCCCTTCGTTGGAAAATACATGGAACTGGAGATCATGCTAAGTGAAAAGGCAGTCCCACAGAGACACCTATTACATGTTTTCCTGGTCACCTGTGGATACTAGGTGGAAAAAAATCCAAACCAAAACAAAAATCAGTAAGGTCATGAAAGTAAAAGGGGGATTGCTAAAGAAGTGGAAAAGGAAGGGAAATGGGGAGGGGGAAAGAGAAGTAATAGAAGGGATGAAATGATGAAAGTACACCATGTGCTTGCATAACAACGTTTGGGACTCCATAAACGTAGTGACACGTTCATTATTACCTTAATATAAAGCAGTGTTTTTACGCATGACTTTTTAAAGCTACGGCGATGCAGGTTCGCGTTTTGAAAGACTAAGAAAATGGCTGATAGGGATGTTTTCGGAGTAATGCTGACGGTTGTTAGAAAATATTCTCAACTTATAAAACCTCATACTTTTTGAATATATATTCAAATATATATTTCCTACTAGAAACGTAGCAAGCTCGTTTTTGGTTACTACATTCCTAAACCAATGCCTCTCACTCAAACAGAATACCATTCGGGAATTCCACAGAACTGAATTTGGAGGACTCAATTCAGGCGGCCGCTATGGGACAGTGTTAATGTTACGAGGGCGGCCCCTAAATGCGACCCTCCGCGGGCGGGGCGGGGCGGCGCGGGCGCGGCTCACCTGGTGTGGACTCAGCGGCTGCCCTTGAGCTCCCGCCCGGCCCGCGGGGCGGCGGCGTCGGGTTTATTGGGCTCCACCCGCCCTGGCTGCGCTCCGCCTCCGCGAGCTCCAGGGAGTTCTGCCAGGCGTCCGTCTGCCAGGCTCCATGACAACCAACGCCAGTGTGCGACTCCACGCGCAGGCGGGAAGCTGTTGGGAGCAACCGGAAGCAGCCTGGCCGCAAAGCTCCGCCCCATCCCTATCTCCCAACCGCATCTCTGCTCCTAACCTGCAGCTCCTCCCGCAAAGCCTAGCCTGAGGCCGCTGGGCCCTTGCAGCTGGAGCCCTGTACTGTGACTCGCGGGGCGGGGGCGGGAGCGGGGCGGGAGCGGGGGAGGGGGAGGGAGACGGGACTTCCTCAGAGGTCCGCCGGCATCGCATTATGACTCCTGCACGGGGGGCGGAGCCTCCGTAGAGTCCCGCCCACAAGGCATTGTGACTCCTGGGCGGAGGGAGCGGGGCGGGGTCTGCGCGGAGCCCCGCCCTTCGCAGGCCACCTGCTCATGGACAGGGCGAGGTTCCTGCCTGGTGAGCTGGGCAGCAAAGCTGCTGCTGTGGGAGGCGACACAGTGCCTGCCTGGGGTTCCGAAAGCTGTCAGCCAGGACTGGAGAGTAGCTTTCATGCCTGCATCCAGGTTTGTCATATTGCGCCCTTGTTCAGTATCTCCAAGACAACCATGACTCTCCCTACCTGTCCAGAAAACGCACAGCGTCCTTAACTGTGTCTGCATCCTATGTCACCACCCCATCCCCCCACCGTGTTTCCCAAAATTTCACAAGCAATGAACTTGCCTGAAGAAAAAAAGTCAAATAAGAGCGGTCAGAAGTCCTTATGCTGTAATGTCCTTTTCTCCTTAACTAAGCATTACATACACGATTATTTACAACTTGCATCCACTTCATGTGTTCAAATGTGTGTGTACCAGTCACTGCTAGGCTCTGGGGAAATAAGGCTTGTTTCCCCAAGACTTTAATTCCTAGATTTTTTCATCGATTTAAGGCAATATTCCATTTGTTTCAAAACCACTTTATATTCAGTAGTACAAAAATGACCAATTTATTTGTTTTTACAGGTCAGAAAAATTTAGTTAGACTTGAAAGATAAATTTTCATGTGATTAAAAACCTAATTTTTACTGGACATGAATCGTGAACTAAACCATTTGTCTGAAAGAAATAAAACACTAATTATTTCAAGGATATTAACCAAAAGCTATAATTCACTAATCAAAACAATCAATTTGATTGTTTTTTTGTTGTTGTTACAACAGAAAGTATGCACAAAGTATACATCTTATGATCTTGCTACAGAGCATGTCAATTTGTCACTTTTATTCATAATGTCAGTATTTCCCAGCTCAGGGGTGCCATCAATCTGCAAAGTTTTCCTTTGAGAAAGGATGTAGCTATGCCTCACAGAAAAGACCACATAACTGAAAACAACCAAAGAAGCACATCCCAAAACCCATCTATCAAGACACAGAGCAACAGAGAATGTTGCACCCTTCCTCTGGGATTTAAGGTAGGGCAATTCTGCCACCACAAGTGTCTCGCAACGCCTAGAAATGATAGAGGCAAGTTCAAAAAGTTATTCAGACTCAGGTTTTGGCTCAAAAAGGAAGACAGTTCACAGCACAGAAACCCCACTGTTCTGAGCTTTCTTTCACCCCTCTTTCCTAGGAGCTTCACATGGGAGAATTTAGGTTTTAATGACTGCTCACTCCCTGGAAGATGAGTAGTGGGGCATGCCATTCTTAGCTGACCATACAGGCTAAGGGGGGCTTACAGTTTGTTTTTCATGATTTCTATAAGAACTTCTTGAGCAACCAATGGTCTCAGTTGGTCAAGAACTAAGAGTTTTCCTGACAGGGAAGACTCTCAGTGCCACACCCAGGACACTTCTGGGCAAACTGAGCCAGATAGTCACTCTATCTATAGAGGGCCAGCCTATTAATTTCCCAGCACACGTTTGTAAGGCCACATGAAGAGAAGTGTAAAATGCTATTAGCACTATTATTTTAGAATTGATTGAGCACCTACTGTACATTGATGACTCAGCGAAATATTTATATAAAATATTAAAAAATTAATATATATTTTTGCCGCTTGAAATCAAATAGTATTAATAAATGATTAATATTAATAATAAATTAACAAATACCTTCATTTTCCAACTGGGAAATCTAAAGTTTTAAAGAACTGGCCCCTTATCAGTCACTCACTTGGTGTGTGGTAGGATAAGGAACTAAGGGCAAGCATCCCTCCAAAGACCTTGTTCTTAACCAGTTTGCTCTGCGTGCCCTCCAACATTCCCACAGTATTTACTGAGTGCCTGCTGTGCATGCACTGCAGCGTATTATATCAGCGCATGTTTTATAGAAATAGAGTCCCAGGGGGTAAGTGGAATGCCTGAGGTAGCAAAGATGTGCGAGTCAGAAGCAGATTTTGGTTGCACAGTCCATGTTCTGCCTTGCACCATGTTGATGGAACACCCTCTTCTCACCCACCGTGGTCTTGGAGAGTCCTACTTAATTCTTTTGCCTTCCCCTGATGACCCAATGTGCCATCACACAGCTAAATCTGTACCCGGCTTGCCTTTCAAATTACCTATGCAACCTGAGAAAAGTCAAATCCAGTGCATTTGAAGACAAAGCACAAACTTGGGTTTGAAAAGTTAACTGAGAAGCTACTCGATAGGTTCAAAATACTTCTTTTAACTTTTAATTTCATTTATGTTGTAAGCTGGGAGACCATATGTTTAGGGTTTCACACACTGGTTTTAGGCCAATTTTAAATTATTAATTCTAAAAGAAAGCAATTTTCCCCTCTCTCTTAGATTCTTGAACAGTTTTAATGACTACATGAATGTCTATTGGAGGCATCAGGAAATTGATTTCAGATCAAAACTGAACCAGAAATTAAAAGATGACCAGGTAATAAAGGGTTATATTTGCAATAAATTTCTAATTTGTATGCCTTTGGAAAATCGATGAGTGCATTTACTTTTGGCCGTGGAAGCAATTTTGAATCACAACAAAACATCACCCAATCTTTCTACAAATTTGAATTCCATTTGTTAAGATATGTGTAATGTATACAAACAGATAATGAAAGGCAATTAGAATCCAAGCGATTAAATCATTTCAACGGGGACAAAGAGCAAATAGAATTTGCTTACTTTTTATTTTGTATTTCACTAATAAAATATGTAATAATTATTGTAACCAGATTATAGGGGGTATTTAAGGACTGCCTCTAGACAACTGTATTTTTAAATGGTAGCTTTCTATAATGCTCAGACAAATTACCTGTACATTTCTGTGTAAATGTTACCAAAACATTTGTTCTGAGGCAGTGAGAGTTGAGTTTTCATGCTAAGTTGTACAAAATAAAGTTTATGGCACTTTGACATTAACCATTATTTGATATAATTGATATAAAAAGTATCAAAATATTACTAATTTTCTGTTATATTAGCTATGGTATAAATGGTAACATAGCTTATTTTAAAACTATCATTGTGAAGAATAGTAACTGCTGGTATACTTCACTTTTGCTGAAATAAGTAAAATAATGAGTGTGATTTTCAGAATCCTCATTAGCTTTACTTTCTTTAACTAGTATCAAACTATTTCAATTTTATATATAATTCATAATTATGTAGTAAGTAGCATGTTGACCAGGTGAATCATTTCTTTTTTATTGTAGGTTAGGACCTTGAAGATTTAGGAGCTGGGGATATAGCTTTGTGGTAGAGTGCTTGCTTAGCATGCATAAGCTGTGGGCTTCCACCCCCATGCACGCACATGCACACACGTGTGCACACATTTTCTTTCTTCCTCTCTTCCTCCCTTTCTTTCTTTCATCCTCTCTTTTTCTTTTACTGTTCTTTCTCTTTCATTGCTTCTATCTCTCATTCATATTCTCTCTCTTTTCTTTTTTGGATTTAGTCAATTTTAATTACAGCTTTTATTTTTACATTTCAGAGCATTACACAATTGCACTTTCTCATTTTCTGACCTGCAAAGATATACCTTAAACAAAAATATTTTTTTAAAAAATTGGTACATGCAAAATGTAACAATTACACATATAACATTAGTTCACAAAGTGAGAATTTAGGAATAGCCAGTCAGGAGATATCTACCAAATTCAGCAGTCAACCCATCCCCTTCCCTGTCCCTCTCCCCTCTCCCCCATCTCCATCCTCTCTCTCCCTCCTCCCTCTCCCTCTTTGCCATAAACACAGGACTCAGGGAAACAACCAAATAGAACAAATCCAAAAGTACAGCTTTGACCTTACTTTTCAATTCTGCTGACTCAAATGTAGTTCTTTGTGACAGTATGCTAGGCTTCACTTCAAGGCATTTCACCCATGTCAACACTCAACTTGCAAGATATATGTAGTTCAACAAGTATATCATTTTGCATTTCTTTCTGGACCTTGTGGTATGAGTGCAGAGGAAAATTAAAATTAAAATAATGGTTGTCTAACAGTGGACATCCTCTTTCATGTACTTTCTCTAAACTTGTATTTTTCCCCTTAAATATTGTACAACTTGGAATGAGTCTGTTAAAAATAAAAGTAGAATTTACAACATATTAAGCTTCAGTCATTTTAAGATACATTCTCTGGCCTCTAAATTTTTTCAAATAATAAAAATGATTGATAAATATATTGGAGTTCATTAGAGATAAACAACATGACTCTCAATAATTGATTTTGTTATCTCCCAGAAAAGGCTAATTACATGTGCTGCTGTTCATCAAGATTGAATTAGGTGTGCCTCCTAACTAGGATGGCAAACCCCTTCACGTAAACATGTTTTAAGCTACTTACCCAATCATAATACAAAAGAGAAATGAGAAGACAGCTCCTTTCATTGTGAACCTGGTTTCTTACCTGTCAAGTACAAGTGTTATTCTGTGGCTTGGAAATCTTCACAGTGAGAATTAATGACTGGAGTTGGAGATTCTACACCTGAGTGTGTGTGTGTGTGCGCGTGCGCGCGCGCGCGCACACACACACACGCAAACCCTGATTATAACAAATGGATTAGAAAGAGACATATGAAGGTGATGGATGTGTTTGTGGCCTCAATGGTGTTTCACAGGTATTTGCTGTAAGGAACTGCCAAACAAAGACCACAGCATGTGTAGAAAAGAAAGATTTATTGGAAGCACAGACTGCTGGGCTGACCCTCGGGTTCAGGGTGCAGCAGCTCGGCTGGAATGGGTAGGGGGCTTTATAGGAGGGGCTACAAAGTAAGGGAGAGAGGGTGTTCCTCCCAGAGAACAGCCAGGCTGCTGGCCTCTGTTTATCTTTGATCACCAGATGGAATGGGTCGACATGCATAGCCAGTTGAGAAATGGGAAGTTCCTATGGTTTTGCAAGCAGGGAAACAAGCAGGAGAGTTTTGCAAGTGGTCATAAATCGGGGGGGGGCTGGTTTTGATGCTAGCCTTGGGACTCTCCACCTGCCCCAAGGATGCCAGGGACCTAACATTCCAGCCTTTTGTTGGTATTATGGGCACTGATCGATCTATCCGCTTCCTGCTGGATGGGGGCATCATTAAGGGGGGTGCGGGGCTCGGCCAGAATTTGGAAATATGTGTGGTCCCAGGGAGCAGAAGTGGATGGTGTTTTCCAGGCTTCATTTGCAGACAAGGCCAGTAACTGTTGGTAGGCCGAAGAAGGTTGTAGTAGCATCTGGTGGGAAGTCTGTCTGCTGAGCTCCCCTAGGTGATCCTGGAGGCATCTAAAAAGGCAAGGGATGATAAGCAGTAGGGAGAAAATTGCTGCCAAAGGTCACAACTGACAGAGCAGGCCTTTGATATATCAAAGGTAAGGAAGATAGAAGATTGGCATCCCTTAGTTGGACAGAAGGTGGAGTTAAGCAGAGTATGTGGGTAAAATTGACCTGTCAGTTTTCTCCAAGTATAGACTCCTGGAAGGTTCGTGGGCTGAGAAGGCGATGATTCATCTAGCTGCTTCGTGCTGACAATGGGGCGATGGAGGGATAGGGGAGAGGGTACTCGTCCCAGGGGTTGACCCGTGTAGTCTCTAGGCGCCCCCCCAATAGAACGGGATGGAGGGCTTATGCCTAGGCAGAGGTGAGTATTCCTTGACTAAAGCTGTAGTTTGATCGGTTGGACCTGTTGAGATATAATCTGGAGAGAGAATTTATTATGTAAGACCCAAATAAGAATATTAGAAGGTGCATAAAAAGGTGTCTGGTAAGGGCTGCATATCTAGGGATCCAGACTCTGCAAAGTCCTGTAACTCTCAAGAAAGCTCTAAGCTGCTTTATGGTATCGGGGAATGGGAAATGGAGGATTGGGTCGATTCCCTCATGACACAGGGAGTGAGTCTGTCTCTTTAAGACCACACCTAGGTAGGTGACCTAAGGGAGGCATAATTGAGCCTTCTCCTTAGAGACTTTGTATCCCTGGAGGCCAGAAAGTTTTAGAAAGGACTCAGTCACCCTTCAGATGAGAGGCTCTGTGGCTCTGCACAGAAGTATGTCAACATATTGAAAAAGGGTGACCTCTGGGTAGTGCCAACCTAATAAATCTCTGGTTAAGGCCTGTTCAAAAAGATGAGGGCTGTCTCTAAACCATTGTGGCAAAACTGTCCAAGTTAGTTGCTGTGAAGTGTTTGTGGGATCTTCAAAGGCAAACGGGCTGATTGTCAGGATACAGGTTAAATGTAACACTTTTGGATAAAGGAGAGCTTTAGCTCATCATTTTACATAAATTGACACTTTTAACTTTGTAAATGTTTGTACCATATTTAGATAAAGTGTAGACACAGCACTGTTATAAGGTGGTCATTTGAGACACATGAGCAAATACATAAATGAACTCTGATTTAGAAGTACTTAAAGCTTGACAAGATCAACAGAAAACACAAGTGATTTCTTGGATGAAATCGTTCCTGATAACAGTTTTTTGTAGATGTTACTCAGAGCAGAACAATATTAAGATAACCTTGTTATTTTATAGACATAGAGAATTTGATTTTAGTTTGACATGACCCTAAAAATCTTTTAGGCAGCTCTTAGATTATAGTCAACTTTAACTTTATCACATACCGAAGCATTTTATACACTTTTAACACTTACTCAGACCTTCATATAACATTCTAAACCCTTTGATGGTTTGTCCTTATCCCTCCTCTCCATATTTGAAACAATCTTTAGGACAAACCCTTCTTTACAAAATCCTCTCTCATCCAAAAAACCATTCCTTGTTTCCTTTAACTTTTCAAAAACTACACTCAATACCTATTTATATCCTTTCCACTTGCTAACTTTGTAACTTGTATTTTAAAAATACCTTTTATAAGAATTTTAAATTTAAATTTTTTTTGGCTGGTGGATGAGACTGTCCACCCCCACCATGGAGATCTGTGGAGGATAAAGCTTACCTGAGAAGTCAGGTAACACCAAGTAGGTGATTGAGGCCCACCTGCTATTTGGACGGTTACCCTGGGCTCCTCCGAGGGGATCTTGAAGGGGGCCGAGGTCCCAGGGCCACATCAGTCTTCTGCCGCCAGGCCCAAGAGATCCAAGAGGTCTTCACTCTATTGAGAGTGGGAATGGGAGACTTACCTACCTTGCAGAGACAAAGAGGGGCAGTCGATCCTCCAGCGTCTATTCTGGCCACATTGTGGACAGGATCCTGGAGGCAGGCGAGGTGAGGGGCAGCCTTTTGCCCAGTGTCCCGTCTAGTTGCACTTGAAGCAGGCTCCCGGAGGCCTGCGCTGTTGTCTGGCCCATCTTGGAGTCGGGGGAGGTGGCCTCAGTGCAGCTGCCAAGTTCTAGGCTTTTCGCTGGTCCCAAGCCTCATCTAGGTTATTAAATACCTTAAATGCCATTGTCAGAAGATCTCCTTTGGGGGTTTGAGGACCATCCTCTGCCTGTTTAAGGTTTTTTCAAATATCAGGGGAGGATTGGGAAATAAAGTGGGAGTTGAGGATAAGTTAGTGCGTTAGGGTTTCTGTCAGACATCCCCAAAATCACAGCAGGGTTTTCAGTTGGATGCTGGATAATTTCTCTGTTTGTCAAAATTGGCTTCCCATAGGGCAGTAGCCCCTCAAGGAGGCAGGTGAGCATGTAATTCTGGGCAGCCAATATGGAGGGATCTTGATAGTCCCAACGTGGGTCCTCACATGGCACAGCCATAGATCCCACCGGGTGAGTGAGAACTGTGTGGTGGACGTCATCGGCATGTGCCTGGGCTGCCAACCAAACTCTTTCCTTCTCATCTGAAGTTAAAGTGTAGGAAAGAATAACATATATATTATGCCCAGTCATATCATATGCTTGGGTTAGGTATTTAAATTCTTTAATATAGCAGGCTGAGTCACTAGAGAAGGAGCCAAGTCTCTTTTCAATTTGAGAGAGGTCGATCATGGAAAAGGGCACATGGATTCTGATAATGCTGTCAACTCCTGCTACCTCCCGGAGTAGATCTATTGGTCTGGGCATGTTTGGGAGGAGGTATGGGAGTGGGTATGGGACACGGGTGGGGAGCAGAAGGGTGAAGGTGTAGCAGGGGCTGAGGGTAATGTTGGCAGTGTTGGTCCCTGAGAAGCCGATGGCTCCGGGTCAATTGTGACTACTGTAGAAGGGGAATAGGGTGGCAGATGTTTGGGAGAGCCAGCAGAGGTTGAAGAAGGGAGGTTTGAGCCATGGGAGGATGGGGTGGGAGAAGAGATTGGTGTAGAGGACTGGTGGGAAGAGGAGTTGGGAGGCGAGCAGACAGAGCCTGTGAGGTCACAAGTAAGGGAAGAATCTTTGGGAGAGGGGCTAGGAAGAGTTTTAGATTTTGAAGGGGGTTTGTCACTGGCAAGGAGGATTTGAATGGCATTACAAGATTGGAGCAGGGAGGGTCGAGAGCAGAGGGAGAGAAAAGCTTGGACATACAGAATTTTGGACCACTTGCCATTGCCATGGCAGAAATTGTCAAGATCTATAAGTGTGTGAAAATCAAAAGTACCATTTTGAGGCCATTGGGATTGATTGTCTACCTTGTACTGAGGCCAAATGGTGTTGCAGTAATAGATCACTCACATAGGTTTCATATCATGTTGGAGACCAAGGTTCCCTAGCAAGCAGAGAAGGCATCCCAGGGGTGTGGACACATCTGATTTAGAGTATGTGGTCCCCATAATGTTGTTGGAAGAAGAGAGTGTGTGAGAGCGAGAGAGCGAGGTAGGTGCCTCAGTGACTTTACTCTTCAGGCCAATATAAATCTAGGTCAAGATCTAGCCTCCCTTGCATGACTCAGGCAAGGAGAACAGAATCATCCAGTTGCTGTTTGGTCAAAGTAAGCTGGAAGGGCTGTTGAGCTCTCACCCTAGGCAGAGGAAAGGAAGACAGAGAAGGAGAGCAAGAGAGAGAGAGAGAAAGGGGAAGAGAGAGAGTGAGAGGGATGGGGAAGTGTCACATGAATCCCTAGCAAGCAGAGAAGGCATCCCAGGGGTGTGGACACATCTGATTTAGAGTATGTGGTCCCCATAATGTTGTTGGAAGAAGAGAGTGTGTGAGAGTGAGAGAGCGAGGTAGGTGCCTCAGTGACTTTACTCTTCAGGCCAATATAAATCTAGGTCAAGATCTAGCCTCCCTTGCATGACTCAGGCAAGGAGAACAGAATCGTCCAGTTGCTGTTTGGTCAAAGTAAGCTGGAAGGGCTGTTGAGCTCTCACCCTAGGCAGAGGAAAGGAAGACAGAGAAGGAGAGCAAGAGAGAGAGAGAGAGAAAGGGGAAGAGAGAGAGTGAGAGAGATGGGGAAGTGTCACATGAATGGGTGCCCAGGGGTGGGTGTCCCTGGCCCGGGTCATCATCTGTAGAGAATGCCCAACTGGTTAGCCAGGCATCCCAGTGCTAAGTAGAGGGGTGCACCAGCATGCATAGGAGGCATACCTGGCATAGCACTATGACATCCATGACCGAGAGAGAGAGAGAGCAGGCAGCCCCGAGAAGAGTGACACCCAGTCCAAGGAGAGAAGCAGGTCAAGTGGAGAGCAGTGGAAGAGAGGCTAGTGGTGGATGGGAGAGCTGGCAAGGCAGTAGGGTCCAAGATCCACAGTCCATAGGCACATGGGGTCAATACAGCAGTCTGGGTCCAGGAGAGGGCAGGACACAAAAGCCAAGGGACTAGCCTGAGGCAGAGTTGTCCTTTTAACCTCGCCCAGGTTTTGACACCAGATGTAAGGAACGACCAAACAAAGACCACACCGCATGTAGAAAAGAAAGATTTATTGGAAGCACAGACTACTGGGCTGACCCTCGTGTTCAGGGTGCATCAGCTTGGCTGGAATGGATAGGGGGCTTTATAGGAGTGGCCACACAGTGAGGGAGGGAGGATGTTCCTCCCAGAAAACAGCTGGGCCGCTGGCCTCCATTTTTCTGTGGTCACCAGATGGAATAGGTCGACATGCATAGCTAGTTGAGAAATGGGAAGTTTCAGCACTTTTGCAAGCAGGGAAACAAGCAGGAGCGTTTTGCAAGCGGTCATAAATCAGGGGGGTCTAATTTTGATGCTAGCCTCAGGATTCTCCACCCGCCTCAAGGATGCCAGGGACCTAACCTTTACTTATCCCCAGACTCAGCAAGTTTGAACACTCCTAGCCAGTTTGAGGCCCTGGGTTCAATCCCCAATATCAAAAAAAGTTGTGTACATTAAACATGTACAGATTTTTATTTATTTTTTAAAGTATTCATTGAAATGAGTACTTTTTATATGTCAATCATCCTCAATGAAGTGATTAAAATTCTTTTTATTTACTTCTTTTTTGGTGGTACTGGGGCTTTAACTCAGGGCTTCACGCTTGGTAGGTAGTCATTTTACCACTTCAGCGACTCAGCCAGCCCAATAAGTGATTTTAAAAGGAAGTCACTAATTGAGCCATAAATTACATACAGTAAAATTCATCACTTTTAGGTTACAGTTTTCTTTAAAAGTAGACTTTCTTAGGCAGGCATGGTGGCTCATGCCCGTAATTCCAGGATTTGAGAGGCAGAGGCAGGAGGATCTGGAGTGTGAAACCTCCCTGAGTTACAGGCAAGATGTCATAAAAATAAAATAAAATAAATAAATAAAAAAGAAAAAAACCTCAAATATTCAGAGTTGTACAATCAATACTACAATCATCTTTAAAAATGTTTTCATTATCCTTGACAGTCTTGTTTTGGCAGTAATGGGGCTTGAACTCAGAGCCTTAGCAGTAATGGGGTTTGACCTCTGGGCCTTGTACCTGCTAGACAAGTGCTCTTCCACTTGAGCCCCTCCTCTAGCCCCATTTCCTATTTTGAATGTAGGATCTCTTGCTTTTTGTTCAGGCCACCTTGGACATTAATCCTCCCATTTACATCTCCTGCATAGCTAGAATTATAGATGTGCATCACCACACCCAGATCATTGACTGACATAGAATCTTGCTAACTTTTCCCCTGACTGGCCTTGAATCTTGATCTTCCCAATATCCACCCCGCACCCCATATAGCTGGGATTACAGATGTACCCTACTGTGTCTTGCCTACTGCTTTATTTTTTTTAAATTGTGCTTTAACACTTCATTGAAGGATGTAGCCCTTGTTCTTGACTACATGGCTTCAGACCCTTTCTTCCTAACCCCTGAAAATGTGCTCTTCCTTTCCTAGCTGGGTTTGACTGATATTGCCAAGGTGGGAGCATTGTGGAGGTGTTCACACTCTATCCCTCATGCAGGCTAGTCACAGGAAAAGGAAAAATCACCATGGACCTCTGACATCATGAAATATTTCCCAGTGCATTTCATGTTAAACTTTTTTTTGTGATCCTAGGGTTTGAACTCAGGGTCTCATGCTTGCTAGAGAGGTACTCTTATCATTGAGCCACTCCACCAGCCCTTTTTTGTGTTGGGCATTCTTGAGATAAGGTCTCTCCTTTTGTGCTCCAGCTGGCTTCAAACAACCATCCTCCTCATCTCTGCCTCCTGAGTACCTGGGATTACAGGCATGAGACTCTTGCCCTGCTCATGCTAAGCTCTTTGTCTCAGACAGTGCCATCTTTGCAGTTGTAAATTTCCTTTCAGTTGTAAAGTCTTAGCAGTTGCACAGTCCTCTTCATACTAGACATCTACAGAGAATTTCAACAAACATTCTTCTGTTGCCCATGGAATGTTTTCCAAAATTAACCATATTTTTAAGACACAAAGCAAATGTTAATAAATTTAAGAAAACTGAGATAACTCCCTGTATCATATCAGATCAAAACAGAATAAAACTAGACCTCAAAAACAAAAGGAACTGCAGAAAATATTCAAGCACATGGAGACTAAACAACCCACTGCTGAATGACTGGTGGGTGACTGAAGAAATAAGGGAACAAATCAAAACTTCATGGACTCCAATGCAAATGAAAAGAAAATACCAGAATGTGTGGGACACAGAAAAGCCATGCTAAGGGGAAAGTTTATAGATATAAATTCTACATTAAAAAAAACAGACTTCTATGAGACCACCATAGTAGAGGATAGAGAGAAATAATAAAGAACAGGGTCAAGGCAAATGAGATCAAGACCAGAAAACTGTACAAAGAATCACTGAAACAAAAAGTTGGTTCTTTGAAAAGAATAACAACATCGACAAACCTTTAGCCAACATGACAAAATGGAAGCGGTAAAAGACCTGAATTAATAAAATCAAACATAAAAAAGGGTCATAATCTTATCCCTAGTTGCAGATGACATGATTCTATACCTAAGAGACCCTAAAATCTCTACCAAAAATTATTGGAAATTATGAACTCTTTTGGCAGAGTAGCAGGATACAAAATTAACATGCAGAAATCAAAGACCTTTTCAAGGAACATTATAAACCCCTGAAGAGAGAAGATCCCCATGCTCATGGATTGGTAGGATCAACATGGTGAAAATGGCCATCTACCAAAGCAAGCTACATGTTCAATGCAATCCTTATTAAAATTCCAATGACATTCTACACAGAGATAGAAAAATAAATCCTAAAATACTTATGGAAACAAAAGACTTCAAATAACCAAAGCAATTCTGAGCAGCAAAAAGTGCAAGGCTGGAGTTATCAGAATATTCAATATCAAACTACACTACACAGCTCTAACATAAAAACAGAATGGTATTTATACAAAAACAGATAAAAAGCCCAATGGATTAGAATAGAAGACCCAGACATAAACCCATGTAGTTACAGCCAACTGATCTTAATTAAAGGAGCCCAAAACACATGTCATAGAAAAGACAGCCTCTTCAACAAATGATGCTGGAAAACTGGATATTCACATATAGAAGACTGAAACTAGATCCCTGTCTTTCACCCTGTTCCTAAATCAACTCAAAGTGGATCGAAGACCTTAATATAAGGACTGAAACTGTGAAACAACTCAAACGAGTAGGAAATACACTTGTATAGATAGGTATTGGGAGCTACTTCCTAAACAACTCAAAAGACTCAGCATCTAAGAGAACCAATGAACAAAAGGGACTACATTAAACTAAAGAGCTTCTGCACGGGAAAAGAAACAGTCAACAGACCTAAGACCCAGCTCACATAATGGGAGAAAATCTTTGCCAGCTACTCATCCGATAAGGGATTAATATCCAGAATCTGCAGGAAATTCAGAAAATTCGAACTCCAAAGAATCAACATCCCAATGAAGAAATAGGCACATGAATTAACCAAGGAATTCTCAAAGGAAGAGGTACAAATGACCAGTAAATACATGAAGAAGTGTTCACATCCCTGGTTATAAAAGAGATGCAAATCAACACTACATGGAGATTTCATCTCACTCCAGTTAGAATGGCCAAATTCAAAGGCAATAGCAACAATAAATGCTGGTGCAGATGTAATGAAACATACACTCTTGGTAGGAATGCAAATTAGCACAACCACTATGGAAAGCAATATGGAGATTCCATACTGCAAGGAAGTTGAAATCATGAGCTCCACAATTTCAGAAAATGTCAAAGTTGTGGTAGCTACATTTGGATAATTGTGATTCTTTTTAGCCAACTGAATTACTGCCGACACAAAGGGTGCACATAAAATTCCATGACTGCTCCTTAAAATAGGTTTTAATTGCACATAACAGTTGGGGAAGTCCTGGTGCATGCAGGGACTGGCACAGCTACTGATCTGCCTTGGGGAAAGCTGCTGGACATTTCTCCCTTTTTTACATCCTTTTTTTTTCGTGGAAAAAGCAAATGACTGTGAGTCTGCAGAACTGGATTCTGCAATGTAATGGACCTGTATTATGTGGACACAGCCTATTCACTACACTGGCCTGGACCTAACTCTGGTGGCGTAAATCTAAAACCCCAACAGGTGAGCGCCAGTCACCATCTGCCCTCCAGGAAACCATCGTTCAGCTCAGCTCATGGGAAAATTGCATCCCCCCACCCCCAAACAAAGCTGAACACCACAGGCAGAGAACATAGTTCAACTTTGCCTGGAGGGCCTGGGGTGGAATGCAGAACCAAACTTTTTTGATAGTCTCCTTTGTTTCATTTTTAAGTTTGTTGAAGTCCTCTCTGAGTTCATTTATTTCTGTGTCTTCTCAAGTTTTTTTATTTGTGATGTCTTGATATTCAGTTCATTTTCTATATTCTCTTTAACCTCTTGAGGCTCCTCCATGAGTATCTCAAAGAGCTCATTCTTGATTTCCTCCTTAAGGAATTCTTTATAGATATCACTGAGATCATTGGTCATATTTATCATCACTCTGTTGGAGTCAGGATCTGGGTATTCACTTTCTTCATTTCCCACTAATCCTCTGTTGAGTTGTTGGTAATTTGTACGGTGGAATTCTTTGCCTTCTTCTCCTATGCTTCTATTTTGTGCTGTGCTCCTATGTTATTGATGGGCTAGTTGAGGGTTTTAATCACCTGTCATCTTTCCCTTGAGTTAATACTGTGTTGTGACTGTCCTAGTCATTATCTAGATTGATGTGTTATTTCTGTTCCTGGCCTGGAGGGTAAATTAGCAATAAAAACTTCACAGATTCAGCTGGGCACCAGTGGCTCATGCCTGTAATTCTAGCTACTCAGGAGGCAGAGATCAGAATGACAGTGGTTCAAAGTCAACCCAGGGAAATAGTTCTGTGAGACCCTATCTCCTTCACTAAAAACGGTTGCTGGAGTGGCTCAAGGTGAAGGCCCTGAATTCAAGCCACAAAAATAAATAAAAAATTCACAGATTCAATGTCAGACCAGTTGTTTAAATAATATACAAAGAACCCTTTGTGATATTATCTATAAATGGTGGGAATTGGCATAACAGCTGTTTGGATAGAGATGGGTGCTTGGGGAATTTAAAAAGGTAGCACTGTGGGGGCAGGATTGGGGATTGAGTAGGGGGGAAAAGGTGTGGGGGCAATAAGACTTTAGGGCCCTTGAGTGTGTTAGGGTGTAGTTCATTTGTTGTAGAGGAGGGTGCTTATGTCAGGGATAGCACAGTGATAGGGTTCTGTAGGGTTGGTAAAGTACAGTATGCAGTGAGTGGTAAGTATGGAAGATGGATATGTAGTGGGGTGAAAGCCACTCCAGCAGATTAGAACAAGTGGAAGACAAGAATTTCCAGGCTTGAAGACAAAATAGATATTAAAGAAAAAAAAAAAAACAGAAGAATTCTTGGATGAGACTCAAGAGCTCAAAAAGGAATATGCAAGAACTCAGTGACTCCATCAAAAAGAAAAACCTGCGAATCATGGGCATTGAAGAAGAAGAGGTGCAAGCCAAAGGTATACACAATATATTCAACAAAATAATCGCAGATAATTTCCCAAATCTTGAGAAAGAAATGCCCATTCAGCTACAGGAAGCCTGCAGGACACCAAGCAGACATCACCAAAATAGAACCTCTCAATAGCATATTGCCATTAAAACAACAAGCACAGAGAACAGAGAAAGAATGTTGAAAGTTATAAGAGAGAAAAAACAATGTATGAAGGTAAGTCCATCAAAATAACAGCAGATTTCTCAACAGAAACCTTAAAAGCAAAAAAGGGCATGGAGTGAGGTAGTTTGAGTACTGAATGAAAACAATTTCAGTCTTAGGATACTTTACCCAGGAAAGCAATCATTCAAAAAATTGATGGAGGAATAAAATTCTTCCTTTTATTAAAAAAATTATTAAAAAATAAACAGAAACTAAAACAATGTATGACCACCAAACCACCACTACAGAAGATTCTAAAAGAAATCCTACTCACAGATCATGAAAATAAACATAACCATGAAGGGATAAGAAATATTAAACCTCATGAGAACAGACAAGCACTCAGAGAGAGCATAGAATTGGTTGCACAGACTCAAATCCTTAAACATAAAAACAACTAAGTGGCAGGAATCACTACACACCTCTCAATATTAACACTGAATGTAAATGGACTCAACTCCCCCATCAGAAAACACAGTTTGGCAATCTGGATAAAAAAGGGAGACCCTACAATCTGTTGTTTACAAGACACCCACCTTATTGAAAGAAACAAACACTGTCTTAGGGTCAAAGGGTAGAAGAAGATTTACCAAGCTAATGACCCCCTCGAACAGGAAGGTGTAGCAATACTTAAATCAGATAAAGTGGACTTCAAATCTAAAGTAATCAGAAGCAATAAAGAAGATCCCTTCATACTAACAAAAGGAGTAATACATGAAGAGGAAAAATAATTATCAACTTATATGCACACAATTGAAGAGGAAAAAATAATTATCAAATTATATGCACACAATGTCAGCTCACCCAACTTCATTAAACATACACTAAAGGACTTGAAACCACATATAGACCCCAACACAGTGGTAGTGGGAAACTTTAATACTCCTCTATCACCAGTAGATAAGTCATCCATGCAAAAAAAATTAACTAAAAATTCTAGAATTGAATGACACTATAGATCTAATAGGCCTGACCACGAGCTTATAGAGTATTCCATCATGCAACAGCACAATATACATTCTTCTCAGCAGCCCATGGAACTTTCTCCAAAATAGTCCACATCTTAGGACACAAAGCAAGTCTCAATAAATACAAGAAAACTAAAATAATCCACTGCATACTGTCTGACCACAATGCAATAAAACCAGAACTCAACAAAATAAGCACGAGAAAATATACAAACAACTGGAGGCTGAAAACACATCACTCAATGATCAGTGAGTTGTAGAAGAAATAAGGGAGGAAATCAAAAAGTTCCTAGAGATTAATGAAAATGAAAATGCAACCAGTGAGAACCTATGGGACAGCTGTGAGTGCATGTATTAAAAACACAGAAAGATCTCAAATAAAAGACCAATGCTATATCTCAAACTCCTAGAAAAACAAGAACAAGCTAAACCAAAACAATCAAAAGGAGTGAAATAATAAAAATAAGGGCTGAAATCAACAAAATGGAGACCACCCTTCAAAAAGACACCATGCAAAGAATCAACAAAACAAAAAGCTGGTTCTTTGAAAAAATAAACAAGATTGAAAAACCCCTGGCAAATCTGACTAAAATGAAGAGGGAAAAGACCCCAATTAATACAATCAGAGCCAGATGCCAATAGCTCACACCTGCAATCCTAGCTATTCAGGAAGCAGAGATAAGGAGGATCATGGTTTGAAGCCAGCACAACCAAATAGTTTTTGAGACAGTATCTTGAACCCATTACAAAAAAGGTCTGGTAGAGTGGCTCAAGGTGAAGGCCCTGAGTTCAAGCCCCAGTACTGCATAAATAAATAAATAAATAAATAAATAAATAAATAAATAAATAAATAAATAAATCAGAAACTAAAAGGGGGAGATAACAAACACCAAGGAGATCCAGGGACACGTTAGGGACTACTTTGAAAACCTATATTCAAATAAATTGGACAATCTAGAAGAAAAGGACAAATTTGTAGATACACATGCCCATCCAAAACTGAACCAAGAGGCTATTAACCATCTAAACAGATCTATAACATGAAATGAAATTGAAGCAGGAATAACGAGTCTCCCCAAAAGAAAAGTCCAGGACCTGAAGGATTCTCTGTTGAATTCTATCAGACCTTTAAAAAGAACTAACACCAACACTCCTTAAACTTTTCCATGAAATAGAAAGGGAAGAAACACTGCCCAACTCATTCTATGAAGCCAGCATTACACTCCTTCCAAAACTGGATAGGGGCACAACAAAAAATGAGAACTACAGGCCAAATCTCCTTAACGAAGGAAAAAATGACAGTGGGGAAAATGTAACCAAAAGTACACAAGGGAAAACCTTTTGGTTGTAGCCAGTTTACATGCTGCTTGTTGATTTAACTGACATCTTTCCCCTCTTTGTCTACGTGCTGGAGAGTTCAAGGTTAACTCCCTTGATTGTTCAATTAAACCAGGCCGTCTTTTACCTGTTCTCTCCCTCTGACCACAGAGGAAGAAAACCTGCCAAAGGAGACTGATGGCCTCAGGGCAGTGTCACCAGACACCTGCAGAACGAAGGCCCTCAGCCATGGTGAACAAGCATCTTGTCACGTAGTACTGCTGAGCCCCTGAACATCCATTTAAAAGGCACACATTTTCTCTCAGAAGGAGAATGACAGAGCTTTGAGCGGTTGACTCTCCCTGTCCTCCTCTTCATCTGATGAATAATAAACATTATTTCCTTTTCTTCAAAACCCTGCTCTTATTATTTGTAAATCGTGAATTGTTACTGAGGCAAGGGGACCGGTTTTCTGGTAACAGCTAGGGCCCCTTTTCTTGTGATACATCCCTGTCATCTTTAATAAACTTTGCTGTAACTTTCACTGTATTTTCTCACCTTGCCTGAATTCTCTCAAGGGACACAAGTGCCAAGGAGTCTTCTGGCAAGATTCTTCAGACACTCATCTGGTAATGTCCTCAGCAGACACTTATCATCACCTGCTAAGTTTCCATTGAATGTTTGCGAAATAACCAAATTTAGGGCACGCTGGCAGGGAGGGGGTGCCCTCTTATGCCTACGAGGTGGCAATATTGAACTTAAGGAATTTCTTTCCTGCCAGATGAAGTGGACCTTCCCTAATCCCAGAGGTAGAGGGAGGGATCAAATGTTTGAGGCCAGCCTGGGCAAAGTTAGTGAGACCTTGTCTCAAAACCAAGTGAAAAGTGTCAGGGCATAGCTTGAAGCAGCAGAGCACCTGGGTAGCAAGCATGAGGCTTCCCCAGGAAGCTCCTGTTCCCACCCACCCAAAAAAGTATTCCTTTACGTTTTTTGTTTGTTAGAAACAGTGGTTGTGCCCTTTCTTTTTTTTCTCTTGACAGAATCTTTGCTTTATAAACCAGTAGCCTAGTGGCTAGTTGCTTAGTGATCATTCGATTAAAAAAACCCAAAAAACAAAAAACCAAAATCTTGTTAACCACATGTGGGTTTAGGTTTTCTTCCTGTCCCTGGACCTTTAGACTTTGGTCCATGCAGGCTCGGAGCCTGGGGCAGCACATTTAGAAAACAGGAAGGCCCCTGGGCAGAGCACCCTTAGGCTACCCTCCAGCAGTGACCTCCCCCACCAGCCTCTCCAGTCCTCCACTGAGGAAGCCCTCTGTCTGCCTGCTGAGGGGCCCACAGGTCTTATAGACAGAAAGTTCTATTTCAGCAGTCATTTCCTGGTCAAACCCTGCAGCCATCAATTTGAATACAGTCTCTGCTTACAAAGTCCAGGTTTGCTTCTTAGTTTTTAAATGAAAGATTTTTTTTGATTGACACATAATACTTGGACATGTTTTGGGAGTACAATGCAATGTTTTGATTCACATATACATTCTTTCAATGTACTACTCACTATAAAGAAATGATCAAAGTCAGGCTGGGATGGTGGCTCATGGCTGTAATCCCAGTGACTTGTGAGGCAAAGATCAGAAGGATCATGGCTCTAGGTCAGTCTGGGCAAAAAGTTAGTTAACTAACAAGCTGGTGGTACACTTCTGTGGTCCCAGCTATGCAGGAGGCTTAGGTAGGAGGATTTCAGTCTGAGGCTGGCCAGGGCAAAAAGTAAAGACCCTATCTGAAAAATAAAGCTCAAAGAGGGCTGGGTGTGTGGCTCAACTGGGAGAGTGCCTGCCTAGCAAGAGCAAAGGCCCCGAGTTCAAATCCTAGTATCAAGAAAATCTGAAAAGAAATCATAAGGAAGAGGTGTGGATATGCTGATTACTCTGATTTGGTCACTGTGCAAAACTTTTGTTTCATGGTATGTGTGGGGAAGACGGGTAAAAAGTGTGCACAGAAGGATGGAGGCCCTCGTATGTGAGGAGCGGGCTCTGCCTACTGTGTGTTTTCAACTTGTATTCAAGTCCAGATGGTCCATGACTGTGAAGGAGGCTTTTCTGAACTTGTCTGAACTTGTCTCCTGAGCTGATGAGACACAGCCTGTCTCGGCTCATTTGCATAACGACAGTGATGAGTACCAGGCTAACTTTAGGGGAGAAAACCAAACAACTGCTTATGGGCTTGGAGTGGGTGGGGGAGGAGAGGAACCTGCCCGGGGTCTGTCGCTGTGGACATAAACCTGCTTCAGGTCTTGTCTGGACCCATAGAGAACTTTCCAGGCAAGGTGACAGAAGCCACCTCACTAAGACCTAAAGACTCTGCTACCCTTCCTGGAATGCACAGCTGTGTGTGGGGGGTCTCCACTCCCCAGTTGCTTCAAGGTTCCTGGGTTTTAGGGTTTTACTCCTCTGAGGCTGTGTGTCTGCCTGTTAGGTTGCTCAGGCAAGATGAAAACATAGAGTAAAAACAATAGTAAAATTGATCAGGAAAGGAATTTAGTATAACAGGATGAAAATGGAGAGAAATGGGGAAAAAAGGAGAAACACTTCCTTTTCCCCATACAGGAAATAGGAGTAAGGACTCAAAATGGTGGTCCCCGTCTCTCAGTCTTATACTTTCAGAGCTGGGGGATACATGAGGTCATTAAGATATTCAATATGGGTGGCTAAGAGGGTGTTAAATCAGGTTGGTGTCATCCAGACCTACCCAAGTTGCAGGGACAAAGGTGTGCTTTAGGACTTCCCTTTGCTAGACTGTCTTTCTTTCTTTTCACCCCTCCACCCATCCAAGGAGCTTTGGAGCTTGGTCACATCACAGAGAGAGAGATAGCTCTGTTCTTGTAACTTAAAATCTAACAGGAGGTGGAGGGGGTGGCTGGTTGCTCTGATTTTTTAGTTTTTACTTTCTAGTTTCAATGTCTGAGTCTGTCCCTTTTAATAGTTTTAAAAATGATCTAATTTCCCTGTCTTCTCTTCTGGCTGTCCTGCCCTGTCCACCACTCATGGTTAACTGCCAGCTAACCATTCATACTCACAATGGAACATTATTGAGCCCCTTAAAAAGAAGAAAGTCCTGCTGTTTGCCACCACATGGATGAAACTGGAGGATGTGATACCGACACAGAAAGACATCCATCTCATGACCTCACTCTAATGTAGAATATAAAAGAAAAGTCATCCTTGTGGGAACGGAAGGACGGGAGTTACCAGCCGTTACAAGGTAACTGTGAGGCAGTGCATGTGTTAGTTATGTGGACATGCTAATTGATTGTGAAACTCATTTCCCAGGACATTTGCTTTCCAAATCATCACACCATGGATCTTAAATAGAAAACTTATATAATTTTACAACCAACTTTCATTTGTCAGTCGTACCTTGGTGAAGCTGGAAAAAATAATAACTATTTTCACTATTTGTTTTGGTGCTGGGGACAGAACTCAGTGCCTCATGCATGGTAAGCATGATTCTACCTCTGAGCTACACTGCCAATTGATTTTTTTGGGTGGTAGTGGGGTTTGAACTTAGGGCCTGGTACTTTCCAGGTAGAGGCTTTACCATTTGAACCATACTCCCAGCCCTTTTTATAGTGGATATATATTTTTTTGCAGTTCTGGAGTTTGAACTCAGGATCTACACCTTGAGCCAGTCCACCTTCCCCTTTTTGGGATGGTTTTTTTCAAGACGGTCTCCTGAACTACTTGCTAGGGCTGGCTATGAGCTGTGATCCTCCCATCTCTGCCTCCTGAGTAGCTAGGAGTACAGGTGTGAGGCAATAGCACCTAGCAATAGTGTATATTTTTGAGACAGGGCCTTGCTTGATTCATGGGACCAGCTTGGACCTCAGTCCTCTTATTTTCACCTGTTGTGTAGCTGGGACCACAGAAGGCACCATCATGCCCAGCATTTTGGTTGAGATGGGGTCTGGCTGACTTTTTGCCTAAGCTGGAACCATGATAGGTGGACTTCTGTCTCCTAGGTAGAAGAATCCTTAATCTGAAAGAGAAGGGAGCTTGCTGGTGTGACAATAGAGAGAGGATTCTGAGAAATAGAGAAAGGATGTAGGGGCTTTTTTGTGGGTGTGGGGGGTTGTATCACATTACAGAATGGGTTTGCCCCACTTGGGGAATTTGGGCTGTCTATTCAAATCTTGTCACTTGGGTCTGAAGGCAGATGAGGGCTCTTGGAAATTCTGATGAGATGTGTGCCTTGCACGGTCTGGAACTCTACCACCGAGCTACATCTGTAACCGCCCTACAGTCTTTAATTAGCATTCCAGGCTGGGCATGTGGGTCAGTGATTAGTGGCCCTGGGTTCCAATCCCAGAGCTGAATGAATGAATGAATAAAAAGAGCATGTGAGAATGTTAGAATCATGAACCACAGATTCAGATGAGCTGGGTTCAAATCCTGGCTCTGTCAAGTACAAGCTTGTGATAGTAGACAAGTCTTTAGGCCTCCCTGAGCCTCAGTTTCCTCATCTGTAAAGTGGGAAAATAATAGATTCAGAGTCACTTGGTTATTGTAAGGAGTAGGGCACAGAACACAGGGCCAGACAGACAGACTCATCCTGCCTCAAACCTGTCAGCCTGGCTCCCAGTCTTGTTTAAACCTATAAGTTCTATTGTGTAAGATCTTCCACACTCCCTGTGATAATAACAGCAAGATGCATGTGCTTAACATTTTATGTCAGTCCTAGCTATGCCTCCTCCTAGCTGAGTGACCTCTGGAAAAATCACTTACCCTCTCTGTGCCCTGGTTTACCTTCAAAGTGGCAGTGACAATTCAACCTCGTTGGGCTGTTAGGGAGATTAGAAAAGGTAATGTATAATTATAGGGAGCATGAAAGTTCCTACACAGGAAAACCTCAAGGTTTGAGCAGGACTAGGATCCTGGCTGAAAGAGCAGGGATGGAGGGGAGCCTAGGGAAAGGCAGGGTAGGCAGGGAGCAGGTTCATGAGTTTCAGGCTGGCTTTGGTCAAGTTCCCCTCAGGGGACTTGAGTGCCATTTGGCTCCTGCTGTCTCTGTGTCCCCAGTGCTGTAGCCTAGTCTCTGTGCTGGCCTGGGATTTTCTCCTGTGAATACCTTCTACCCCTTCCTCCTTCCATCTTCCCCTTTGTCTCCCTTTCTCCCTCCTTCCTTCTGTCCCTCCTCCTTCCTTTCTTTCCTCCCACCTTCTTTGCCCGCACCCTGCGTGGGTATGCTGCGTGATCCTGACTAAGAGTGGCAGGGAATGAGAAAAAAGACACACACAGACATACAGACATACAACAGAAAAGCTGAGGACAGGAAGGCTGCATGTTCCTGTAGGGAAATGTGAGCGCCTACCTGAGTCAGAATGTTTTTTAAAGTTCAGTACAAGGAAAAGACTCAGGTAAAAATCAAGCTTTAACAATTCTTGATGCAAGGCAAAAGGAATGAGGTTTAGTGGGCCAATTTTCCTAAACCTAATGAAGCTTAATTATAACACATCTGTTCTGGAATCATCAAGGCACACAGGACACCTTATCTAAGGTATTGATTAATCTGGCATCAGGGAGTCTCCTAACAGTTCTGGTACTTTATCTAGTTTTGTATCAGGGGGCTGGTATGCGGACACAGCAGTTTGTATTCTTCAAGGAGATGTGAGAACAAAGATCAAGACACCAGGTACTGGGAAAAATATGGTAGAAGAGCCTGTGCAAACTTCTACATGGAGAGGCTGTGCAAACTCCATTATATCCCAGTTCAGGGTTCATGCCTTGTCCCCAACACTTCTTTCTGTCCCTCCTCCTTCCCTTGTTCCCGCCTTCCTTCCTTTTATTTTCATGGCCGCTTTACAGGGCTATAACTCTCACACTACCCAGTTCATCCAATCATTTTAGGACAGCCCTAGCCTAGCATCTGTCTCCACAATGGGCTTTAGCTCTTGCTTATCCTCCCCCAGTGACAGTCACTCTTTAGCAGCTACCACCAGGTGGTGGGCATTTGAGTCAGTGGGCTGAGTGACACAGGGTGCCATTGCTGCTGTGGGCTGCCTCACCCTGTCCATTGAAGGCTGAACAGAACAAAAAGCCTGGGTTAGTGCAAATCCTTACTGCCTGGCCACCTTTCAACTGGGAAATTGAGTTTCAGATTTTTTTCTGTCTTTTTTTTTTTTTTTTTTACTTTCCCCCCTTTTTCGGTGGAACTGATTTTGGTAGAACAGGAGGCCCCAGGGACGATCACGTCTTCCTGTCTCAGCTCCTAGAAGCCTGAATCTCTTGACTCATGGCCCCTTTCTCCCTCTTCAGAACAGCAGCTCAGTGTCTCCCAGGCTCTCTCTGCCTCTGACCTTCTGCCTCCTTCCTTTTCTTTTGTGGTAGTGGGCTTTGAACTCAGGACTTCACATTTGCTAAGCAGGCACGCTACCACTTGAGCCACCCAACCAACCCTTTTTATATTGTGTATTTCTGGCTGGCCTTGAACTGCAATCCTCCTGATCTCTGCCTCCTGAGTAGCTAGTATTACAGGCGTGAGCCACCTGTGCCCAGCCAGACTCTAAACTCAATCCCATCTGTAAAGTTGTCTTGCCATGTAAGGAAAGTCAGGAACAGGTTTGGAGATTAGAACATAGACATTTTTTTTGGGGGGGGAGCAGCTTTATTTTGTAGACCATGCCTTTAACCTATGACCTTTGAGGGACCTTGGACACCCAAACAATAGCAGCTGCCTGTCAAGTTTCATTGTAGTAGGAGAGAGCAGATGAGGATACCCCAAGGAGCTGTCATGTGTGTTGACAGCTGGGACAGTGCCATAGTTAAAGGAAAGTGTGGGCATCTCAGTCTGGAGGGAACCAGGCCCTAATGACCTGGAAGTGACATCAAATCCAAACTACCTGTCATAGTTGTTGGGGAAGCTGCTGCCTGTGGATCTGAGTGCACCCAGGAAAGACAGGTGGGGTGAATGAGCTTGAATTTTGGGGTGCAGGGCAGCCTTAGGTAAGGGAGGACTGGAGAAGTCCAGGTGAAGATGAAGGTGGTAGAAGTCAGGGTGATGCTTCTATAAGCCAGGGGACCCCAAAGATGGCCAGCACTCCTCCCCCACCCCAAACTGAAAGGGAAGCATGGGGCAGCCTAGAGGGAATCAGACCTGCCCTCATCTTGTCCTGGGACCTCCAGCCCGTGGCATTGCCAGAGAGTAGATTGCTGTTACTTTAGGCCACAGGTTTCTGTACCATATGTCTGTCCCAGTGGGCACCCAGCAGCAGCCACCATACTTCCGCAAATTGGCAGGCAAAAGTGTTTGAGTGGAAACGGGGAATGTATCCATTTCATCTCAGCCCACAGCAAGAGTCTGGTGCCTCTCCCCAGGACTGTGCCACAGCACCCAAATGACCTGCTGCATCCCAGCACCAGCACCCGGCCCAGCCCACCTGGCTCCCTGTGCCAGGTGCTGCTGGCACACCACACCCAGCGCATAGACAGTGATCACAGACAGGTTAAAATAGTCCATTTCACAGAGGAGCCAACTTGCTCCTCTCAGCTAAGTAACTTGCAGGTCACCCTTGATAGGCTTTGGTCTTTTAAATTTTCTGGTCATGAGTGAAGGAGAAAGGAGAAACTGAGACGTGTCTCTGGACACTTCATCTAGATGACAAAGTTTTAAAAACCCTCAAAAGCAACAATTTCCCTCGTGAGCATGCGAGCGAGTACAGGTGTGCACACGATGAGGACATCTGAAAGGTTCAGCAACTGGAAACGCAGGTTGCAAATTCTTTCAGAGCACGTTGCTAATCAAAGTTGTTGATGTGTGAAAATACAAAGAGGGTGTGACATTTCCTCCCCATGAGGGTACTTGGGGACCCTGGGCTGTCCCCAGCTCCAATACCACCTTCTGTTTTTCTCTTTAGTTCTATGAATTACAAGGAGTTCAGAGTAGAGGGGGGAAGACAGCTGTATAAACACTTCATTGAAATGCCATGTGCTAAGTGGCCTTTTTGGAGAAGCACAGAGGCTCAGCCCAAAGTGGTGACAGAAAAGCAAAATGGGTGGAATGGCTTTGTGCAGGATGTCTTTAACCTCAGATACCTCTGGTCCAAATCTTGACTCCAACCAGACCTGTGTGGTCCTGGGAAAATGACTCAACCACTCTGAATCTCAACAATTCCTACAGAAATGCCAACATGTCACTGAGGGACGACATGTGCAGTTGCAGAGCAGTGATGTTCACCATGCAGGGTTACAGAGTGTTCTAGAACATGGTCATGTGCAACACATAGAATGTCAATTTTCAACCTGCTCCAACTTCTCCTCTACCTCATTGGTTTCCTGTAATGCTTGAATGAGACAAGATTTGGGGTGTGCTCAAAGGTAAGTGTTAAATTGGAACCCCCCCCAGTTCACATATCAAAGTCATCATGTCCCACTGTTACCAGATGGGTAGTTTCTGGAAAACTCTGGTCAGAAGATGTCTAGGCTCCTATGTGCTATGTGGAAAGAATTCAAGCATAACCGGAAGTGTAGTGATATTTATTAAAAGTGAGGGAAGGCGGGATGGCAGAGGGACTCAAGGGGTAGAGCACCAGCATGGCAAGCATGAGGCCCTGAGTTTAAACCACAGAAAGAAAAGTTTTTTATCAAAATATTGAGGGAAGGTTACCATAGAGAAAGCAGTGCGTTCCCAGCCAGGTTGAATAGAAGAACCACAGATCTTTGTTTAGAGGGCCTTTTATAAATTCAAAAGGCAAATGGCAGGAAAAATCTGGGAGGTCTTTGTGGAACAGGCTAGAGTGACTGGAAGGTTTGGCTCACTCTGCGCATGCACCTAAGCTAGCTCTCAGGTATTTTAATCACATGCATGAGGTGAGGTCAATATTCATGTTGAAGCAAAGGGATTTTACCTGAGAGGTCATGGAAAGTAGGGCAGAGTCACCTTCAGGCTTTCTGTATTGTTTTTTTCTTTTCAGTAATGGAGTTTGAACTCAGGGCCTCATGCTTGCTAGGTGGGCGCTCTACCACTTGAGCCACTCTGCTGGTAAGGCTTCCTGTCTTACAATCTTCACAACTTAACTGTAAAGGACAGCACTGGGCTGAAGAAAGGGGTTTAACAGGAAATATGCTGGGAAAAGCCATGGCTCATGGTGCTGGCCAGGCCAGAGTCCTCAAATCTCACTAGAAGCTCAGAAGGTGGTTTTGTTTGCACCCAGAATGCTTCCAGAGGCCATTAGTTAAGCTAAGTCCCACTGGAGTAGGGTGGCCCTAATCCAATAGGACCGTGTCCTCATAGCAAGGGAACGTTTGGGCACAGCACATGCTGAGGAAGAATGCCATGTGAGGATGAAGGTGGAGGTCAGGGTCATGCATCTACAAGCCAAGGAGCCCCAAAAATAGCTGGACTGAGGAGAGAAGCCTGGGGTGGCCTCCTAGGGAATTGGCTTGCTGCACCTTGACCTTGGACTTGTCTCCAAAATTGTTAGAGAAGAGATTCCTGTTGTTTGAAGCCACCATTTTCTATGTGAGCCCAAGGAAGTGAACTTGTATGGAGATACAAATCCCTGTTATTAGACAGCCACACTCCCTTCCCTTCCCTTCCCTCTCTTCCTGGCTTCCTTTCTTCTTCCTGTGGTGCTGGTGATGGAAGCATGACCCTTGTGCATGCAAGGCCAGTGCTCTCCCACTAGAGACCCAGCCCTCCTTCACCCATTTCTTCCTAACCTTCTGACTCACAGAATTTCATCTCTGAATCCCTGCTGTTGATGCACAGGAGGATTGTAGCTGAAATAGAAAATCTAAAACTAAGCCAGGGCCTTTCCATACACTCCTCAAGTTGAGGTCAAATCCCCTGGCACTGGACTTTTGTAATCTAATTGGGGAAAATTTCTGGTGTCTCATCTGGCTCCACAGAGCAGAACTCCAAGAATGAGCTACCTTGCTTAACTCAGGAGCCTTGGGTTTGTTTGTCACAGCAGTGTGCTTTTTCCCCTCCCAGAGCCATGGTGTGAGTTCCCAAACAAGCTGTAACGTAAGATGAGCACAGAAGTGCGAAGAAGGTGGGTTTTGAATAATGCTAGTAGCAGGTGTGAGACTTACAATTGTGAATACATTAATCAACTGGTTGTTGACACACAGAGAAGAAATGAGAAATAATGATGAACTTGATAAAATTCAGTGGTAGTGGGAGAAGTTGCTACTCTAGCCTCAGACTTGAGACCTAACTGATAAAAGTCAGGAAAGAAGTCAGAGTCCTTAAATATCACAATCTAGAACTTTATAGCTGCTGGTGTGGTAGTGAGTACTTATAATCCAGCACTCAGGAGGCTGAGGCAGGAGGATGGAGAGATAGAGGCCCACCTGTGCTGCGTAGCGAGACCCTAGCTCAAAAATCAAAATGAAACAAAACAAATAAAAAATAACTTTTAATTCCCTTCAGTAAGAACAGAAAATGTAAACTCTTTCCTAAGGCTGTAGAATATTTACAAGATGGAAACATAAATAAAGTAAACCTTTTTTTTATAGCTGGGCACCTGTGGCTCACGCCTGTAATCCCAGCTACTCAAGAGGCAGAGATCAGGAGGATTTCAATTCAAAGCCAGCCCAGGTAAAGAGTTCTCAGGACCCTATCTCGAAAAACCCTTCACAAAAGTATGGCTGGTGTAGTGGCTCAAGGTGAAGGCTCTGAGTTTAAGCCCCAGTACCACAAACAAATAGACAACTTTAAAAAAAAATTACTAGAATGTGTTCATTGTACAGGAGGGATTAGTAGTGACAATTCTGATTACTCTTATATTGCACATTTGTTACATTGTCCCATTGGATCTCCCTTTCAACCCTCTCCCCATCCCACTTTAAGCAATTGCAGGAAGTTTCTTTGTTCTATTTCATATAAATATACAAAGTCCATCCACCATACACCATCACCTTAATCTCCTTCCTTCACCCTCCCCTCTCACAAGTACACACACTGTACCTATTTTACAGTCCTGTCTTTCATTCTTAATATCTAAGTTGATGTTCAAAAGGGTGTCTCAAGGTATTCCCACGTGGGTATACTTTTCTTTCATACAATCAACCCTTTCCATTATTTCTCTTACCCTCCTCCCTCCCCCCCATTATTCAACAGCTTTCAATACACATCCTTTTATCCTCTACCTCCACAGATGCAATGTTCCATGACAAAGAAAACCTTATAATTAACCCCAAACAGTAAAGATTGTATTTATTTATTTTTTAAACATATCAAACACCACAGAACAGATATTTATTGCTTTGGTAAAGATTTTTGGTTGTCATTCAATAAAATTTTAAGAAATAATAAAAAGCTTGCCAAAAAAATTCAGCAACCAGGAAGTAAAGAAACATAGCAATAGATAATCCTTGGATCAAGGAGAAAAGTTGAAAGGAAAAAAAACTTTCCAGAACATAGTGAAAAACTTTCCAGAACATAGTGAAAAAGCAATGATTATGCAGGTCGTGGTGGTACATGTCTGTAATCCCAGCACTAAAACCATGTGACAGCAAAATTGTAGCCTCAGGTGTCCTTGCTGATAATGAAGACAGATGAAAGTCATATACTTTCAGTCTATTGAAGAGGAGGAACATTGAAATAAATGAAGGGAAGCCTAGAAGAAGGAGTTCATCAGTAATGAAATATAAAGCAAAAATGTAAAAGGCACTAAGACATTTCCTTTTCTAATATGAATGTAAATAGACCAATAGAATTACCTGAATATCATCCTTAACCATTGTTAATTAGACCTCCTGCTGACTTACCTCTCAGGACTTGCAACTGTATGATTGAAGGAGCATCCCAGAATGAAATAATGACATAGAGCTTATTTGAAACAGTAACTGGATGTCAGTCAGCTTCCATGCAAGTGATCATCACACAGGGCCCCTATTTAGGGATATGAGGAATCATGTTTATGGTTAAAGAAAACTTCTCAGACCCTTGACCTATGGGGAAGGAAGTTTTGCTGTAGTTTCTTAGTATAGAAATCACGCTGATGGTTTGGGATGTGTTTCTAAAGAATATCACTTAATCATATGCATTGACAACTCAAGTTGGAGGAATCCCAGTGATGTTGGAGCAAACTGGTAGCTTTCAGCATTGAAAAGGGGACATTTAAATATAATCATGTAGTTGCATTTTACATGTAAATGTAATCAAACAAGGTCATATAATCTCACCCCGTTTGAAGGAAGAGAAATATTCTACAGAAAGACAATGTAAATTAGGGATGATTCTGGGTAGGTGGGGAGGGAAGGGCTGGATAAGGGATAATAAGCATTAATGTATTTATCCAAATAGTCCCAGGAATTATGCATCAGATCATTGGAAAATAAAAAATAAAGTAGTCATTTTGTGTAATGCTTGCTAGGAACATGGTCATATATGATGTCAGTATAAAGGGGGATAAATGCAACAATCACTACATTTCCATCCCTGTACATACTTGGGTCCATTTTGTAAAAGCAGTAAGAACAAGCTAACGATCTGAGAAGAAGGGAAGCTAGAGGATAAGGAAAGTAAAAATCAAAGAGTACATTGTAGAAGCATCTTCAAAGCTGCAATTCTGGGTGAAGGTTGAGCACTGAAGTTTCAGGCAGGTATATACAAATATCCTGTGTTTGCATATGTTCATGTTTTGTTGACTGGAATGGACACTGTAATTTTTCACTCCCCTGGAGAAATGTGGAACATGTTCTAATCTGGAGCTCTACATCTGAGGTCCTGCTTCTAGGTGCAAAACAAGTTGGAAAATATTTTTGAGCATTGACCATTCCATCCCAGGGTGCTACAGTTTCATCTAAAAGCACAGAGAATAAGGCCCCAGGAATGAACTTTTTGTCCAATTTGGTCCTAAGCATTCTCAAGATGAGGGAATTGACATGAAATTCATTTGTGATGATGCACAACGATTCCATCATAGGATGTTATGTCAAGTGCAAAGTGAACTGAACATAGAAGGCTCATATCACTAAGGAATTAATCAAAGTTGGGGCATCACACCCAACAAAGTGAAAGATAATGAGGGCAGCTGCATGCAGCCATGATATTCAGCTGCCAGTGAACATTCCTTTTGCAGGTCCCATACCAGTTCTTTGTGCAGAAGCTTCCTCATCTGTATGTGTTTCCCATTGCCTGTGGAAACCAGTGATCATGCAGAACTCAGAAACTCAAAATCACTAACTAAAAGTCTATCCAGAAATCAAGTTGCTTGCTTGCATTCTGAACTTTGACCTTCATCATTGATATATAAGGTTTAGACCTCCAAATAATAATAATAAATGACAGACTTAAATCCAACATCATACTGAAACAGTATAAACTTGAAAGCATTCCATCTAAAATAGGTAATAAGTTAATTTAAAAAATACTGTTCAGACAAGAGGGAAAGTTGTTGGATTCCAAATGGAGTCCCTAGTGCCCTGCCCATACAAAAGCAATCAAAGCCAAGGATAAAGAGATATTGTTCATAATCATGATTGCCTAATGTCTAAGGCTGTCTACATTCTAAATGCACAAAAAACTTACACCATTGCCTTTCTATCATCATTTCTATAACTCTAGGAAAATGCAGATGCTCGTTATTAAACATTATATTAATTTATTAACCAAGTTTGTTTTATCTTGTCTCCAAGTTATAAAGTACAAATGAAACTATTCAAGTACTAACACCACTATACTCTGAGCATGGCTCCTCCTCTTTAACGCACCTAACACTTACTATGTTCTCCAAAGGATTAACCCCCTTCTACAGGACCATTAATGACTTGGGATCCTGTGTCCATGACAGAGAACAAAAACAAGAGAACCTGACCTAGGTCTACACCCCATACCAGCAGGAAGTAGCCAAAGACTGTACCTTCCCATTCTCTAAAAAATTTCAGGGTCTTTAGTCCTTGAGTAGGGAATGTTAGGTAGCAGTTAGTCTGACTGATGGATGAGGCAGAATAGATAGATGAGGAGGGAAATTATTTTAATAAATATTAAAAGGGCCAGACTCAGACACTGAAACTTGAAAGTAGAAACCAAAGAGCCAGAGTACCTAAGTACCCATTCCAATCCCCTTTCAGATGCCAAGTTACAAGAACACGTAGACTTAAGGCTATCTGCATATCTGCATCTGCCTTCTTCTTTGAGAAATGAACCAGCTCCAATGCTTCTTGGAAGGATGGAGAGGCAAAAAGAATAAAAGGTATGTCTAGCCAAGGGAAGTCCTAAAGCACACCTATTATCCCTGTAATTTCAATAGACCTTGATGACACCAACCTGTTTTAGCACCCATATTTGCTACCCAGATCCATTATCTTATGACCATATGTATTCCTTCAGCTCAGGTGTATAAATATAGAGATGAGAACCACCATTTTGAGTCTTTACTTCCAATTTCAGAATGGGGAGCAAGAAATGTTTCTCCATTTTCCCTCATTTTTATCCTGCTAAACTAACTTTCCTTCAAGATAAACTTTACTATTACTTGTAATATAAAAAATAAAATAAAATCAGGAATGAAATCACTTCACTACTCTTATTCAATATAGTACCTAAATTATTAGCCAGAACAGTAAGGTAAGAGAAAGAAAAGGGATACAAATAGTCAAGGAAGAAGTCAAATTATCCCTACTTGCAAATAATATAATTCTGTAAGCAAAATACCCTAAAGATTCCACTAGAAGACTCTTAGATATGAAAAATACTATCATCAAAGTAGCATACAAAATTAACATGCAAAAATCAACAGTTTTCTATAGACCAACAATGCATTGAAGAAAACAGAAGTAATTGTTTCCCACATTACTTCCCTCCCTCAACTCTAAGTAGTTCATCATGGATGGCAGTTTCTGACTTTGGATAAGGTAGAGAATTAAATCTAGGCCTTGCACTTGAACTCCACATGGTAAAACCCAACACTGGGCAAAACCCCTTGACCCTACTTCCAAGCCAATACGTGCAGACACAGCTATTGGTATTGTATTAGGAAGTGGGCAAAGAGAAATCCTCCCCTGCCACACCCTTCTTCTGCAGGAAAGCACAGATCAGGATGGCTCTGAGAAAGGTTCTGTAGGTAGTTTGTGTTTTTCTTAAAGAACAAGCACATTAGAAAAACTAAAGGCACTTTTTTGTCCACCAGCCAGAACATACAAGATGATTTTATAAACCAGCTGTGGGCATCTGTCAGAGATCCATATGCCTGTGGGATAGAACCTAGTTTTGGTCACATAAGTTCCAGCCTTGGATTTGGGCAGAGGAACACCTGAAATTTTCCCTAGACTGTATCGGCAGGCCTCTTGTAGCTGTGAGACTCACGTATGACCTAGTTTATCAGAAGCCTTGGTGGCCAAGGGATTGTCTCCATAACTCACACCACAACCTCTGACAGCAAAGCTATTGCCAGTGCAATGCTCACAGATTGGGGTCCAGAACCATCTTTATACCGGCCAGAGTTCTGCACCTCAGGAGGACAGCATTGCATTTTGTTTGCAGCACCACCAGCTGTCTGTGGGCCTCAGTGTCCCAGGACAATGTAGTGTCTTGTGGATCTGAGAATCAGACAACATCAAACTTAGCATCAGCTCAGGGTGACAAGGGTCTTCTTTTCCAAAACTACCCCAAGCACTTGCATCATAACATGGTGCCAGACACTATGAATTATTGCATAATAGGATAGTAAGAATATCTTTTTGATCTGAGACTTAGTGATGGGACTTAGATCCGGAACTTAGTAATAGATAACACTGGGCTTCAGTTAAAACCCCATTTCCATGCCTGTTTGTGGGGGAGCCTCTAGAATAGGTCCAGTTCCTGAGGAAGATAAGTACTATGAGGCTCTCAGAACTCTATTTCAGCTAGCATCACCTGTGATTGGTTCCAACAGTCTTGGGCACTAAGTTAAGTGCAGCAATAGGCAGACCAGAAAAGTTTGGATCTTAGTCATAACTCAGGCTTTTGCCAATCTTGGAGGTCTGTGAGCTGAAGCTGTGCCTCAGTTTGATAGCTTTGTAGACCACAGCTGTAACACAGGCGACTGGGGCTGATCAATCCACAGTGATTTCTGTCAGAGAGGCAGAAACCTGCAGAGTCTGACCACAGGCCAGTAAAGGTGAAGGAGGTGTCTTGGTCTACACTGGTCCAGAGAGATGCTTCTGTGGAGGGGCTACTAACTACCCTCCTCTTTCTGAACAAAACCAAATCAACAAAATATATGTGCTAAAACTAAGTTTGGATTGCCTCTACTACTGAGACAGCATTAATATACTAACATGAGGCTCTTGAAGAACTGGGCCTTTGCAACATATTGTGATGAAATTGTAGAAGTCATCATAAAGTCACAGTAAATTAGCAATGTAAGGAGGTTGATGGCAAGTGCTGATAAGAATAAAGATCTCAGTGGAGCTGAACACTAAGAGTACTTAAAACACCATTTTTAAAAGTAACTCAGTGAAACAGGAGAAAATGCAGAGAAGTATTTCATTGTGACAGCACAGAAGCTTAACAAAGATGGAGCAAATCCAAAACATGAAGCAGTGTTCTTTTGTTGTTTGTTTTTTCCCTTTATTGTTGTTCTGGGTGAGGGTACATTGTGGCATTTACAAAGGTTCTTTCAGTGTATCAAATATATCAAACTTAAATTCACCCCTTCACTCTAAAGCAGTGTTTTGTAAGGTGAAAAAAAACAGTGACAAAAATTTTTAAAAATTAGTAGAAGAAATCAATAGAAGCATAGACCAAATGTAAGTATCATTAATGAACTTGAAGATAGACTATTTCAAAATATACCAGTGGAGGAGAAAAAGAATGAAGAAGAGTGCAGACAACTTATGGAAACTTTAGAACAGTATTAAATGAGCAAATATTTGTGTTGTGATTCAAGAAGGACTTGAGAAAGCCAAAGTGTATCAAAGCTCATTCAAAGAAATCATAGCAGAATCATTTCCAAACCCAGTGGAGGTTAGACATGTGATGCACAGCAAGATCAAAAGTAACCAAATTTAAACCACTCAGATCTACTCCAGACCAACTTACATTCAAATCATAAGTAAAAGATAAAAATACATTCTCAAGGTGAAAAGAAAAGGAAAAGCTGACGTACATCCCACACTAATTCTCTTATTTTACCTGTCCTTGTAAGACCTTGACTCCTAATATAGTCACATTCTGTGGTCCTCATGGATAGGGCTTCAACATTAATTTCAGGGGGTACTCTGTTTCTTAAAAGAAAAGGCTTCAGGAAAGGGGAATGGAAAGGATAGACCAGAGGATTCATGGTTATAGTAAGAACTTGAATTTCTTTGCAACAGATGAAAAGCTATCAGCATGTTCTAAAAGGAAATGTGTCCTGACCTATGTTTTGTGAATGTATTTTGCAGAAAATCTCTGGAAGGAGACCAGGATATCAGAGAGGAGGTCCCTATAACATCCAAGTGATCAAGAACAGCTGGGGCCAGAAGGATAGAGAGAGGTGGATGGTTTCAAGATTATTTGACTAGAAAGGAGTCATAGATTAATCTAAGGAATAAATTCCAGCTTGTTTATAAAACAGAATTGACCAAACTATTTTGTCTACTCAGTGGTTTCCAAGATAATCTGATGGGAAGATACCCCAGGTCTTGTGGGATATGCTTTCCTTAGATTACTGCACAGGATGTGATCAATGAATTTTTAAGGAATGAGTGAATAAGTGACTTCAATCAGAAAATGAGTAAAGTGGGTATGCTGGGCTTGGGAAAGTTCAGACTGTGGTGAATGGTGGGCATGATGGATGTTAGGGTGTTTTGGGTTCTTGATTCTCAATGATAGGGTTGGTTTGGGGTAGAACCTTACCTATAATTCATAGGAAGAAGTGGTATTTCTAATAGCTTTGTGATAATGAACTGTTCCTCATGGATAGTGTGTAAAAGTGAGGGCTTCTGTCTGTTGGGTTGTATATAAGATTTCAGATGAAAGTAAAGATTGGAGCTAGGGAAGATGTGGCTTGGTCTAAATGAAGGTCTTGTGGGTTTCATAGTACACAGGGTGACTGCGAGTTTCCACACTCCCTTACTTCTCTCTCTCTTTCTCTCTCTCTCTCTCTCTCTCTCTCCTCCCTCCAGCTCTGTCTCCTTCCATTCCTAATCTCTTTCTCACCTTCTGCCCTATCACTAGGGTTTCACCTCATGGCTTCTTTCAGAATTTGTATTAAATTGAATGCAGTCCTTGGCATCTTGAGCTTGTAAGTGCTGCCCTCTGGTGGGAAGAACTTACATCCTTAAACCAAGAGCTGCAAGAGGGGAAGGGAAGGGTTCTTGCACATCCAAAGGTTGAGGCTGCTTTGAGTGAGGTGTACACCATAATGGTGTGTGTGTGTGTGTGCGCGTGTGTGTGTGTGTGTGACTCAGCAGGGCTGTGATCTGAGGATCATGGCCTGTCTGCCCTCCCCCAAATTGACACAAATTATCCCAGTTCCCAGGATACACTGGGGCAGGGTGGATGGGATAACCAGGATCCTCACACATTCTTATTTACTGATGGAAGATTTGAGGGTGGGGAGGTGAAATGCACTCATTGACCCACAAACAAATGAATTTCTACTTTGGGGAAATACCTGTGTAACCGTGATGCTTGTGAAAGAGGAAGAGAGGAGAGAAAGGGGGAGAGGAAGGAAGAGAGAGAGAGACAGAGAGAGTAGAGAGACAATGATTCAGAGACAAAAACAGCAAGTGTGTAACTATCAAAAAGGAAATAGTTGGGTATAGTGCACACACCTGCACACCTATAGTCCCAGCTACTTGGGAGAGTGAGGAGGAGGATTGTTTGAGCTCAGGAGTTTGAAGCCAGCTTGGGCAACATAGACAGATCCTGTCTCAAAAGTCAAAATGCATACAACAAATACACTAAAGATGCAGAGAAAGACAGAGAGGAGGTAACAATGATGTGAGAGTCTATATAATGTTTGATGAAGGGATAAATTATTCCTTGAGATGAGGGAGATGAGAACCTGGTGTGGATGTGGATAAGCTCTGTCAGTGTGTCAATGGTACTGCCAAACTGGGCAGATGTGTTCCCTCTGCCACCTAATGGACCTTATATTCCTCAGGCTGAGCTGGAGGGCATAAGACAGGAGGTCCTGATTCCAGAGATCAGGTTCACTGTTGGGAGAATGTCCAGTCAGTCCATCTTGTGGGGCTCTAGTCCCACTTTAGGTTCTGGCAGAGACAGGTTTGGGTGGAGAAGCCTCATTGGGTAGGGCAGTTCCAGAGAAAGACCTTGGGACTGTGTCACAGGAATAGGCTGGAAGATGTCTGCGAGATGGTTCTGGCTCTGAATAAACTTGCAGCAGAGAGGAAGGAAATGAGGCTGCATGGGAGTGGCTGCAACTATTACTCCTGGAGACTTGTGTGAGAGCAGGTGGAGGGAGCTAGTGGTATATCTGCCTGAGAATCTTGTGAGTTGAGAACATGACTATCCTTTGGTGTCCTAATCTGGATTGGTAGGAGGGGGACTGGTGACTGGTCCCAGAGTGAAAGCTTCAGGGGCTTTCTGAGGGTTAAACATGGTGTGATCTTGGAAGTGTGTCTTTGGAGAGGGTCTGTAAGGAAGTTGGGAGATCAAACACAGAGGAGGGAGTTGGGCATTCATGGAGTCATCATAGGATGATCCTACAGTTGGGAGTATGGTCTAATTTGGGGGAGAGTTCAAATCATTCCTTAGAGAATTTGAGGGGCTGATGAACAGGGTTAGATGTGGCCTTTGACAGAGACCACATAGCAGTATTTCTGGGGGAAACAGAACAAGGGTGTGAGGGGCCATCCTAGTTTTTGGGGTCTTGAACTTGGTGTTCTTTGTGAGGTATGGATAGGAGATTGATTATGAAAGAACATGATGACAAGGGCACATATGAGGGAGATTTGGAGAAAAAAATTATGAGGATTAGGGGCGAGTTTCAGGTATGATCTTTGGATACCAGGGATCATTCAGTGGTCATTTTAGGGGAGACCATTATGGTCAGAACATGGGTGTCCGGGGTAGATGGAAATTCAGTAAATGTGAGGTGGAGTTGGTGGGTAAACAAAGAGGAGGTATATTTAGGGTGCTAATAACCCCTGGAAATTATGGGTTATATTTGTGAGGTTTAAAAATAGGGGTCAAATCATGGGGGTGCACCTAGGAGATGGAACCATCATGGAAGAATTCTAGAAGAGTATATGGAGCACCCTGTGTAGGCTACCTAAGGCTGAGTTGAGGGGGCTTTTAGGAGCATATAAAAGGGACTGCACTGGGGATTAGAGGTCAGGGGAATCTTGGGGGATTTCATCAGAAGTGACAAGTCTTGGGGATGGAATTAGTTGGTCAGAATCTGAGGATGTCTGCTACTAGGTAGGGGTGTGTGTGTGCTTCTCTCAACCTGAGGGTATCTTGGGTATGTGAGTGGGAGGGCTAAAGATTCTTGATTGTCAGGATTATAAGAGGTTGTTGTGTTAGAGGTTTGTTATGGGTAAGTGGATTTAGTGTGTCAGAATTCAGGTGTCTCAGAAAATGGATCATGGGAAGTATATTAGGGCAGTTTCCATCCAGGGTTGTTTTGATGGGTTTACAGTGAGATGGGCCTCTGGGTGGGTTCAAAACCTAAGAACAGTCTGTGTGGTCATGGTGTAAGTGGTTTGGGACTCTCCAGAAAAGCCCAACTTACAGGTACCAGTGGTCTTTGGTGACAGCCTATTGCCTACCATGCTGGGGGAATCTTGCTGCAGACCCTTGTTCATCAGGACTGAGCTGGGTTTCAGGTCAAGTCGGGAGACCTCTGGAGAATGTGGGTGCTCTGTGGCTACAGATGGCCTAGCAGTCTACTTGGTTAGGCTGATGACTTATCTCTGGGAAGAAGGGGTGTAGAGAGAAGAGGCCCAGCCAGGTTTCCTATGAGCAGAGAGGGAAAGGGGCAGGCCAGTGGTCTATGACATCACCCTGATGGCCTCAGCATTCTGAAGACTTCATAATGCTGGGGGAGGCCAGGGTTCTATCTCTGACTCAGGGCCCTCATTTATTCAGGGTAATCCCTAAAGTGCTAAGTTTGGAGAGGAAGTAGGAGCCTCTTACTCAGCTTCCTGATTCCAGAACACCTCCCCTGGAAAACACACACAGAATCTCAAGTACAGGTGAGTATCTACCCCCACCTCCCAGCACAGTCAGCAAAGTCTCAGGAATCAGTCACTGTATATCTTGCCACATCTCCTGACAATAGTAACTAGAAGATAACCATCAAGCCTGGCTCCCTGATTTCCAAAATGTATGAGGCCAGCTTAGCTTGGAGGTAAGGTAGAGGCAGAGAGAAGTAGGGGAAACCTGTCTTAGGTTTTTGCCTAGTCCTTCTTGTCTTACCTGAAGCACACTCCATGTTCTTTTCCTGCCAAGCAGACATTTGCCCCTTCCAGTCTCAGTTCTGCCCTTCCCTCTTCCGGTAGCCTTCCCTGGTTTCCACTCTGTTAGGGAGAGCTTCTGCCTTCTCTCCAGGAACTCTTCTTTCTTCCCTGCTGGTTGGTGGGATCCCTGTGGGATACAAGCAAGAGCTTCTGGTATAGATAGAAGGGGATGTACATTTGAGAGCAAAGGACAGCAGGGCTGGGGATATAGCTCAGTGGTAGAGCTTTTTTACCTCCTTAGCTAATTTTATTCTTAGTTATTTAATTTTTTGATGCTATTGTGAGTGGGATATTTTGCTTGATTGATTTCTCAGCCTATTCATTCTTGGTATAGAGAAAAGAAAATTCAAATCTATGAATTTTACTGGTAGATTTATGAGTATCTTTTACATGTAGGATTCTATCATGTGAAAATAGGGATAATTTGCCTTCCTTCTTTCCTATTTGTTTCCCATTTACTTCTTTCTCTTGCCTTATTGGTCTGGAGAGTAATTCAGGCACTATATGAAAAGTAGGGAGAATGGACACACTTGTCTCATTCCTCACTTTATAGGGAATGATTTCAGTTATTCCCTATTATTATGATGTTGGCTGTAAGTCTGTCATAGACTTCCACTTAATATGTTAGGTATATTCCTTCTATTCCTAGTGTTCCAGAGCTTTTATTATGAAATGATGTTGAATTTTGTCAAAGGTGCTGATGTGGCTCTAAGGAGACAATTATGTGGGGTGTTTTCACTTGATTCAGTTTACAAGCTGTATTATGTGAATTTATTTGCACTTGTGGAATAAAAACTTGATGATGACACGTGAACTTTTTAATGTGTTGTTGAATTTGTCTTGCAAGTATCTTTTTGAGAATTTTTGAGTCCATGTTCCTCAGGTAAATTGTTCTATGATTTCCTTCCTTCCTTGTTTTGTTGCTGTCTCCTTACTTGGCTTTGGTGGCACAGAAATAGTGGCTTCAAGAATTAATTTGGTGATTTTCCTGGGTTTTCTATTTTACTGAATAGATTGAGGCACATTGGAATTAGTTCTTTCCTGCAGGTCAATAGAATTCAGTAGTGAATCCTTCTGATCCTGGGTTTTATTTGTTAAGCGACTCTATTTCTGCTTCAATCTCATTATAGATGTTTATGTGGTTTAGATATTCTTGGATAAATTTTGGTATGTCACATGCATTTATATGTTTCTTTTCTTCTAGATTTATAACTTTACTAGAATATGTTTTATTAGCATATACTAGTTGTGCAGGGTTTTACATTGTGATATTTACATGTTCTCACAATAAATCTTCATTAGATTCACCCTCTCCATCATTCTTCCTCACCCTCCATCCTCCCCTTCTTAGAACAATTTCAACAGGTTTCATTTTTCTGTTTTCATACTGTAAAACAAAATGCATCCACCAAATTTTCTCCCCTTCACCCTTTCTTTATGCTCTCCCACTGGTGCCCACCCTCAGACAGGACCTGTTTCACCTTCCTGTGCTTTGTTTTTTAAGTGTATATCAATAATTCAAGAGGTTTTTTCCCTTGGTATTTCAGATGTTTTAGCCAGATTAACTCCCTAATTCAAATTATTCTCTGATTCTCCAAATTTCATTGATATTTGCTTTAATATTATCTTTTTATTCATTAATTTTATCTGATTGGGGCTTCTTCCTTCTTCTCTTGGTTAGTTCACCTAAGAGTTTACTAATTCTGTTTATCCATCTAAAATATCAACCTTTTATTTCATTGATTATTTGTGGGGTTTTTTGTATCCATGTCATTAATTTCTTTATCTTTTCTTTCCACCTACTAATTGAAGGTTTGATTTGTTCTTGTTTTTCTAAGTACCTGAGTTCATGATAAAGTGATTTGTTTGTAATCTCTTTGATTTTTATTAGCATATATTAATTATACAAAGGGATTTCATTGTGATATTTCCATGTACACATTTAACACATTTTCATCAGATTCACCCTATTTCCCTTTCTTTTCTCTCCTTTTAAAAAACAAGTTTTAATGGGTTTAATTATTCTATTTTTATACATGTATGTGAAATATCTTGATCATATATCCCCCCTCACTTCACTCTCTATATGTATCCTCCCCTCTCCTGCTAATTCCCACCCCCAAACAGTACCTCCTTTTTACATTCATGGCATTTATTTTTAGGGGCAGTCTAAATTCTGTATGTGAGGAAATCTCTGAAATTTTGATATAGACATGCATAGTTATATACATTTATCTTGGCACAACATTTGAAGTATCCAAAGGGTTCTGGTAAGTTGTGTTTTCATTTTGATTCGATTCTAGTAATATTATTTCACCTCTTATTTCTTTTTGATCTACTGGTCATTCCATGTACTTGAATATTTTCTGTAGCTTCATTTCCATTTGGTTTCTAGTTGTATTCCATTATAGTTTGATAAAATAAAGGAGGTCATTTCCATTTTCTTCTATAGTAACACTTTCCTTATGTCCTAAAATATTATCCATTTTGCAAAAAGTTCCATGGGCTGCTGAGAAGGATGTGTATTGTGCTGCTTTGGGACTAAATGTTCAGTAGAATTCCTTGAAGTTCATTTGTTGTATAGTGTCCTTTAATTCTGAGATTTATTTGTTGATATTTTTTGTTTGGATGACTACCCTTCAGTGAAGGGGAAATAGAGAAGTCAACCACCATTACTTTGATGGGGGTCAATCTGTGTTTTATGTCCAGGAGTATTTGTTTTATGAAATTGGGTATGCTAACTATTGGTGTGCATATGTTTAAAGTGTTTATTGCCTTTTGATGGATTGTTCCCTTTATCAATATGAAGTGATCTTATGTGTATCTTCTGATTAGTTGTCATTTGAAGTCCATTTTGTCCGACACAAGTATAGGTATTCATGCTTGCTTTCCATGTCTGTTTGATTGAAAAGTCTTTTCTCTACCTTTCACTCTAAGCCCATGTTTGTGTTTTCCAGTGAGGTGTGTCACTTTTACACAAAATAATCCAACCCACTATTTTATAACTATTTATTGTGGACTAGAGAACATTAAAATACAGCATAGTTTTTTGTAATGTGTACAGTATTTTCTGTCATTTTTGTTATTTTGCTTCTTTCCTTATGCACATTAGCTCATCTACACATCTGGGGGATTTTTCTTTCACATTTTTTCTTTGTTGAGTTTATCTTCCTCTTCTTAGTGTTGGATTTCTTGAAGTATCTTCAGCAGCATAGTGATCATGCATTCCTTCAGTTTTTGTTTACTGTGAAGGATAGTTTTGCTGGGTGCAGAAATTTAGTATGCTACTCATTGTATTTCAGGGCTTGGAATATATTATTCTGTGCAATTTTGAGTATCTTTTGCAAAGTCTGCTGTTACTCTGATAGGTTTACCTTCATATATGACTCACTACTTCTCTCTTGAAGTTCTCAATATTCTTTCTTTCTTTGGCATATCCAGAGTTTTAACTATAAAGTGTTTGGTGGATGTCCTTTTTTTCAGTTTAGAGTCTTAAAACAGTCCTATACCTGGATAAACCTTTATTTCTTAAGATTTGGAAAATATTCTGGTATTAATATATTGAAATATACCCATGATTCATAGATTTGGTCTTTTAATGATGTTGTAGAGGTTTTACATGTTCTGTTCACACTTTGTTAGTAGTTTTTGTGTTTTCTGAGTGCTCTGATTTCTCTACTCTATCTTTGACCCTGATACTCTGTTTTCACCCTATTAGTGAGAATTTCAAGTGAGTTTTTATTTAAATAACTGAGCTTTCCATTTTCAGAATTTCAAGTAGATTTTTTCAGTCTTTCTATATTTTATTTAATTCCTCTTTCATATCTGGCATTGTCTTCTTTCACAATCTGTTTCCTTGAATTCCCATTTACTTCATTCAGTTGCTTATATTTACTCTGAATTCAACCAGTGTTTATACATGTCTCTTAAATTGTGTTGATCACTGTTATTAACATTCTTTTGATTTTATTGTCTGAGATGGCATCTACTTTACCATCATTAAAGTCCCTAATTTTGGAATTTGAAATTGACTTTGGAGTAGATATGTTGCTTTTTTTTCCTGTTTTATTTATGTGTGTATGAAAGGATGCTGTATTTGGTTTGTAGGTTTTAATCTCTGTGTCCTTTAAGTTTGGGTATTGACACTGTTTCATCATGACTATGTAGTAGCCAGATTGTGGTGCACTTTCTTGCCACTGGACTGAGGGTATGGCTCGGTAGTCAGACATTTTCCCACAGTGCTCAATCCAGGGTCTAACCACATAATTATTTAAGGACAAGATTATTTGCTAAGAAGCAATCCATTTGATAGACCCAGTCACTATGAGAATATAGTAATCCTTATTTAGAAACAGCCAGCACCATGGCTCTAATAACTTTATAGGAATAAAGGAGCAAAGAACTCAAGGACTATGAACACATAGTTAATAAGGTTACTAATGGAAGGAATATAGGAGGGATAATACTAATGAATAGCACAAGAAATGTGGTGTGATAAGGATTTAAGTGGATATGACTAAAATTAATAGAAGGGTGTGTTGAGAATGGAGACCATTTAAAAAGATTGGGCCAAACGTATACTGAGAAAGGAAAGAGAAAAATATTAACTAAAATGACTTTCAAAGAAAAACCTATCAAAAATAATGACAGCAAAGGAGAATTGTATACTATGGTGTATGGAAAGAAGAAAAATAAGAGGAGGAACTACTCTAATTGTGGGCAGAAGTAGAAATGAAGCATGCAAGAGGTGAGGAATAACATGTAGTTAAAATTGAATATTAAAAGTGATTGTTGTGCTTTGCCTCTAGTGACTTCAAAAAAGGGAGAAAAAAGAAAAACAAAAGAGAAACAAAGAAAGAGATAACAAAATCAGTCAAACAAACAAAAACCCACATAAAGACAAAGATAAAAACACAGTAAATATTCTCTTTGTTACTAGAGAGTTTGTCCATCTTTCCTCCCCAGAGAAGTACTCTTTTCTTTAAAGGCTGCAGTGGTTAGGCCAGTAGGGCTGTCTGACTTGGGGATTTTGTTCAGTGGGAGAATGGCTATTCAGGGTCCTGAACAGGAGCAACAGTACAGAAAAGTAGGCTTATGTTTCTGATTGCAATTATCTTTATCAACTCCTACAGGTTGCTGTCCTAACCTGTCAGACCCTTGTTTCCCACCCAACTTGTCCTGTGGTACTTTCTGTATTCCAGGCCCCAGTCAAATCACAGAATGTTCTTCTCCAGACCAGTGTAGCTTCCAGTTTTGATACTGCAGTACTGAGCTCTGAGTTTGCTGACTGTCTCTGCCATCATGTGGTTTAGGTATGCATGGTTTCTAAGATGTACCTGTTTAAAGTGACAGGGCTTTGCTGGTCATCATGACTCTATATTTAGACTTGAAGGGGCTTTCCATGATGTAGTTTGTTGGAAACTTCCCACAACAGAGGAAGACAGTCTGGCTTAGGGATACCAGCAACTATACTATATGCACTGGACTCCCTACTGGTCACCTCCAGACTCCATACTCATTCTGTACTCACAAGCACCTATCATTTGGTGGCTGTCATTTTACATCCACCATTCATTTTGTCCCTGCTTTCTCTTTAGTACACGGTAGAGTGTTTGTGAGATACTGGTGTAATCACATCTATTGGGATGCCAGTCCTGACTCCTTTACTACTTCTGGAGAAAATGTAGTATGAAAACAGTCATTCACTTGGGTGTGTTTGTGAGGAGGAATAGTGGGGCATATTACTCAGCTGTATCTTGACTCTGCAATAGTCTTTTCTCTTGTTCTTTAATGAAATCCTCTTTTGTATCTTACATTGTCTTTACTACTCCACTGAGCGATTTATATGTATTTCACTTGAATCCATTCAGGTGTGCATCCATGTCCTTTTTAATTTTATCATTCTCATGTTTCTGAATTCTTTGGAAATCCATCTCCTTCATTATCATTAGCATCCATTATTGTGGAATGGTTGACAGGCAGAGGATTCACGTTGTCTTTCTTTTCATATTTCTTGTGTTTGGATTTGCACATCTATAATCACATTGCTGGCTGGAGTTTTTAATATTCTTACAGATGAAATATTTCCAGTGTTCAGACAGAACTGTCTAGTGGCAGTACTGAGGTGCAGTTTCTCACTACTGGACTGGGAGTGTAGCATGGTAGACAAAAATTCATCTTATGTGTGAAGGACCCAGACCTGATCCATAGTACTACTCAAAGAGAATTAAAGTAGCTGTTAATGTAAACAAAATTATTAGATACACTCACTATTGAAATATAGAAATAACTAATTAAGAACAATCACGCCACATCTTTAATAAACTTATAAAAATAAAGGAGCAAAAATACTAGTATGTGAACTTAGAAGGTACTAGTTAATATGAGTAGGAATGGAAACAAAATAAGAGACATAGAACTAGTGAATAGTATTAGAAATATAGAGACATAAAGACAGAATAACAAGAGGGAAAATACAGCAATATTATGAAAAACAGGGCATGGTAATGGGAGGTCACATATGAGAGGTGGAGTATAAAAGAAGGAAGTTAAGAAGATGAACATGGTTGGTGTATCTCTATATAAGAATGTATCTAGAATGCTTAAACCTATTGAAATCACTATAAGAAGAGGACTAAGGTAGATGGAAGAAAAATAAAGGAGGTGAAGCAATTTGAGTTATAATACATGTATATATGGATATGTCTCAAGGAATCTTCCTGTTTAGCTATATTAAACAAACAAAAATGTCATTTTTTTCTTACAAAATAGGAGAATAGAAGGGCAGATCTGCCTGAGAGGTTGGTATCAGTGGGAGGGGAGAGGAAGTAGGAAAATACTGTGTATGCATGTATATATATGGAAAAATGATACCTGTTGAAACTATTCCAGAAATGGCAGGAGGATAAGATAAAGGAGAATGGTAGAAGGGGTGAATTTAACTATGGTATATTTGATATACTGTAAGAACTTTTGAAATGCCACAATATACCCCCATCCAGCACAATGTAAATAAATAAATAAATAATTTTTTTAAAGATTCAAAGAAAAGGAGGAGAAAGAAGATAAAATAAGAGTGTTTATCTTACCAGTTTCGCAAACTGGTTTAATTGAGCTCACATACAGAATAAAAATTGGTGATAAAGAAAGGTGAGAGAGAAAAAGAAGAGATAATTAAATATTACATATTAAAGGTTGAGATTTCTAGCTTCATGTATAATCCTTTCATTCTGTAGGTTGAGTCAGGGATACTGAAAGCCTCATGCCAGGTTGGGCCCTGTCAGGAGAGTATATTTCTAATCTAGTACATAAATTACAGTAAAAGATAAAATAACAACAATAACAATGACAACCAGAACAAAATGTAAAAACAGGTCAAAGGAGATAAAAGAAATTAGTTGTGAAGTGTATAGTAAAATAATCAAATTATAAAAGCAAAAAAAGGCTGAAAAAGAAATTGTATAAGATGTTGAAAAAAAATGCAAATACTTAAACCAATCAGTCTGGATTAAAATGTCTCCATATGGTAGGAGGAAAAGGGTGAAGAAGAAGAATAGAGTTGTACTGATAAATATATTTACATGTAAAATTCCAAGTCAAAACCATATTGAACAATGAACAGACACTTAAACAATGGAGGACAGGAATATAGAACAGGACACATTAAGGTAAGAGTATTAGCTGGATAGGGAGGGTAAGTGAAGAGAGTACAGAAGAGTAAATATGGTGGATGTACTTTATACACATGTATGAATATGGGAAAATCTGTCTAAGTCATTTTAAGGAGGACAGGAAGAGGGAGCACAATGGAAGGGATGAACCAAACCAGGATGCATTGTATGCATATATGGAAATGTCTCAATGAACTCCATGTACAACTATTATAAACTAAGAAAAACATTAAAAAAAGAAGAAAAAATCTCCATAGAAAAGTGAACTGTCAACGAGAGAAGGAAAAAATAATATAAAGGGAAAAGAATAAAATTAATACTAGAAAAAAATAATAAGGAGAAGAAAGGAGCCCTGCTGCTAAGAATGCCAAGGTTTGTTCTCAGCACAAATTGCCGACAGGGTTTCCATTCTCTGACTGATTCCACAGGCCTGCTGCCCAGTGGAAACAGTTTGTTAGTTTGGCTGCCTGTTTTCATCTGTGTTATTTACCTGTAGGTATAGCCTATGAGGTAGGTCAGTGGTTATTGCTTGCTAGTTTGGGTGGAGCAAATTGTAAGATTTCTACCAGCAGTTTCTGATGTCTGAAGTACTCAAGTGTCTGATGCTAGGGCAGAGGTGCACCACTGCTTTGCCTGCTTTTTTTCTCCTGACCTCCTTCTCCCAGAACTTTGCCCATGTGGGCAGTGTCCTTTACTCCTCTCTGGGGGTTGAACAAACTTATCTACATGTGGAACTGTCCTCTGACTCACACTTACTTCTATAGCTAGGCCAGATTTCCTAGTAAGATCTCAGGGCACATTTCCCTGCACTTTGGTTGAAAATTACCTACTATCTGCCTACTCCTCATCACTCCACCAGTCATGCTATTAACAACCTGGAAAGAAAGAGAAATGAGATGAAATAAGAAAATGAGATAATGATGCCATTTCAAGATCATATCTGTAAAATGTCCTGAAATTCCAAGAACAAAAATAAAGGAATCAAAATGTTAGTTCATGTTTGACACAGAAATTATGCTTTTATACCATGACATAAAACCTGGCAGTAAGGTCAATTTATTTATCACATAAAATATGCAGAAAAAATAATATAGCACTTGGGGACAAAGATGTAGCCTAGCAGCCCTGCACGGGAGGCCAAGATGGAGAAGACCACCACAGCCACCATGACCTACCCCTTGGTGCTGTGGTAGGCAGGCATCAAGGTGACCCAAACACAGCAGAACATCAACATGCTGAATGTCAGGAATTTGGTTTCACTGAATATGTCAGGCAAGTTCCTGTCCAGGAAAGCCACAGTGAAGGTTCCCAAGGTCAATGAGCCCAGGCATCCCAGGACACAGGTGAAGACCACAACTGAGCCCTGTTGCAAGTGATGATGATGTGTGCATGTTCTGAGTGTTGATCTGTGTCAATGAAGGGAGGAGAGGTTCCCAGCCAGATTTCACACAAAGTCAGCTGTATTATGGTGCAGATGAGAATGCTGAAGTTAGGTATTCTTGATACCAGCAACCACCTCATCTTTCTCCCTGGAGAAGTGACCTTGAAGTCCAGGACCACAGTAATAGTTTTGGCCAACACAATGGAAACAGTCACAGTGAACACAATGACCACATTTGGTGAAATGTGGTCTGCTGGAGGATGCAGGTAGCTGTGTTGGGTTGGCCAATGAAGAGTAAGAAACAGAGAAAACAGAGGTGAGGGAAATAATAAGGATGTAGCTGAGAGTCCAGATATTGTCCTTGACAATGGGAGTGTCTTTGTGCTTCTCAAAGACACAAAGCACAGCAGTTGTGAGAACAGATGGGCACAGAGCCATGCAAGACAGAGCCATCCCCAAGGGCTCGTCATAAGGCAGAAAGCCCACAGCTTTTTCTAGGCAGTGTTTGTCTCTGTGTTGGCATTCTGATGATCTGGATACTTCACACATTGGTCCATGTCTGGTGAGGAGTACAAGTTATCATTAGTCCAGGTTCAAATTTTCTCTCTTATCCCCAGCACTTCCTCACAGTTCATTGGGCTAGAGTAGACAAATTATCTTGTTTATTTTACTTTAGGTACTAGCTACACAATTATACATAACAAATAGTTTGAAGTAAATACTGCTCATTTTCTTTATGCTGACATAAATAAAGCTTTCATTTCTTCAGATGTATCTAACATATTCTCCAAAACACTAAAAGATATACCTGTTTCAATAAATCAAGCTCTGTAAACTCTATAAGCCCCTATAAACTAGGACCTTGGTTTATTCACCAAAGGACAAACAGTAATTTAGAAATACATTTTCACTTATTATGAACCAGATAATATTGTAACAGAGAACTAGATATGATCAATAATACTTTTCATTTGATCAAGCAAGTCCTCTCATCCTATAACACATTGTAATTTTCACCACTTACATGTTTGAGTTGTGAGTCCAATTCCATTGATTTGATGTATCAAATTGGAGAACACTGACATCTTTAGAATATGAAGTGTTCCCCCAGAAACATGATTTAAACCTATACTTATTCTGCTCTTTTTTAAGTTTTTTTCATCTTTCTATAGTATCTAGCAAGAGACTTTCAAAATACTAATGATTTTTATCTCTGGTATTTTACATATTAAACATAAATGCCATTGTTTAAAACATTCATTTGTCAATGACTTACTACTGCTAGGTAGAAGAAAATCGATTTTCATTCATTAACTTCATACAGTCACTAATCAATTCAATTATTAATTCAATTATTTACATGTATTTTATATACAATACTAGCATATGAACATACCACTCTGATGTCTTCATGTCTTTTAAATATATCCTGTTGCCAGGCGAAGCGGCTCACACCTGTAATTCCATGTATTTAGGAGGCAGAGATAAGGAGGATCTCACTTCAGTGCTAAATTGGGAGAAAAGTCGATGAGATTCAGTCTCAACAAAGGAGCTGAGCATGGTGGTGTGTGCCTGTAATCCCAGCTACATGGGAACCATAGTGCAAGTCTGGCCATGAGCAAAAACACAAAATTGTTTCCAAAACACAATCATATCTACTTGAGAGGCTGAGATCAGGGGATTGCAGTTTGAGTCCAGCCCAAGCATAAAGTTAGTGAGACCCCATCGCATTCAATATCTGGGTGTGTGGTTGTGCACTTGTCATTCTAAGCTATGCAGCTTGATCATGTTTTCAGGCCAGTGCAGGCAAAAAAGTTTATGAGACTCCATTTCAACTGATAAAAACTGCGCATGATGGCACATGCCTGAATTCCAAACTATGGCAGCAAGCATAAAATAGGAGGATCACGGTCCCAGACAATCTGGGCAAAAAGTGAGACTCTATCTCCAAAATAGTCAGAAGGGCTGGTGGAGTGGCTCAAGTAGTAATAGAAATATCTAACAAGTTCTATCCCTAGCACCACGAAAAAGAAAATAAAAGGTCTGGGGCTCTTGCCTCAATGAAGAGAACACCTGTCTAGCAAGCATGAGACTATGCGTTCAAATTCTGCCACCATGGGGATTGTTTACTATCACTATTGTCTTGGCCAGGATCCCAAAATAATGCATAGCAGAAGTTGCAATATTGACATTTAACCACTGCATGTGATGCTTGCTTTTGGATTCTGAAAATACCTTTTATGGAGTTAAGATAATCATACACTCCTTATTTTGTAATACTAGTTTCTGTTATTACCCATTTTTAAGACATGAATGGTTGCAGGATTTAGTGATATATATATTTATGCCATCAGTGATATTATTGCTCCTCTTTTTGCAGAAACTACTCTATTCAATTACATTTCACATACCAAATTTGGAAATTTTGTAACCCCCTTTAAATATCTTGATTTGGAAAAGGAAGTGTGAATTTAATTCAAAAAGAAAAATGATGTAAAATTATTTTCATATAACATTCTCAGACAGGGGAACAAAATTTATCTATTCTCATAAAGTACATTGGATTGTCCTGTTTTTCCTATTATCTGAAGGAGTTTGAGGAATGTATATTATTGTATTCTGGAAATTTTAATAAATTTACACACTGAAGATCTTGTTGAATCTAAAATTTGTGCAAACTGTTTCAGCTATGGCATCTACTTCATTATTGCATGTGGGAACCTGGAGTCTTTTGTGTGATGATGGGGGTTGAGCTCAGGACCTCATGCACCCCATGCATGTGTTCTATCCCTGAGATACATTCCTAGCTCTCGACATGTTTAATTCCCTCTTGTGACACTTGTTAACTTCAATTACTGAGAATTTGTAAGTTTCTGTATTTATAATGTAACAATGTGAATTTTTATGCTGTATTTTTTTATACTGGGTAGTGAACTCAGGGCTTTGTGCTTGCTAGACATATGCTGAGAATGGCACCAAAATAGACATGCTCTCATCCCATCCACCCTCACCTGTGGAAATCTGTAGAGTCCCAGCACTCTCCCAATCTGGGCAGATGTTGCCATGAAGTTGCCCATGAAGCATATGGCTACAGACTTGTTCTCTTTTCTGTGGGTGTAATAGGGATCAGTTTGTCTTTCCCAGAAAGTCAAATGAAGGGATTCTCCAAAGTCCTCCACTTACTGTGTGAGATGCAGTAGATAGTAAATCCCAGAGAAATGTTCAAAAGATGGGAACTCTTGATCTCCTCAATGAAAAGACCAAGGTCAGAACAAACTGATAATTCTGCAAGTGAAAGCTGCACAGAAGTCATAGCAATGTTTACAGTGAATAATTAAGCCACAATTCTTAAAATCCATTGTAGTGACTTTTGTGGTTTAAATGCTTGTGGTTCTGTAAAATTAATATGTTGAAACATTATTCCATAGCGTGGGTGAGTTTAGAATGGTGGGTCTTATGCAGAAAGTTCATATTAGATGTAGTCATGAAGGAGGATCTTCCATGAATGAGATTCAAATCTTTAGGAGAGTCCAGAAAGAGGATTTGTTTTATCTCTCTAACACATGTAAACACACCAAAAGTACTTTTCGTTAATCGTGAAACAGTCCCTCACAAGACACCAAATCTTTTGGTGCCTTGAAATCAGCTGTCTTAGTGCCACATGTGTGAAAATTAAATCTTTTCGTTCAAGCCACCCACTTTATGTTATGTGGTTATATATAAGCCCAGCTTCTTTTACCTTATCACCATCATGGTTTTGCCTACAAATCCACCAGCTATTTTGTGGGCATCAGTGTACCATGATGATTCTACAGAAATCTGTAATTGTGACAATGGAATACAATCCAGCTTAGCATCTTTCCAGGTGTCCAATGGTTTTCTTTACCACCACTATCCCATCTCAGACTGCATAACACGGTGTGAGGCACCATTCATTGTTGGTGGGGCAGGGTAGAAAGATTATAATTTTGTTTTGGCCTTGCTGCTGATGTGGTAATTTACCACTGGACAGATACAGATCCCCAGGTATTCCTCTGGTTGAACATTTAGAATAGCCCCATTGCCTGGGGGAGACATGTAGTACCAATTTCTCCAATCTCTGCTCCTGTTCACATCATCTTGGCTTGTTGCACCAGTCTTTTGTCTTGAGAAAAATTAGGAATAACCAGATCATAGATGTGCAGACCTTGCTCTAACTCGGGGTTGTGCTAGCTTTGGTGAGTGAAGGATGAGGCTGTGACACACACTGATAGCTTTTGTGGCCACAGGTATGTCACAGGAACTTGGAGTAAGCTTATCCAGAAGGAGTTACTCTTTTCAGATGGTTGAAGCATTTGGGACCACCCTGGCCACAGGGGGAGGCTATGTGTACAATACTCACTCCAGGTTCTCTCTTCTTTCATAGGAACAATACAGCTATAGAGTATTTGTGTGAAGTTTAATTCTGGATTGCCTTTCCTGCTATAACAGCATTGACATATAAACAATATGCTCCTTTGAATCTGGACATGAGCACCATCTAGTGATGAAGCAGCTGAAGTGACTGCAGGCTCAGGTCAAATAAGCAACCTGTTTAGAGTCTGTGAAAATAGAAGCAAAAAAAGCTTCTATGGGAAAGACTGGAGAAAATACCTCATCCTTCAAAGGCTAGGTGGTATCACATGCAAATGCAAGAAAGTTAGCCCTGACCAAATAATCCATATAAGTTGCCAGTAACTGACTAGTTTGTACTCAATCTGGAGAAACCTCAGTGAGCTTAAATAGCTGTTTCGAGGAAGCTCATGAGGTGGAACAAAACACAGATAAATCCCAATACTCAGAAATTTGTAATAAAGTATGAAGCAATGTAGAAATATTAAACATAATTTACTCAGCTGAGAACCAGCAAAATTAAGAATGTGAAAGATGTCTGATAGATAGATAGAACAAAGAAAGGCAATTTTCCATAAATTCATATAATGTAGTTTGATGATAGTGACCAACTTTATTTGATTGTCTTTTAATTTTTGTTTCTTCGTGATTTTATCCTCATAATCATTTAAAGTTGTTATCACTTCAGAATTGCTTGTTATAATCAATAGCTAGGTTTCTAAGCCTCATGGTGATGACTCAGAAAAATCCTATTATGAATGATTCAAAAATTATAAGAAAGGAATCAAAGTACACAACTAGAGTAATTCAGCTAACCACCAAAAAGTACTATAGAAGAACATGAAAGAAAGGAACTATACTAAAACTAGAAAACAAGTTACATAATGGCAGTAGTGAGACCTTATAAATTAATAATCAGTGGGTGTAAATGGATTGTATTTTCCTATTAAAGATCACAAAGTACTTGAATGGACAGAAATACAAGACCCAACAGTATGTAGCTTCCAAGAAACACACTCACCTCTAAGGACATGCATATTCTGAAAATGAATGAATGCAATAAGATACTCCATACGAATTGAAGTCAAAAGGAAGCAGGTGCAGCAATAACATAATCAGATTGAAGATACTTAATTCACAGTAATAAACCGGGAAGTATAAGTTCATTATAAAATGATAAAGGACATTCATAAAAAACAAAAATAAAACTATCACATGATTCACCAATCTCACTAGAGGGCATATATTCATGGGAAGTGAAATCTAAATGTCAAAGAGGCATTGCACTCCCATATTCATCACAGCACTATTCACAATAGCCAAGAAGTAGAAAAGTGTCCAACAACTGATGAGTGGTGGAGGGGTCATCTTGAGTAACACCTATGAGATTAGTAAAAAACACCTCTATGTGTGTATAAGGAAATTTCTAGAAGTAAATAAGGGGGAAAGATATGTCTTGATTTGGGTGGCAGAATAGGCTGATGTGCAGAATGAAATAAAGGGAGCAGAGGAGAAAACCAGCTAGTATAAGAGCTCTGTCTTTCTGCTTCTTGGAAACCATGATGTGAGCTTCTCTGCTCTATCTCTGTCTCCTGACCATGATGGACTGGAAATTATGAACCTGTGAACAAAATGAGTCCTTCCTCCTTTAAGTGGTTTTATTCTGTCACAGCAACAGGAAAATATATAATATGATGGGTGAGAAAATGTGGGACAAATGAGTAACTTAATGCTACTTAACCATCAAAGAGATTAAAATCCTCTTATTTGTGACAACATGGGTAGAACTGGAGGTCTAATGTGAAACTAAATTAGTCAGGCACAAAACGACACAAAACACATGATTTCACTCATATGGAATCTAAACAAGTTGATCTCATATTAATAGAGTGTGGAATGTTGGCTACCAGAAGCCAGAGAGAGTGGTGAGCCTGTGGATGGGGAAAGTTTGTTCAATGGATACAAAAGTACAGTTAGGACCAAAAATCTCTGTGGGTATTGTTGCACAGTATTATGACTAAAGATAATAATTATCCAGTTTATATTTCAAAAAGTAATAGAAAATATTTTCAAAGGTTTATCCACACATAATTGGTGAATTTTGAGACGATAAATGTGTTTAACCAGATTTACACATTATTTAACATGTATATGGGTAGAGCATTACATAATACCAAATTAATCTATGTATATTTTATGTTCTTTGTATCCATTAATATTTAAAAAAATTTTTTTAATACCATTAAACTTTAAAGATGAAATCTCAGTGAATTTTATCTATATGTGGCAAAATTTGGTTCTTCTATGATAAGAATTTATACTAGAGGCAAATAACATGACATGGGTTTTGGAAAACTCTTCCCACACACTTAAAGGAAGATAATTGCATTGGGAAATGAATGTGTCAGGTATAAACGTAAATATCACTAACATGCTTTGTGAGTGATTCTTAGACTCAGACACCAAAACTCTTTTTCAAATTCACACATTATTAAATTATTATTTTTGTAGTACTGGGGCTTGAACTCAGGGCCTACACCTTGAGTCACTCCACAAGTCCTTTTTCTTTTTATGGTGGGTATTTTTGAGATAAGGTCTTGTGAACTATTTGCCTGGGCTGGCTTCGAACTGTGATCCTTCTGCTCTCTGCCTCCTGAGTAGCTAAGATTACAGGCCTGAGCCACTAGTGCCCAGCTATTAAGTGTTTTTTAGAAGAGAAATGTTATTGTCTTCATGTTGGAGAGCATGAGGAAGGAGAGTAATTTTCATTGAAGATCATGATGCAAAAGAAGAACCATGACAGGGAGAGAAAGGTGGTAAATTGAAGATTATAATCACCTTTGTATGTCACAACAAGTCTTGGCAAACCACCATGTGAGTGGTTGCAGGAAGGGGTAAGTGGTGTGCAAAGACATGTATGTGCAACAATAAACACTAACTAGAGATCAGGAGAAATCAATAAATCCTGAACTTCAGATTAGTAAAAGAAACAAAACAAAAAAATCCCCCAAAACCAAAAGACCCCGACATCAGCATCTACACAACACAGCAGGGAAGAGGGAAACTACACTTAGTTGGACATTAATCAAAACAGGGGAAGAAAGCGTCCCTGAGCTCCACATGTGCACAATCTCTCTGCCACAGTGGAGTTTAAGATGGGAGATGTGATTCTGTAGCATCAGGTACTGGAGCAGATACTGATTCCAAAGAGGCATTGTGTATACTGTTCTCTAAAGTTTAACAGTCAGTCTCAGATAAAGAGCAATTAAAATTGAGAAACCACAATTTAGCAAGGTACTATCTTATGGGTATTTAGAAGGGTTGGCTCTCTGAAAAAATTTGGGAGACCAGAAATATTTCCAGATGCTGTGAAAAAAATGAGACATGCTTGGAATGAGTATAAAATTCTATCCATCTTTTACTAAAATTTACATCATATTTTGAGTTCATAACCCAGACTTTCCCTGTGATTAAAACTTTTCCTAGGTTAAACTGTAAACCTCATAGAAAATCAGTGTCAGCATAAGTGATAATCACATTTGTGATTTAATAATCTGGTGATGATTTAATTGGGTTTCTGGGAAGTATGACATCAGAGTTACTGGCACAAAGTCTATACAAATTCTTCTTGTGTCCATCTCTTTTCTCAAATCTGAAAACCTATGTTGTCTTTTGAGATGAGCAGCCCCACCCAGGCCCATCTAAAATGTAGCATTAAGGATATCTTGCCAAGAGCCAGAGATGTGTCCTTGGGGGCAACCTGATAGAGAGAAGGAAACTGACTATGGTTACTCAGGATAGATAAAAAGCCCCAAAGGTAAGCAATAAGGAAAAGAAAATTGGAAGAATATGAGAAAGATGATTGTCACAAACCATTGTCTCAGTCTTGTTGTGTATTAACGAACAGCTGAAAGTGGGGAAAAGGAACGTTTACTTCTTTCACTTCCTGTGAGCTTTCTAGAAAATTACTGACCAGAATTAGAACTCCAGGAAACCTCTTGCTCTTCTCCAATCTCTCTCTCCTTTCTTTTTCAAATAAAGAATATGGATAATCTTTCCATTTTCTTAGAGATTATATATGTGGAAGGATTCACAAATTCAATGTCCTCCTTTCACCCTGTTCAGAAACCTGAGAATGCGCCCAAGTAGACATGGTTTTCATCTTCTCCCGTATCACCCACTCTGTGGAAATTTGTAGAGTCCCAGAAGTGTCCCAATCTGGGCAGATGTTGCTGTTAAGTGCTGCTACAGACTTATTCTCTCTTCTGCAGGTGTAATTCGGGGTCATTTTGGCTAACTCTGAGAGTCAAATGAAGGGATTCTCTAATATCTTCCATTCACTAAATGGGACATTATAGGTATCAAATCCCAGATTCATGTTGTGTACCAGATAGGGGCTCTTGTTGATCTCCTCAATGGCAAATTCCAGTACCAGAACAACCTGGTAGTTCTTTAAGTAAAATCTGCATAATAGGCACAGGACTCTTTAGGGAGAATTAAACCATGAATCTTCAAATCAAATTCAATGGCCTGTATGGATTGAATATTTGTCTCTACATAATATGTTGAAGCCCCACCCCCAAATGAGTTGGAATTAGAATGCAGAGTTTATGTAGGCAAGTAAGATAAAATGATGTTATAAAGGGGGAACTCTCATGAATGACATTCCTATTCTTATGACAGCTTGCATACCCTCTCTGTCATATGTGGACATAGCAACAGATTGCTGCACATGAACCATGAAACAGGCCCTCACAAACACCAAATAGTCTGGTGACTGGACCTGGGTCTCAGTGCCACATGTGTAAAAATTTAATCTTTGTTGTTTAAGCACCCAGTCTGTGGTTATATGTCAGTACAAACTGTTTCAATTAATGATCATCAATCAGAATTGGCACAAAATGGTAGTTGAGGAAGACCCTCTAGCAAGCTGTCTCCACATATGCAACAAAGTGAACCAAATTCATTAACCAAATTACCAATACAGGAGCTAAAAATGTCCAGTGATAAACTTTATTAAAACAAAGGGAAAAGGTACCTGAGAATGCAGAAGGAAGTAGTTTCACACTTTACTTGCCTATCTCAATTCCAATAGTTCAGAACAGTCAGGAAAGCCTCAGACCTGGAGATAGAAATAATTAAATTTAGTCCTTACACTTGATACCTAGCACCAAGTCCATCTGTACTGCATTACACCAGTAGGAAAAGAAACATCTTCCACTTTCCCCACTCTGGAGAGTAGAGACTGAAACATAGCTCCAGAATTTTTCTTGGAAATCAAGTAGGCAATAGAAATGTAAGTTCTTCTCCATTAAGCAGGCCAAGTTCACAGATAGAGATCCTATGTGGGCTCTCGCATCAGATAAAGAGCTGTAAAACTGTGGGACAGACCCAAGTTTTGGCCACATTATTTCCAGTCCTGGAGAGGATAGAGGAAGTCCCTATCCTTCCCCACAGACTGTGAAGTTCTCAGTGACTGTGAGAGACTGGTGAGACTAACTTAACAACAGTCTTTTCAGGCAAGAGACTGTCTCCAAAACTCACCCCTGAACTTCAGGTAGCATATTTATTATCAGATCAGGGCTTGCAGATGGGGCCCCAAGTCTACTGTGAAACCAGGAAGAAGCCTGTGCCCCAGGCTCGTGTACTTTGTGCTGATCTGGTGCAAACTGAATGGAACTGGTTCTACAAGAGGAAATAAAAATTTAAATGCATATTCACCAAGTATCAGGGATCACAAATATAGAACAAGTATTACCATACTAAAGGAAAAGATAGTCATTAGACTATTAGACTATATAAATACATTAATAGTTGAGGATTTTAGCACCCCACTTTCAGTGATGGACAGATCCTCTAGATAGAAAAATCAACAAAAATTAGTAAAGTTCAATTGTACCACAAACCAGAAAACCTAAGAGATCAGTATTAAACAATCCAAATAAAAACACATTTCTTACACTAGCACATGGAACATTCTCCAGGATAGATCATATAAGCAAAGAAAAACACTCAAAAATTAGAAAAAAATCCTGTTCAGTGTGTTCTATGACCATAGCATAATGCTAGAAATCAACAAGACAAACTTTGGAAGCTGCAAAAATCCATGAAAATAAACTACTTTTTTGTGCTACTGGGATTTGAACTCAGGGCCTCAAGTATGCCTATTTAAGTCATGTCCCCAGTACTTTTAGCTTTAGTTATTTTTCAAATAGGAACTTGTAATTTTACATGAACCCTCCTGGACCATGATCCTCCTAGCACACCACATGTGCCTCCTGCACAGCTGGTAGGATTGGCATATGTCACCATGCCCAGATTATTGCTTGAGATGGGGATCCCCTTGACAAATTGCCCACTCTGGCCTCCAAAACCCAAATCCTCCTGATCTCTGTCTTCCAAGAGCTGAAATTACAGGAATGAAAGACCACACCTGGTCTTACAACTTACTTTTGAGTAGTCAATGAATCAAGGAAAATTTCAAGAAGAAAATTAAAATGTTTCTTGGAACAAATGGAAATGTGAGTCACAGATTACCAAAACTTATCAGATACAGAAAATGTAATTCAAAGAAACATAACAATCAATGCCTAAATAATAAATGTAGAAAAACCTCAGTTCCATAATCTAACACTGCTTCTCGAGGCACTAGAGAAAAACACAACTAAGTAAATCTAAGAGTATCAGAAGGAAAAATATAATTAAGATGAGATGAGAACAAAATGCAATGGAATATTTAAAATACAAACCCACAACTCTGAAAAACACAGAAGTGTTTCTTCACAAAGATAAACAGCTCACAACTGTAATCCTAACTACTCAGGAGACATAGATCAGGAGGATTGTGGTTCAAGGCCAGCCCAGGCAAATACTTCATGAGAACTCATCTCAAAAATACCCAGCACAACATAAGGCTGGTGGAGTAGCTTACATAATAGAGCATCTGCCTAGCAAGTGTGAGGACCCACATTCAAACACTAGTATTGCCAAAAAAGAAACAAAATAGAGAAGCCCTTAAATAGTCTAAAAGGTGAGTTAACAGTGAAATCAATAAAATCAGAAAAAATCAATAAATCTATACAAATATAAGAGAATATTGTAAACAACAATACACCCATAAAACTGAGAACATAGAAGAAATGGACAAATTCCTAACCATGTATACGTCACCAAACCTTAATCAGGAAGACATAGAAAACTTGAAAAAAGTAATAAGTAATGAATTTGAGTCAGTAATCTAAAAAACACCAATAAAAAAATCCCAGGCTGCATGACTCCAGTGCTGAATTCTACCAAACATTGAAAGAACAACAAATACCAATTCTCAAGTTATTCAAAAATTGAAGAGGAAGAAATTCTTCCATGTACATTTTATGTTACCAGAATGACCTTAATACCCAAACCAGATAAAAGAATGTACAAAACACAGAATATTCTGATGAACATAGATGAAAAATTCTTAGGAACATATTAATAAAATGATTCTAACAATTCTGAAGTGATTATTTAGCATGATTAAGAGGAATTCACCCTAGAGATGCAAGGATCCTTCTGTATATGCAAAACAATAAGCAGCCCTGAATCAACAGAATGAATGCCCAAAACATTCTGTATCTCAACTGATGCAGAATAGACATTTGATTAAATGCAAACGATACCTGGATGACATTTTCACCACTTTTATTCAATATAATTATGGATGTCTTACCCAGAGCATCAAGACAAGAGAAAGAAACAAAGGACATTTAAAGAAGAAAATAATTTAAATTGTCACCATTAGGTGATATGACCTTATACTTTAAAAAACCACAAACACTCAAAAAAATATCTATCACACTAGTAAGAGAACTTAGCAAAGTTGCAGGACACAATAATCAATAGTGTTCCTATGTCCAAAATGATTAATACAAAATAGTAATCAAGAAAGCAATCCTGGCACCTAACAGCTGCAACCTGTGGCACAGCCAGCAAGGAGGGTCAGGCCCAGGAAAAAAACCTTGGCTGTTTCTCTTTTTTTTCTTTCATTCTCTTCTTCTTCAATCAAGCAGAAGACAGAGCATCAATCACAATCCAACTCTGTGACATCCTGAACCCCTAGCCCGTGGAAAGCCTCCCCACGCCACACTGCACTGAGAAAAGTTGGTGCCATTTCTCCCTGATGCCACTGGCTTCAAACTTGCCTATGCATAAATGGGCAGAATCAACAGGTGAGCATCACACACCACTCATGACTCCCTTACCCACCCCCCAGAACACAAACCAGTGCAACTCCTGGCAGACTGAACCCCTCAAACAAAACTACAAACTACAATCTAACACCAACATCTGTGGAGGTTGAATGCTGAACCTGCCCCAGAGAAAGGGGGCATGGCAAGGAGCTAAACTCTCAGTGCCAAACTCTCAGTGAACAAACACAGGAAAGGCAGGAAAGGTTGAGAGCAGGGTCAGGGTGACAAGCCACCTCCCAAAGCAAAGCAGGGTGGATCCCAGAGCTGATCTCCTGGACCAGAGGGCAGCATTCAAAACCGAACGGCCCCATGTTGCTGGGGGAGGAGCTGACCAGAGATGCAACTGAAGGATAACACATCTGCCAGCTAGTGAAAACAACAGCTCTGATCACCCTGCATGAACTGGCAGACTTACCTCACCTCATAATTTGAATTAAACTGGCAGACAGAAGAACTACACACTACTCACAAGCCTCTCACTTGGTGAGACCACATCAGAGCTTCTGCTTATATGCCAATACCAGGACTGGATGTCAGAAGAATAACTACAGAACTTGAACCAAAGATTGAAATTCAATTGCTCCTAAACCGATGTTTCTTATTGTGTTTTTTTCATGATTTATTTTGTTCTATTATTGTGTGTTTATTTTATTTTTATTTCTATTTTCTTTCTGTATTATTAACTTCACCTTCACTATCTTCTCATCCCTATTATTACTCCCTTCACTCTCCCTCCTCTTGTGTTACAGTCTATGGTTCTCCTTCCCAACTTTTTGTTCCTTCTCATCCACTGTCTCCCCCATCTTCACTTCCCTTTCCCATCCTCCCCCAACCTGTCACCACATTAACTCTCCTTCCTACACTCTCACCACCTGCTGACTAGCATACTGTACCAACTTTACACAACCCCATCCCCCTACAATGATTGACACAAGTACCCTACACTACAACAACAGAAATTCACTCAAACACTCAGAAGTGCCACAAAATCCAGCAAAAAATAATTCAATACAGAATTCGGTGGGGACTGAAGAAAATGGATACCCAGTTCCTGACCCTAAGAAAGCAATGATAAATACCACTAAGGAGCCCAGCGATGCCCACAAAAACACACCCAAAGAAGAAATATTGCAAGAAATCACTAAGAAATTCATGGAGAAGATACTAGACATAGTTAACCAAAATATACAAGATGAACTAAGAAATTTCAAGACACCAAAAATAAAGAATATGAGAAGACACAAAAACAAATAAATGAACTCAGAGACAACTTAACCAAACAACAAAGTGAAACAAAGGACATTATAAAAAGAGAGATAAATGAATTAAAGTTGAAAATAAAAAATATAAAAGAGGAGTTGACTTTGGTAAACCTCAGAAAAAAGAATCAAACAGAAACAAAAAACACAGTGGAAGGCTTCTCCAGCAGAGTATAAGTGGAAGACAGAATTTCAGAACTTGAAGATAAAATAGAAATGAAAGAAAAAACAGAAGAAATCTTTAACAACTCAAGAGCTGTGAAAGGAATATGCAAGAACACAGTGACTCCATCAAAAGACCAAACCTGAGAAATACACACATTAAAGAAGAATTGGTCCAAGCAAAAGGGATTTATAATATGTTCAATAAAATAATAACAAAAAATTTCCCAAATCCAAGAAAGTTTTACCCATTCAGGTACATGAAGCCTCCAGGACAAAAACAGGCTTGACCAAAACAGATGCTCCCCAAGGCATAATCTCATTAAAACAACAGGCAAGAGAACACAGAAACAATACTGAATGCTGTAAAACAGAAAAAAAAATAACATATAAAGGTAAACCCATCAAAATAACAGCACATTTCTCAATGGAAACCTTAAACGTTAGAAGGACATGGAGTGAGGTATTTCAGGCACTGAACAAAAATAACTTCACCCTAGGATATGCTACCCAGCAAAACAATCATTCAAAATAGATGGAGCAACAAAAATCTTCCACAATAAGCAGAAACGAAAACAATATATGACCACCAAGCCAACACTACAGACGATTCTCCAAGGAATTCTGCACACAAAAGATGAAAGCAAACAAAACCATGAGAGGACAGAAAGCATCAGACCACAGGAGAAGAAAAGACAAGGAATCAGAGAGTAGCATTGATTCAGCTGCACACAATCAAATCCTTAAACAACAAAAACAACTAAATGTCAGGAATCACCACATACCTATCAATATTAACACTGAATGTCAATGGACTCAACTTCCCCATCAAAAGACACCGTTTGACAAACTGGATTAAAAAGATCCAACAATCTGTTGTTTACAAGAGACCCATCTTATCAGCAGAAATGTACACTGGCTTAGGGTGAAAGGCTGAAAGAAGATTTACCAAGCCAATGGCCCCTGAAAACAGGCAGGAGTAGCAATACTTATATCAGACAAGGTAGATTTCAAAATTACATTGACCCAATGAGATAAAGAAGGACACTTCATACAAATAAAAGGGGAAATACACCAAAAGGAAATAACAATTATCAACCTATATGCTATGTCAGTGCACCCAATTTCATCAAACACATTCTAAAGGAATTAAAAGCACATAGAGACTCCAACACAGTGGTAGTGGGAAATTTTAATATTCCGCATCACCAATAGACAAGTCTTCCAAACAAAAATCAATAAAGAAATTCTAGAACAAAATTACACCATAGATAAAATGTACCTAACTGATGTCTAGATAAAATGGACTTAACTGATGTCTACAGAATATTTTATCCAACATCCACACAATATATGTTGAAGAATATACATTCTTCTCAGCAGTCCATAGACCTTTCTCCAAAATTGATCATATCTTAGGACACAAAATGAACCTCAGCAAACATAAGAAAATTGAAATATCCCCCTGCATTCTATCTGATCACAATGCATTAAAACTAGAACTCAACAACAAAAACAACAGCAGAAAATACACAAACAATTGGAAGCTGAGTAACACATTGCTCAATGATCAGTGGGTCATAGAACAAATAAGAGAGGAAATTAAACAGTTCCTGGAAGCTAATGAAAATGAAAATACCACCTACCCGAATCTGTAAGGCACAGCAAAGGCAGTCCTAAGAGGAAAGTTTTTAGTCATGAGTGCATATATTAAAAAGACAGAAAGATCTCAAATAAACAGCCTAATGCTACATCTCAAATGCTTAGAAAAGCAAGAACAAGCAAAACCCAAAACAAGCAAAAGTAGAGAAATATAAAAATGAGGGCCAAAAATAATGAATAGAGACCAAAAAACATACAAAAAATCTGGTTCTTTGAAAAAATAAACAAGATTGACAAAAACCCCTGGCAAATCTGACTAAAATGAGGAAGGAAAGAACCCAAATCAGAAAAATCAGAAATGAAAAGGAGACAAAGGAAATTCAGGGAAACATCAGAGACTACCTTGAGAACCCATATTCCAATGAACTGGAATATCTTAAAGAAACTGAAAAATTTCTAGATACTTATGACCATCAAAAACTGAACCAAGAAGATATTAACCATCTAAACAGATCTATAACCCAAAATGAATTGAAGCAGCAATAAAACATCTCCCAAAAAAGAAAAGTTCAGAACTTCACAGATTCTCTGCTGAATTATACCAGACCTTCAAAGAAGAACTAATATACTAACTCTCCTTAAACTTTTCCACAAAATAGAAAGGGAAAGACCACTGCTTAACTTATTCTATGAAGCCAGTATTACACTCATCCCAAAACTGGACAGAGAGACATCCAAAAAGAACTACAGGCCAATCTCCTTAATGAACATAGCTGCAAATCCTCAATAAAATAATGGAAAACCGAATTCAACAACATATCAAAAAGATCACTCACCACAACCAACTCGGCTTCATCCCAGGAATGCAGGGGTGGTTTAACATACGCAAATCAACAAATGTAATACAGCACATTAATAGAAGCAAAGACAAAAACCACTTGATCATCTCAATAGATGCAGAAAAATCCCTTGATAAGTTTCAACAGCACTTCATCATAAAAACACCAAGAAAACTAGGAATAGAAGGAATGTATCTTAATATTGTAAAGGCTACATATGACAAACCTATAGCCAACATCATACTTACCGAAGAAAAACTGAAATCGTTTCCCCTAAAATTAGGAATGAGACAAGGGTGCCCACTATCCCTACTCCTATTCAACATAGTTCTGGAATTCCTAGCCAAAGCAATTAGGCAAGAAGAAGAAATGAAAAGAATACAAATAGGTAAAGAAACAGTCACAGTATCCCTATATGCAGATGACATAATCCTATACCTCAAAGACACAAAAACTCCACCCAAAAACTCCTAGCCACCATAAACACCACCAGAAAGGTGCCGTGATACAAAATCAACTTACAAAAATCATTAGCTTTCTATACCCCAACAATGAACAAATTGAGAAAGAATACAGGAAATTTTTCATTAATGGTAGCCTCAAAAAAAATCCCTAGGAATAAACTTAACAAAGGATGTAAATTACATCTACAAGGAGAACTACAAACCACTCAAGAAAGAAATCAAGGAAGACTACAGAAGGTGGAAAGACCTCCCATGTTCATGGGTTGGTAGATCAACATAGTAAAAATGGCTATACTACCAAAAGCAATCTACATGTTTAATGCAATTCCCATCAAAATCCCAATAACATTCATCACAGAGATTGAAAAATCTACCCTAAGGTTCATTTGGAGACAATAAAAGACCAGAAATAGCCAAGGCAATACAGAGCAAAAAGAGCAATACTGGAGGTATCACAATACCTGACTTCAAACTGTACTACAGAGCCATAGCAATATAATCAGCATGGTATTGGCACAAAAACAGATAGGAAGACCAGTGGAACACAATAGAGGATCTGGATATGAATCCACACAGCTTTCCCAACTTATTTTTAATATGGAACCAAAAACATACAATGGAGAAAAGACAGCCTCTTCAAAAATATTGCTGGGAAAAGTGGTTATCTACCTGCAGAAAACTGAAACTAGATCCATGCCTATCACCCTGTACTAGTATCCACTCAAAGTGGATTAAGGACCTTAATATCAGACCCAAAACCTTGAAGTTAGTACAGAAAAGAGCAGGGGATATCCTGGGAGCAATAGGTACAGGCAGGGACTTCCTCAGTAGAACTCCAGCAGCCCAGCAACTAAGAGAAAGGATGGACAAATGACAGCACATGAAATGAAAAACTTCTGCACAAAAAGGAAATGGTCTCTAAACTGAAAAGACCACACACAGAGTGGGAGAAAATATTCACTGTCTATACAACAAAGGTCTGAAAACCAGAATATACAGTGAGCTCAAAAACTAAACTCCCCAAAAATCAATGAATCAATAAAGAAGTGGGCAACTGAACTAAACAGAACTTTATCTAAGGAAGAAATCCAATGGCCAAAAATCACATAAAAAAATGCTCACCATCCCTGGCCATAAAGAAAATGCAAATGAAAGCCACACTAAGATTCCATCTCACCCCTGTTAAAATAACCATCATCAAAAACACCACTTGCTACAAATGCTGACAAGGATGCAGGGAAAAAAGAACCTTCATACACTGCTGGTGGGAACGTAAGCTAGTACAACCACTTTGGAAAACATTACAGAGGCTCCTTAAAAATTAAACATAGCTCTGCCATATGACCCACCAGTACCACTCCTAGGGATATACTTGAAGGAGTGTGACTCAGGTTATTACAAAGGCATTTGCATACCCATGTTTATTGCAGAACTATTCACAATAGCTAAGCTATGGAAACATCTAGATGCTCCACAACCAACGAATAGATCAAGAAAATTTGGTATTTATATGTGATGGGATTTTACTCTGCCACAAAAAAGAATGAAATTTTGTCATTTGCAAGTAAATGGAACTGGAGAACATCATCTTAAGCAAAGTTAGCCAGGCTCAAGAGGACAAAACTTACATGTTCTCCCTCATATGCAGATTATAGACCCAAAACAAATGCAGTAATATTATTGGACATGAGTCACACACTAAAGAGAGAACATTCATGGGAGTAATAGAGAAAGGAAAGGAAACCTAAATCTTGAATGTGGTTGATGTGTGCCCTGTTGAGGAGCGAATAAAGTAATCTAAAATTGGCAGAGGCCACTATGAGAAGAGGACCAGGAAGTAGCGTAGAGGCCTGGTAGAGATGAACCAATGTGGGTTGCAATACACAAGTACATGGAAGCAACACTAGGAATCTCTCCATTTATCTATCTTTATCCCAAACTTAGCAAAAATGATATGTCTTTCTTATTGTCTCATGTTTTCTCTTTAACAAAATCAGAGAAGAAGAGGATGGAACAGGTCTGGATGTGAGGCATTGTTGTGTGAGGGGCTTGGGGGCACAATGTATACCCATGTAAGTAAAAGTGATAAAAGGAGGAAAAAATTCCCATTAGTAAATGTTTTTTACTTTTTACTATTTGATTCACATGTATTAATTTTTCATATTTAAGACATACAGAGTGATATTTCAAAATATGCATGCAGTATGTACTGACATAATCAGGACAATTAGAGTCTCCATCTATCTATCATTACTTGGAGTTTAGGGTTGTTGATCTTTCTACTAGTTAGTCATCAAATATTTAGTAGTTTATTTTGAACCAAGTCCTACATTTACCTGAATGATTTGTCCAAATCCCCTTTAGGAATTAATTACCTCATTTTGCTGACTGTATCTATGGGTAAATTCATAGAACATAAAACTGTGCCTGGTTTATGCTAGGCAATTGAGATTTTTCTGATGCCCACATTCACTTATTATTTATGTGGATGTGGCTTAGTATTTTCTCTTGCATCTGAGACCTTAATCTCATCCTGAGTGACAAGCATTTAGAAATATGATACCTTAATTCTCTACAACATTTTATTTCTTCTACTTCATTTCATGCCATGTTATATATTCATTATGAACTAGGGATTAATACAATGAAGACCTTTCCATAATTCCAAGTTTTCTGTCTCAGCTCTGGGGAGCACTTTGTCATATGATGGTGCATGTTTTTATCTGCACGCCTTTATGAAGAACATCTACTTCAATACTAATGCTTCAGACTACGTGATTTTGGATGAGGAAGGAAATTGGAGGCAGAATATGGAATTTCCCAGAAGGTCTTGAACTTAAGGTGAAAGTTAGAAAAATTTTCCCATGTGGTCAACAATTGTCTTTCATAGAGGATATGATATAGTAGGCCACAAGAATTACAGAGGTGTGCTGGATCTAATGATAAAGCTTTGACCTACACATCAACAGGCAAAAGATTGGTAGGGATTTTATGCACCTGGTGTTTATTCTTGGCATATATTTTAAAACTTCCAATTTAAGGATCTTTTTAAATTATACTGTGGGTGGCAAGGAATATATTTCTTTGCCCATATGTCTATAAATGTCAACATATTGCATATCATAAAACATACATACCATCAGTGTTTGTCAGTTTTCTCCCCCTGTGACAAAATCAACTTCTAAGGAAGAAAGCTTTTCCTTGCTCACAATTTTGTAGGTTTCATTCCATGGTTATTTGGCATTTGTCTTTTGGGTCTGCAGAGAGGGAGGACATCATGTTAGGAGCATGTGGCAGAGGAAGTGATTCATCTCTTAGCAACCAGGAAGGAAACAATGAGACATGATATGACTGAGACACCAGTACTCCCTACAAGGGATCATCTCCAATGATCTAACATTTTCCCAGTAAGCCTAATCTCATCCAGGTCCTGATGCTTCTCAGAAGCATGATGGGTTAGGGTTGAAGACTTTCATCTATGGTTGTTTCAAGATCATGTCATATGCAACCTATAACAGTATCTAAGAAAATAATTGGATTTGTGTATATAGAAATGTTTGTATTAATTATGAAATTCTCAAAAGCACTGAACTCATTGGAGTCTTAGGGTAATGTCTATTCTGTCTCCAACACATATCTGAGTTTTCTCAGACTCTTCACTCTGTTTTCAGAGAAAGTTGTGGTCCTGGATTCAAGAAATCCCCTCAGGAGGGAAAGGCCACCTGCTGCTTTTATTGTACCCCTTGCTCAGAGAATGAGATTTCTAATGGGACAGGGGAGTCAAGGAATTATGAGGAAATTCCCCATCTCTACTCACTATATGCCAATTTATCTTTAGAAAATGCTAAAGATCTGAAAGTGGACAGAGATACAAGCATCTTCCTTACTCCAGTTTAGTAATTTAAATGCTACAATCAATCATATTGCCTTTGACAAAACACAACCCACTAGAACTGGTAGTTCATGCCTGTAATCCCAGCTACTTGTGAGATGGAGATAAGGAGGATCATGTTTCAAAGCCCACAAAAAATTTTAGCAAAATCTCAACTAAAACAATAATTTTTGTATGGTGGCATGCACCTGCCATCTAAGCTATGCAGGAGGCTGTACATAGAGGATCCAAGGTCTATGCAAAAGTGCAAGACTCTCCCTGAAAAATAACCAAACCAAAAAGGGCCTGAGTTGTGGCTCAAGTAGAAGAACTTCTGCCTAGCATGTACAAAGCCCTGTACAAACCCAGGTATCCAAAACAAAGAAAAGAAAAAAACCCATGGGTCTAGAATGACCTATTTGGTTCATTGTTATAGAACATTGCATGCATTACTGTCTCAAGAAATTCCCTTCACTATTCCTCAGTACACGTTTCATCTCTGTAATAGAATTTAAAACAGAGCATTATTAAGAACCAAGTCCTCCTTGTCTTTGAAACAACACTTGGAACAAATGAATACATGGATCTTGTATATGTATACAGTCTCAGGTTCCAACATCGTTCTTGGCACTGATCAAAGACTCAGAAATGTGGTGTTCAGTTTAAAAACAGCTATATCTGCATAGCATTCTTTTCAATCTTCGATGTATGGTTTTATTCTTTGTTTTTCACTTTAAGTGAGCAAATGAGAAAAAATGTATTCAATATCATGTCATGGGAATGCAATGAATATATGTACACAGACATAATAGAGAAAGTAAGCTCTGCTACCCATAATTTTGGGATAATACAGTATAGCAAAGAGTCTTGAACATTTATATTATACCAGATGGATGAATGGTAGGATTTTAAAGTGTGAAATATCTAAAGGAAAAAATAACTATTTTTCTGAAAAAACAATTCCTATTATAGAAAAGTAAGTATAAAATGAAATAGAATGAAACAATTTTAGGCTTAAAGCATGTTTCTGAGTTAAAGACCACCACACATTGTAAAGATGTCAGTACTCTCCAAATTAATGTACTGATTCGATAAAATTTTAACAAAATTCTAACACATATGTTGTAAAAATTAGGATTTTTTATAGAATGAAAGGACTCACTCCAGGAGATAACACATATCACTGATCATATCTACTTCCCTGGAACTTATCAAGTTATCCAATTCATTAGAAGAGAAAACTTTTTTTCTGTAATTATTTTGTCATTGAATAAAAGAAACAGAACATAGCTAACACAGGTTTAATTTAGTGACAGATACATCTTTTAGAATTTTGCTATTAGAAAAATGTCATGAATATGTAGGAAACTTCAGAAAAAATGATAGCTTTGTTAAATGACCAGAAAGAAGATGGGCACTATTCTATTGGAATTGTTGGTGATAAACCATTAATTTAATTGCTGTCTAGAGCAAAAAAATATACACAATAGTCCAATGAACTGTTTGAGGAGGGGATCTGTGGGTAAAAGCAATGCAGAACATGAACTAATGGCAATTTGCACTCCTCTCCAGACATGAAACGGTGAGTGAAGTGTCCAGATCATCAGTATGTGAACAGAGAGCAAAACCACTGCCTCCAAAAAGCTGTGATCTTTCTATCTTATGATGCTGTCTTGAGGAAGACTGTAGCTTGCACAGATGTGTGCTTCTCTGCACTCACAACTCTTGTACTTGGGGTATTGGTGAAGCACCAAGACACTCCCATTGTCAAGACCAAAAACCTGACTCTTAGTTACATCCTGCTCATCTCCCTCACCCTCTGTTTTCTGGATCTTCATTGGCCATTCCAACACAGCCACCTGCATCCTGCAGCAGACTATGTTTGGAGTAGTGTTCACTGTCACTATTTCAAGTATCATGGCCAAACCTATTACTGTTGCTGTGGCCTTCAAAGTCACTTCTCCAGGGAGAAGGGAGAGGTGGTTGCTGGTACCAGGAGCATCACACTTCATTCCCATCTACTCTCTGATCCAACTGATACTCTGTGGAATCTGGCTGGAAACATATCCACCCTTCATTGACACAAACATGCACTCTGAACATGATTACATTATCATCATTTGTAACAAGGGCTCAGTTGTGAGCTTCTACTGTGTCCTAGGGTTCCTGGTGTTCCTGGCATTGGGGAGCTTACTGTTGCTTTCTTGGCCAGGAACCTCACTGACACATTCAGTGAAGCCAAGCTCCTGACATTCAGGATGCTGGTGTTTTGCAGTGTTTAGGTTAACTTCCTGCCTGTCTACCACAGCACCAAAGGAAAACTCATGGTGGCTGTGGATGTCTTCTCCATCTTGAACTTTGCAGCACTTCTCAGCTGCATCTTTGTGCCCAAGTGCTGTGTAATATTTTAATGCTAGATAGGAACTTTCTGTATGGGTTCAGGGATCAAACCAATTCTAGTGCTATAATACTCCTTAATTTTTGCTTGTGTGTGTCATAAAACATAGAAAGTCTTATGATAAAGCTACATCATTCTAGAATCAAATATTATATTAAACATGTGATTTATTTCAGTACTAAAACCTATACTTCTTTTTCTAACAATATTTAAATTTGTATACTCTGTGCTGATCTCAGTTATCAACATTGGATTTCCTTTGTGAACTGTTTCTTCCAATTGAATATGAAATCATTCCTGAATATCTTGCTGTCTTCCACTTGCCATTTCCACCTTTATAGTGCTTTCCATTTGTCACTTATGTTTACTTTTCAGTATTTTTATATGCGAAAATATGACATATAGGTCATACTGTTTTGGATATACCCATTATATCCAATATTCTTGTAGAAAGCAATTCAGGCCAGGACAAGAAACAAATGGCAAGGTTATGAAGATAGAGTAGGTCCAAGTCTGTGTCCTCATGCCTGGGGCAAATTTTCACTCACAGAGGTTTACCTAGAGATTTTTCTACCTATGATCTACCGTTATATCTGCACCCTAAGTTTTAGTATACTAATTTCCCCTTCTTTCCTTGCAGCCACACACCTGAGCTTTTATTTCAGAAATAAGAGGAATAGTGACAGTGATATTTAAAATAGAGAAATAAAATTTCAGAAGATGAAGGAAAAGTAAATAAACGAGGAGTGAAAAGGAAGATGGAAGTGATGCGGTATAGTGAAAAAATAGGAAACAATCAGAAATAATTAAAATGATATAGAATTATGCAATTGGGATAAATAAATAAACAAGTGTAGGAACCAAAAAATCTGATTTATATGAAGATGGGAAGAGTTTTTAAGATTGGTATGGAAAAAGGTAGAAAGGAGGAAAAGAAGATTAAAAGCTGAATATGATGAAGTTAGCTTGATGCTTCATGTATGTAAATATGACTATGCTGATGGAGATAGGAAGTTTGCAGGCCCAAACTGTGTTCTAGAATGAGATTCAGCCTCAAAACAATAACAAAAATAGCAAAACTAAAAAGCTTAAAAGGACATAACAGAGAGGATCAAAAAAGTGAGATATTAAACAAAAAATAATATAAGGGAAGTATAAAATCAAAGAAAAGAGAAAAACAAACTGCATAATAAAATAGAATGATTCATGTGTTGATATTTAAACAAGTCACTCTGATTAAATTGGTCTCTGTAGATAATCAAACATGACATTTTGGGGGAAGGTTATTAAGGACAGGTTATTAAAGACACCCAGTGATTTCCTGTCTCTCCAACTCTGACGTTCATTGGTCAGGGAGAGGAGGGTAATGAGGAAAGTCATGGGAAGGCAACTATTAACAGTAGACAGAAGCTTGATGTAATTCAGTAACATGGACCTTTAGATCTATAAATTAAACAACAAACACTAACTTAGAGAGAGGACAAAAAGTGTAGGAAAGGGAGAGAATATCTCTCAGTCAGGCTATGAGCAAAAGAGAAAAGTTAAACCTTAGGAAGATACACAGATATACATGACCTGGCACTCAAAAAATGAATTTCAAGATGGGAAATCAACATAGTATGCAAAAAGCAACTAGAAGTGCAAGTACTCCTTTAACTTCCCAGCTCACTGACTGGTAAGATGGAAGGGCATCATCACAGTGGTAGCAATAGTCAAAACTCTATTGGGAAGAGCAGTATAATGATCATTATGTATATGAGTTATGTGTGTGTGTGTGTGTGTGAGTGTGTCTATTGCTAAATCCCAATGCCATTCCTAGTATACAGACTAGGACATGACCGTTGACAAACTTAGTCTCAGAATAAGCAACAAAATATTCTTAGGTGAAGGAGCAATCTAGATCCCATCTGAATAGTCAAGGACTAAAATAGCAAAGACAGTGACGGAGCTGCAACTGAGAACTCCTGTGGTGGAAATGGAGTTGGAACTGTGACACAAACTCTGAACCCTGATAATAGTAGAGATACCAGCTCTGTGAATATGAGCCCAGATGGGGTCCTAAGACAGAGAATTATGAAGTTAGTTTACTCAGGATCAATTAGACTCCTTTCCCTAGAAAGACTATGAAAACTACATAGTCTTGACTGCTTTGTACACATGCAGAAGGCAATGCATATTGGTGAACAGAAGCCACTGCTCTGAAATTTTGTCATAACAAGCCAACACAAGAAGAGAGTTTCTGGCCTTAAGAGTCATTTGTCCTATGAGAAGGAGTCCTTGGAATCAACTGGCAAGAATGGATTGAGGGAGGCATCTGAACTCTGCATCAGCACAAGTGCTTACAGGTAGACACTGTCTTGCATTCAACCCATCAGGGAAGGCAGATGAAAGCTCACCTTGTAAATAGCCTCCAGTGCTCTAATTTCTTAGGAGTTCAGGGAGGGAAAAAACAAAAACAAACAAATAAACACAAACTTACTTCACAAAGCAAATTAAAAAGACCAGCCCAGGATATGGAAATCTACCTGCTTATCCTCAGCAGAAGAGAAATGTTCTCTAGGGTCTATTTCATTTACATTAGTTTTTATAGTTATTGCTGTTTCTTTGTTGGAGTAGTTGTTTTGTTATTTTTCCTTTGTTGATTGTATTTCTTTTGGTGTACTTATTTTATACTGCTCTCCATTACCATTATTCTAGAATTACCCATACCTCCATTCCATTTTCCTCTTTTGCATCTTCCCTCTTTTATCTTTTCTGTGCCCCTCCTTCTTGTTAGTACTTAATTATTAATACCTCTTGATCTAATAAGTTTTAAACTTCTAGTGATTTCTATAAATATTCTTGTTCCTTACTTTTCTAAACATATTGGTGGTATAGTTAATGTTCCCAATTGACTTGTACTGTAGTGAAATTTCTGATCTGTTTCTGAGTTATCAGTTTTGTTATTGCTGCCTATTACACTCCTTTGAGAGATAAGTGTGGATAGTGACCCTAAGAGAAAACTTTCTGTGAAGAAGATTCCAACTAATATAAATAAGTAATTAAACACAACAAGGACATCCATCTCAATAGATGTACAAAATGTAATAAAGAAACACAAAGGTATGAAATATTAAGGCAATTTGAATCGTCCAAAAGCTAATAACACCTCAGTAATTGAGGAGAGACACTGTAATGGCTGAAATACCAGAAAAAAGAATGCAAAAATCTAATTTTTAAAATAATCAATGATCTAAAATTGAATAGTTTGTAAGCAAGAAATAGAAAAAATGAAAAAAGACAAAGTAAGGAGAAAAATCCAATATAAAAGAGATAAGGGAGCAAATTTTTTATAGTTAGAAATTAATCTGCTGGGCCTCATCAGTACAATGGAAGCTCCCCTCCAGTCTCTGGTCCTCAGATTTTTGTCTGCAGTTCTCCTGATGTGTTTCCAATGTGTCCCCTCAGGGCCCTGCATTGAGCAGGTGTAAATGGGGGCAATGTCTGAATTGCTAGGAGTTGCTCAGGTGAAGCAGAGAAAGTTCTGTGCAGTAGGAACAATTAAGGGGTTGGGCTGCTCTACATGGGTTGGTGGATGGTTCCTTGCAAGTGAGGTAGCAGGTGGGAGAAGGTAGAGGATTCCCCAAGCAAAGCTAGTGGATCAGAAATCACTTGCTACTCTTGTAGCTCATGGTTTCCTCCATTCAAGTAGGCCAGTGACTTCTCCATCCTGTCCACAATGAATTTTTTTGTTTATCCACTTAGACTTCCAGTTCAATGTTTCATTTGGAAAGTGAAGGGCAAATAGCCCCTCCTGTTGCTTGTGCTGGGATTGGTCAGCAGGTTAAGGGAAATAGCTATCTTCCAGCTTGCTTCAGTAAACTTTCTTGTGTGGAGATCCAGATGTTGAGCTCTAACCTGCTAGCTTACTTGCTTCTGTGTCCTTCCTGTTACGTGAATCTCAAAGAGAGACACGGGACACCGAGGCTTTTCCAGAAGCAACATTTATTAGCATGCTGGCAGTGGCTCAGAGGAGTCACATCCATAGTCTGAGACCTGAGAACAAAGGAGTCTTACCTTATATACCACTGCAAGCAGGTTACAGAAAAAGCAAAAAGAAAGGTTTAACCTATATATGGTTGCATGCAACTCTATTAGCTACATTAGCCCCAGTGCTACATGACCTTCTTCACATTTAGATTTTTAAAATTTGATCACCCTGATATGCCATCCCCTCCCCCTGCTACATTAACAGAACACAGATTTGCTTGTTTCTTTTCTTTTTTTCAGCTGTCCTCCCTGCTATTTTATTCCCCCCTTTGATGCTTGGACCCAGATAGGGTCAAAAAGCATCATCTTGATTTGGAGGCTTGTATTTTTATAGCATCATTACATGGGCAGCTGTTTTTTTCTCTATAATGGTCCTGATGGACTATAATACCAAGGGAACCAGGCAGGGTAACATCAAATGTGCTCCCAAGATAAGACCAATTGCCCCACTTTCCATGACAAATGTAGCCTGCATTGTTTTTTACTCTGTGACTTCAGGTATAGCTTACTGGAAACCTCGCAAACCTGGGGAGTTTATGAGCTGATGTTACACCTGAACTGTTGGTGGATGTATGACACAAAGCATGGCTGTGCGGAAGTCCCAACAATGGCTCTATTATAACATTCAGCACATGGGGGAAACCTTACAAGGGCCAACCCAAAAGGTAAAAGTTCAAGTGTGTAGAAGAGAACAGGGAACATCCCATGTCTGAGATTTTGCCATGCAGACTAGTCAGCTTCCATAGTGATAGAGCAGGGCTACTGTCCCACTGTTCGTGGTCCCCTGCTATGTTCTAGAAAGTGAGGTACTGCTGAGGAAGGGTGCAGGCATTCTGGAGGGTGATCTTGCATGGTGAGGCTGGGTCATGGATGCACTCACACTTGAGAGAGGCTGGTTTTACTATGCTGTGGTGGATCTAGGGAGCAATTTTTGTTACTTTAACTGTAGTGGAGATAGACAAGATAACAACAAATCGGCTCCCCCCCGATGGGGCTTTAATGGTTGGACATTTTATTCTTTTACCCAGACAGTATTTTTTTAAACTGAGTACAATTACCATGGCAACAATATATTATCAGTATATATGTGTATGAGAAAACTCATTTTTAAAAAAAAGTTTAAAACACCGTCTTTCAGTATCAAAGGAGATGTTTAGAGCCAGTAAAAATAGTCAGTTTGTTTCTGTTTCAGTAGAAGACCCTGTCTAAAAAATATGAGTTTGTGTCTGGAAGGGCTTTAATGTCAGATAGCCACACATGTATAAGAACCACTTACTCAATCTTGGTTACTTCGAGAGGTCTGGCAGGAGTTACTCCATTTGAACTTTGTCAGCATTCCTACCTTACCTACAAACTCCTTGTCTCTGAGCAGTCTCCTCTGAAGATCTTTCTCCTGTCCAAGTACTAACCAGGCCCGACCCTGCTTACCCTGCTTAGCGTCCACATTCAAGGTGGTGCGGCCATAGGCTGAAGATCTTTCTGGATTGGTCAGGGGCTTTTTCCCACATGGTGAGGATTTGCTAGTTCTTGGATTTTTGTTTGTTTGGTTGGTGCTGATCCCACATTGGAGGGGAAGTAATGAGCAGATCAGGTGGGAGTCAGTGCCAACTCTACCCTTTTGGCCAAGTGTAAGCAACAAAGAGGCTTAGGATGAGTGGCTCTTAGGTGGTGGGCTTTTAGACAAGGACAATCCAAACAAAACCCAACAAAAGCATATGCCTAAAAAGCTAACCTGGTTGACACGTAAGCACTTATTAGAGTCATTTATTATGTACTTGATTGTAAATGCTCCAGAAAGATCAGAACTGTAATGATGAAAACTTAAAAGAGCCATAGTTAAAAATCTGATGGGCAATTTAGCAACTAACAGAAAATTTTACTAGTACCACTAAGTTTTTGTTACTGTGTTTATCTAAATTTTGTATTTTAGAAGGCTTAATATACTTGAAAAACATAAATGTATTTAGTATACAAGAACCAGCAATAGCATCACAGCTGTATAGAGGTTATATATACATATTAATTTATTTTGTTGTTCTTGAAGTAAAACCTTAGATTTTCCCATGAGTTGTTTGTGGAGGGTGAGGGGAAACACAGTGTCAGTGACCCCAAATAGCCCAGTATGTATGTATAACTACCTGTGGAAAATAACTCATAAAACCTTTTAATTTAGAGCCTTATATTTGCATGAAGAAACCAGAAAGAAAGCAACCATAAAATGACTTTTTGTATGAAAACAATTTGTAGAAAGCCCATTTTTTAAATAGATCCATGTATTATAGGAGAGACTTAATTCCCAGATTTTATTTATGACAGAATTAAACAGGCTAAATTCATTTTTCAACTACCCAAATTTTAAAGAGCCTGTGGCCTCCTTTTTTTTTCTTTTTCTCCTCTGGTCTGAGCCAAGAGTTTTAAGCCCAGAATTTCTGCATCCAAGTGACTGAAATACATTTGAAAACTAGTTTTCTTAAAAGTAGGAGTAAAACAGAGTAACAGTTTTTTTACATTGACTCTATAATAAGAACCATCCACAAGATGTTTGCATATAGACTTACCACAGGATCCCTTAAGAGTGAGTCCTTGGAAGTGACAAAGTAGTACACAGCCCCAAAGCTGGGATGGGTGAAAAGCCCTTTGAGAGGCTCTAATATATAGAGTGCTTGTTCCTTGGGGATCAGAACAGTTCATCTCCAGTGTATATCACCAACAATTGAATTTACCTGCTGGAAGATTTGGATGAAGTTAGTTCTCTGGCTCAACTCCTTCACTTTAGCTGCTCTCACATAGATACATGTGGTGTGATGTCAGATGGCATGTGCCAGATTCTCTTTAAAGGGGACTTGCATTTTCTTTTCCTCTGGAGCCCTGTACTGAGCCACACTGTTGTAGTCACTGGTAATCAGATTCTTATATCCTGTGTAGATGCATCCAGACAGGGTAAGTAGAAAAAGTAGGGTCATAATAAATGTTTGTTAAAGGTTAGGGAAAGAGATTACAAAAGACCATAGTGGTCCAGATGGAAAATGGAAGCAGAGAGAACTCTTTTTCATTTCAATGTATTTTTAAATATTTTTTTATTCACATGTGCATACAATATTTGGGTCATTTCTCCCCCCTGCCCTCCCCCCCCATCCTCTCCCCCTTTCCCTGCTCAGTCCCAGGAAGGTCATGTTCTGCCTCTATCACTAGTTTTGTTGAAGAAAAGAGACAAGCCTAATAAGGAAGACAAAGTGGTTTTGCTAGTTGAGTTGAAGATAGCTACACAGAGATATTCCTAGCCTTGCTTTCGTGTACACTTGTTATGACCCATGTTGATTCATCTCTAAGTGACCTTTACTCTGGTTACTGATCCCCTTCTCATGATAACCTCTGTTGCTTTAAGGTTTCTGTATTAGTTCCTCTGGAGTGGGGACATCAAATGCTTTCATGTTTTAGGTTTTCTACCTATTTCTATATCACCGAAATGTGCTCTTCCTTTATCATGTGATCCAAGTCCAATCACATTACTCCATTTGCCATTGATCTAAAGTTCACATATGAGGGAGAACATACGATTTTTGGTCTTCTGAGCTTGGCTGACCTCACTCAGAATGATGTTTTCTATTTCCATCCATTTACCTGCAAATGATAAGATTTCATTCTTCTTCCTGGCTGAGTAAAATTCCATTGTGTACAAGTACCACATTTTCTTGTTCCACTCATCAATAGTAGGGCATCTTGGTTGTTTCCATAAGTTGACCATTGTGAATAGTGCCACAATAAACATGGGTGTACAGGTGCCTCTAGAATAATCTGTGTTGTATTTCTTTGGGTATATCCCCAGGAGTGGGATTGCTGGATCATATGGCAGGTCTATGTTTACTGTGGGAGGGCAAAAACCTGAGCAATTTTTTTTGGTGGTACTAAGGTTTGAACTCAGGGCCTGCACCTTGGGCCATTCCATCAGCTCTTTTTGTGATGGGTTTATTTTGAGACAGCCACAAACTATTTGCCCAAGCTGGCTTTGAACCACAATTCTCCTGATCTCTGCCTCCTGAGTAGCTAGACTTACGGGTGTGAACCACTGCTGCCCAGCCCTGGCACCTGATTTTTGATCACAAGTACTCAGTGGGTGGGGTGGGATTTGGGTGATTCCTAGGCTCAGGTAGTGTATCAGGATAGGGTGGGATCAATATTCATGTTTTTTTCTGAGAGATAACTGAGGGCAGAATAATCTCAAGGCTTTGTCTTACAATTTACAACAGTCAAGACTACCCTTGGGCTGAGATAAATAATTTAGCAAGAAATGTGCCTAGAATAAGCTACCTGAGGTCTGAGGAGTTCCATGGCCTATTTGCCTGAATTCTAGCCTGTCCCAACTTCCCCTTGAGACACAATCTTCCCCCCCAAAATTATTTTTTAGGTGCTGCTGAGGTAAGTAGGTCTGTCTTTAGTATTTGATTCAGAGTTGACAAGTAGATACAAACCTTGACTGACAGGGATTTTGACCTCCTACCACTATCCCTTAGAACTCCTCTAGTCAACACATGACATCTGTTGTCTAAATCTTTGTCCCACCCAGTCAAAGTTGTTCATGGGGATGTCATAGATCTGCAAAGGTTGACAGCCCTGTTGCATCATGATTTGGACCTTAAAGGTTTTCATCCTGGAAGAGATAAATCTGGTTTTAGCAAGTTTAGCAGGCATGACCCAAACATGAACACTGATAAAAGCATCAGATGGGGTGCAGTAGCCAGGTGTAGTAACTAGGATGTTTAACTTTAAGTCTTAAACCATATAAACAATATCCTTTGTCTAGGAAAAAGACAAGAACCATCTTTTTTAGCTGTCAGAACATCCAGTTTTTCATTTTGAAATGTGATAACAATCTGAGAATTTATTGGTTACTCCTGTATTTGGCTATACCTGTAGCTATCCATGACCCAATTAGGAGGGGTTGAATTGAATGGCCCTCTTTGTCCAGACTGCTGCTGTCAGTGGAGCAGCTGAGAACTGATTGTTTGGAGCAATATCTACATTAGCAACCAGATATAGCAGGAGCAGGTGCCAGTCCCATTAGAAGGAAATATCAATAGGAGTCAGTCCTATAAACAAAGAAGACTCATGGTATCATGAAACCAAAGTTAAACACCATTAGAAAGCAGAATATGAGATAGAGTAAACAACTCCATGAGCATGAACTATTAAAAGCTCATTTCTGAAGGAGAAATATTTGTATTGCCTCTCTTAAGCAGAAAGCCCTTTTGTCAGAGGCATGGAAGTTTTAAATACCAGAAGCACACAAATATGAACTCCTTCTTTAAACCTCTCACTTTGGTTACTTTTAGAGTTCTGGCATGATTGGCTCCATTCAGATCTGGAGTATGTCCCCTCTTTTATTTAGTCCTTTTATACTGATTCTTTAAAGAGTTGCTTGTGAAGATTTTGCCAATTGGGCATTTTGGTACCTACTTGCCAGTTGGATCTGGTCGTACACTGGAGGGGAAATAGCATAAAAGACACATTAGGTGGAAGTCAGTGCCAATGAGACTTTTGTGGCCAAATTTATGCAGCTAAGAGATTAAAAAAAGTGGCTGTTAGCCAATTCTTACCTGCAGTCATTATTAAATCTAATGTTGTCTGTCCAATAGAGGGTGTCCTAGCATCTTTAAAATGCTGAAAAATGTCAATAGATAAGATTTATAAAGTTTTACTGGATACGCAAAACACCACCAATAGAGTGTCTGACTCCATTGGCAGATAAGTGCATGTCAGAGTCATTTCCCATGAGCTTCTCTGTAAATGCTCCACAAGGACCAGAACTGCAAAGACATACTTAAAATGACCATGGTTAAAATTTCAAAGAACAGTTTAGCAATTGATAGAATAGTCTAATTATTTCCATTGTATGCAGCATTATTAAACCTCTCTCGTCACAATTAGGAACATATGCACAAACTTGCAAAAAGGCTAACATTGCTAACAGTGTTAATTTGGAAGATATCAGATTGGTACACTGCCATTTTATAACTTTGTATTTTAAAAGACTTCTATCCTTCTAGAGCACAAATACACCTAACATATATAAAGTTGCCAGTAACAGTTAGCATCACAGTTTAAACCTTGAATTTTTGGTTAGTTAAGGCAGCAGGTGATCAGTAGTGACAAAATCAAAACCCTACATTTCCTGCCCATTAGGTGAAGGCAGTGTGAATAATCTCAGTTCCCAATTTAATGCTCTATTGCATTATATATCCAACACAAATAAACACCTGGCCTAAATAGCAGAAATGGTTTTATTGAGCATTTTTATATGTAGGAGGATTAGAATAAAAGGGGGGACATAGCTGGTAGCAGGAACCTTAAAATTTGGGTAGATAAAAAATGACCTTAGCCTGTTTCATTCTGTTGTAAATAAAATCTGGGTTTTAATTCTATTTTATAATACATGGGTCTATTAACAAATGGGCTTCCTATAAATTGTTTTTATACAAAAATAATTTTAAGGTTGCTTTTTTCTGTTTTTTTTCATACAAATACAAGTCTCTCAGTTAAAAGGGTTTGTGAGCTATTTTCAAAAAGTAACATATATATATATATATATATATATATATATATATATATATATATATACATGGTATTAAGGATATGGTTTTTAAAAAATAAAAGGTTGAAAAATACTTTTAAAAAGATAAAAGCAATCTCCCCCAGAGGATACAAAATAAATTGTCATAAAGGCTACAGAATAAGTTGCCATAAAAAGATGGAACTTATAAAAGTGATTTAGTTGACTAAAATCCAGTTACATTAAACGTCAGGGTAACTCAGGAATTTTTGGTGCTGCAGGTTAATCCACAAAATTATCAAGACAACAAGAGTTTTTTAAAACACAGAGAGGCAAGAGGCAGCTGAGCTCAGGGAGTGCAGATGCACTGATATGAGGGTTGAGAAAGATTACTTATGTAAAGCCAAAGTGCACCCTCCAGATAGGATAAAATGAAAACTCAAAAAGGAGCACTACACTGGAGGTCAAGACCTGCAGTTTTTATTGGAGTCAATAGAGTGGAGATGTCAGTCCTACTCCTTCCACATGTTGGGTGGAGGGAATTTTTGCCCTGGGATGTCCAGATTGTGCCTGTTAATTTAGGGGGTCTCCATTGGCTACAGGTTGGTGGGATCCTGCTGTATGTCATGAGCCATGTGTTAATATCAACAATCTGGGATATATCCCTTACCAACATCTGAGCCATGATTCTTGGCCATTAGGTTTCCTAACTCCACACTTAGTTCCCATAAATATTTACCTGTGTTCTCTGGTGATTTTTGTCATGGTTTTAACTACTAAGGTAACTGAGTCATAACTAAATAAAAGTTCATTTAAGAGTTGGTTTGCGTAAAATTTTCTAGATGACCTCACAGTTAAACAACTGTTGTCTTGGGTGATTCTAATGCAGTCAGTATCCTATATGTGTCTGTGACTGGGCTACATGGGGTCACTGACACTGTTTCTCCCCCACCCCCAACTGATGGGTAAATATAAGGTTTTACTTCAAGGGCAACAACTAAACTAATATGTATATATAACCTCTATACAGCTGTGATGCTATTGCTGGTTCTTGTATACTAAATACATTTATGTTTTTCAAGTATATTAAGCCTTCTAAAATACAAAATTTAGATAAACACAGTAACAAAAACTTAGTGGTACTAGTAAAATTTTCTGTTAGTTGCTAAATTGCCCATCAGATTTTTAACTATGGCTCTTTTAAGTTTTCATCATTACAGTTCTGATCTTTCTGGAGCATTTACAATCAAGTACATAATAAATGACTCTAATAAGTGCTTACGTGTCAACCAGGTTAGCTTTTTAGGCATATGCTTTTGTTGGGTTTTGTTTGGATTGTCCTTGTCTAAAAGCCCACCACCTAAGAGCCACTCATCCTAAGCCTCTTTGTTGCTTACACTTGGCCAAAAGGGTAGAGTTGGCACTGACTCCCACCTGATCTGCTCATTACTTCCCCTCCAATGTGGGATCAGCACCAACCAAACAAACAAAAATCCAAGAACTAGCAAATCCTCACCATGTGGGAAAAAGCCCCTGACCAATCCAGAAAGATCTTCAGCCTATGGCCGCACCACCTTGAATGTGGACGCTAAGCAGGGTAAGCAGGGTCGGGCCTGGTTAGTACTTGGACAGGAGAAAGATCTTCAGAGGAGACTGCTCAGAGACAAGGAGTTTGTAGGTAAGGTAGGAATGCTGACAAAGTTCAAATGGAGTAACTCCTGCCAGACCTCTCGAAGTAACCAAGATTGAGTAAGTGGTTCTTATACATGTGTGGCTATCTGACATTAAAGCCCTTCCAGACACAAACTCATATTTTTTAGACAGGGTCTTCTACTGAAACAGAAACAAACTGACTATTTTTACTGGCTCTAAACATCTCCTTTGATACTGAAAGACGGTGTTTTAAACTTTTTTTTAAAAATGAGTTTTCTCATACACATATATACTGATAATATATTGTTGCCATGGTAATTGTACTCAGTTTAAAAAAATACTGTCTGGGTAAAAGAATAAAATGTCCAACCATTAAAGCCCCATCGGGGGGGAGCCGATTTGTTGTTATCTTGTCTATCTCCACTACAGTTAAAGTAACAAAAATTGCTCCCTAGATCCACCACAGCATAGTAAAACCAGCCTCTCTCAAGTGTGAGTGCATCCATGACCCAGCCTCACCATGCAAGATCACCCTCCAGAATGCCTGCACCCTTCCTCAGCAGTACCTCACTTTCTAGAACATAGCAGGGGACCACGAACAGTGGGACAGTAGCCCTGCTCTATCACTATGGAAGCTGACTAGTCTGCATGGCAAAATCTCAGACATGGGATGCTCCCTGTTCTCTTCTACACACGTGAACTTTTACCTTTTGGGTTGGCCCTTGTAAGGTTTCCCCCATGTGCTGAATGTTATAATAGAGCCATTGTTGGGACTTCCACACAGCCATGCTTTGTGTCATACATCCACCAACAGGTCAGGTGTAACATCAGCTCATAAACTCCCCAGGTTTGCGAGGTTTCCAGTAAGCTATACCTGAAGTCACAGAGTAAAAAACAATGCAGGCTACATTTGTCATGGAAAGTGGGGCAATTGGTCTTATCTTGGGAGCATGTTTGATGTTACCCTGCCTAGTCCTCTTGGTATTGTGGTCCATCAGACCAATATAGAGAGAAAAAACAGCTGTCCATGTAATTGTGCTATAAAAATAAAACTATATCAGGATGATGCTGTTTGACACTAGGTGAGTCTGAGCATCAAAAAGGGGAGTAATGCAGCAGGGAGAAGAACTAGAAAAGAAATAGACAAGTTTGCGTTTTGATAATGTAGCAGGGGAAGGGATGGCATAGCAGAGACATAAAACTTAAAGAATTGAAACATGAAGGTCACATAGCCTGGTGGGTATTAAATAGCCAATAAAGTCACATGAAACCATATATGGGTTAAGCTTTGCTTTTTCCTTCTGTAACCTCCTTGCAAACGTATGTAAGGTGAGACCACTTTGTTCTCAGGGCTCAGCCATTGGACACAAGTATGCTGAGTCTGTACTGGCACAATAAAATGTTGCTTCCTGCTAAACTCCCTCAGTGTCCTGTATCTCACCTTGAGATTCCTGCAACAGGTTCTTTGAAAAGATTGAGATTGACAAACCCTTAGGCAACATGACAAAATGGAGGAGGGAAAATGCACAAATTGGTACAATCAATGATGAAAAAGGATACATAATCACAAATTGTAATGAAATGCAGAGAATCATTAGAGAATACTTTGAATACTTTACTTTCAAATACACTGGAAAATCTAGACAAAATGGACAAATTTCTAGATGAATGTAACCAACCAGTATTGAACCTAAAGGATGTTAACAACCTAAATAGATCTATAAAAAGCAATGAGATTGAATCAGTAATAAAAGCCTCCTCACAAAAAAGAGCCTGAGACATGATGGATTAATAGCTGAACTTTGCCAAATGTTTAAAGAAGAAATAACACCAACAGTCCTCATAATTTTTCAAGAAATAAAAAGGGAAACAACACTACCAAACTTACTCTATGAAGCCAGCATTATACTTATTCTGTGTTTAATAAAAATGCACCAAAATAGAGAATTATAGACCACATCTCTAATGAACATGGACACAAAGATTATTAACAAAATAAAGGTAAATGGAATTAAACAACACATCAAAAAGATCATACACCATCATCAAGTTGGTTTTATTTCAGGGATGCAATTACAGTTCAATATATGTAAATATATAAGTGTAATACAGCATATAAGCAGAAGCAGGGACAAAAACCACATGATCCACTTGATTGATGAAGAGAAAACCTTTAACATATTTGAGAACACTTTCATGATAAAAAGCTCTGAAAAAACTAGGAATGGAAGGAATATTCCTCAACATAATAAATGCTATGTATGACAAACTTATAGTCAATATTATACTAAATAGAGAACAACTGAAACCATGCATGCTAACATCAAGAATGAGACAGGGATGCCTGCTTTCCCCATGCCTGTTCAGTACAGTTTTGGAATTCTAACTAAAGCAATAATATAAATGAAAGAAATAAAAAGGATTCAAATAGGAAAGGAAGAAATCAAACTATCCCTATTTGCAGGTTGATCCTAAACCTAAAAGAACCTACAAACTCCATCAAAATGCCTATTAGAAATCATAAACTATTTTGGCATAGTAGATGGATACAAAATTAATATACAGAAATCAGCAGCCTTTCTATATACCAACAATGAACAGATTTAGAAATGAATCAGAGAAACAATTCCTTCTACAATAGCCTTAAAATAATAAAGTACCTTGGAATGAATTTAATGAAGGAAACTAAAGATGTTTTTCAATGAAAACTATAAAATCCTGAAAAGAGAAACTGAAGAAGACATCAGAAGATGGAAAGATCTCCCATACTCATGGATTGGTACAATCAACGTTTTGAAAAAAAACATACTACCAAAGCAATTTACATGTTCAATGCAATTCCTACCAAAATGAAAATGACATTCTTACAGAGATAAAATATAAATCCTAAAATACTTATGAAAAACTAGAATAGCCTAAGTAATTCTGAGCAAAAAACTCAGTGCTGAAGATATCACAATACCTGACTTCAAACTATACTGCATAGCCATAACAATAAAAGCAGCATAGTTTTGCACAAAAACAAACACAAAGACCAATAGATTAGAAGACCCAGATATAAACTTATATAGCTATATCAACAAAGGAGCCCAAAACAAACATCAGGGAAAAGACAGCCTCTTCAACAAACACTGCTGAGGAAAACAGAGGGCTCAACAATTTTGAACCATATGAAGTCCCATATTCACTTCAGAAAGCACTATGTGGTGAAAGCAGACATGTAGAATTGAAGAAGTAATACAAAAAGTTATAGAAAATACAAAGTAAAATACATGAGAAAAAACACAGACTTAATGAAAAAGCAATTGGAATGAATTGCATTTACATACAGATTGCCAATTTGGATTTGAAAAGTCACAAATTATGTTATGTCCAGTTGAAAGTAAAAAATGTAAAATAAAATATGTGGAAAATTAGACAAATGTGAAGAAAGAATAAAATTATTATCAGTACACACCAACCTGAATTAATAATGTCAGCTATTAATGAAGGAAAATAAACTAAATAAAAACAGAATTAATCATTAAGAATCAATTGTATATTTAAATGAAATCATGGTTCAACTCATTAGATAGGAATACTAGTTCTTTTAAATATATTTTATCATTTTTATCCTATGCACCCTTATTAAAAGTAAAAGGCAAGAAAAAATGGAGGTGAAGGAAAAGGAAGTAGAGAAAGTGAGGTGGATGAGAAAGAGCTAAAATTTATGCTCTTTGTTTCAGCTATTTGTTTAACTCTCCAACTTTAGAGTGTAGGTGTGGTCCACTGAGCTGAAACCATGTCTCCTTTGGTGACAACCTCAGATGAGAGCCAAATGTGACCATATACAGAATGTCTTCACTGGCATTCCTGCTGAATTAGGATATTGTTTTGGAAATTAAATGCTGGTACCTAACACTATACCATAATATAGGTGGATTCAGCAATAAACATGTATATTTCATATTGTGGAGGATGGAAACTCCAATAGAAAGCATAAGCAGATTTGCTGTTTGGAGAGGGCTTGCATTTCACCTAATAGAGTGCAAGTCATCTTCTCACTATGTTCTCATATAGCAGAGAAATGAAGCAAGTTCTTGCTAGGGTCTCAAAAGGATTCTAATACTATTTGTAGGAGATCAGCTCTGCTGATACTATCAAATCATGTTTACCTCCAAAATATGTCATGATCTCAGACAATCACATCTAACACATATGTACTTTCAGCATATGAATAGGATGGAGGATGAAGCATTCAGTTAAGAATAGCCCTTGTATTGCATTTGAAAATATCATGGTTGGAGTATTAACCCTAAATATCCCTATGCTGCCAATTCAGGTTGCAGTCCAAAAGCTCCTGGTGTGTTCTCCCATTACAATTTGTCATTGAGGCTATCAACAGGAACCCCAGTGTTTTGCCCAACATGTCTCTGAGATTTGTCCTTTACAATATCTTCCACAATGAACTACTGCTGTTGAAGAGTTTTATCATTTGGCTCTCCAGTGTGAATGAGAAGATCCTTACTTACACCTGCTGGAGAGAGAGAAAATCTGCAGCAGTCCTTACAAGTCCACTTGGGGCAATATATGCACAGTTTGTCACACTGCTAGAACTCAGGTGCGAGTGCCTGACCTAAAACCATGTCTCCTCTGGTTACATCCACAGATGCATGAAGAGATTGAAGGAAGATTGGTTTATGCACATATCAAGATTCTTCATTTCAGCTTCAGCCTCATTGTTCACTTTAGATACATTTCATTGATTTTTTATTCACTTGATTCAAATTCAATAAATCAAATGAATGTATATTTTCCAATTGATTAGAATATAAGTTCTCAAAGTATTTCCTAATGGTCCTCCAGACTTCACTGGGATTTGTTTTGTCATCCCCTTTTTTGTATCTAAGTTTAATAATTTGGGTCTTTTGGTCAGTTTAACTAAGGGTTTATCAATCTTACTATCTTTTCAAAGTACCAACTTGTTTCATTGACTCTTGGTATTATTTTTAGTCTTTATTTCTACCCTTGGTTTTATTCTTTATTAATACCTTCTAATTTTAGGCCTGGTTTGTCTGGCTATTCTTGGATGTTGGAGTGCATCATTATGCTATGTGAGTTCTCTTTTTCACATGGTTTCTCATAGTTATAAACTTTTATCTTAGTACTGCCTTTGCTGTATCCCAGAGATTCCACTAAATTTTGTTTTCATTTTTTTAATTTCCTTTATTCATATGTGCATACAATGATTGGGTCATTACTCCCTCCTTCCCCCCTCCCTGTTTTAATTTTTATTTGATTCTAGAAATTCTTTGCTTTCCCCTCCCTTTATTTCTTCTATGTCCCACTGATATTCAATTATGCATTGTTCATCCTCCCTGTGTGTAGATCTTCTTAGTTTCTTTTGTGGTTGATTTCTAGTTCTACTCCACTTGGTCAGATAGAACATAAGCAGTTATTTCTATTTTATTTTGTTGATTAAAACTTGCTTCATGTCCTAAAATACAAACTATTTTGTACAACACCCCATAGGCTGCTACTAATGTGAAGTTTGAAGCTGCTGGATGAAATAATCTGTAGATGTCTGTTAAGTCCATTTGGTCTATACCATCAATTAATTCTGATTTTTTTTATCTAAGTAATCTATCTTGGTGAGAGTGGGATGATTAAGTCTCCCACTATTATGCATGTGTCTATCTTTGTAAGTCCAGTAGTGTTTTCTAAGTGAAATTGTGTTGGTCAATGTCTGGTTTGCATATTTTAACAACTATTATCCCTTCTTGATGGATTGTTCCCTTTATTAATAGTGAGTGACCTTCCTTGTCTCTTCTGACTAATGTTGGTTGAAGTCTGATTTATTGGTTATAAGTGTAATTGGTCCTGCCTGCTTTTGGAGTCCACTTGCTTGGAAAATCTTTTCCATCCTTCGACTCTAAGTCAATGTTTGACTTTGTCAGAGAAACATGTAGTAAAGATCTTTTCTGGTGTCCTAGGACTGGTGTTCTAAAAAGTTCTGTACCTGTTCAGTCAACTCCTTCACAGAATTTGGGGGAATGCTGTAATCATTTGTTGAATATATTTTGTACACATTTTCTTTGTAACTCTTCTTTTATGTTATGCCAATGATATGAAGATTTGGTCTTTTACCTGTGTCCACATTTCATGTATTATCAGTACATATTCTCCCTGTGTTCATTTATGTTTTTATTCAGGTCCATAGTGGGACTTTTGAATTTATTGATCATTCTTACAATTATTCTTTGGAATTTTTGGCTGAGATTTCCTCTACTTCACTATAATTAGAGTTCATTGTTGTTCAATAACTGACTTTTGAAGGAATCATTTTGCTTTCTTTTAAAATATTTCTTGTGATTAATCATTGAGATTTTTTATTCTGAGGCCACGTCTTTGGTTTTAATCTTATGTACTCTTTCGGTTACAGTATTCTCCATGTTCAGGCAAGACTGAATAGTGTCAAGGTTGAAGTGCAGTTTATCACCACTGGACTAGTAGTGTAATTCAGTAGGAATACAATTCTGCATTGTGCTTAAGACACTGGACTGATGCCCAGTACTAGTCAGAATGGAATAAGATAGATGCAGGGGTAACCACATTTGTTTCATTTGCCCACTATGGAAGTACAAAAATTGCTAACTAAAAACAATTACCAACATAACTCTAGTAACTATACAGAAAAAATATTTTAAGGACTGTATTATGTGACTTTTGAAGATATCTTGTAATGCACATAGGAATGAAATGAAAATAGGAAGACTATTTCTACTGAATAGTTCCAGAAATATAGAGACCTAAGAATGGAAGTATGAGAAGGAAAAGTAAATAAGGAAGAATGGGAAAGAAGAAGGGAATCAATTGAATTCAGTTAAGGAGGAATGGGAAGAAGAAAACATTATTAATAATAAAACACAGAAAACAAATACTAAGGCAGAAATAATATCAATAAAAACATTTTTGAAGAAGGAATAGAGATAGAGTAAAAATGAAAGAAAGCACTGACATAAATAAAGACAGGAAGATAATACAAACTGAGGGACAAAAAGAGTAAGGCAAGAGGAATTCCAAGATAGTGGCTACAGGGAGGAAGCAGAAAGCGTGCCTCCTAAAGTAAAATCTTGGAGAGATGCTGGAGATACACCTTATAGGAAAAACCACTGAGAAAAGGCAAAACTTTGACCTCTGGTCTGCACAGAGCATCTCCACTTCATGTTAAACAGAGAAACCAGGAGGACTCCTGCGCTGCCACCAGACACCAGTGCCCAGATGGCTTGGGAAGACATGGACTACAAGGTGAGCTAAGTGGTACGTGGTACTCCCACAGACAACACTGGGCCAGATCAGCATAGCCCCCTGGACAGACTGACCCCCACCCAGGGAAAAAAAGAGAAACTGAATAATAAGCAATAACAAAAAAAGACATGTAGCAAAGAGGGTGGGGAACCCTGATTGCTGAAGATGGGGGAGGGGAATCCCTCATGGAACTGTAAATAAACAAGCTGGGCAGAAGAAGGCAGGAGCGGTGGCACAAGCCCAGAAACAAGGAGCGGGAAAGCTTGTAAAAGCAGTGGTAGGAGGAAAACTCCACAGGAGAGAGGAGAAGGCCCACTTCCCATGTGAACTGTAAATGAACACACTGGCCTGAGAAAGTGGGTGCAGTCTCACCTCCCCCAGTGTGCTTGGAAAGGGGAAAGCTTGTAGCAGTGGCTCATGCACAGGAGAACTCTGAATAAACAAAGTCTGCGGGGCCAGGTGAGTGCTAAACTCACTCCTGAGATCTGCATAAATAAAGCCTGCAGCAACAGCAGGCTGACAGCAGCAGGCAAGTGAGCCACAGCCGTAGATAGCCATTCACAGAACAGCCTCCAGACTCTTTTTTTCTCTCTCCCTACCTTTGATGAGACAACAACCAAACTACACCAGCATGATAAAAAACTTACTGAACCTGTATTGCATTTGAACTTGGGGCGCTTTTGTGGGTTTTTTTTTGTTTTGTTTTGTGCAGTTTTGTTTTATTTTGGGTTTTCCCGTCTTTTTCCCCTTTGACAAGACAACCACAGAATTACTTCTGAGGCACCATCTCCAGGATAGGAGGCTGAGGGACGAACACCAAAATTATTAAGACTGAAACATTATTGCATTTGAACTTGGAGTTTTTTTTATATGTATATATTTTTTTCATTTATTTATTTATTTATTGATTTTTATTTTTTTATTTTCAATTCTCTCTCTGTCTCTCTAAGGCCTGTTCAGCTTACTGTTAGTTAGTACACTATCTCTCCTGGTTTATATCTTTGAAACTTTTTTGTTTGCTTCTTTCTTTTGTTTTTTTTCTACTTGTTTATTTGTTTTTCCCTTTTCCTTTAACTTCTTTGCTTTCCATCTCTTCTCACTCTTCCATTCTAAATATCACCAGTGCTATTATTACAAGCTAGAAAATACATAAGTGCATACAATACAGGGACAATAACAACACCAAGGGCAATGACGGGAGGACAGAAAAAACAGGGAAAAGAGTTTCTCCACAGCAAAAAATTAGTACAGGAACCAGAGGGAAATGAAGAAAACAGATACTCAGATCCAGACTCCAACAAAATGAAGTTAAACTATGCCAAAGAACCCAATGAAGCCCACAAGAATAATCTAAAAGAAGAAATACTACATATACTCAATGAGAATGTTATAGAGATGATACTGGATACGGTCAACCAGAATGTACAGGAGACACTCAAGAAATTCCAAGACAACAAAAATAGAGAATTTGAAAAAGCAAAAGAAGAAATAAAGGAAACCATAGCAGCACTGTATAAACACCAAAGTGAAAAAAGAACATGATTAATAAAGAGATATATGAACTCAAGACAAAAATAGACAACATTAAAGAGGGAATGATCCAGGATATGGAAAACCACAGAAAAAAGAACAAAACAGAATTGCAAAACAAAACGGAAGGCCAATCCAGCAGAATAGAACAAACAGAAGACAGAATCTCAGAATTCAAAGATGAAATGGTAATTAAAGAGAAAACTGAAGAACTATTAGTTAAACAACTGAAAACCTGTAAAAAGAAAATGCAAGAACTCACTGACTCCATCAAAAGACCAAACCTGAGAATCATGGGGATTGAAGAAGGAGAACAGGTGCAAGCACAGGGAATGCAAAATATATTCAAGAAAATAATAACAGAAAATTTCCCAAATCTAGAGAAAGACATTCCCATACAGATGCAAGAGGCCTCCAGAACACCAAATAGACCAGATCAAAATAGAACTACCCCATGGCATATCATCATTAAAACAAGAAGTTCAGAAACTAAGGAAAGAATATTGAAGGCTGTAAGAGGGAAAAAACAAATAACATACAAAGGTAAATCCATCAAAGTCACAACAGACTTCTCAACAGAAACATTAAAAGCAAGAAGAGCTTGGGGAGAGATCTTCCGGGCACTGAATGAAAATAACTTCAACCCCAGGATACTCTACCTAGCAAAACTATCATTCAAAATAGATGAAGCAATAAAAGCCTTCGATGATAACAAGAAACAAAAACAATATGTGACCACAAAGCCACCACTACAAAAGATTCTTCAAGGAATTCTGCACACAGAAAGTGAAACCCAACTTAACTATGAAAGGACAGGCAGCACCAAACTACAGGAAAAGAAAAAGCAAGAAAGTAAAGAGTAACCTCAACTTAGGTACACACAATCAAACCTTCAAACAACTAAGACAACTAAATGACAGGAATCACAACATACCTATCAATACTAATACTTAATGTTAATGGACTTAATTCACCCATCAAAAGACACCATTTGATAAATGGATTAAAAAGGAAAATCCAACAATTTGTTGCTTACAGGAGACCCATCTCACTGACAGAAATAAGATAGGCTTAGGATGAAAGGCTGGAAGAAGATTTACCAAGCCAATGGCCCCGGAAACAGGCAGGAGTAGCAATACTTATCTCTGACAAAGTAGACATCAAACCTACATTGATCAAATGAGATAAAGAAGGGCATTCCATACTAGCAAAAGGGGAAGTAGACCAAAAGGAAATAACAATTATCAAACTATATGCACCCAATGTCAATGCACCCAATTTCATCAAACATACCCTGAAAGACCTAAAAGCATATATTAACTCCAACACAGTGGTTGTGGGAGACTTTAACACCCCATTATCATCAATAGATAGGTCATCCAAACAAAAATTCAATAAAGAAATCCAAGATCTAAAATATACAATAGATCAAATGGACCTACTTGATGTCTACAGGACATTTCATCCAACTTCTACACAATAAACACTCTTCTCAGCAGCCCATGGAACCTTCTCCAAAATAGATCATATCCCAGAGCACAAAGCAAGCCTCAGCAAATATAAGAAAATAGAAATTATACCGTGCATACTATCTGATCACAATGCAATAAAACTAGAACTCAACAACACAAGTAAAGACAAAAAACATTCAAACAGCTGGAAACTGAATAACTCATTACTTAATCAACAATGGGTCATTGATGAAATAAAAGAGGAAATTAAGAAGTTCCTGGAAGTCAATGAAAATGAAAACACAACCTACCGGAACCTATGAGACACAGCAAAGGCAGTCCTGAGAGGAAAGTTTATAGCCATGAGTGCATATATTAAAAAGACTGAAGGATCCCAAATCAATGACCTAATGATACATCTCAAACTCCTAGGAAAACAAGAAAAAGCAAATCCCAAAACAAATAGAAGGAGAGAAATAATAAAAATAGGAGCTGAAATCAATGAAATAGAAAACAAAAAAAAAATACAAAGAATTAATGAAACAAAAAGTTGGGTCTTTGAAAAAATAAACAAGATCGATAGACCCCGGGCAAACCTGAGTAAAATTAGGAGAGAAAAAACCCAAATTAGTAGAATCAGGAATGCGAAAGGGGAGATAACAACAAACAATATAAAAGTTCAGGAAATCATCAGGGACTACTTTGAGAACCTATATTCAAATAAATTTGAAAATCTTAAAGAAATGGACAGATTTCTAGATGCATATGATCAACAAAATAATGGCAAAATGAATTCAACAACACATCAAAAGATCATTTACCACAGAGAAAAACTGAAACCAATCCCTCTAAAATCAGGAACTAGAAAAGGATGCCCACTGTCTCCACTCCTTTTCAACATAGTACTGGAATTTCTAGCCAGAGCAATTAGGCAAGAAGAAGGAAAAAAAGGAATACAAATAGGTAAAGAAACTGTCAAAATATCCCTATTTGCAGATGACATGATCCTATACCTTAAATACGCAAAAAACTCTACTCAAAAGCTCCTAGACACCATCAATAGATATAGCAAGGTAGCAGGATATAACATCAACATAGAAAAATCATTAGCATTTCTATACACTAATAATGAACAAACTGAGAAAGAATATATGAAAACAATTCCACTTACAATAGCATCAGAAAAAATCAAATACCTAGGTGTAAACCTAACAAAGGATGTGAATGATGTCTACAAGGAAAACTATAACTTCTGAAGAAAGAGATTGAGGAAGACTATAGTAAGTGGAGAGATCTCCCATGCTCATGGATTGGTAGAATCAACATAGTGAAGATGTCTACACTCCCAAAAGTAATCTACATGTTTAATGCAATTCCCATCACAATTCCAATGACATTCATTAAAGACATTGAAAAATCTACCGTTAACTTTATATGGAAATGCAAGAGGCCATGAATAACCAAGGCAATACTCAGTCAAAAGAACAATGCTGGGGGTATCACGATACCTGACTTCAAACTATATTACAAAGCAATAACAATAAAAACAGCATGGTACTGGCACAAAAACAGACATGAAGACCAGTGGAACAGAATAGAGGACCCAGATATGAAGCCACATAAGTATAACCAACTTGTCTTTGACAAAGTGCTAAAAATATATGATGGAGAAAAGACAGCCTCTTCAACAAAAACTGCTGGGAAAACTGGTTAGCAGTCTGAAAAAAAACCTGAAACTAGATCCATGTATATCAATGTACACCAATATTAACTCAAAATGGATCAAGGATCTTAATATCAGACCACAAACTAAAGTTGATACAAGAAAGAGTAAGAAATACTCTGGAATTAGTAGGTATAGGTAAGAACTTTCTCAATGGAACCCCAGCAGCACAGCATCTAAGAGATAGCATAGATAAATGGGACTTCATAAAACTAAAAAGCTTCTGTTCATCAAAAAAATGGTCTTTAACTGAAGAGAACACCCACAGAGTGGGAGAAAATATTTGCCAGTTACACTTCTGACAAAGGACTGATAACCAGAATATATAGGGAACTTAAAAAACTAAAATTTCCCAAAACTAATGAACCAATAAAGAAATGAGCAAGTGAACTAAACAGAACTTTCTCAAAAGAAGAAATTCAAATGGCCAAAAAACACGTGAAAAAATGCTCACTATCTCTAGCAATAAAGGAAATGCAAATTAAAATCACACTAAGATTCCACCTCACCCTTGTTAGAATAGCCATCATTAGCAACACCACTAACAACAGCTGTTGGCAAGGATGCAGGGAAAAAGGAACCCTCTTACACTGTTGGTGGGAATGTAAATAGTACAACCACTCTGGAAAAAAATTTGGAGGCTACTTAAAAAGCTAAACATTGATCTACCATATGACCCAGCAATACCACTCTTGGGGATATATCCAAAAGAATGTGACACAGGTTACTCCAGAGGCACCTGCACACCCATGCTTATTGCAGCACTATTCACAATAGCCAGGTATGGAAACAGCCAAGATGCCCCACTACTGATGATTGGATCAAGAAAATGTGGTATGTATACACAATGGAATTTTATGCAGCCATGAAGAAGAATGAAATGTTATCATTCACTGGTAAATGGATAGAATTGGGGAAGAACATTCTGAGTGAGGTTAGCCTGGCCCAAAAGACCACAAATCATATGTTCTCCCTCATATGCAGACATTAGATCAAGGGTAAACACAACAAGGTGATTAGACTTTGATCACAAGATAAAAGCAAAAGCACACAAAGGCCATATGAGGATAGGTAAGACACCTAAAAAACTAGATAGAATTTGTTGCCCTCAATGCAGAGAAACTAAAGCAGATACCTGAAAAGCAACTGAGGCCAATAGGAGAAGTGGACCAGGAACTAGAGAAATGGTTAGATCAAGAAGAATTAACCTAGAAGGTAACACACATGCACAGGAAATTAATGTGAGTCAACTACCTGTATAGCTATCCTTATCTCAACTAGCAAAACCCCTTGGTCCTTCCTATTATTGCTTATACTCTCTCTTCAACAAAATTAGAAATAAGGGCAAAATAGTTTCTGCCAGGTATCGAGGGGGTGGGGTGGAGAGGGAGGGGGTTGGTTGGGTGGTAAGGGAGGGTGTGTGGGGGGGTAGAAATTACCCAAACATTGTATGCACATATGAATAAAAAAAGTGTAAGGCAGTTGCAAAATTCAGTAAAATTTGAAAATTAAAGGCTGAGCGTGGTGGCTCATGTCTAAAATCCCTGAATTTGTGAGGTTGAGGCAAGACCACAAGTCTCAGGTCAGACAAGGTCCTATGGGAATGCATGTATCAGAATCAGAGAGAAAAATGTATATTTTTAAAAAATCACAACCACTATAACAACCACAGGAACAAAATTTAAAACACAGATCAATAAAGATCTAGAAAATCAGGTGTTAACTACAGAAAGAATATAAGGGAGGTACAAAAGTAGAGAAAGTAGAAAATTTTAGAAATTTAGAGATTAAAAATTATACGTGTGTACTGAAACCAATTTGTCTGGTTAAAAAAGCTCTAATATTCTGATTCTAAAATCCCAACAAAATGGTGATCCATCAAAAAAAGTGGGGAGGAGAAGAGCCAGTTGGCAGATTAGAAGTATCTACCGCTTTGACTCTGCTAGTGAGAGGATTCAGGATCAGGAGAGACATATTCTGAAGATAGAGAGGAAGAAAATCAGGGATCATGAAAGAGATGGGTGGATAGCAGAAAATCATAGAGAAATCAATGCAACAGAGAAAAGCAGCAAAAAGCTCCAAGCCTTGTTCCCAGCTCCTTGTTAAGAGGATGGATATGCTGAGGAACTGTTTACAAGGTAAGCCAGATTGCCCTGGTGACAAACTAGAAATTCTTGCAACACATATAACGAGACAGTGAGTACTCCAGTGTGGAAGAGTACAGTTAGTGAAGGAAGACAGTCATTGCTCTGCTTATCTCACAGGGCCATAGGAATATGTCATCTTGAGTGAGAATCAATTGTTTCAGACTGAGATACTCTGGCACATTGAAAATAAAGAACAATTGAGGCACATGCAGTTTTGAGACACCTGCTTCACTTTCTGAGTGACAGATCACCACAAGACATGATTGGAGAGGCAAAGGGTCTGACATGGTCACATAGATGTTCAACATCAGAGCACTCTGGAAGTGAAGGGTATGGTGGTTGGAGGCCCATCGTACAATGGTACAAGTCCCATCACCTTAGCATCAGAATGGAAACAAATCACCAGCCTGCGTCTGCCGTATTATTTATCTTCCAAAGTTTGCCTGCATTCTTCTGAGTCCAGTCCATCTGGATATGATTCCATGGTGTCTTCCCAGCCACAAGTTGTTGAGCTGCCCAGCAATGGCTTGAAAGAACTGAGATCCACACCTGGGAACTGCATTCTAGTATGGATTTGCTGCCAGTTGAATCTGAAGGACTAGTGACCAGGCCTTATGAATTATGTAATTTTCACTCCTGAATTTACTATACATTTGAAGAAGAAATCACACCAATACTACTGAAACAATTTCATGAAAATTAATCATTTTTTCATTGTGATGTTGATTCGTTGGGTGTTGAGTGTTTTAAGCTCCCTGTAAATTCTTAACATTAGTCCCTTGTCAGATGCATCACTGGCAAAGACTTTCTTCCATTCTGTGAGCAGTCTATTAAGTCTAGTGTCTGTTCCTTTTGCTGTGCAGAAACTTTTTAGCTTTATTCAGTCCTGTCTGTTCATCTTTTCTCTTATTTGCCAAGACATTTGAGTTCTATGTAGGAAGCCAAAGATTCCTTTCTTCCCTTTCCTTGGGTTCAAACATTGAATACTGGTGAGTGTGGTACTGTTGGAATTAATCAAAGAGTTTGGAATCCTGTCTTATATTGAGAACCACTTGTGTTTACTGATAATTTCTATTCTCAGCATTAATCCATTCTTATTCATCATCTTTTTCTTCCCTTGGGAAGGGTTATTTTTGTGGTGCTGGGTTTGAACTCAGGGCATCTGCTTCCTAGACAGGCTGTCATTTGGAGTAGTTCTTAATAAATAATAACTATCTTTATTTGTTGAGTTACCAACATTTTCATCTATTTTATTTTTATCTTTTACTCCTGTGTGGTTTTTTGCCATGATTTTTAAAAATGAACTGAATTTTTTCAATCTTTCAGTAAAAGGGAATGTAAAGGGCTGGAAATATAGCTTAATTACAGGGTGCTAGTCTGACTTGTGAAAGCCTGAGTTCTCCACCCAGCAACACCCTCCAGTTACTTCCAGCATTTCAACCCATGGGCATTGGGGAAACATTTCTCCTACCACAGTGAAAACATTAGAAATTTCCACCTTTGTCTCATCACTAAAGTGGGCGGGGCTCAGTGAAGAGCTACATCCATGATGCTCACATTGAATGTCATAAACCCTTTGGATAATCCAACCAACCACTGTCATCTTGCTTCTGATTAAGTCCTGGTCTTAAAAGGACCTGATAATTTGGCTTCAGTTATATCTAATGAGAGAAAGCAGCAAAGTTTGAGGAAAAGATTGTTCAACTCAGGATGATTTATACTTAAACAAAATTACTAACATCCCAAATATCCAGTTCAGGATTAAAAATTGTAGACAGTAAAATGACACTAGATATGCGTGGAAATGGAATCTCAAATGCAGTTTAGTACCAGACATTTGTTCATGGGTTATTGTTAAGTATGAGAAGTTCATTTACAGAGTGAGTGAAGAAGACAGTATGTGCCTACACTGGAACTTACACAGCTAGGAGCAGGAAATTCTAAAGAAAGAATGGCATTGACTTGTGATTGAATGAGTTGTGCTAAGAATGGGGGTGACCAGAGACATCTCTGGCTGGACCATAGAAGGCACTGTGCAAAGTCTGTCCTCCAGCTTTGTGACATAGGCTAAAGTTATACTTCTCCCCAGACTGACTTCAAGGTCAAGGTATGTTGTCACCGGTTACCCAGTACTATCATTTCATCTGTTCCTCCTCCAGGAATTACTTCCTACCTTTCCATCCCTGACAGAATGAACACAAGAGCTAGCTGCCTGTGACCTGTGAATCTGCATGCACAAAATCACAGACACAAGCAATGTGGGATCTTAATTTCTTTCTCTCTGTCTCTGTCTGTCTGTCTGTCTGTCTCTCTCTCTCTCTCTCTACATGTGTGTGTGTGTCTCTCTCTTTTTTGCATGCATTTTGTTGTCACAAGTGTTCTCTATGATGTGATTCCATCTCAGTCCAACCAAGGGGCTACCTGCTCTTTGAACTTCCTAATCTCCATCCCCATGTTGAATAAACCTTCCTCTGTATAATGTTAGTTTTCTCAATTATTTGATGTAACAGTGAAAGTCATTTCACACATTTTGGTAGAATTGTTCTAGATAACAGATCCTGATGATATAATAAGTAGGCACTCTACTGAACATAAATACCCCACATTAGGAGAGCAGAAGGGCTTCCAAAGTGGTTCCAGTTGTAGAGTACCTACCTAACAAGTATGAGGCCCTGGGTTCAAATCCCACTAATGCCAAAAAGAAAAAAACAAAAGCAAATATCTTTGGTCTGGAAGAGTGTCTCAAGTGGTAAGAGAGCCTGCCTAGCAAGTATGAGGTTATGAGTTCAAACCCCACTAATGTGAAAAAAAAAAAACCTAGGAAAGCAGAGCAATGATGAGAGTGTGGTATGAACCATGGAGTGTGCTTAATATAATTCTAGGTGATGAGAACTATTGGGGCATTGATTTCCAGAAATTCACCAAATAGGAAGGGTGCAAATCATGAGTCTACACAAAACATTTGCCTAGAATGGATCATCCTTGGAAAGATTACATAAAGCCATGGTCAATGATTTGAGATGCTATTTAGAGCAAAAGTTGAAGACAGAATGTATCCAAAATGACAAAGGAAAATATCTTCACAGAGATGCATGAGGTTTCAATCCATAATCTACTTGTGTTTATAGCACATTGAAACATGGTAAGAACTCTGAGTTATACGGGATTAATGTTTTTAAGATAAATGGAGGCATATATAATTATAATTATATATATATGTATATTTACTTGTCTAATTTTTTCACTCATGGGTGCATGAATAAATACATAAAAATTGAACAGTAATTATACAAGCCTTTTCTTTGTATAACTGTTAGTTGAGTATACATATATAAGATTGTGTTGTACAATATATAGATTTGAAAGATGAATTTAGTTGAATTAAAGGTTAGCATATAGTCATTTCAGGACTCTATTCACATACCTTTCTAAATATTTACTGCTGCAATAATGTCATACCTGTGTGAATTTCTCTGGTTAGTCTATCCTCTCTTCATTGATTACAAAACCTTAATCATGTTGACTCTTTGAAACAAGCACTCCTATTTTAAGCAGCAGACAAAGAATAGCAGAAAAATCCACTACATTTTCTTTTTGTCATATGATTCCTTTTCTCATTGAAGGACATGTGATCTCTAGTACTGTGTCTATATTCGATTTTCCTCAGGAATGGGTGAGCTGGAGGAGAGGCATCATTTGGAAAACAGGAGTTCACAGAACTGATATGTGAATGGAAGATTCATATAGGCTACATAATCCTGCTTTTCTTTCTCCACCTCAGGTTTTCTTTTTGGTAGAGGCTTAGTTTTGTTTGTGTACTCTCCATGTCATGGGCTGAAGTGAGATGAAGTCATCTCCCCAAGAAATTAGACAAGAATAATTGAATCCATTATAAAATTTGATTAAGGTCTGGGTGTGTTGCTCAGTCGTAGAGTGCTTCCTTAGCAGGGCCAAGGCCCTGAGTTTTATCTCAGCACCCACAAAAACAATTCCCCAATAGAAACCTGGATATTACCAAGTGTGGCTTAGAATGGCCTTTGATATAAAAGTGGCCACAAAGTCTGATTGGGACTCCTAGAAGGTAAAAACATCATGTCATGGATGCATATATTTACCAACTTGATCATAGTGAGGTTAGCATGCTTGTACGCCTAAATCCAAAGTCAAGAAAATACATTAAATATGTAGAAAAGTTTGCTCATCAATTTTGTACCTTCATAATCCTGCAAAAGGCCAAACATGTTTTTTTGTCCTGCTTGGGCTTTGAGGGGTGTGTGTGTGTGTGGATGCACACACGCATATGTGTGCATCTGTGTGCTTGTGTGAATGTGTGTTTGTCTTAGCACTTGTTTGGAGTGCCCTGTGAGATAATATCAAAATTCAAACGTGCCTCATCCTCATGCAATCCATTGAGCCTCTGGGGCTAATGACACTCTATCACGGGAAATAACTTCTCGTTTAAACAAATTCAAAATTACATTGAGTCAGATAATACATTCCCTATTCAACTCTCAACAGTAAATGGGAATACATCGAGAAACCACTTTGGACATTGATTGGAATTAATAATGAAAGATAGGACTTAAAATGGGTACAGTGGGGAGGTACTTGTGAGTGGGGGATGGTGAATTAAGATGAAAGTGAGAGAACATGGTTGATGGACTTCATTTACATAAATGAAATAAAACAATGAAACCTCTTTCATTAACCCAAATCAGTAAAATCAGAAATTCAAAAGGAGAGACAACAACAAACACCGCAGAAATCCAGGAAATCATCAGAGACTACTTTGAGAGCCTATACTCTAATAAATTTGAAAATCTCAAAGAAATGGACAGATTTCTAGATATATATGATCATCCAAAACTGAACCAAGAGGATATTAACCACCTGAATAGAGCTATAACACAAAAAGAAATTGAAGCTGCCATCAAGAGCTTCCCAAAAAAGAAAAGTCCAGGACCTGATGGATTCACTGCTGAATTCTATCAGACATTTAAGGAAGAACTAATACCAACTGTCCTTAAACTGATCCACAAAATAGAATGGGAAGGAACACTTCCTAACTCATTTTATGAAGCCAATATTACTCTCATCCCAAAACCAGACAAAGACACCTCCAAAAAGGAGAACTACAGTCAATTTCCCTAATGAACATCAATGCAAAAGTCCTCAATAAAATAATGGCAAACCAAATCCAACAACACATCAGAAATATCATTCACCACGACCAAGTTGGCTTCATCCTAGGGATGCAGGGATAGTTCAACATATGCAAATCTATAAATGTAATACAGCACATCAATAGAAGCAAAGACAAAAGCCAGTTGATTGTCTCAATAGATGCAGAAAAAGCCTGTGACAAGATCCAACACATTTAATGATAAAAGCTCTAAGAAAACTAGGAATAGAAGGAATGTGCCTCAACATTGTAAAGGCTATCTATGACAAACCTACAGCCAACATCATACTCAGCAGCGAAAAACTGAAACAATTCCCCCTAAAATCAGGAATGAGACAAGGGTGCCCACTATCTCCACTCCTATTCAACATAGTACTGGAATTTCTAGCCAGAGCAATTAGGCATGAAGAAGAAATAAAAGGAATACAAATAGGTAAAGAAACTGTCAAAATATCCTTATTTGCAGATGATATGATCCTATACCTTAAAGACTCAAAAAACTCTGCCCAAAAACTTTTAGACACCATAAAAAGCTACAGTAAGGTGGCAGGATACAAAATCAACCTACAAAAATCATTAGCTTTTCTGTACACCAACAATAAACAAACTGAGAAGGAATACATGGAAACAATTCCATTCACAATAGCCTCAAAAAAATAAATACCTAGGAGTAAATTTAAAAAAGGATGTGAATGACCTCTACAAGGAGAATTACAAACTCCTGAAGAAAGAGATTGAGGAAGACTACAGAAGATGGAAAGATCTCCCATGCTCATGGATCGGTAGAATCAACATAGTAAAAATGGCTATACTACTGAAAGCAATCTTCATGTTTAATGCAATTTCCATCAAAATCCCAACGACTTTCATCACTGAGATTGAAAAATCTACCCTAAAATTCATTTGGAAACACAAGATACCATGAATAGCCAAGGCAATATTTAGCAAAAAGAGCAATGCTGGAGGTATCACAATACCTGACTTCAAACTATATTACAAAGCAATAGCAATAAAAACAGCATGGTACTGGTACAAAAACAGACATGAAGACCAGTGGAACAGAAAAGAGGACCCAGATATGAACCCACACAACTATACCCACCTCATTTTTGACAAAGGGGCCAAAAATATACTATGGAGAAAAGACAGCCTCTTCAACAAATGTTGCTGGGAAAAGTGGTTAACCATCTGCAAGAAATTGAAACTAGATCCATGTCTATCATCCTGTACTAGTATCAACTCAAAATGGATCAAGGACCTAAATATCAGACCTAAAGCTCTGATGTTACTACAGGAAGGAGCAGGAAACACTCTGGAACAAATAGGTATAGGCAAAGACTTCCTCTATAGAACCTCAGCAGCCCAGCAACTAAGAGAAAGGATGGACAAATGGGACTTCATAAAATTAAAAAGCTTCTGCACAATAAAAGAAATGGTCTCTAAACTGAAAAGACCACCCACAGAGTGGGAGAAAATATTTGCCAGCTATACATCAGACAGGGGAGTGATAACCAGAATATACAAGGAACTTAAGAAACTAAACTCTCCTAAAATCAATGAACCAATTAAGAAATGGGCAACTGAACTAAACAGAACCTTTTCAAAAGAAGAAATTCAAATGGCCAAAAAAAAAAACCACATGAAAAAATGCTCACCATCTCTGGCCATAAAGGAAATGCAAATCAAAACCACAGTAAGATTCCACCTCACCCCTGTTAGAATAGCCAACATTCAAAACACCTCCAACACCAAGTTCTGGTGAAGATGTGGAAAAAAAGGAACCCTAATACACTGCTGGTGGGAATGGAAGCTGGGGCAACCACTCTGAAAACAAATTTGGAGACTTCTTAAAAATCTAAACATAGACCTGCCATATGATCCAGCAATCCCGCTCCTGGGGATATACCCAAAGAAATGTGACTCAGGTTACTCCAGAGGCACCGGCACACTCATGTTTATTGCAGCACTATTCACAATATCCAAGTTATGGAAACAACCAAAATGCCTCATTACTGATGAATGGGTCAAGAAAATGTGGTACTTGTACACAATGGAATTTTACTCAGCCATGAAGAAAAATGAAATCTTATCATTTGCAGGTAAGTGGATGGAAATGAAGAACATCATTCTGAGCAAGGTCAGCCAGGCCCAGAAGACCAAAAATCGTATGTTCTCCCTCATATGTGGACTTTGGATCTAGGGCAAATGTAGCAATGCTGTTGGACTCGGATCACATGACAAGGGGAGAGCTCATACGGGAGATATAGGAATTAGGTAGAAAACCCATAACATGAAAGCGTTTGATGTCCCCTCTCCAGAGGAACTAATGCAGAAAACTTAAAATGACAGGTTGTCATGAGCAGGGGCTCAGGAACCAAGGTAAAGATCAGTTAGAGTTAAATCAACGTGGGTTGTAACACATGGGTACATGAAAGCAATAGTAGGACTCTTTCTGTATAGCTAACCTTTACTCAACTAGCAAAAACGCTTTGTCTTTCTTATTATGCATATGTCCTTTCTTCAATAAAATCAGTGATAAGGGCAGAACAGGACCTGCCTGAAACTGAGGAGGGGAGGGGAGGAGGGATGGGGGAGGGGGACAGGATAGAGAAATGACCCAAACAATGTATACACATGTAAATAAATAAACAAACAAAAAAAAGAAAGGATTTAAAATGGGTATGGTGGGGGGGTACTTGTGAGTGGGGGATGGTGAATAAAATGAAGGTGAGGGAACATGGTTGATGAACTTCTTTTACATAAATGAAATAAAACAATGAAACCTCTTTCAATTGCTTTAAGTGGGGCTGGGAGGGGATTGAGGGGGAGATGGTGAGGGTAATCTAATCAATGTACAATATAAGGCTATTTGGAATTGCCACGATGAATCTCCATGATGAAATATCCTAAAAAATGGGAAAAAATGGTGAACAGATGAAAAAAAACCCTAGAGCTGACAGCGTAGCTAGGAATCATCTAATATTTCTGCTAAGGAGTGTGTCTTGTCAGTTGAAATTTTACTGTAGTGGGAAAGGTAAAAATTAAAGCTGCTAATGTAAAGTGTGATTGGGTTTCTAAGTCCATACCTAATCTAAATACAAGGTGAGCTCATACAGTAGACCATAGCAATGCAATTTGTATTATAGGCCATACTATACTCATATAACAAATGGTTCTTTTTTTCCTGGAATATTATGATATGAGAGAGCATACCAAAATTGGGTGAAATTAAAATATAATCTTCTGAGTGTTGGAACAGTCAGAATAGATGCTTGTGTAAGATGCTTAGCCTCTTCCTAAAGGTGCTGGTGGCTTATTCCTGCAATCCTAGCTACTTGGGAATCAGAAGGACTGTGGTTCAAGACCATCTTGGACAATGAGTTCCTGAGACCCCCATCTCCAAAATAACTAGAGCAAAATAGACTGGAGGTGTAGCTCAAGTGGTAGAGCTCCTGCTTTGAAAGCATGAAGTGCTGAGGTCAAACCCCAGTCCCACCAAAAACAAAGGCTAGTCTCCTCCTCCAGTGAGTTCAGAGAAGTACATGTTTAGATGATGGTCTGTTAATGAAAATGAACAGAAAATGAAGCTGAGGAGTGGCTCAGAGTGGTAGAGTGCCTGTCTAGCAAGTGTGAGATCCTCAGTTGAAATCCCAATACCACCAAAAAATAGAATAGTAAAAATGATAATTTTGTGAGGTAATGAACATGATAATTAGATTAACTGAATCTCCCTAGAGTACACATAGATACAAACATCACATTGTCCCCATAAAAACCCACAATTGCTGTCAATTAAATATTTTACAATTCCAGTAGAGTAAAATGCTGACATTAGTGGCAAACACTACCCTGTCCCTACACTTGGGCTAAATTTTGACACCAAGTGTATTTCACAGTAAAACAGCAATTTTTTGTTTCTGTGTAAACCTAAGGAAATGAAGGGAATGACTCTTCTGAATCTAGCCAATAGGCTTCTCCAGAAATTGGCTTATTTACTGATTGGATTATGCTTGGATGGTTCATCCATGGATTGGATTATTGGCTCAATAGATTATCTGCTCTCTTCCTGTATAAGAGGCGAACCAGTGGGGAGGTCACCACATTTCCCAGTGAGACTCAACTTGTCTGCATCTCAGCAGTGGAGCTGGCAGGACAAACTTCACAGACATGGGAGAGCCTGCAACCAATGCCTTCCCAAGCCAACCTGTCCTGGTGAGTACACATCCCTTGTCCCTCTCCTTTTGCTTCAGTTTAAACCTCTTCTGGTTCTCAGACAGATGACATCCTAGGGAAAGCTGTTTCTTAGGTGATGAGTAATATGAGAAAATTCAAGATGTGGTCATTCAATGTCTAATGGTGAGAGATCTCCTGAGAAATGTTCTGTTGGGTTATCATGTCTTGTGTAAAGGTCATTCTCACAGGGACTGAGGAAAACTTAACCTGAAACATTTTGCTGTTAGCACATTCATTCAATTTTGTTAATATTTATTTTTTAAATTGAAGATTAAGCTATAACAAATCATGCCAGTGTTTATCAAGAATTTCTGCAACTTAAGAAGCTATTCATATAAATTTCAGTACAAAATTCTACAATAGATAATAAAGAATCTCTTCTTTTGGTGGTAGTGGGATTTGAACTTAGGTTTGAGCTTCCTAGCAGGCTCTCTACACTTGAGTCATGCCCCCAATCCCTTTTTGAGATAGAGTCTCAAATTTTCCAGGGCCAGTTTGGACCTTGATTGTGCTATTTGCACATCCCAAGTACCAGGGATTACAGTTTTTTGCTTCCTCACCTAGCTTCTTTTATTAGTTGAGATGGAGTCTGTGGAGCTTACTTCCAGGTTGGTCTCTGTCTTTGATCTCCTGATTTCTGCCTATCAAGTAGATGGGATCAGAGGCTTCAGTCCCAACCAGCCTGGCCTAAAAAAGAAATTTTAATCATGTCATACTGATCTCCAGAAGGGAAGGCAGATGTCACAAGATACCCAGTGTGACTACAGTTATTAACATGAGTTTCTTAAAATTGTTTTGTTTAATCTTATAGCTGGTGGAGTGGCTCAAGTGGTTATAGCACCTGCCTAGCAAGCACAAGGCCTTGAATTTAAACCCCAGTAATACCAAAGTAGCTAACTAACAAACCAAATAAATAAATAAATGAAATAACCTAGCATGGGCTTTGGAGAAGACAATGCTAACACAAAAAATCCTTCTGAGTATGGGAATCTGGTTCTATAAGACATTTCTATATTACATTTTAAAAGTTTCAGTTCATAATCCAAAATGGCAACTGGGACATAGATGCAGACAGTTTGAACTCTGTGAATCAGGGACCTTGCTGAGATGCTGAAGACACACTTGGCTGAGGTAAAGCACAAGGGAGAGCTGAAATTTTGGCACCCTGAACCCTAGCCTGTGGAAGGCTTCTCCACAATATATACACTGAAAGAACAGGCAGGCTGCCACCTCCATGCTTCTGCCACCCGCCTGCGAGGCCACCACCTGCCAGCCAGCCCAGCAGCCCAGCGCCAGCCCCAAACGTGCTTGGGAGACCTTCAGCAGACCAAACAGAGTATTTTCCCACTGGAACCACACTTGGCAAAAAAAAAAAAAAAGAAGAAGAAACAAAACTCCAAAACCCTAAACCCCCAGCTGGTAAAAATCTTCTCCATGCCATGGTACACTGAGAAAACAGGAGGGCTCCAGTACTGTCAGATGCCGGCTCCAAACCTGCCTAGGAGATGCACACAAATAGGACTGGATACTAAAGGAGTAACACAGAACTAAAATCCTACAGCTCCTGAACCAGGAATTTTTATGCACACAAATAGGACTGGATACTAAAGGAGTAACACCAGACTAAAATCCTACAGCTCCTGAACCAGGAATTTTTTTTTCTTTTCTTTAAGTGTTTGTATGTTTTGTTTGCTATTTGATTGTCCACAATCTCTCCCTGTTGATTTCATTGGTTCTCCATTTTTTAATTTCCTTTTCTTTTTCTTTTTTCTCTTTCTTTCTTGGTTTTGTTAGTTTTACTATTGTAAGTTAGCTAATACTAAACTCCACATAGACCAGGGACAGAAAAAGTACCATTTGGAATTATGGGAAAATGAAAAAGGGATGGAAACCATTCTACTCCCAAAAATTCAGAGGAAAATGAAAAAAAAGGATACCCAGATCCAGACTCCAACAAAACAAACGTAAACTATACCAAGGAAACCAACAAAGCCCACAAGAAAATTTTGCAAGAAGAAATGCTGCAAGTAATCAATGAGAATTTCATAGAGATGTTACTAGACATGGTCAACCAAAATGTACAGGAGACACTCAAGAAATTATATACGACAACAAACTAATAGCAGCCCTAAATAAACAGGAAAGTGAAACAGAGAACACCATAAATAGAGAGATAAATGAATTAAGGATGAATATTGACAATATCAAAGAGGAAGTGACCCATGATATGGAAAACCTCAGAAAAAAGAATGAAACAGAATAAAAACCAAAATGGAAGGCAACTCCAGAAGACTAGAACAAGCAGAAGACAGAATCTCAGAACTTCAAGATGAAATGGAAATTAAAGGAAAAACTGAAGACCTATTAGTAAGAAAACTCAAGATCTGTGAAAGGGAATATGCAAGAACTCACTGACTCTATCAAAAGACCAAACCTGAGCATCATGGGCATTGAAGGAGAAAAGATGCCAGCAAAAGGAATTCATAACATATTCAACAAAATAATAACAGAAAATTTCCCAAATCTAGAGAAAACTATGCCCATTCAGGTACAGGAAGCCTTCAGGACACCAGACTTGACCAAAATAGAACTACCCCATGACATATTATCATTAAAACAACAAGAGAATAAAGAAAGAATATTGAAGGCTGTAAGAGAGAAAAAACAAATAACATACAAAGTAAACCCATCAAAATCACAGCAGATTTCTCAATGGAAAACTTAAAAGCAAAAAGAGCATGGAGTGAGGTATTCTGGGCACTGAATGAAAATAACTGCAACCCTAGGATACCCTACCCAGCAAAACTATCATTCAAAATAGATGGAGCAATAAAGTCTTCCATGATAAGCAGAAACTAAAACAATATATGACCACCAAGACACCACTACAAAAGATTCTTCAAGGAATTCTGCACACAGAAAGAGAAAGCAAATAAAACCATGAAAGGGCAGGCAATACCAAACCACAGGAGATGAAAAGGCAAGATAGTAGAGAGTAACATTGACTCAGCTGCACACAATCAAACTCCTAAACATTAAAGACAACTAAATGACAGGAATCACCACGTATTTATCAATACTAACACTGAATTTTAATTGACTTAATTCCCCCATCAAAAGACACCATTTGGCAAATTGGATTAAAAAGGAAGATCCAACAATCTGCTACCTACAGGAGTCCCACCTCATCAACAGAAACAAGCATTGGCTGAGGGTGAAAGGCTGGAAGATTTACCTAGCCAATGGCCCCTGAAAACAGGCAGGGGTAGCAATACTTATCTCAGACAAAGTAGACTTCAAACTTACATTGATCAAACAAGATAAAGAAGGACACTCCATACTAATAAAATGGGAAATACACCAAAAGGAAATAATAACTATCAACCTATAAGCACCCAATGTCAATGCATCCAATTTCATTAAACATACTATGAAGGACCTAAAAACATATATAAACTCCAACTCAGTGGTAGTGGGAGATTTTAATACCCCCCCATCACCAATAGATAGGTCATCCAAACAAAAAATCATTAAAGCAATTCTAGAACTAAATCACACCATAGATCAAATGGACCTAACTGATGTCTACAGAATATTTCATCCAAGTTCAGAACAAAATAGATTCTTCTCAGCAGCTCACAGAACCCTCTCCAAAATTTATCATATCTTAGGGCACAAAGCGAGTTTCAGCAAATATAAGAAAATAGAAAAGATCCCATACATTCTATCTGATCATAATTCATTAAAACTAAAAATCAACAACAAAAACAACAGTATAAAACATACAAACAATTGGAAGCTGAACAACACATTGGTCAATGATCAATGGATAACTGATGAAATAAAAGAGGAAATTAAAAATTTCCTGGAAGTTAATGAAAATGATAACATGACCTACCAGAACCTATGGGACATAGAAAAGGCAGTCCAGAGAGGAAAGTTTATAGCCATAAGAGCATATATTAAAAGGACAGAAAGTTCTCAAATCAATGACCTAATGTTACATCTCAAAATCCTAGAAAGACAAGAACAAGCAAATCCCAAAACAAGCAGAAGGAGAGAAATAATAAAAATAAGGGCTGTAATCAATGAGATAGAAACAAAAACATACAAGGAATCAATGAAACAAAAAGCTGGTTCTTTGAAAAAATAAATAAGATTGACAGACCCTAGGCAAACCTGACTAAAATGTGGAGAGAAAAAAAGCCAAACAGTAAAGTCAGAAATGCAAAAGGGGAGATAACAACAAACACCACGGAAATCCAGGAAATCATCAGAGACTACTTTGAGAATGTGTATTCTAATGAATTTGAAAATCTTGAAGAAATGGACAGATTTCTAGATACTTACAACCATCCAAAACTGAACCAAGAGGATATTAGTCACCTGAATAGATCTATAACACAAAAAGACCAAAAATCGTATGTTCTCCCTCATATGCAGTCTTTAGATCTAGGGCAAATACAGTAGTGTTGTAGGACTTAGGTTACATGACAAGGGGAGAACATATATGGGAGGTGCAGGGTTAGATAGAAAGCCCAAAACATGAGAGCATTTGTAGTCCCCATTCCAGAGAAACTAATACAGAAAACTTAAAGGGACAGAGGCCAACACAAGAAGGGGATCAGGAGCCAGTGTAAAGATCAGTTAGAGGTGAATCAACTTGGGTTGTAACATATTTGTGTATGGAAGCAATGCTAGGAATCTCTCTGTGTAGCTATCCTTAACTCAACTAGCAGAAACGCTTTGTCTTCCTTATTATGCTTATGTCTACTCTTCAACAAAATTAGAGATAAGGGCAGACAGGTTCTGACTGGAAGAAAGGAGGAGTGGGTGGGAGAGAGTGGGGTCGGGGGACAGCAGTGTGAAATGACCCAAACAATATATGCACATTTGAATAAATGAATAAAAAAATAAAAGTTTCATGACCATGAATACCTTGTTGAATATCAGCTTTCAGTCTTATTTTTTTAAAAAAATTATTTTATTCATATGTGCATACATTGTTTGGGTCATTTCTCCCCCCTTGCCTATGCCCCGACCCTTACCCCCCCGCCCTGCTCCCTCCCATACCACCCCCCACCCCTCGCTTCAAGGCAGAAACTATTCTGCCCTTATCTCTAATTTTGTTAAAGAGAGAGTATAAGCAATAATAGGAAGGACCAAGGGGTTTTGCTAGTTGAGATAAGGATAGCTATACAGGGAGTTGACTTACATTGATTTCCTGTGCATGTGTGTTACCTTCTAAGTCAATTCTTCAAGATCTAACCTTTTCTCTAGTTCCTGGTCCTCTTCTCCAAATGGCTTCAGTTGCTTTTAAGGTATCTGCTTTAGTTTCTCTGCATTAAGGGCAACAAATGCTATCCAGTTTACTAGGTGTCTTACATATCCTCATACCTCCCATGTGTGCTCATGCTTTATCATGTGATCAAAGCCCAATCCCCTTGTTGTGTTTGCCCTTAATCTAATGTCCGCATATTAAGGAGAACATATGATTTTTGGTCTTTTGGGCCAGGCTAACCTCACTCAGAATGATCTTCTCCAATTCCATCCATTTACCAGCTAATGATAACATTTCGTTCTTCTTCATGGCTGCATAAAATTCCATTGTGCATAAATACCACATTTTCTTGATCCATTCATCAGTAGTGGGGCATCTTGGCTGTTTCCATAACTTGGATACTGTGAATAGTGCTGCAATAAACATGGGTGTGCAGGTGCCTCTGGAGTAACCTGTGTCACATTCTTTTGGGTATATCCCCAAGAGTGGTATTGCTGGGTCATATGGTAGATCAATGTTTAGCTTTTTAAGTAGCCTCCAAATTTTTTTCCAGAGTGGTTGTACTAGTTGACATTCCCACCAGCAGTGCAAGAGGGTTCTTTTTCCCCACATCCTCACCAACACCTGTTGGTGGTGGTGTTGCTAATGATGGCTATTCTAACAGGGGTGAGGTGGAATCTTAGTGTGGTTTTAATTTGCATTTCCTTTATTGCTAGAGATGGTGAGCATTTTTTCATGTGTTTTTTGGCCATTTGAATTTCTTCTTTTGAGAAAGTTCTGTTTAGTTCACTTGCCCATTTCTTTATTGGTTCATTAATTTGGGGAGAATTCAGTTTTTTAAGTTCCCTATATATTCTGGTTATCAGTCCTTTGTCTGATGTGTAACTGGCAAATATTTTCTCCCACTCTGTGGGTGGTCTCTTCAGTTTAGAGACCATTTCTTTTGTTGAGCAGAAGCTTTTTAGTTTTATGAGGTCCCATTTATCTATGCTATCTCTTAGTTGCTGTGCTGCTGGGCTTCCATTGAGAAAGTTTTTGTGTATACCTATAAATTCCAAAGTATTTCCTACTCTTTCCTCTACCAACTTTAGAGTTTCAGGTCTGCTATTAAGGTCCTTCATCCATTTTGAGTTAATATTGGCATAGGGTGATATACATGGATCTACTTTCAGTTTTTTGCAGACTGCTAACCAGTTTTCCCAGCAGTTTTTGTTGAAGAGTCTGCTTTTTCTCCATCATTTATTTTTAGTGACTTTGTCAAAGACAAGTTGGTTATAGTTGTGTGACTTCATATCTGGGTCCTCTATTCTGTTCCACTGGTCTTCATGTCTGTTTTTGTGCTAGTACCATGCTATATTTATTCCTAATGCTTTGTAGTATAGTTTGAAGTCGGGTATCATTATACAAAACAAACAAAAAAATTTTTTTAAAAATAATTTTGGTGTTAGTCCCTCAGCCTCCAGTCCTGGAGTTGGTGTCTCAGAAGTAGTTCTGTTTTTGTCTCATCAAAAGGAAAAAAAACCAAACAAGCAAAAAAAAAAGTGTCCCTAGTTCAGTAAGTTTTTCAGCATGCAGGTGTAGTTAGGTTGTTGTCTCATCAAAGGAAGAGAAAAGAAAAAAAAAGGGTCTGGAGACAGCTTTGTGAATGTCTATCTGAGGCTGTGGCTCACCTGCCCTGCCCGCTGCTGTCAGCCTGCTGTTGCTAGAGGGTTTATTGATTGCAGATCTCAGGAATGAGCTTAACACTCACCTACCTCCCCCAGGCTTTGTTTACTTAGAGTCCTCCTGGGTGCAATCGCCACTGTTACAAGCTTTCCCCTTTCCAAGCACACTGGGGGAGTTGGTGCTAAACCTGCATTCTCTGGCTGGCGTGTTTATTTACAGTTCATGTGGGAAGTGGGCCTTCCTCACTCTCCTGTGGAGTTTTCCTCCCACCACCACTTTTATAAGCTTTCCCACTCCTGCCTTCTCTGGCTGGCTTGTTTATTTACAGTTCTGTGAGGGATTGTCCCTCCTGCCCTCTTTGGCACTCATGGCACCCCACCCTCTTTGCTAAGTGTCTTTTTTTTACCAGCTGCTTTTTTATTATTCAGTTTGGTTTTTTTCCCTGGGTGGGAGTCAGTCTGTCCAGGGGGCTATAATGATCTGGCCCAGGTTTGTCTGTGGGAATACCGTGTGCTGCTTAGCTCACCTGGTGGTCTGCTTCTCCCATGCAAGTTAGATGCTGGCATCTGGCGGCACAGGAGCCCTCCTGGTTTCTCCATTTAACGTGGAGTGGAGATGCTATGTGTTGGTTGGGGGTGTGGTGGTGTTTGAGTTTTACTTCTTGGTTTTTCCTGCAAGGTGTTCTCCAGTGTCTCTCCAAGATTTTACTTTAGGAAGCATGCTTTCTGCTTCCTCCCTCTAGTCACCATCTTGGAATTGCACTGTTTTCAGTCCTTTTTATTAATTTTATTTCTCAGTTATTTGGTCTCTGCAATCTCTGAAAGATCTCTCATTATCTTTGGTTCTTAGACCCATGATATAGATATAATATTTCCTCTGTATGTGCTTGCTTAGGCAATGTGGAGCTCATTGGATCTGTGGGTTCATGTCTCTCATCTATTGAGCCAATTGTGTTCATCCACAAACTTAGATGGTGCAGTCAATCTGTCCATGTGAAAATTGGCATCACTTGATCTCAATAAGGGATGGTTGGTGCACCAGACTAATGACCATAGGAGGGAGGAAAATAGTAACTTATCCCAAGAAGATCAAGAGAGAGTTCGCTAGAGTCCTGCCAGAGACCTTGATTTTTCTGTCCTTGAAAATCCCATCAGCTGTGTTGTTTCAAGTGTCTGGGGGTGTGGACCCCAAACCTTCAGCAACACCAGGAAAACAACAATTCTGGGCCCCTCACCAGACATACATAGGTTTCAGATATCAGAGTATTAACAAACTTTCCAGACAACTGTGCTACACTGTGTTATTTGTGACAACTCTTTAAGGGAAAGGGAGGGTGGAAGCTCCCAATGAACCATAACTAGGTAGTCTCCACATTCTACTTTATTAAAAATGTCACATTGTATTTTGCTTCCAAAGGGGAGGCTGAAGAGAAATATGATACCCGAGGCTTTGAAGAAGAAGGAAAGAGTCCATGTGACCAAGGGCAGGTGCAGGGATGGTGCAGGGTCCACACTGCCTGTGAGGTTGACCACACTGACCACAATGAACTCAATGTTCCAAACGTCTGCATCTTCAAGACACCAGGGACAAGAATCACTGCCCAGTCTGGCAATGAAGTCAGGTGCAGACATGGGGAAGACAACTTGGAGAATCCCCAGCAGCTCTACACTCAGGAGACTGCAGGGCCTCCTGGTGCACAGCAGTAAAGGACAGCTTTTAACTCATGTAGACTTTGAAAGTGCCTCAAAGATTATTGCCTTGTGAATTCAGGGTAAATCTGTGGGTCATGCTTGTGCCAAAGATCTGGGGACTTGCTCAAGCTTAGCCATGGCCAGGATCTATGTCAGAGACAGACAATCCCGGGAGGTCTTCCTCCATCTTTCTACCACCAAGAGGTGCCATCTGCAGACATTGGGAGACAGAAGACGAAGGTGAAGAAAGCCAGAAAGAGGCTGGCTGAGGCCTTGAGGGCAGACAGCCTGCCCAGGGGGGCAGAGTGAAGGAGCAGCCAAGATAGGTGGTCCTAAAACCAGATGCACATCAGGAGAAGAACCTGTTGAACACACTTTGAGAGTGGTGGTCATGCAGAGAGGTCACCATGAGGAAACATTCTATTTTACTAGTCTATCTCTTAATTCCAGTCCTGTCCTCAACCATGATACTGTTACACCCTACCTGTTCCTTTTTGCCTTTATTGTTGTTGTGGGCGAGGGTAAATTGTGGCATTTATGAAGGTTCTTACAATGTATTAAATATATCATAAGTGAATCCTCCCCCTCTACTGCTCTCCTTTATCCCGGCCCCATTCCTGGAATATTTTCAACAACTATAATTTTTGCATTGCATTTATATGAATATGTATCTAAAATTTTGGACCATATTCAGCCTTCTATCCCATTTTCCCACCATTTCCCCCATCCCACTGTTACCATCCCCACCACCACCATGATTGCTCCAGGGCAGGACCTGTTCTGCCTGTCTTTGAAAGGCAAAAAGTTTTGAAAAGTGGATGGTTTTGTGAGATTGTTTAATGTGGGAAGAAAGGATTTCCTTACTGGTAACTATTTATGTATGCATGTATGTATATATTTATTTTATTGTTGTGCTGGGGATACATTGTGCCATTTATAAAATATATATACATATATATATTCAAATATATCATACATGAATTCAACCTTCTTACTGGTAATTGTTCAGTTGTAGTTTATTATTACTTTTACTCATTTGTATTAAAATCTCCAGGGAGGGATTTAGCCTAAGGGACTACTTTACTGTTTTCTACTTAAATATTTTTCTCATAATACATTTGAGCATAGAGATGATCTCTACAACTGAGAGTCTTTGGAAGCAATGGTAATTTCATTCCATAAAGATAATTAAGGTTGCTTTTACAACTAATTTTATTTTCTACACTTTTATTTTATAGTGCTGGGGTTGTAACCTAGGGCCTGTGAACAGTAGGCAAGTGCTCTACCAATGAGTTACATTCTCAGTCCCAACATCTTATTTTAATATGAATTCCCTCACTTTTTGCTTTTTATGCCATAAGACCTTTTCATGTGCAAATTACAAGACGCATTCAATAGTATTAGTTCCATACCTGTTATGCAATTTTATCTCATTGAATTTTTAATAGATTTGACCTTAGATTGGCAACAAGGAACACACACTCTGAACATTTTCACTGACAAACCTTGAAAGTGGAATCACTGACTTTATTTCCACATTTTGTCAGTCTTCTCCTAGTCATAGAAAGACTGTTCAATAGATGAGATGAACCAGACCTTAGAATAAAGTGTCATGTCACAGAAGTGCTAGAAAAATTTTCACTACTCCAGGAAGGAAAAGCAGCTATGTAGGTTTGACAGCCCATCTTGATTGTCACCTTGATGGGATTAAGAGATTCCAGGTTTATTAGTGAAGGGGATTCTGGGTGTGTCAATGACCACAGATCCAGAGCTGATGAGATCATGAGGACTCTGATCTAATCGTTTAATCCACTGGGGGGTTCATAATATACAGAGCCTCTTGGGATGTGTGGAATCTGGGGATAGAAGGAGGAAGTGTGTCCCTGGCAGATGCCTTTGTAGGGTGTATTTGGTCCTGGCCTCTCCTGTTACTCTCTCTGCTACCCATCCACCAACAGATGAGCAACTTTGAGCCATTGTACCTCCACCATGCCCTCTACATCAGGATGCCCTCCACACCCAGAACCCAGAAACAAGAGATCCTGAGTCTAAAGAAATCTTTCCTCCTGTAAACTGGTATTTCTCAGATGTTTTTCACAGTTTCAAAAACTCTAACACCTTAGTTTTGGAAGAATTCAGCATTTTCTGGACCTCTGCAAAGAACTTTGCACAGAGTGGTTGAGTTGTGGTAGGGGAGACCTTGGCTACAGAGGGTAAAGAGTAAGTGAGAGAGGCATAGCCACGAATTGGTCATCTTCTTCTCTGGTTCTGCACTCCCCTGATGAATGGTTCCCTCTTAGTCCCCAGGCATTTACTGTAGGTGTTAACTCCACCCCAAGTATAAGATGTGCTAACTCTGTAGTGGGAAGGGGTCTGAATGTTCTACATCCCCTCTGCCCTGTATCCTGGATCAGGATTTACTCAGGCTGTTTCCTTCCAAGCTGGGAGTGTAGTTGAGGGAGGCCACAGTGTGGAAGTAGTTGTAGTGGTATATGGCCACCTGGAACATAATGGTAGAACTAGTAAGCATAGGAGATGGTCATGACAAGGGCTACCTTGCCTCTCCTTTGCATAAAATAAGTATATGTGCCCATATGTGATATACTCAAGTCCAGTTAAGTGTGCTGAATACCTCTCTCAGTGACTTTCTCTGTCCTTCTCTTGTAGTGACTGAATTGTGCCAATCATGGTGGTACATGCCTATAAATCCAGAACTTGGGGTGTGGAAGCATGGAGGATTTTGAGTTTGAGGCCAGCCTGGGCATTTCAGTAATTACTGACTCATTTCCAGGTGGACTGAATGATTTTGGTGCATTACACTCAAAAGTGAAGGAGTTAGGATTTGTGATCATTGGGAACCTAGGAAATTTCAATGGCAGAATCAGGCATGGCCCCAACCTTTGGGGCATCTTTTGATTAGCCAATTTGTAGTTAGGGTTTTATGCAATGTTCTAAGTTTTTATGCTTTGGGTGAGAACAAAGAGTCCCATAATTTCCAGATGCAGTGGCTCACACCTGAAATCCCAGCTACATGGGAGGTGAAAATTGGGAGGATCAAGGTTTGAAGGCAGCCTGGACAAAAAAAGAAAAGCATAATCCCATTTCAACAAAACAATCTTGGCATGGTGGCTCTTGTATGCCATCCCAGCTCTGCAGGAGGCCCTAGACAAGAGGATCGATGTTTGAGGCTTGGTGGGGCAAAAAACTGATACCCTACAGGAAAAATAACTAATGCAAAAAATGGCTGGAGATGTGGCTCAACTGGTAGAGCACCTGCCTAACAAGCACAAGACCCTTAGTTTGATCCCCAATACTGAAAAAAAAAAGATCCTACAAATGATTTGGTTTATATGCGGTTTCTGTTGACAGAATTGTTTAATGACACTCTATCAAGCCTTACTTTGTGATAATGAAATAAGAGGTACTTTTCTGGGGATATGTTTGATACTTTGTTGCAGAACATTGTGGGTTGTCTGTTGAGACTCAGGTGATCAGGTATGACTGGGTCTAGTACTGTAATTCCCATTGTGTTAGTTTGCCACTGCCATACTAGAAAAACTGAGATAATCAGCTTCTATAGGAAAGGTGTGTTTGTGCTCTCAATTTTGTAGGTTCTGGTCTATGGTCCATTGGTCTTGTTGCTTTGGGCCTTTGACAAGGCAACACAGCATGGCAGAGCAAAATCATTCACATCGTGGCCAGAAAACAAAAGGAAGAGGACAGAGCTGGTTTCCACAATCCCCTTCATGAGCATGTCTACAAAGCCCTACCTCTCAAAGCTCTACCACCTCCCAAGAGCACCACCCTGGGACCATGCCTTCAACATACCGGTCTTTGAGGACATTCAAGACTCAAACCACAGCAATCATCACCCCTCACTTGGGGAGGATGGAGATGCTGCTTGATCAGACCCTATCTTTTTTGTTTGGGGATGACATATGCTATCCAAGGTCCTGATGACTCTGATTTTGGAGGGCCCTGGTGGTTTCTTATTAGGACTTCCTTCAGCTTCATTGCTGGGTGCATCATTTTCTGGTGCTTCCATAATCTGTAGTCTTGTGAGGTAGACTTGGGTGTCTCTTGCAGTGCCTTTCATCATCTTTAGTTTTGGGGAAGATAAGTTCAATATGTTTTCAAGAGCAATTTATTTTGAAAAAGTTTGGATATACATGAAAGTTATAAAACTACACAGGGTTGTCTTTTACAGTTCACATTCATTTATATTTAGTTGCATTATATGTTTCCTGTTGACCTTAATTCCTGGAGTTATGTGCAGTTATTCCCTTGGTATCCATGGGGGATTGGATACAGGGTCTGTCCAAGGATACCAAACTCCATGGATTCTCAGGACCCATATGTAAAATGTCATAGCATTTGTACATACCCTGCACCCACTCCCATGTATTTTAACTGTCTTCAGATTATCTATGCCCAAAATGTAAATATCTGTACTTACTACATTTCAGGGACTAGCGACAACAAGAAAGTCTGTACATGTTCCATAGAGATGCAAATTTTTCCCACTTAGTTCCAATCTGCAGTTGGTTTGACCGTGGATATGGAACTCATGACCACAAAGAACTTACTGTGTCTCTACATGGAATCACTCTCCTTCAGCCTGAAGAAATCTCACTAGTGCTTCTTGAAGTGCATTTAGACTGCTAATTCTTTCAGCTTAGAAAAAAAGTGTGTCTTTGGAAACATTTTTGATGAATACTCTCTAAGGCTGCAAAATATTAGATTGGCTGCTCTCCTTGTCATGTATTGTCTTCATAATTCCATAGTTTCATTTGAAAAAAAAAGTCATTAGTCTTTGTGTGTGGGGTGTGTGTGTGTGTTGCTGGGAGTGGAACCCAGGGTCTCATACATGCTAGGCAATTGCTCTACCACTGAGCTAAACCTCCAGTTCTTCATCATTAGTCTTTTCATTGCTACTCTAAGTATGTTCTCCCCTTTTTGTTTGTTGTGAAGATGTGCAGATTCTCTTTGTCTTGTCCATGTTTTCTTCATTTTCCTTAGCTTACTACCCATAGTTATTTATAGCCACTGTCTTCTAACTCCAATCCTTGAAATGACTGTGGGTCTGCTTCTGTTGATTGATATCTTCACAACTGAGAACATTTTCCTGCTTCTTTGAATGGTTGTGTGCTGGGTGTTGTGAATAATACTTTATTGGCAATCTTAAATATATTTTCTTCTAAAGATGAAGGCAGACAGTGATTGTACTAATGAATGGCTTTGAGCCTATGAAGACTAGCTTTTTTGACTCAGGCTATTTCAAGCTGGGAGTGTGACACAAGTATTGCAGGCATGAGTCACTGGCACCTGGCTGAACTGGGGCCTTTGTACCCTGTACCTCTTCTACCCCCAATAAACCAGTAATTGGAAATGGGATGTCCCTGGAAGAGGACATACATTTTCTTAGGTGTTCTAAAGGAATTCCCAGATGGCAGCATGAGTCTTTAGTAGCCAATACTTCCAGCAGTGCCTTACTCCTGAAGGAAGAATATAGGAAAGACATCATTGTATCCACTAAAGTCCATCAAAAATGCCACTCAGCTGCACTTGCTTTTGTTTGAAAACAGGCAAGTGCTATACCATTTGAGCCACACCTCCAGCTTTAGTTATTTTTCAAATAGAGTATTGCATTTATGCCTGGGTTGGCGTGGACCACAATACTCTTATTTTTGCTTCCTGTGCAGCTGGAATGACAAGCGCACACCACATGTCCAGCTTTTTATTGCCTAAGATAGGGTCTCATGAACTTTTTGCCTAGGCTGGCCTCAAACCTACTCTTCCAAAATCCACCTCCTGAGTAGCTGAAACTGCAGGTGTGAGTCAAAAACCCAGCTGCACCACACTGGTTTCTTTTGGGGATTTATTTTTTTTTAATTTTCTTATTCATTTATTCACATGTGCATACACTGAATACAGGCCATTCCTTGCCCCTGACACCCACCCTTTCCTCTTCCCCCCAACCTCCCTCAGTTCCAGGGAGAAGCAGTTCTTCCTTTACCTCTAATTTTTTTGAAGAGAAATCATAAGCAATAATAAGAAAGACAAAGCATATTTGCAAGTTGAGCTAAGGGTAGCTATACAGAGTTTCGTAGCATTGCTTCCATGTACAAATGTGTTGCAACCCAAGTTGATTCATCTCTACTTGACCTTTTCACTAGTTCCTGATCCCCTTCCCATCTTGACCTCTGTCACTTTAAGGTTTCTGTATTAGTTACACTGCAGCGGGGTCATCAAATGCTTTCCTGTTTTAGGTTTCCTACCTATCCCCATACCTCCCAAATGCTCTCCCCTTAGCATGTGACCCAAGTAGTACAACATTACTGTATTTGCCCTAGATCTAAAGTCTGCATATGAGGGAGAACATATGATTTTTGATCTTTTGAGCCTGGCTAACCTCGCTCAGAATGATGTTCTCCAGTTCCATCCATTTCCTTGTGAATGATAAGGGTACATTTTTCTTCAGGGCTGAGTAAAATTCCATTGTGTATAAATACATTTTCTTGACCCTTTTGTCAGTAGTGGGGCATCTTGGCTATTTCCATAACTTGTTATTGTGAATAGCGCTGCAATAATCATGGGTGTGCAGGTGCCTCTGGAGTAACCTGTGTCGCATTCCTTTAGGTATATCCCCATTGTGGAATTGCTGGATCATATGGCAGATCTATGTTTAAGCTTTTAAGAAGCCTCCATATTTTTTCCAGAATGGTTGCACTAGCTTGCATTCCCACCAGCAGTGTACGAGGGTTCCTTTTCCCCCACATCCTTGCCAACACCTGTTGTTGTTGTTGGTTTTGCTGATGGCTATTCTAACGGGGTGAGGTGGAATCTTAGTGTGCTTTTGATTTGCATTTCCTTTATGGCTAGAGATGGTGAGCATTTTTTCATGTTTTTCTTTGCCATTTGAATTTCTTCTTTTGAGATGGTTCTGGTTCATTCACTTGCCCATTTCTTTATTGGTTTGTTCATTTTGGGAGAGTTTAATTTCTTAAGTTCCCTGTATATTCTGGTTATCAGTCCTTTGTCTGATGTATAGTTGGCAGATATTTTCTCCCACTCTGTGAGTGGTCTCTTTAGTTTAGAGACCATTTCTCTTGTTGTGCAGAAGCTTTTTAATTTTATGAAGTCCCATTTGTCCATCTTTTCTCTTAGTTGCTGAGCTGCTGGGGTTCTATTGAGGAAGACCTTGCCTGTACCTATTACTTCCAGAGTATTTCCTGCTTTTTCCTGTACTAACTTCAGAGTTTTAGTTTGGATATTAAGGTCATTGATCCATTTTGAGTTGGTACTAGTACACGGTGATAAACATGGATCTAGTTTCCATTTTTTGTAGATGGATAACCACTTTTTCCCAGCAACATTTGTTGAAGAGGCTGTCTTTTCTCCATAGTATATTTTTGGCTCCTTTGTCAAAAACAACACGGGTATAGCTGTGTGCCGTGTGGATTCATATCTAGGTCCTCTATTCTGTTCCACTGTTCTTCATGTCTGTTTTTATGCCAGTACCATGCTGTTTTTATTACTATTGCTTTGTAATATAGCTTGAAGTCATTGCTCTTTTTGCTGAGTATTGCTTTGGCTATTCGCAGTCTCTTGTGTGTCCAAATGAACTTTAGGGTAGATTTTTCAATCCCTGTCATGAATGTCATTGGGATTTTGATGGGAATTGCATTAAACATGTAGCTTGCTTTGGTAGTATAGCTATTTTTAGTTTATTGAGTATACCAATCCATGAATCCATGAGCACAGGAAATCTCTCCACCTTCTGTAGTCTTCCTCAATCTCTTTCTTCAGGGGTTTGTAGATTTCCTTATAGAGATAATTCATATCCTTTGTTAAGTTTACTCATAGGTATTTGATTTTATTGAGGCTATTATAAATGGAATTGTTTCCATATATTCTTTCTCAGTTTGTTGGTCATTGGTGTGTAGAAAAGCTAATGATTTTTGTAAGTTGATTTTGTATCCTGCCACCTTGCTATATCTGTTTATTGTGTCTAGGAGTTTTGGGGTAGAATTTTTGGGGTCTTTAAGATATAGGATGATATCATCAGCAAATAGGCATATTTTGACAGTTTCTTTACCTATTTGTAATCCTTTTATTTCTTCTTCTTGCCTAATTACTCTGGCTAGGAATTCCAGAACCATGTTGAATAGGAGTGGGAACTGTGGGCACCCTTGTCTCATTCTCAGTTTTGGAGGAAATGGTTTCAGTTTTTCACCACTAAGTATGATGTTCAGATTCCAAGATGGTGACTAGAGGGAGGAAGCAGAAAGCGTGTTTCCTAAAGTAAAATCTTGGAGAGAAGCTGGAAATATACCTTACAGGAAAAACCACCGAAAAGAGGCAAAACTTTGACTCCTCCACACGCCCAGCCAGCACGTAGCATCTCCACTTCACGTGTCTCACTTTCTCATCCCATCAAGGTCTCAAACGTCCCTTAACTGAGTATTTTCTCTTCTATTTTACATATAATTCTAAGTCCCCAATATACCTTAAGTCTCTTAAAATGCTTTAGTTTTCTCTATGACACATAAAATACTACATTTTCTTGATTTTTCAATAATACACCCCTCTCTCCATTAGGATGAAGTGCTTCTATGGCAAAACTTGCTTGAACGACAGAACATACTCAGTAAATAGACTAGTGGTTAAAAGCATGGACCATCTGGCTTCAAATATGGGCTCATCTTATTAGCCATTAACTCAGGAAAGTGACTCGACTGTACTATAACAGCCTTCTCTTTGATAAAGTGGAGATACCAGAACATACTTAAGCCTATCAGGAATATTCAATAATTTTTATGGCAATCTTGTCTGACTGCAAGAAGTGCTATATAAGTGTTTGACAAGTTATTATTAATGCATTATAATACTTTGGTAGGTAAAATACAGCCCTACATAAAAAGGAACAATTTATATTGAACTGTCTAATTATGTTCCTTGTTATAGCATATGAAAACAGTGACAGTATTACAAGAACATTAATATATAATCAAAATTGAAGACTTTACTGTTTCTATCACTTAAAATATTAAAAGCAAAATATCTGAACATATATGCTACAAAAACACAATTAGCTTGTTTTAATGTGCATATACCCCATATCTATCTATTAGAGGATACATAAGAAACATGGGTAATATTTGACAAGCAAATAGGCTTACAAGTTAGATGCTGCATTCAGCTGAAAGAAAACATCACCTCAGAAGCAAACAACAAATCACTTTGGCTTCAACCATTATGTATTACTTTTAATCACATAAGAGGTGATACAGGAATAAATAGTGCACAACTGCTGCTGATGATTGGAGGCTTTGGGGGAACCCAAATCATTCTGGGGTTTTTGATACACTGTATTTTTTTGTCAGCATGTTTAAAAATGAAACAAAACAAAATAGCTCTTCATTCATCAGACTTTGAGCCCACCCTCCAAGTGAAAGTATGGTAAGATGAATAGGTAATAGGTGAAGAAAAGAAGCTAGGTGTCTTCCCCAGTCCCCAAAGAGACTTCTACCTCATTCTCACAGGGAGCACAGTGGAACAAATCCTGTTGGGTTTCAGGGAAGCTTGGCAGATTATTTCAAATACTGGTCAGGGACAGCTTGAACAATTATTTCTTTAAGCTATTAAATAGGAGGGAATGGACACTGGGAAAGAGGCTAACAGTATTTGTCATACTGAGGTAAAAAGAGATAAAAGACTATATCATAAAGTCCACATACTGTAACAAAAATACTACTAACTTTAAAAAACACATAGCAGAAATATTGCCTAATATTCATTATGATAAAATAAAGCATTGAGGTCTTATTCAGAAATACCTTTATGAATGTCACATAATAATAATTTTAAGGAGCAAATAATTAGTATTGTCATTTTGTATTTTGAGACAGGGTCTCACTCTATACCCAAGCTGGCCTCAAACTCTTGCTCCTGCAGCCTCAGCCTCCTGAATGCTGGGATTATGAGACTGAACCAACAAACCAGTTCATTAAAGAGCAGATTATAATACATTACATTGAAATTTTGGGAATGTTAACAAAATTAATTTTAAGGAATAGATCTAGACATAATTGCTTATATAAAAAAAAAGACTCAAAATCAATGAGCCAGTGGAACTTACACAGAAATGCAGATAAAGGTAACTCCACACTCATATTTTTCACTCCCAGTAGAAATAATCTTGCAGTCACTGAGTGAAGGGCTAAGCATGAGTCAGCCTTACATAGATTACATTCCCAGGGTGTTCCAGCGGTATGAGTGCTCAAGAGAGGAGCACCCAAACATTTTTCTAAAATTAATACATTTGCAGGTTTTACTTCTAGGGAGAATTTTCCTAGTCTTCCTAACATAAAAGGCATTCCTGAAGACATCCCATTTCTTTATATTCACAAGTTTCCTGCTGAATGTGGGACAATAGCAGGCCTGCCAATACAGATGACATTTAGTGGGGCTTTCTGTCCACAATAAATTCTCATGTGAAGAAAACATTCAAGGATTTCCCACAATCACTGCAGATAAAAGTCCCTCACTATTTTGTGGTCAATCATGCAAACACTTGTGCTGTTTTCTGCAAAAATGAGTGCTCCTCTCTTTTTGGGGGGTGATGAAAGGAGCACTAGAGTTTGAACTCAAGGCCTTACACTTGCTGGGCAGACACTCTTTCAGCAGTGCTCTTCTCCTGAATATGCTCGTCTGCTGTACAATTTCCTACATGTCTGAAAAGATCTGCATCACTGAAGGCTTCTGTGTTCTGAGAACCTTAATAAGGGTTTTCCCTTAGTGTGAGCTGTTACTAGACTTCTTGGAACTATCACCAGTGGCTCTTCTTTTACCATTTACTCCTCAGGTTTTTCTCAGTACCATCATTCATGCTCAAAGCTTTCCTGTATACATTGCACTCATAAGGTTTCTGTCCAGAGTGAAGGAAGACTTTATTGAATGTTATTTCATATGGATTAAAAGGATGAGGATCTGCTGATGACTCTTCATTAATTTCGTGGCACATTTCCAGATGGTTCTCAGTGATCTCTGTTTCCTTGTATTCATATTTTCTGAAGTTTACTCAACACTGCAACAGAACTGGTCTTTGTGTGACCAGTACCGCAAGGAAGAAGAAACACACAGACTTCTTCACTGGCTTCCCCAGGAACACTTGCTTTGGGAGAACCTGCTGCCATATTGTAAGACACTTAGCCCTGTGGAGAGGCTAAGGAACAGAAGGTGTCATGTCAAGAATCTGTACTAACTTCCAGGCATGGGAGTGAGCCATTCTGGAAGTGGTCCCTTCATCTATAAACACTTCAGATGACCACAGCTCTTCCTGACACCTTGACTTCACCCTCACAGGAAATCTGAAGCCTGAACTACAGAGCTAAGCCCCTTTCTAATTCCTGACCTGCAGAAATGTGAGACAATAAATGTTTCTCATTTGACAATACAGTGTTTTGGGAGGGGGGTTGGAAGGAGTGGGGATTTGTTACCCGGCAACATAGTGCTTGTGCATCCAGAGTAATTTCTCACTTTGTGTTAGGGTGAAAGCTCAACAAGTGTTTTTTCACAGAAACTCCCATGATAACTTCTCATTATAATTCATGTTCACCTGTTGTGTATTCTCTTATGTACAGAGATGTAAGAGTTACTCGTGAAAGATTTCCCAGAATGGTTACATTCATACAGTTTTTCTCCAGTGTGAATTTGTGTTTCTTTACAGTTGAGAGATTATTGAAGACTTTTCCACAGTCACTGCATTCATAGGGTTTCTCCCCAGTGTGTATCCTCTTGCACACAGTTGAGAAAATCTACTGCTGAAGGATTTCCAACACTCATTACACTCATATGGCTTTTGGCCTGTGTGAGTTCTCATGTGCTGTGTTAGGATGAGCTCTTTCTGAAGGTTTTCCCACAATCATAGCACTGATACGGTATGAATGCTATTGTGTCTAGTGAAGGAGAACTTAGTGCTGAAGGCCTTCCCACATTGATTACACTCATGGCAGATACCCTTGTGTGAATTCTCTTGTAACATAACAGGTTACAACTAGTGCAGAAGACATACAAACACTGGTTACATTTGTAGAGTTTTCCTCCAGTGTGAATTCTCGCATGCAGTGTGAGGGATGAGGGATTGCTAAAGGCTTTCCCAAGGTGATTACATTCATTGGTTTCTTCTCATTATGGATTCTCCTATGGATTGTGAGGAATATCTGTTGGTGAAGGATTTTCCACACTAACTACATTCATAGGGTTTTTCTCCAGTATGAATTCTATTGTGCTGTGTGAGCTTCAATTTTGTGCTGAAAATGTTAAAACACTGACTACATTTATTGATTTTCACTCCACAATGACTTCTCTCCTGCTGATTAAGAGACAAATGATAACTGTAATTTATAATATTTTCAGTATTTCATATTTTTCTATGATTCTGTGTACCTGAAAAACTGTTACATCACTGTAATTATGTTTTCACAGACTTCAATGATTATATATGGCTTCTGCCCCACTTAAGTCTCAGCATTTAAAAATGGGGTGTTTCACCACAAGTCCTGATAGTATTTCCAAGACATTTTCTAATAGATTTAACACCAATTAATGTTTCAAGCAGCCAATATCTGACTTACATTTAATGAAATATTTACTTCAAAGCTCTAAGTGAAAAAGCAAGTTTGATACTAACTTAGACTTTTCTCCCAAATCACGACAGTTTCACAGTATCTCCCCAAGGACACTGCTTTCTCAAGTATAAATGCCACTTTCTGTAATGATTGTCTGGGTTATTTTGTGTCTGTTCTAATTTATAGTCTTTTCCTATTGAGGAAAAAATATAAACCACCCACATTAGTCTTACCATTTTTCCATGTTCAGACTATTCTCATCTATTAACATGCTCCTTAGGAGTTAGCTACTTGGCTTTAAGTACAGACTCTACCTCTGAAGCAAATTTAAAAGACATTTATATTGATGGAGGAAATTGGAAAAGTGCACAGGTGGACTCTGAGAAATAAATTCTGAGGTTTATAATGAAGTGCACGTGGCTATGGAAATTTTAGGTATTAATTAAAAGAAAGGATTCTAGAGAAATGTTGAGATAAGAGATTGACAGAAGAAGGAATTACCAGGAATGCAAAATTGGACTCAAATTACAAAAGGAAAATAACTGTAATCTTTCTTTCTCCTCAGAGGCAAGGGAAATTATGAGTTGATGAAAAAAGAGCTAAAGAAAAACATATACAAGGAAACTCATGCTACATGCTCTTGTCCATCTTTGTCAGAAACAAAGGGGCACAAGGTCTCCTGATGAATATTAGCGTCTATAAGTTTCCTAACTCCTGCATTCCTGGCTACAGTTGTTCCTCACATGGTTCATATTGACCTGTGTTCACTTGGACAGGTGCCTGGGAGAATTTCTCTCTCCTTTGTCATCACCTTGTCTTCTTGCTCCAACTGAGAGATCTCACTGGGTTATCAACATGATAACCCATTATGGATTATTTTCTCCTAGGTATGAAGAAAATATATGTGATGTAGGGAGTTTATTCAGGGGAAAACAAACTCCATGAAATGGAAGCCGACACTTCTGAAGACTGAAAGAAAAGTGTGACTGACTTTAGGCACAGTGGAATGATTTGCCTCAATTTTAACAAATACTGTAACTTTCAGAAGGAAATATTCAGAGTGATATGGCATAAATAGTTCCAGAAGTCCATGCCTAAATTCAAATACACACTTCAGATGACCTAAAACTTTTAACCACGGAGAATCTAAAGTCACAGCAAGAAAAAGATGTTCATTTCACAGAGAAGATATACACAGCTCTGTGAAGGTGAGAGACAATGTATGTCTTGTTTACCACAGCATTACCAAATCCCTGCACATATCTAGCGACAAAAAAATGCTCAAGAAAGGTTTGGGAAAAGTGACAAAAGTGAAATCAGTGAAATAGGGAACTTCAAAAGCCTGTATCACCACAAAATAGTAAAGAAACATGCAAAAATGTTGAATCACCTTTATTGGAATTCTGGAAAATTCTCTAATGCTTACAGCAATGAGAATGGTTAATCAACCCCCCTCACCCCACACACAAAAATTGCTGAATCTGGGTAAGAGAATTTTTTGATGTTTTAAGTGACCTTTACTCATCCCCTTTTATTGGCTTTAGTCATGACCTTGTAGAAAAAAATAAGTATTGCTGGTACACATGTGATGAACACATTTAAAGGCCAATGGATTACTAGTACCAGAGGCAACAAAAAACAGTAGACACAAAGAAAGCTAGTAATAAACAAAAGGCTGGAAAGCCAGAGAAATAGATGTTTGGAGTGTAGGGCTTTGAAAAGCTCTCTGATATATACAGGAATCTAGACTGCTATACACAGGTGCATACTCAGAAAAAACCTGAGACAGTACCAAGCCCTGACCCTTGGTTGACCTTTAGGCTTTGCATGAGCAAAGGGAAGGTCAAGCATGCCCTATGTATGTATTCAGCTCATCTGAAGACACTCAGAGATTTTGGTGTTTGTTTCCAGGCATTCAAAGAAATCTTGCATGAATCACTAGACAACTCTTAAGCTAACAAAAGAGGAGATTTTTGTGGCCACATATGACAAATATGACATTACAGTATTAGTTCTGCAACACAACTGAAGTCATATACAGCAGCACACAGCCACAACAAACCCTGCAGATGGGGGGAAATCTGATTGCCGAATTGCTGCACAGGCGTACAACACAAATCCAAAATCTAAAACCTGAAATGCTCCAAAATTCAAATCATTATGAGCACTTTTTTTTCAGTTTTGGATTTTGGAGCATTTCAGATTTCCAGATTTGGGATGCTCAATCAGTTAAGTCTATGCAAATATTTCAAAATTTAAAAAAATTACCAAAAGTCTGACCTATTAAAGAAGAAATACATTGGTAGATCTTATACCTAAGTCCAAACATTGGACTTACTAGACCACACACATGATCAACTATTTTAAATGTGTTTAGAGACCTAAAAGAATCCACATATAAAGAACTAAAGGAAATCAAGAGAACAAATTCTCACTAAACAGAAAATATCATACACACACAAAAATTCCATTGAAAAGGAAGCCAGACAGAAGCTTGGAGTTGAAAACTGGAACTGAAATGGAAACTTCAGAAGAGAGGTTCAACATCAGATCTGAGCAGGCAGCAGAATAAGTGACCATAAAGATAGGACAATTGATTTTATTCAGTCTGAAGTACAGAAAGAAAAGAGAACAGAGGGAATAAAAGAACAGAGCTTAAAAGAATGAAGAAAGGAATGAACTGAACATGTGGGATAACATCAGACATACTAATCTAGGCTTAATGGGAGTCTCTGATGTAGAGATAAGAGAGAGGAAAGAATAATTGATAAATAATGGCTAAAATCTTCCCCAAATTTGAAGAAAGACACAAATGAAAAAATAAAAAAATTCAACCACCCAATTAGGACAGAAGCACATATTAATCATACTCTTGAAAGACAAAGACATAACCCTAAAAGAAGCAGGAGAAAAGTGATTCATCACATACACAGGACTATCAGTAAGGTTAGTAGTCATTTTCTTATCAGAAACCAAAAAGTCTACCAGGCATTGGAATGATGCATTCAAATTGCTGAAAGAAAAATGTTGACCATCCCAGTGCTTGGGAGGCTGAGACAGGCGGACTGTGAAGCCAGCCTGAGCTACACAGTGAGACTCTGTCTCAAAAAAAAAAAAAAACAAGGAGAAAAAGAAAAAGAAAGAACACCTAAGTTGATTAATTATACATCTACATTAATGGGCACACAATGGGTAGAAATGTATTTTGTGATGAAACAATTAAGGGAGAGGGAATGCCATACAGGAGCAAAGTTCTTTATACTACTGAAACCATGTTGATGTTAGATCAAACTAGATTGCTTTAAATTAAAACATGAAACATAAACTCCAGGGAAACCACTAAGAAAATAAGTAAAAATCATAAAAAGAAATGAGAAAGGAATCAAAATGTTCCATGAGAAAATCCTTCACATAAAAGTTCACAATAATGGAACTAAGGAACAAAAATGATACGACACACAGAAAAAATATTAGATAGATAGGTGAGTAGCAAATGATAAATAGGCAGAAGGTCCTTTACAGTAATTACTTTAATTGAAAGTGAACTAGACTCTCCAATTAAAAGACAGGTTTTTACAGAACAAATTTAAAAATAATCCAATTATATTCTAATCTATAAGACACTTGCCAAAGAAAATATTATTGAAAGTGAAAGGGTAGAAAAAGTTATGTCTTACAAACAGCCACAAAAAGGGAGATGGTTTAGCTATACTAGTATCAGGCAAAATGGGCCTTAAAATAAACACTGCTCCAAGACACAAAGGCATAATATATTTAAAGGATCAATTCATCAAGAAAATGTGGCAATTATATTTTGGGATCTCTGATGGAGATTCAAAATATATAAAGTAAAAATTGACAGAATTGAAGGAGATGGAGTTCTGAATAATGGTTTGAGATTTCAATACCTCACCTTCATTAATGGACAGCACAACTCATTAGAAAGCCAGCAAGGAAACAGAGGAGTTAAGCAATACTGTAAATAAACTGGACCAGAAGATACAAAGAACAGTACACCCAACCACAGAAAACACATTAGCCTCAAATGCACATAGAACATTCTCCAGGATAGGCCTTAGGTTAGGCCATAAAACAAGTCTCATTAAAAGTAAAAACAACAAAACTGCTATGCACTGAAATCCCATCTCCTGAGACTCTGAGAAAGGAGGATCACTTGAACCTAAGGGTTCAAGACCAGACTGGGCAACATATAGTAACCCCCTATCATAAATAAAAGTAAAACCAAACCAATGAAATCATACAAAAGATCTTCTTTAACTATAATGGAAATTAAAAATGAGTCACAGAGGACATGTATAAGAAAACTTACTATTGTTAAAGTGAAAACACTAGGCAAAGGGATATATAGAGATAATTTAATCATAATTAAAATTGTAGTTGCAGTTTTTCAGAAATGGACAAGCCAATCTCAAACTTCATAAATTCCAAGGGATCTTGAATAGAAAATATGCAGTCTTGATAAACAACAAAGTAGGAAGAGTCACAATCCCAGATTTACAATCTTACTATACAAACAATAGCTTTTAAGATAGATTTATACTGACAAAAGCATAGACATACAGACAACTGGAGTAGAAGTGGGAGTACATAAGTAAACTCTGGTTTTATGTTTCATCATTTTTTATTACTTATTCATTTATTCATATATGCATACATTGTTTGGGCCATCTCTGCCCCCATCCCCCACCCCCTACCTCACTTCCAGGCAGAACCTGTTCTGCCATCTTCTCCAATTCTGTTGAAGAGAAAACATAAGAGTTAATAAGAAAGACATAGCATTGTGGCTAGCTTGAGATAAAGATAGCTATACAGAGAGATTCCTAGCATTGCTTCCATGCACATGTATATTACAACCAGAATTGATTCATCTCTAGCAGACCTCTTCAGTACTTCCTGGTCACCTTCCCACAGTGGCCTCTGTCAGTTTAAGATTACTTTATTCACTACGCTACAGTGGGTCCATCAGACACATTCAATTTTGGGGTTTCCTACCTTCCCTATTCCTCATGTATGCATTCTCTCCTTGGCATGTGACCCATTCCAATAATGTTGCTGCATTTGTTTCAGATCTAAAGTCCATATATGAGGGAGAACATATGATTTTCAGACTTCTGAGCCTAACATTGCTTAAGATGATGTTCTCCAGTTCCAGCCATTTACTTGCAAATGACAAAATTTCATTCTTCTTTGTGGCGGAGTAAAATTCCACTGTGTATAAATACCACATTTTCTTAATACATTCGTTGGTAGTGGGGCATCCCACTGCAATAAACATGGGTGTGCAGGTGCCTTTGGGATAACCTGAGTCACACTCCTTTGGGTATATCCCTAGAAAGGCGATTCCTGGATCATATGGAAGATCTATATTTAGTTTTTTAAGAAGACTTCATATTGTCTTCTAAAGTGGTTGTAGTAGCTTACATTCCCCTCAGCAGTGTATGAGGGTTCCTTTTTCCCCACATCCTTGCCAACATCTGTTGTTAGTGGTGTTTTTGATGACAGCTATTCTAACAGGAGTGAGGTGGAATCTTAGAGTGCTTTTGATTTGCATTTCCCTTGTGGCCAGAGATGGTGAGCATTTTTTTCATGTGTTTTTTGACCATTTGGATTTCTTCCTTTGAAAAAGTTCCATTTAGTTCAGTTGCCCACTCCTTTGTTGGTTCATTGATTTTTGGGAAATTTAGTTCTTTGAGCTCCCTGTGTATTCTGGTTATCAGTACTTTTATGTATAGCCAGCAGATATTATCTCCTACTCTGTGGGTGGTCTCTTCAGTTTAGAGACCATTTCTTTCTTTGTGCAGAAGCTTTTTAATTTCATGGAGTTCCATTTGTCCATCCTTTCTCGTAGTTGCTGGGCTGCTGGAGTTCTATTGAGGAAGTCCACGTCTGTACCTATAGTTTCCAGAGTGCTCCCTGCTCTATCCTGTACTAACTTCAGAGTTTAGGGCCTGATATTAAGGTCCTTAATCTACTTTGAATTGATATTAGTACAGGATAATAGACATGGATCTAGTTTCAGTTTTCTACAGGCAGACAACCACTTCTCCAGCAACATTTGTTGAAGAGGCTGTCTATTCTCCACGATATGTTTTTGGTGACTTTGTCAAAAATAACATGGGCATAGCAGTGTGGAATCATATCTGGGTCTTCTGTTCCACTGGTCATCAAGTCTGTTTTTGTGTCCATATATACTGTTTTTTTGCTATGGTTCTGTAATATAGTTTAAAGTTAGGTATTGTGATACCTCCAACATTGCTCTTTTTGCTGAATATTGCCTTGGCTATTTACACTCGCTTGTATTTCCAAATGAACTTTAGGATAGATTTTTCAATCTCTGTGATTAATGCCATTGGGATTTTGATGGGAATTTCATTGAACATGTAGATTGCTTTTGGTAGTATAGCCATTTTTACTATGTTCATCCTGCCAATCCATGAGCATGGGAGATCTTTCCACCTACTGTAGTCTTCCTAATCTCTTTCTTCAGAGGTTTGTAGTTGCCTTGCACAGGTCATTTCATAGCCTTTGTTAAGTTTCATCCTAGGTATTTGATTTTTTGAGGCTATTGTAAATGGAATTGTGTTCATATTTCCTTTATCAATTCTATGCACTGTTGGTGCATAGAAAATCTTCTGATTTTTGTGACTTGGTCTTGTATCCTGCCACATTGCTGAAGCTGTTTATGGTGTCTAAGAGTTTTTGGGTACAGTTTTTGGGTCTTTGAGGTATAAGATCATGTCATCTGCAAATAGGGGTACTTTGACAGTTTCTTTACTTATTTGTATTCCTTTTATTTCTTCTTCTTGCCTAATTGCTTGCCTAATTCTAGGAATTCCAGAACTATGTTGAATAAGAGTGGGGAGAGTGGGCACCCTTGTCTCATTCCTGATTTTAGGGGTAATGGTTTCAGTTTTTCTAATTAAGTATGATACTGGCTACAGCCATTATAATGTTGAGGTACATTCCTCTGTTCCTAGTTTTCTTAGAGCTTTTATCATGAAGTGGTGTTGGATCTTGTCAAAGGCTTTTTCTTCATCTATTGAGATGATCAAATGGTTTTTGTCCTTGCTTCTATTAATGTACTGTATTACATTTATAGATTTGTATATGTTGAACCACACCTGCATCTTTGGGGTAAAGCCTACTTGGTCATGGTGAATGATCTTTCTGATGTGTTGTTGGATTCAGTTTGCCATAATTTTATTGAGGATTTTTGCATCAATGTTCATTCAGATTGGCCTATAGTTCTCCTTTTTGGAGGTGTCTTTCTCTGGTTTTGGGATGATTGTAATACTGGCTTCATAGAATGAGTTAGGCAGTGTTCCTTCCCTTTATATTTCATTGAAAAGTTTAAGAAGAGTTGGTATTAGTTCTTCTTTAAAGGCCTGATAGAATTCAGCAGAGAATCCATAAGGTCCCCGACTTTTCTTGTTTGGGAGACTCTTTATTGCTGTTTCAATTTCATTTTGTGTTATAGATCTGTTTAGGTGGTTAATATACTCTTGCTTCAGTTTTGGATGGTCATTTGTATCTAGAAATCTGTCTGTTTTTTCAAGATTTTCAAATTTATTGGAATATAGGTTCTCAAAGTAGTCTCTGATGAGTCCCTGGGTTTTTTTTTTTTTTGGTGTTTGTTGTTATCTCCCCTTTTGCATTTCTGATTTTACTGATTTGGGTCTTTTCCCTTCTCATTTTAGTCAAATTTGCCAGGGGCTTGTCAATCTTCTTTATTTCTTCAAAGAACCAGCTTTTAGCTTCATTGATTCTTTGTATGGTATTTTGGTCTTTATTTCATTAATTTCAGCCCTTATTTTTGTTATTTCTATCCTTCTGCTTGATTTGGGTTTTAGTTGTTCTTGTTCTTCTAGGAGTTTTAGATGTAACATTAGATCATGGATTTGAGATATTTCTGTTCTTTTGTTATATGCACTCATGGCTATAAATTTCCTCTTAGGGCTGCATTTGCTATCTCCCATAGGTTCTGGTAGGTTGTGTTTTCATTTTCATTATCTTCCAGGAATCTTAATTTCCTCTTTTATTTCATCAGTGATCCATTGATCATTCACCAATGTGTTGTTCAGCTTCCAATTGTTTGTATGTCTTATACTGTTGTTTTTGTTGTTGATTTTTAGTTTTAATGAATTATGATCAGATAGAATGCATGGGATCTTTTCTATTTTCTTATATTTGCTGACACTTGCTTTGTGCCCTATGATATGATAAAAATTTGGAGAAAGTTCCATGGGCTTCTAAGAAAAATGCATATTGTGCAGATGTTGGATGAAATATTCTGTAGACATCAGCTAGGCCCATTTGATCTATGGTATTATTTAGTTCTAGAATTACATTAATGATTCTTTGTTTGGATGACCTATCTATTGGTGATAGGGAGGTATTGATGTCTCCCTCTACCACTGTATTGGACTCTATATGTGTTTTTCAGTCTTTCAGAGTATGTTTGATGAAATTGGGTTCACTGACTTTGGGTGCATGTAAGTTGATAATTGTTATTTCCTTTTGGTGCATTTCTCCTTTTATTAGTATGGAGTGTCCTTCTTTATCTCATTTGATCAATGTAAGTTTGAAGTCTAGTTTGTCTGATATAAGTATTGCTACTCCAGCCTCTTTTCGAGGGCCAATGGCTTGGTAAGTCTACTTCCAGCTTTTCACCCTAAGCCAATGTTTGTTTCTGTCAATGAGATGCATTTCCTGTAAACAACAGATTGTTACATCTTTCTTTTTAATCCAGTTTGCCCAACTTTTGATGGGGGAGTTGAATCCATTGACATTTAGTGTTAATATTGATAGATATATGGGGATTCCTGCCATTTAGTTGATTTTGTTGTTTAAGGGTTTGATTGTGTGTAGCTGAATCAATGTTATTCTCTACTTTCTTGCTTTTTCATCTCCTTTGGTTTGGTACTGCCTGTCCTTTCATGGTTTTGTTTGCTTTTATTTTCTGTGTGCAGAATTCCTAGAAGAATCCTTTGTAGTGGTGGCTTTGTGGTCATATATTGTTTTAGTTTCTGCTATCATAGAAGACTTTTATTGCTCCATCTACTTTGAATGACAGTTTTGCTGGGTAGAGTATCCTAGGGTCATAGTTATTTTCATTCAGTGCCTGGAATACCTCATCTACGCCCTTCTTGCCTTTAAGGTTTCTGTCGAGAAATCTGCTATGATTTTGATGGGTTTACCTTTATACATTACTTGTTTTTTTATCTCTTTCAGCCTTCAATATTCTTTCTCTAGTCTTTGTGCTTGTTGTTTTAATGATGATATGCCTTGGGTAGGTTCTATTTTAGTCAAGTGTCTTCAGTGTCCTGGAGGCTTCCTATACCTGAATAGGCAAAACTTTCTCGAGATTTGGGAAATATTCTGTTATTACCTTATTGAATACATTATGAATCCCTTTTGCTTGAACCTTTTCTGCTTCTGCAATGCCCATGATTCACAAATTTGGTCTTTTGATGGAGTTGGTGAGTTCTTGTATATTCCTTTCCCAAGTCTTGAGTTGTCTGAATAACAGCTTTTTCTTTAATTTCTATTTTATTTTCGAGTTCTGAGATTCTGTCTTCCACTCTGCTGGAGTGGCCTTCCACTGTGTTTTGTGTTTCTGTTTGACTCTTGTTTCTGAGGTTTTCCCTGTCATGGGTCACTTCCTCTTTTTTTATTTTCATCTTTAATTCATTCATCTCTCTACTTATAGTGTTCTTGTTTCACCTTGGTGTTTATTTAGGGCTCCTCTGAGTTCATTTACTGGTTTCTGTGTCTTCTCATACTCTTTATTTTTGGTGTCATGAAATTTCTTGAGTGTGTCTTGTACCTTTTGGTTAACCACATCTAGTATCTTCTCCATGAAATTCTCAGTGATTAGTTGCAGGATTTCTTCTATGATGGTGTCATTTATTTTTGTTTTGTTGGGGTCAAGTGTTGGGTATCCATTTTCTTCATTTCCTTCTGAATCCTGCATTAAATTATTTTTTTGGGGAAGAGTGGATTCCATCCCTTCTTATTCTTCCCATCATTCCACTTGGTACTGTGCAACTATGTTTTTGGTAAGGTAGTTGGTGGCTTTAGTCACCTGTTTTCTTTCCCTTGATTTAAATTCTGTGTTATGGATGTCTTGGTTGTTAGCTATGTTAGTGTGCTATTTCTGTCCCTAGTCTGGAGGTGTAATTTAGCAATAATTAACTCACAGGTTCAATACGCAACCAGTAGTTTATAAATTACATAGAAGACCCCTGGTGGTAATATCTATAAGCAGTGGGAGAGGGGGGATTAACATTTGTTAGGCTAGCTATAGAAATTTGGGGAGTTGGATAGGGTGGTATTAAAAAGGAAGGGGGAGGGGGTGGGTGAGTGGGGAAAGCAGTGCAGGGGCTGTTGGGCTTTGTGAACCTTGTGTGTGTTTGGGAGTATTTCTGTTGTTGTAGTTTAGGGTGCTTGTGTCAGGGATTGCAGGGGATTTGTATTGTGTAAAGTTGGTATAGTAGTTTGGTCAGCAGGTGGCGAATGTGAAGAAGGGAGGGGTAGTCTGGTGACAGGTTGGGGAAGAATGGGAAGGGAAGGTGTAGGCGGGGGACAGTGGATGAGAAGGGGCAGAAAGAGTAGTTGGGAAGGAGAGCAAAGGATTTTGGCACAGGAAGAGGGACAGTGAAGGGGGTAAGAGTAGGGATGAGAAGATGATGATGGTAAAGTTGATATGATAGAAAGAAAATAAGAATAAAAATAGAAATAAAAAATTCATAGTAATAAAACAAACAAGAAAAAACAATTAAAACAAAACAACAAAAACATCAGGTTCCGGAACAACAGAATTTCAGTCTTCTTTTAAGTTCAGGAGTTTCTTCTTCAGCATCCAGTCCTGGTATTGGCATGTAAGTGGCTCTGATGTGGTTTCACCAGGTGATTGGCTTGTGAGTAGTGTTCTGTTCTTCTGTCTACCAGTTTAATTGAAACTGTGAGGTCAAGTAGGTTTGCCAGATCATGAAGGGTGATCAGCACTATTTATTTCCCTAGCTGATAGCTGTGTTATTCTTTAGCTTCACCTGCTTTGTCAGGTCCATCCCCAGCAAGGTGGGGCAGTTCAGTTTTGAATGCTGCCCTCTGGTTCAGGAAATAAACTCTGCAACCCACTACCTGCCCTGCTTTGGAGGTAGCTTGTCGCTGTGTTTGTTTACTGGGATTTCCATGCTGGGGGTTTATTTCTTTGCCCCATCCCTTTTCTCTGGGCAGGTTGTGTTCCACCTTCCCCCTCCATTGACTGTATTTTATTACAGTTTGCTGTTTATTTTTTAATTTTGTGGGACAGTTTGGTTTTGGGTGCTGCTCTATGGCTCAGAAGATCAGCTCTGTGATCCACTAACTTCCTTGCTTCCAGGAGTGGCTTATCGTCTGCCCACTCTCAGTCTTTACTGCCTTTCCTGTGTTTGTTTACTGGTACATCAGTGCTGAGACCAGCTACTTTACCCTCCTTTCTCTAGTGCACTTTCAGTGTTCCACCCACCCTCCCTGCTATGTGTGCGAGATTACAGTTCACTGTCTGTTATTCAATTTTGTTGGGTGGGAACCAGTTTGACCAAGGGCTGTGCTGGTTTATGTTCCCAGGGGTGGGTCGGGGAGTTCTATGTGGTGCATGAAGCTCACCTGTTTCTTCTGTTAATTGACACACAGGCAGGTTTGCAGCTTGCTGCAGTGTTGGTGGTGGTGGCAGCGGCAGCAGTGAGAAATGGTTCCAATTTTTCTTAGTGGAATGTGGCATGGGGAAGCTTTCCACAGGCTAGGGGTTCAGGATGTCGAAAGTTTGATTCTGGTTTGTGCTTAATTTCCACTTAATGGAGGAAGGTGAAGAGAAGGAAAGAAAAAAGAAAAGAAGAAAGAGAAATCACCATGGAGGAGGGTTTTCCTGGGGCTGGACCTGCCTTGCTGGCTGTGCAGGTCACAGCTGTTAGGTGCAATTAAAGGTTGATTTCTGAGTCAGTCTTTCAATTTTTTCCTGCACCTAGTTTGATGGCAGTTATTATTTTGGCTAGAAGCAGTCAGAATTACCCAAGTGTGGCTCCAATGTCTCAGGAAGGTTTTGGAATCACGAAGCTTAGGCTTTTGGCTTCTGCACCATAGTCACCATCTTGGATCTCTTCATCAATTTTTTGTGGTGCTGGGAATGTATCCCAGTGCTCTATTACTGAGATATATCATCAACCCCGGTCAATTAGGGTTTGGCAAGCATTGTAAGACTATTTAATGAGGAAAAAACAGTTACTTCTACAAAGGTGAGGAAACAAATGGTGATACACATGTAAAAGAACGAAGTTGACCCTCTTTCCACATCATGTGAAAATTAACTCAAAATAAATTAAATAGCAAAATGTTAGAGCTAGAGCTATAACACTGTTGGAAAAAAACAGAGGTAAATCTTTATGACCTTGGATTTGTCAATGATTTCTTAGGTGTGATGCAAAAAAAAAAAAAGAAAAAAGAAAAGAAAAGAAAAAGAAAAGCTAGGTAATTTAGTTATTTGGCATTCATCCAAGTTACAACTTGTAAATCAAAGAACACTATAAAGAAAATGAGATACTCACAGGATGGGGAAATTATTTACAAATTATATTTTGAATAAGGGTCTCAAGTCCAGAATATGTAACAAATATTTAATACCCCACCAACAAAATAACAAACCACTCAATTAAAAAATGGTCAAAGGACTTGAATAGAGATTTTATCAAAGAAGATATTCAAACAGACCAACAAGTCCTGAGAAGAAGCTCAGTGTTATTAGGGAAAAGCAGACCAAGACAACCATGGGATACCACTTCACCCCATTAGGTGTCTTTGATCAAAAGAAAGAAGTGTTGGGAAGATACAGGGAACACTGGAGCCCTCAAGCACAGGTGGGAATAAAAAATGGTGCAGCTGTTACAGAACAGTTTGGCAGTTCCTCAAAACACAAAACAGGGGGGAAGGGGAGAGAAATGACCCAAACATTGTATGCACATATAAATAAAAAAACCCCAGAAAACAGAAATATGAGAATTCAAGGCAGGTGTTTAAATGAAAAAGCTTGTACACAATATTTATAGCAGCATTATTCATAATGGCACCAAGGTGGAAACAACCCACATGCTTACCAACTCATGAACAGATAAACAAACCTTGTTCTGTCCATACAATGGAATAATATTCAATCATTAAAAGGAATTAAGCACAGACACACACTACACCACAACTGAACTTTTAAAATACTACGTTACATGAAGGAAGTGGGACACAAAAGGGCATGTGTTTTATGATTCCATTTGTATGAAACGTTCTGAAGGACAAATCTATAGATACAGAATGATGATTAGTGAATGTCAGTAGCAGTGACTGGGAAGACAATGGATATTGACTGCTTAATTATGACAAGGTTTCATTTAGGTGTTGTCTTAGTCCCTTTTCTGTTGCAATAAAAAAACATCTCAGGTTGGGTACTTTAGAATGATAAGACATTTATTTTGGCTCATGATTCTAGTGTTTGGAAAGTCCAAATAACATCAGGCTGTATGTACAAGGCATCCTGGCTTTTTCAGAACATGGCAGAAAAGCAGAGGGGGAACCAGCTACAAAGAGAAGAGGCTAACCATGTGGGGTGTCCTCTTTTTAACAACCCACTCTCAAGGGAACCAACTATGAGAACTGACCCATTCACAGGAGACAGCATGAATTCTATAAGAGGGTGGTATCTCTTGAATCAAACATGTCACACTAGGTGCCACCTCTTTAAAGTTCAACTACAATACTGTTTCACAGGGGACCATGCTTTCAGCACATGAACCTTTGGGGGACAAACCTAGTAAGAGTAATGAAAATGTTCTAAAATTACAGTGACACACAATTCTGTGAACATATTACAAGACATGGAGTTGTATGCTTTAAGATGGTTAAAATGTCCTGGAAATTTTACCTCAACAAAAAATAAGAATAAAAGGAAAATCTTCTCCCTAGATTATTAGATAAATACAGGGCCAACACAGCTTACTGAGTGAGGCCATGTTCCTGCAGGTCTCCAGCATCAACTACCTGTACAGAGTTCTCTGAGAAGGGTCCAGCAAGGCCAGTTCCTCCTGGTTGAACTCCACGGCCACATCCTCAAAGGTCACCAGGTCCTAAACCATTGCAAACATATTGGCTTAGCCACAGACCCCATCAACGTGAAGAGCAAGAAGGCCCAGGATGGCAGACCCAGGGATGGAAAACCAGGGCACAAGAGGTGTGTGCAGTTTCCAAGAAGGATCCAAGCAGTCCTCTATTTGGCTTCTGAGCTTGGCCCTCAGTGTTCATCTCCTCTGTACTCAGCCCACTCCAAAGCACTACTACAAAGGCACTTCTTTTCTCACTCAGACTGTGAGCTCCTGAAATCTTATTCTCTCAATCTCTAGAGCTGAGCACAGGCTTGGGACTTTGAAGAAGTAGAAGAAATAATTGAGAAATGAATGAATGATTTCCCCACAGCAGATAAACCACCTGGGGACACAGTGGCATCTCTACCTGGCTTCCCCTTAAACTCTCATGGACACAAGGCGACTTAAAAGATCCTGAGGGAGCACTGAAAAGGCAGGAAGTGTTGACATACATGGACATTTTATGGGCAGTCCCTCCCGATATCAGATATCCAGAAACCCTGAGATGTTCAAGGACTGGATCTGGTTGTGAGGCTGTAGGACATGGAAAGCAACATATCCAAGATCTGCTGAAGGAATAATTATTTGGAAAAAGGAAGATCTCACTCACCTATAACAAGCTTGTCAGGAGTTCATTGGCCAGCCCTTCCTACCCAGTGCATTCTTTCTGAGGAGAGGCTGAGTACAGGGAGGACTAAGCTCAGCAGCAAGAAATGAGTCAGAGCAGTCCAAGCTGCCCTGGGTCTGACACTCTCAAGGATCCTCTACCCACCTGTGACTAACCATATCCCAACCAATAGCCTCACAGCACTTAAGCACACACAAGCACATACCTCCAGCCCCACAGACACACCACTACAGCTTTCATAAGAAATCAGGGCACAGCTCTGTCTTAGTGGAGTCAGAAAATAGGCCTCAACATCAGATTGCACACAAGGAAGACATCATTTCCACTTTACAGAAGAGGAAACTGATGTTTGAAGGGCTTCACTGTTTTTACAAGGATACAATTCACAAGTTCAAGGACATTCACCACACAGGTGGCACATCCATAGATACCCACTACTGTAAGTCCCAAATCCCGAGACCCACCCATCAGACCCAGGGATTTCTGGGCTCCCATCCTATTTCACCTGTTCAGTCCATGTCTCCTCCACACTGCTCATCCCCCTCCCTATACCATTCTCTGGACCAGAGACCTGTAAGCCTGACTCTGGCTGCCATGACCCAGGAATTCACCACAAGGGGGCATCAGGACAGCAACCGCCATCCTGTGATGCTGACAGCGGACTCTTGAGCAGAGCAAGGATGAGCTCAAGCTCCTCTATAACCCACAGGCACCCAGGCAGTGGTCTGGAATAAACAGGAGACCTCAAATATGCACAGCCTCTCTCTGCCCTCAGGCTGCTGAGGACAATCCTCTCTCAGTCTGTTCACCACACTCTCCTTCAAGATTCATGCTGTCTTCCGCATTGGGCCTTCATTCTGCTTAGTGTGTGATGAATTCAGAGGCATGTGATGGCAAAACCTGCTGTCCTGTGTCCCCAACAATAGGACCAGAAACATAATTGCTCTGCACCTCTTTGAAAACTTTGACTGAGTCTCACAGCACAAGTCCCAATCCAAGCTGCTGTCACAAGCACATTCTTGGCTCAACTTGTCATGCCCAGGAGAGTTTGATCTCTGACTCCCATTACTCTTTCACCTCCTTCACCTCAGTAAGCAGAAAGCCTCAATGAATAGGAATGTCTCAACTCCAAGGCCTTTGGCCCCACTCCACCTCAGCCCCACGTTTCCACAGGTCCTTCCTGTCTGTTTCAGCCCCAGACACTACTAAACCACCTGAAAAGTTGTTCAGAAATTTCCTTCCCTTTGAATATGGCCTCCCTCCTCTTCTGTGCTCACTTGATTGTTTTTCCTTCTCAATGTATCTAAACACACCAACGCTTCTGTCCATCTTCTCTCTAACTTTCTTGTTGGTCATCAGCCATCTCCTTCCTCTCCTCATTTTATACTCAGCCAGCTAAGATTCCATGGTCCCTCATGTCAATCCCTGGCCCTCACCCCATTTCCAGTAGAACTGCAGCCAGGCATGCTTCTAATCATCTGCCTGCTCATGGAAGAGCAGCCTACACAAGGGTTGAAATATGGTCACTTCTAGACAGAAAAGGTCACCTATGTGAAAAGAGACCTCAACCCTGGAGGATCCAACAGGCCAGTGTGGCTCCCCTCATCAGACTTTCTCTAATCTCTGAATCTCCCACATCCTCATGTTTTCACCTTAAAGTGACCAGCTTCCTGAATGGCCTTGGTGAGCCAGTCTCTTAGGGGTCTAACCCTGGTGTAGGCCCCACCACACACTGAATCGAGACTGACCTGGGGACTAACAGAATGCTGCAGAGGTGACTTGGAGGACTTCTGGGAGAAGGTATAGAAGTCAGTGCAGCTTCTTCTTTGGTCTCTGGGATGCTCACTCCAGAGCAGCCAAATGCCATGCCAGAAGACACCCAGCAGTCCTGTCTGAGGCCCATATGGAGAGACACACACAGTGCTAACCTGCTGCCTCACCAGTGAGGCCTTGGTGGTGAATCCTAGGACAACTATGGGGCAAGGATGTGCAGCCTCAGCTGGCTCCTCTTGCAACATCCCACAGTCCTGAGCCAGGACCTTCATCCAAGCCACTTCTGAATGCCTGAACCACAAAAACCATAAGAGACAATAAATGACTGCTGTCATCTTAAGTAACAAAGTTCTGGGACTTTGTTAGACAGCAATGGAGAATGTATCCTCACTTTTGGTAGGTGGTCCATGTCCTACTTTCAAAAGGGAATTGAGTTTCTGGTCATATTCCCTACCATCCACTCTGCCCTGCTTCCCTCTCTGTTAGAAAAGTCACTGCCTCTCCTTCTCAGCAGCTCTGACCTGAAATCAGTCCTCCCCTTGCATCCTAGGACCCACCCACTCTTGACACTCTCCACCCATCCTTCCCCTTCAAGGTCTCCCAACCAGCATTCAAGCTGGATCAAACATCCTTAGTAATGAAAAAGACCTATGCTCTGACCTGGGGTTTCTTTTCAGTTACTGCCCAGTCTCCATGCCTTGTCCCAATCAAAGTTTCTCTCTCTATCTTCATTCCTCACAATCTACTTTGTCCTCACACAGCACCACTTGACGCCCACCACCTCCCACTCTAGGACCACACCAATGACACTATTGTCAATCTGTCTGATTAGTAAAAACACAGAGGACCTCAGCCCTTGTTGACAAGGTCACCTGGAAAGGCATTCTCACCCATGGCTGGGTACAACTCCTATGGGGAGAATTTTATTAACATCATGCAAAGCTGCAAAAACCTTTACTCTTTACTCTCAATCCCACCTCTAGGAATTATCTCCAAGCCATACAAATACTAAAAGACACAAGTAAGATTACTCACTGTGGCATTATTTATAACAGTGAATGATTGAAAACAATACAAGTGACCATCCAAAGGGAACTGGTGGATTAAATTATGGGACAGTTACATAATGAAGAAACATGCAGCCAGGGAAATACAAAAAAACCTGAAAACATCTCTAGGTCTATTTACAGAGATTATTATGTGCATTCAATTTAAGTGGAAAAAAATCAAGGTACAAAGTAGTATATACGGAATGCTGTTTCTTCTCACTAGAGCCATGCCTCCAGCCCTATGGAATGTTTCCTTTTTCTAAGAAGGGAAGGCCTCCTTTCTATGGAGTTATAGAACAACTCCCAAAGAGCCTTTAGCTTCTTGGGGTTTGGGTGACTGCTGTGAGCCCCAAAGAAGCAGTGAGAGTATGTAGGGCAGGGTGGGCCATGGATACTAAGAGTGGGTTTGGACCATGTGAAGAAATAGAGACACCAGAGGTGTTTGACTCCTAGAGGTCTATGAAAGACAGATTAGTAACTTCTACCTGCCAAAAATCAGGTTATTCACTCCAAAGTTTTACTCCCAGAAGCTGTGTTTATATTTCCTTATTTTGTAAAAGGAATCATGCAGATGTTATTAAGGTAAAGACGTTGAGATGAAGAGATTTTCCAGAATTATCAGATTGGATTATGCATGGTCTTTACAAAATGAGGGAGGGGAGTCAGAGTTGAAGGACATGTGACAATGGAAGCAGAGATGTGATGATGAGGGAAGTGCAAAGGAAGAGAGAAATCAGAACATGCTTCCCTGTTGGATTTAAAGATGGAGAAAGGAGCCACAGGCAAGGAATGAAGGTAGTCTGTGTGAGGTGGAAAAGATAGTAAGTGTATTCTCTAGGAGAGTAGGCTGCTCATGCACTAAGGATTCCCAGCTCCAGAGATGTGACAGAAAAAATCCACACTGCGTGAAGCCACTGTTTGTGGTCATTTGCTACAGCAGCCACAGAAAATCACTATCATTGGCTCTCCCACCATATCTGCATAAGATATGTTAAGTGAAGTAAGCCATAAGAAAAGGAGTAGTGTATTTTTTTTCTCATAAGCAGAATCTAGATTTTTTAAAAACATGAAAACAGAATAGGGACTATTTGGAGAAGGGGGGTTAGCAGGAGGCAGAGTGGAACACCAGTAGGGGGTGGGTGGGTGACTATGGTTGAAGTACCTAGTATATAAGTTTAAACATCTCATATTGAAACCTATTATTTTGTACAATTAATTTAAAAATGAGAGGAAAAAAACCACACCCAAAACCTGACCCAACAAGGAGATGATGTCTCCTTTCTCCCCACCAGGGAGAAGAGGGTCAGGGTCCAGCCAGCTCACTGTATTCAGAAGAAGAAACAGGCAAAGAATGTGCTGAGACATGTTTGGGGTCCACAAGCCTTCAAGGACATTTGGCACCTGAAGTCTAGTAGATGAGGAGGGGTTTTGTTCAGTTTATAGATTCAGTGACTCCTGACTCCACCCTGGATATGTTAGTACTGGACAAAGGTCACAGCAGATGGATCACTGTCAGCATTGCCCAACAGAATGTCTGGTGATGACAGACATGTTCTAGAATATTGTTCTGTCCAATTTGATGGCCACTAACTAGCCACATGTGGATTTTGAGCCTTGAATACTAAGACTATGGATAGTGAGACTGAGAAAATTATTTTTTCATTGTATTTAGTTTTCATGGTTTAACTGAAATAGGTCTAGGTGGGTGGCAGCTACCACAGTGGACAGAGTAGCTCTAGACACACTTGGGCCTGATTACTTATGAGTTAACAATAATGCTATTTCAGAAAAGTTTTAAGAAATTTAAACTATTAGAAGGCAAGTTGAAGAAGACAATCTTGAAAGGTAAGGCCCTACTTTCCAAAAAGACTGTGGCTTAATATTCTTCCAAATGTTTTAAATCTCATTAGGGAAAAAAAATCCACTTGCTCAACATACATCAAGTTGCTGGTCAATTCAATTTCAAACTGCTGTTATGAATACATGGAAACTCAATCTTTTTCACAGATGCCCCTGTATTTTGAAGCTTTGTGGAAGAGTCACAGGTCTTACAAGTCAAATAGAATGGGCCTGAAGAATGTTGTGTAGTAATTCTGCTAAGTCTTTAGGGGGAAGACTTACAATATTGCAAGTACACACAAATATATATTTATAAAATCCTGTGTTATAGCATGCAAGAAAATCTGTATTTCTTTACAATCACATATATTTACAGTTACTTACATGCATGCTGCTATTTATTTGCATATAACTGTATTTGATTTATTTTAACACACATAACTACACTTATCTTAGTATCTTTACTCTGAATAGAAGCCCTCAAACAGAGACAGGTTTTTTTAAGACAACCCTCAGTCTTAGTGACTCTTTGTAGTTACAACCTGAGCACAAGAAAAGCGGACCAACAGTTGTACACAGTGGATCCCTGTTGTTCCACATGGAAATCATCTGGTCACATGTAAATCCTCAGATCAGCGAGGACAGGTGGGAACATTGAGGCCTGTTTCAACACAAATCTGAGCTTCGGTGGTGCTTTTGTCCAAAAGAAGACATAATAATTGCTTTTGATGCCTTTAACATTTTGCTGGAAAGAGGTCATGGTGATTGCAGAGATTGTAAATGTCTTGTCATTTAGGAGCCCTATAAGTGACTCAGCTGAATTTTAAGTAGTGTATCAAGTGTGTGGAGACCTTATTCCCAGTCACGCAGGCGCAACCCTGGGAGGCGGGGTGTGGGGGGGTGGCGCATCTCTGGGAACACTGTTTTAGGAATGCAACCTTGAAGATGTAACCATGGAAACTTAACCTTATGCCATCAGGCCCCAGCTGGATGCCAAGGTACATTTATGTAACAGTGTATGTGTTTATGAGCCCAGGCTGCTGTGTAACTGGCTTTTGGGATATTAAGAGACAGGGACAACAAGTTGCCACCATCTCTCCTTCCCTCCTGTAGTCTGCTCTGTTGTTGCTTAGAATAAAGTCGCCTATCTGTGCATGCGCGTGCATTCTTTCAGTTTTCCACCAGACCCACTCCAGAACCATTGGCCAAAACAGTAAGCACGACAGAGTGCACCCTGAACTTCGGAGATTTGAAAGCCTTACAGCAGGATTTCCAACCTCTGTACTACTAACTTTGTTGTGGGGGGCACACTATTCGCTGTAGGATGCAGAGGGGCATCCCTAGCCTCCACCCGCTAGATGACTCTAACACTGCCCACACCCACCGATCTGTGACCACCAAAAATGTCTCCAGACTTGGCCAAATCCCTTGGGGTGCAGACTCGCCATTGGTAAGAACGACCGGGGGGCTCAACACAGGCGTCCAGGTCACCCTCGCGCTGACCTCAGCGAATATGCGGCTTGAGGCCTCAGCAGAGGAAACAGGGATGCCTGAGAGACGCCTAGCAGGCAGATCCTGGTACCCGCGGCCCGTGCATCAATCTGGACCGGGACCCGAACCCCCTCCCTCTCTGACCCCGGCCCTTCCCGCGGTGGCCAAGTCCAGGAGACAACCAGAGTCACAATTCAGCAAACTCCTACCACTGCACCACACCGGGCTTCCGCTTCCGGTTGTGGGCGGGCCTCCGCGGTCCATTTCCGGTCCTGGGCTGTCAGCTGGAAAGGGTGAGACTTGTGAGGATTCTGGAGGGGGCGGGCACAGGCGAGGCGGGCAGGACCGCGGCCATGTACTCTTCTCCAGTTGAGTTCTAGTTTAAGTAAATATGTACAAGATTGGGCCCTGGATGACGTCAATGGCGGAGGGTAGTGTGGGTCTTGGGGACGAGGACGAGGGTGTGGGCAGAGACCAGCTCTGGGGGCGGGGACCAGGTTGTGGGCGGAGACCAGGTAGTGGGCGGTACCAGACCTGGAGGGCGGAGCTGGCTGTGGGCGGAGACCAGGTCTGGGGGCGGGGTTATGGGCGGGAACTGGATTATTAACGTCACTGCACTGGGCACTTCTTATCATTAGATGGTAAATTTTATGTTGTGTGTAGTTTCCACAATTTTTAAATTAAAGAAATGCTTCCAGTGACCAAGCAGAAGCTGCACTCTATACTCTATCTTCTCTGTCTGAAAAAGGAAAAAATAAAAGTCAGAAACAACAAAACAATATGCAGATAGAGAAATTACTTTTTATACAATATGTTACAAGGTTAGTAGTCCTTTTTATTTTAATTAAATTTATTTTTGAACTGATAAATAGACATAAAAACCGTACATATTTTAGAGTACTGTCTGATGTTTCAGTATGCATATACATTGTGTAGTGTTTAATTAAGGCTGAACATATCAGTCTCCCCAAATATTATTTATAGTGAACATATTAAAACTCCTTTTTTCTAGCTTCTTGAAACAGTGTATTATTATTATCTATAGTCATTTGTAAATTTTTTGGTGCTACAGGAGCCTCATGCTTGTTAGGCAGGTGCTCTATCATTTGAGCCACATCCTCAACGTCTTTTTTAGTTATTTTTCTGTTAGGCTGTCCTTTTGGTTTTGGCCTGGGGCTAGTGTCAGATGGCAATTCTCCTACCTATAGCCTTCTGTATAGCTGGGATGACAGGCATGTACCACCACACCAGCTTATTGATTGAGATGGAGTCTCACTGTTGCCTGGGCTGGCCTCAAACTGTGATGGTCCAGATCTCCAACTCATGAGTAGCTGGAATTATAGGCATGGGCCACTACACCCGGACATTATTTTTATTTTTGTACTGCATTCCAGAAATTGGGTTTGTATTTTTCCACTTACAGCACATCTCAATTTGTGAGTTCCATTTATACCTGCTCTGTATTTAGATTTTATAAGGTTCACAGTTGTAAAATAAGATTCACATATTCAAGTTGTTCCAAATACATGTAAAAGAATTCTACTTAAATACTATGTCTGATGAGTAACGAAAAGTTCCTTTTGGACTTGACAACAAAGGGTCCTTGTGACATTAGTGGGGAAGGAGCCATGGGATGGTGAAGGCAGTAGATGTTTGGAGTGGTGTGAGGAGTTGTTTGGAGTAAGATGTTAGAGAAGTATGACATAGATTTCTTCGTCTCTGTGTTCATGCTAAGGAGAAAGGATAGAAAGAGGGGTTGGAGAGAGATCCTGGGAAGATTAGGAAGGAGTTTCTGTATAGTTTGGAGAAATGGAAGCATATTTAACTTCTGAAGGAAGAATTCAGTAAAAAGAAGACTAAAATACAGAGACTGTGTTGAAACATGAGGTTACTGAGCAGGAAGAAGAGACGAGGATCAGATCACCATAGGAGGACAAAGAAATCTCAATGTAATTCGTGGAACTTTGAAGCTTATCAGAGATATTAGCAGTTTCAGCAACTAGACCCCTAAAATTTCAGTCTATCACTTTATTCCTGTGAAATAATCAGGCAGGTTTAAAGAATGCTTGAGTATATACAAGGAAACATAAAAGTAGAACAAATTTGAAACCGGCTTTGGGAAAAATCAGAGTCAATATGCCAACATATAAAAAGAAAGGAAATTTTCCAGGCATTATGAATTCTTCCTGGTCAATGCTGAATGTTTTGTATTTCTAATGGTACCAAAATATCATGTTATGTGCTTTCTTTTTTCAGCAGTTATCTGTGGCAAGGCAGATAATAGTGATCTTCCTGGTTTGACGTTTTATAAGGCAGGCAAGATGAATGGTAAGAATTTATTTTTTGCTAGTACTGAGCTTGCACTCAAGGCCTTGTGCCTGGTTAGCAGGCACTCTACCACTTGACCCACTCCATAAGTCCATTCTGTGTTAGTTATTTTTGAGATAGGGTCTCACTTTTATGCTCCAGCTGGCCTAGACCCCAATCCTCCTATTTGTTTTTACCCACATAGCTGGGATGACAGATATGTATCACTGCACCCAGCTTTTTCTGGTGAGATAGGGGTCTTGAGAACATTTTGCCATTTTGTTGTAATTTTAATTCTTAGCCCATGGCTATCATCTCCTTCCAGTGACTACAAGGCAGCACAGCTCAACTGCCTTCACATCTGGGGTGTTAAGATGCTGTGGTTCACTTGGATGTAGTGAAGAGAGATGGGGAAAAAGACTGTCTTGCTTTTCCCTTAGACCGCCCCTGGTGTTTTATTCATGTTTATATCCAAAGCAGACGTTATCTTTAGAGACCCAAGGAGTGTTAGGCTTCTCAGCTTCTTGATCATTTCAGCTCCTAGATCTCAAGGCTGGTTGTGGAGTCATTTCTGATCCATTCAGTCTTCTTGATTGTTTCCAATCTTGGAGGACCCACGAGGTAAAGAGCTACCCAAGAGGATTAACCTGAAAGTTCTGGGTGAAGATGAGGTCAGAGATTGATATAGTGTAAGAGAAGGTTGAGTTGGCCATGGACCAGGGAACTGAGAATTATGGAGAAATGTGATGGCTGGCTTTAGAGTCACAATGGGTACATAATAGATGACTAAGAAGTACATTTCAGTGGGATGTTGATTTTATACAATGACAATTTCTGCACTTATTTCACCAATTCTTGTGTCCTTGAAAGATGGCATGGTATGAAGCCACAAGACACAAGTGAAAGTTGCCTTCAGGACTTAATGAAGGAGAAAGGCTTCTCATTTTATCTCCAGTGAACTGAGCAGGGGCCAAGTCAAGAAAGGTCCAGAGGCTGTGTCCAACCAATGTGGTTTATTTCTGCTTTGGACCCTGGCTGGAGAAAAGGAGTCTCCAGCAGGTGGAGTAACTCTAGCTTCCACAGGTCCAGGTGTGGCAAGTAATAGCCCAGGTGGTGGTGGTGCACCTGGTAGTCTACCTCCTTCTTCCACTGGCAGATGGTCACCTGTGAGAGGAAGGAGAGCATCAGGGTGGACTGGTTAGCAACTTAATATGGGAAATCTCAGGACTGAGAATATGACCAGAGGCTCTTGGTGTCCTTCTTCCTCCTCTTCTAATTGGTTTTCTTACCAGTCCTTCCTCTCCTTTTTCACTACCAGTTTTCAAAAACCTTTCTACCTCTGATATTTCCTACATTTCTCTTAGCCCTCATATTCTTTATCAATATCTGTTAATCATCTATCATACATCTGCTAATCATCTATAAAATTGTTTATCATCTATCATCAATCATCTATTACCTATCTGCTATCCATTTATCAATCACCTATCAATTGTCTACCATCTGTCAATCATTTACATATCTATTTTTATTTACTATCTGTCTACCATCTATCATTTATGTATCATCTATCTTTTATTTACCATCTATTAATTTGTTTTTGTATGTATGCTTCTATTTCTCTTGGATAAATTAGTGGGGACATGATGGTTGGGTCCTATGGTAGGTGTATGTAACTTTGAAAGAAATGACCAGGCTAAGTTCCACTAGCTCTCTAAAAGAGTTTCAGTGCTTCAATCTTCACAATATCCATTAGCCTTTTCTTTTTAATCATTCTCATACATAGTGGTATCTTATTTTGATGCTCATGTACATTTCCCTAATTACATTGTTAAACTTTGAGACCTATTGCACAACATGGTGACTACAGCTAATAATAAGGTAACGTATATTCCAAAGTTGCAAAGGGTAGATTTCAAATGTTCACATCCCTAAAAAAGGTATGATGAATATGTTAATTAGATTGATTTAATCATTTCATTATGTATACATGTATCAGAGCATTTTTAATGTATCCCATATATGTGTATGTGTCTTATTTGTCAATTAAAAATCAAAAGTAAAAATCCAGTCCACACACAGTCTAGGAAAAACCTTTTGCGAAACATGTACCCACCAAAGGATTTGTATTTTTCATATGCACTCATGCAAGGCTGAGAAATGCATCATTAGGCCTTTCTGTCATTGTGCAAACATCATAGAGTGGACATACACAAACTAACATGGCTATGATGTCACTAGAAAATATAATCTTATGGGACCACTGCCATATATGAAGTCCATCATTGACCAAAATATCGTTATGAAGTGTATTACTGTCTTAAAAATTCTTACAACACAAGAAGATCAGCATACCTTCCCTGCTCTCCAAGAAACAGCAGATCAGGCATGTGATGAGTCCCAGGAATCCTGCCAAGCAGATGAAGAAGATGGCCCAGATGGGAAGATCTGGGGAGACAAATGCTAGGTTTAGGCATCTCTTGCCACTTCCCAGAGATCTCCCTTGGAACGCGTGTGGAGTGAGGATGGGAATGAACCTGGTGGTGAGAGCTTAACAACTCAACGCCTCATTGTTCTGGTGACCTTTGAAATATGGATCCCCCAGCAGTACAAGACTTCTGTCTTTCCAGTGTGCCTCAAAATACTGAGGTATCTTGTTGTAGCAGAAGTTAGTGGGCTAATACGCACAGTCCTTGCCATTGGGCAGCCACCTTCCATATGATTCAAGTCTCTGTGTGCATGGAGATTTTTGATGATGACAAGAACAAACTTATCCCTTCTCTGCCCAAGGCAGGGACTTTCTTGAGGCTTACCAGATGTTTGGTCACAGCATCATCTTTGATGGAAGAATACTCTGGAAATGAATGAAATAGAGAGTACACATGACTATGTTTTAATTTTTTATTTTTATGTTGCTACTGTGCAGGGAGTTGAGCACAAAGTCTTGAGCTAAAGTATTAACCCCTGAATGCCTGCATCTTAGTGAAACCTGATTAAAATAAGTTTAATAACCTGTTTTCTTAAAAGTAGCAATAGAGAAGAGTAATAATTTTTACATTGACTGTATAATAAGAACTGTTTTCAAGATGTTTTATACACACACACTGTGAGCACACCATTAGATGGATGCATAATCTGACATAAGAATCTCATGACTGTCTCAATGACAGACCAAGCTTACTGCACCAACCTTTTGGAACAGTTTTGGGTTTTTTTACTAGCAACAGTCAAAGTTGGTCTTTTTTTAACCCTTTTAAGTAGGTGCTCCCTGTTTATGTTCTCTAGAAGTAAAGGTGCCAGGAAGTTCAGTATTTCTGGCATATTTTAATAATCCTAAATTGCTTTCTATTTACTTTTTATTTTATGACATAAAAACTCAACTGAAGGAATGTATTAAACCTTTTATCCTTTTCTGTCTCCAAACATTTTATGACATTTCATTTTTTCTTTTTCCTCTTTTTTTCTCCTCTCTCGCTCTCTCTCCCCTCACTTCATCCAAGAAAACCTTATCTCCATTTTGTTTCCATCCCTCCATTTTCCTCTCTCTACATTCACAACCCTTTTGCAACATTCCTTTTCTTTCAAGTCAGACCAGACCTTATGTATCAGTGCAAGTTCATCCTTCATGTGTTAATTTTTGTAAGAGCTCTGTTAGTGCTGAGCTTCAGTCCTCCTTCATGATGCCAATTTTGGGTGAAGATGTGCAAACTGGGCACATCCATCAAGACTGAAAGATTCTGATTTCTCCTCAGTCTGCCCAGTAAATTGCTACCTGAATTTAAATAAACAACAGAGTCTGGTTTTTGACGACCAGTTTTAGCCTCTTGGCTTTTCTCATTCTCCTGGGTGTTAGGTTTTTTTTTCTCTTTTACAATTACTCTATAAACTTTATTAATCACAGTTTTATCTAGTGACCCTTCCAGGGGCCATCCTACACCAAAAGCAGACCAATCTATTTCACAAAGGACCTTCAGCTTGTTAGGAGTTAACCTAACTCCATAGTCTCCATTCAATCCCCTTTTAAAGTTATTAATCATACACTAAAAAGTGTTTTTACTCGAATTTCCACCCATCTCCTCCCGTTACCAGATAGCAAGACAGACACAGAGGGGGAGGGGTTTTGGAAAAGCACTCTCTTTGTCCATCTACTGCTGCTCCCCTTGCAGGGACATAGGCAAATCTTTGGCTCCAGTGAGTTCATAAAAACCCAGTACCTGAGGCCCCATTGGGGCTCACCCTTGACCTCATGAGTTCACCACAAAACCAAGGATTGGGACTCCTCACTCACTTTGCAGCAGGGCTGTGTCTCATGCTCCCACTTTTATACACTTTCAGACAGCACAATACTTCCACCCCACTCCTTAAACCAGAGAGACATGGCTTCACCCTAACAGGCAGTTACTAGCGGCCTCTGGGAGCTGATCAGACTCCCCTTCTGTCTCTTGAGGCAGGCCTGAATTTGAACTGGGATTCTTACCAGAATGAAGAGCAGTGCTCCTAAGTTGGCTCCTGCACCTCAGTGGGTACCTTTGTGCATCCAAGGCCCTCGCCCTGACTCGCTGGGAGGATGACTCCTGCCTCCAGATCAAGCCATCCATTGGCGCCTGGTGAGATCTCCTCCCAGTGGTCCAAGGGATGCACCCTGATGACAAGGGAGGTGATAACTCACCGTGTCCTGTAATCCTATAGGAGCCCCCATGTAATGTTGCAGAAAATTATGCACTGAGATACAAGTCTCTGAGGCATATTAGCAGGAAGCAATGTTTATTGTGCCAGCACAGAGCCAGCAAACTCGAGTCTAAAGGCTGAGCCCCAAGAACAAAGGAGTCTCACCTTATATACCCTTGCAAGCAGGTTACAGAAGCAAAAAGCAAAGCTAAACCCACATATGGCTGCATGTGACTTCATTGGCTATTTTACCTCCCCAGAGCTATGTGACCTTCATGTTTCAATTCATGTTTCAATTTTCTCTCTGCTTTGCCATCCCTTCTCCCTGTCTAGTCCTCAGAACACCAGCATGTCTGTGTCTTTTCTGGCCTCCCCTTTCTAGCTACACTGCCCCAGTTCTGCCCCACACACTAAAACAAAATAAACACAAAAAGGGATTTTTGGTAACAGAAATGGAAAATAGGTCCTGTATAGGGAGTTGTTACTTGTGGGAGGGGTGAGGATATAAGGAAAGGGTGTAGGATATGGTATAAATATTATATACTCATGTATGAAAATGGAAAAACGAGACGTGATGAAACTATTCCAGGAATACGGTGAGAGAGAATAAAGGAGAATGTGGAGGGATGAATTCAACTATGGCATATTATAAGAACTTTGGCAAAAGTCACAATGTACCCCCACTACAGTAAGTTTGTTAAAACTCAGGAATGGAAAAAAGTGTTTTTAATCATTGTGTTCATTTCACTGACCTTCACAGACAGAAGTTACACAACCAAACTGAATCGGCCAGGTTTCCCACAAACTAACACCCAAATGACTGACTATGCATGTTAGTTCTCATGACCTCATACCTCCTCACAAACATTATAGCACTGACATCACACTCACATCACCCAACAGCAGATGTGAGGAACAGAGCCCTGTGCTCCAAACACCTCTGAAAATAGCTGCACCAGCACAGGTAATCATTCAAACTCTCTGCATACATTTCCCTATCAAATAAGAAGGTTGGTCTAAATGACATATAAGGTCAGTTTGGCTTCTCCTATTCTACTAACATTTTGGGTCACTTTTGCTCAACTGGGCACTTCCCAAATGCCTGACCCACAGAAAATGAGTGAATTATGTTTTCTTGTTTACTATGCTAAAAGTTGGAGGAATTTGTTACACACATATAGGTAACTAACACATGGAAGATGACAGGCCCATCTGCTAACTACTGGTGGCATCCAAGAGGCCTCCATAAACTCAGGGGCTTACACTGAAAGCCCAGGGGCATCTTGACATCTGCCCTGCAATAAAGCATCTATGGCCTCTGCAAAAATCCTACCAGTGCATTTGCTGGGGTGCTGACAAACAATGCTTCAATGATACATACATGCTAAGGGACCCAGTGCTCATGAACTCGTCCTCAACTCAGTCACTGCTAGAAGCGGGGGTATGGGAGTTGTTTATCTCACAGAGAAAGATCTCTGATCAAACATGCTCCTTAACTCACCTGAGTTTGTGGAATCTGAAATTCCAGTGGAACAGAAACCATGTGGTAATTTCCTGATAATCTGTGTCACTGCATAACTTTCTTTTTATCTGTAAATTAGAAAAACAAGAATTTTCAATGGAATTTGATTCAGCCACAATAAAGAATGAGATTTTATCCTTTGCAGAGAAATGGATGGAAATGGAGATTATCTTAAGTGAAATTAGCCAGGTTCTGAAACCAAACACTGCATGTTTTCTCTCAGATGTAGAATATAGGCCCAATAAATATACAAAGAGTGCTATGAAAAACAACTCAATCTGACGGGGAGTCCCTAATGGGAGGGAGAACATTTCAAAGAACGAAGTTAAGAATGTGAATACGGTCGGTTGATGTATTTTCTATCCATCAAAAATGGAAGGGGAATAAAGTAAAAAGGACAACAGGAAGGGATGAAACAATTAGTATCATAAGACGTATGTACATGGAAATGTCACAGTGAAACTCCCTATAGACCTATCTTAAACACAAAAATATCATTTTTTTTCAAAAGAAGAAAACAGACCCAGTCCCACCAAACACAAACATATAAACTAATAAAAAACACAACACAAGAAAGTAAACCTGGTCTTGTCTCGCGGTAAGTTACATTGGGAGCAGGGAGGATTATTAGTAAATGGTTGTGAGGGTGAATAGGATGGAAATATTGTGTACTCATGTATGAAAATGGAAACATGAGACCTGTGAAACTATTCCAGGAATAGGGAGGGAGATAATAAAGGAAAATGATGGAAGGGATGATTTTAACTATGACATAGTGTAAAAAACTTTTGTAAATGTAACAACATATACCCAGTACAACAGTACTCAATAAACAATATTTCAAAAAAGAAAAACCATACCACTCCAGCACACCTTCTGTGCGTTGAGTATTTTCAACAGAGGCTTGTGGAAAATATTTGCAAGAGCTGGCTTTGAACTGCGATCCTCCTGTTTCTACCTGCTGAGGTGAGAGAAATGCAGGTGTACGTCCCGGGCAAACAGCCCAAATTTCAGGTACATTACTATGGGTTTTTTATCACATACCGATCCATTCCTAAACAATATAGTGATTGGTGTTGGATGGTTTGGCTCTGTTTATTCTTTTCGGGGTTCACTGTACTTCTTTAATCTAAAGATTTATAGAACTTTGACAGGAGGTGTTGCTAAAAGGGTAGAGCAACTGCTTTGCAAGTGAAAAGCATTGAGTTTCAACGCCAGTATTACCAGTCCCAACAGTTCCACCAAAACCAAAAAAGTTTATGAAGATCTCTACTGAGGAATGGTATCACCCGATCCTTGGATGCTCAGGTCACCCGTGTGCTCAGGCCACGTGTGCCCCGTATATCGAGGACCCAAATAAAAGAGAAGTCTTCCACACGAGACAGTGGCACCTACCTCCAGCTTCTCCATGCTTGGCTGGCTGCGCTACCATAGCAAGAGGCCAGGCAGGAGCTGCCTCGGGAATGTGTATGTTGCAGTGGCTGGGATCCCACTGTGACATCACAACCAAGTCTGTCCTGATTGGTCAGACCACGTAAGCACTGCCTCTATGGCCCCTCTCCCTTCAGTCTCCAGCCATTTGTGTGGCAGTTTCCTGGCAAGAACTTGTGATCTGGGAATTGCTTTTCTCCTCCACGTTCCCTCCTCAGATCATTCAAGGTTCAACTGGCATGACATTTCTGACTTCTTCCAAACTACTCCCAATCTGGACCCCACACTTTGGAGGACAGGAAGGCTTTCACCTGGTGAGTACACAAACACCTCAAGCCCTTTGAAGGTAAATAAGCCAGGAAAACTCCCTGAACCTTGGATGAGGCAACTTCCTTCTCAGAACTACATCTCCCATCATCTGGGAGGGTATTCCCTTAACTGACCCAAAATATCACAGAGTGAGGACCTGGGGCTGTCTTCCAGCCTACAGTGTTCCTAACGAACAAAACACGCAAAAGCACACACTGGCTGCCAAGAGCCTCAAGGTGACCACAAGAATTCACTTCCTAACGACACAGAAATTACTTCACTTTGATCTGAGAAGTACACAGGCACACACACGCTATAGCCAAGGAATGCTTAGGGTTCTCTAGTGACTGAAATGCTTACCACCTCTCGGAAGAATGGCAGATTTCAGGAACACCACAACCTATGGAATAAACATGAAACTCTCAGGAAGGACATCCAAATCTGCAATGGTTCTCTGAGGGACATCACAGTTCACCTTTCATTCATGGAACCCAAGACATAAAGTCAGTGCCACACAAGGCTGTTCCTCAAGTGACTTGGGGAAGGAACCTATATTCTACCAACCAGTGTTGGGAAACTAAACAACAAACATCCCACACACACTCACACACAGAGAATGAGTGACATACTAATATTTATCTTGTATGTGAATTTCTTACATTCTATGGAGTTAATTACAACTTTGTGCAAGACCAGAAGTCATAGAACATCACCCAGCCTTGTTCGTTCCATCTATTTCCTCCACGTTAATGATAGATTTTGATTCAAAGACACTTCTGCATGCCTAAGCAGCGGATACACTCAAAGAGTGTGAAACAATTGGTAATATGAGAATTTATGACAAATAGCAAAGAAATTAATACATGAACAAATGAGAAATATTAAGCACACAGACAAAGACAGACACATACACACAAGAAACGCACACAGAAAGGTAGACACAGACACCCAGGAACCTGGCCTCTATTCAACGCAAGTCGAATGTTATCTGCAAAGGCTGAAATCCTGGCGTTACCCTACTGAGGCGACACTTTAAGCACTTTAGGAAGGATCAAACTTAGAAAAAAACAAGAAGTGACATCACTTCCAACATTGTCCTTGGAAGGAAGACATACTACCACCATTATGCCAAGGAACAACTAAAGGCTAATCGAGAGTCAGTGTCTGAAGCCATCACTTGAACTCAAATCACTTCTAGCAGGGTAACGAGGCACATACATATATGCATCGTGATAGCCTCACATACCTTGCACATATTCAAGGATCCCTGAATCTTTCCTCCTCAGTGAATTGATTACAGTTTACCTAGGGAGTAACAACACAGAGAAAAACCCAAAATTACTGCCTTCCGAAGGAGCATTCCTGACTGGCATTATTAGGACACAGCATCCACGGACAATGATCCAGGAACTATTTTCAACCGCACATGCGGCCCCACACACAAACACACCCACACAATGAATGTGACCCATGAATATTAACTACTTTGTGTAAGTCAATTTCTGGGCTTTCATCAAAAAAAGTACCTTTCAGCAGAACCCATACTTATGAACACCTGGAAACACCGGTGAATGAGGTGAATTCCTTCCAACCTTCACTGCCTGTGCTTTGATGTACTCTGCAGACCAGAGAAGAATTTATATCAGATCAACAGGTGTCTGTGCTGTGCCTCCATGGAACCTTTTCCTCCCTTGCCAGTCCACTAGAACCACACCTTGAGATGACGTGGTGAGGAATAGAAGCAGAAACCAAGGCTCCAGAATGGGGAAATCTTTGCCAGGTATACATCTGACTGAAATTAATACCGAGAATATACTCAAAAACTAAATTCCCGTAAAAATCAGTGACCCAATGAAGAAATACACGAATGAACTTAACAGAGCTTGTTCCAAGGCAGAAGTCCAAAGGACCTACAACTACATGAAGAAATGTTCACCATCGCTCATCAGAAAGAAAACAAAAATGAAAACCATACCAAGATTCCAAACCACTCCCATTGTAATGGCTATCAAGAACACAAACAACTAATGTTTTCAAGGATGTCTAAAAAAAAGGAACCCTCATATGCAGTTAGTGGGAATGCAAATTAGTACAACAACTGTGGAAAACAACATGGAAGCTTCTCGAAACTCAAAGTAGAATTGCTGTGTGATCCAGCATTATCATTCATAGGGATATACCTGAATGAATGCAAGCCAGGTAACAATACAGACACCTGCACATCCGTGTTTACTGCAGCATTACTCACAACAGCTAACATATGTAAACGGCCAAGATGCCTCACAACTGATACATGGATCCAAAACTGTGGCATTTACACACAATGGAATTTTATTCAGCCTTAAATAAGCATGAAATTTTGTTGTTTGCAGGTAAATGGATGGAACTAGAGAACATCACCTTAAGTTAAATTAGTCAGGTTGGGGAAACCAAAGGCCACATGTTTTTTCTCACACATGCACTAGAGACCTGACACACATACAAGCAGTAGTATGAACAACAGGTCTAAGGGGAGCTCATTTATGAGAGAGAGAGGGTAAAAGGAGGAGGTTAACCAGGTCAATATGGTTGTTGTACTTTCTGTAGAGGAATGCAGAATTTTAAAAACTTTTGAAACTACCATAAGAAGGAGAATAAAGTAGAAAAGCAAAAAATCGAGGGAATGACCCAATTTGTGTTATAACGTGTACATATATATATATGCATAGAGCTATATATGTATGAGCAAATGTCACAATGAAACATCCCGTATAGCTATCTCAATTAAACAAACAAAAACGTGCGGGTCACCAGTGGCTCACACCCGCAGTCCCTGTGACTCAGAAGGGAGAGATAAGGAAGATCTTGGTTCAAACACAGCTTGGGCAAATAGTTTGCAAGACCCTGTCTCAAAAACACCTATCACAAAAAAAGGGCTGGTGAACTGCCTCAAGGTAGAGTCCCTGAGTTCAAGCCCCAGTTCTGCCCCCCACACTAAAACAAAATAAACACAAAAAGGGATTTTTGGTAACAGAAATGGAAAATAGGTCCTGTATAGGGAGTTGTTACTTGTGGGAGGGGTGAGGAGATAAGGAAAGGGTGTAGGATATGGTATAAATATTATATACTCATGTATGAAAATGGAAAAACGAGACGTGATGAAACTATTCCAGGAATACGGTGAGAGAGAATAAAGGAGAACGTGGAGGGATGAATTCAACTATGGCATATTATAAGAACTTTGGCAAAAGTCACAATGTACCCCCACTACAGTAAGTTTGTTAAAACTCAGGAATGGAAAAAAAGTGTTTTTAATCATTGTGTTCATTTCACTGACCTTCACAGACAGAAGTTACACAACCAAACTTAATCGGCCAGTTTTCCCACAAACTAATACCCAAATGACTGACTATGCATGTTAGTTCTCATGACCTCATACCTCCTCACAAACATTATAGCACTGACATCACACTCACATCACCCAACAGCAGATGTGAGGAACAGAGCCCTGTGCTCCAAACACCTCTGAAAATAGCTGCACCAGCACAGGTAATCATTCAAACTCTCTGCATACATTTCCCTATCAAATAAGAAGGTTGGTCTAAATGACATATAAGGTCAGTTTGGCTTCTCCTATTCTACTAACATTTTGGGTCACTTTTGCTCAACTGGGCACTTCCCAAATGCCTGACCCACAGAAAATGAGTGAATTATGTTTTCTTGTTTACTATGCTAAAAGTTGGAGGAATTTGTTACACACATATAGGTAACTAACACATGGAAGATGACAGGCCCATCTGCTAACTACTGGTGGCATCCAAGAGGGCTCCATAAACTCAGGGGCTTACACTGAAAGCCCAGGGGCATCTTGACATCTGCCCTGCAATAAAGCATCTATGGCCTCTGCAAAAATCCTACCAGTGCATTTGCTGGGGTGCTGACAAAAAATGCTTCAATGATACATACATGCTAAGGGACCCAGGGCTCATGAACTCGTCCTCAACTCAGTCACTGCTAGAAGCGGGGGTATGGGAGTTATTTATCTCACAGAGAAAGATCTCTGATCAAACATGCTCCTTAACTCACCTGAGTTTGTGGAATCTGAAATTCCAGTTGAACAGAAACCATGTGGTAATTTCCTGATAATCTGTGTCACTGCATAACTTTCTTTTTATCTGTAAATTAGAAAAACAAGAATTTTCAATGGAATTTGATTCAGCCACAATAAAGAATGAGATTTTATCCTTTGCAGAGAAATGGATAGAAATGGAGATTATCTTAAGTGAAATTAGCCAGGTTCTGAAACCAAACACTGCATGTTTTCTCTCAGATGTAGAATACAGGCCCAATAAATATACAAAGAGTGCTATGAAAAACAACTCAATCTGACGGGGAGTCCCTAATGGGAGGGAGAACATTTAAAAGAACGAAGTTAAGAATGTGAATGTATTTTCTATACATCAAAAATGGAAGGGGAATAAAGTAAAAAGGACAACAGGAAGGGATGAAACAATTAGGATCATAAGACGTATGTACATGGAAATGTCACAGTGAAACTCCCTATAGACCTATCTTAAACAAAAAAATATCATTTTTTTTCAAAAGAAGAAAACAGACCCAGTCCCACCAAACACAAACATATAAACTAATAAAAAACACAACACAAGAAAGGAAACCTGGTCTTGTCTCGCGGTCAGTTACATTGGGAGCAGGGAGGATTATTAGTAAATGGTTGTGAGGGTGAATAGGATGGAAATATTGTGTACTCATGTATGAAAATGGAAACATGAGACCTGTGAAACTATTCCAGGAATAGGGAGGGAGATAATAAAGGAAAATGATGGAAGGGATGATTTTAACTATGACATAGTGTAAAAAACTTTTGTAAATGTAACAACATATACCCAGTACAACAGTACTCAATAAACAATATTTAAAAAAAGAAAAACCATACCACTCCAGCACACCTTCTGTGCGTTGAGTATTTTCAACAGAGGCTTGTGGAAAATATTTGCAAGAGCTGGCTTTGAACTGCGATCCTCCTGTTTCTACCTGCTGAGGTGAGAGAAATGCAGGTATACGTCACGGGCAAACAGCCCAAATTTCAGGTACATTACTATGGGTTTTTTATCACATACCGATCCATTCCTAAACAATATAGTGATTGGTGTTGGATGGTTTGGCTCTGTTTATTCTTTTCGGGGTTCACTGTACTTCTTTAATCTAAAGATTTATAGAACTTTGACAGGAGGTGTTGCTAAAAGGGTAGAGCAACTGCTTTGCAAGTGAAAAGCATTGAGTTTCAACGCCAGTATTACCAGTCCCAACAGTTCCACCAAAACCAAAAAAGTTTACGAAGATCTCTACTGAGGCATGGTATCACCCGATCCTAGGATGCTCAGGTCACCCGTGTGCTCAGGCCATGTGTGCCCCATATATCGAGGACCCAAATAAAAGAGAAGTCTTCCACACGAGACAGTGGCACCTACCTCCAGCTTCTCCATGCTTGGCTGGCTGTGCTACCATAGCAAGAGGCCAGGCAGGAGCTGCCTCGGGAATGTGTATGTTGCAGTGGCTGGGATCCCACTGTGACATCACAACCAAGTCTGTCCTGATTGGTCAGACCACGTAAGCACTGCCTCTATGGCCCCTCTCCCTTCAGTCTCCAGCCATTTGTGTGGCAGTTTCCTGGCAAGAACTTGTGATCTGGGAATTGCTTTTCTCCTCCACGTTCCCTCCTCAGATCATTCAAGGTTCAACTGGCATGACATTTCTGACTTCTTCCAAACTACTCCCAATCTGGACCCCACACTTTGGAGGACAGGAAGGCTTTCACCTGGTGAGTACACAAACACCTCAAGCCCTTTGAAGGTAAATAAGCCAGGAAAACTCCCTGAACCTTGGATGAGGCAACTTCCTTCTCAGAACTACATCTCCCATCATCTGGGAGGGTATTCCCTTAACTGACCCAAAATATCACAGAGTGAGGGCCTGGGGCTGTCTTCCAGCCTACAGTGTTCTTAACTTGAACAAAACACGCAAAAGCACACACTGGCTGCCAAGAGCCTCAAGGTGACCACAAGAATTCACTTCCTAACGACACAGAAATTACTTCACTTTGATCTGAGAAGTACACAGGCACACACACGCTATAGCCAAGGAATGCTTAGGGTTCTCTAGTGACTGAAATGCTTACCACCTCTCGGAAGAATGGCAGATTTCAGGAACACCACAACCTATGGAAGAAACATGAAACTCTCAGCAAGGACATCCAAATCTGCAATGGTTCTCTGAGGGACATCACAGTTCACCTTTCATTCATGGAACCGAAGACATAAAGTCAGTGCCACACAAGGCTGTTCCTCAAGTGACTCGGGGAAGGAACCTATATTCTACCAACCAGTGTTGGGAAACTAAACAACAAACATCCCACACACACTCACACACAGAGAATGAGTGACATACTAATATTTATCTTGTATGTGAATTTCTTACATTCTATGGAGTTAATTACAACTTTGTGCAAGACCAGAAGTCATAGAACATCACCCAGCCTTGTTCGTTCCATCTATTTCCTCCACGTTAATGATAGATTTTGATTCAAAGACACTTCTGCATGCGTAAGCAGCCGATACACTCAAAGAGTGTGAAACAATTGGTAATATGAGAATTTATGACAAATAGCAAAGAAATTAATACATGAACAAATGAGAAATATTAAGCACACAGACAAAGACAGACACATACACACAAGAAACGCACACAGAAAGGTAGACACAGACACCCAGGAACCTGGCCTCTATTCAACGCAAGTCGAATGTTATCTGCAAAGGCTGAAATCCTGGCGTTACCCTACTGAGGCGACACTTTAAGCACTTTAGGAAGGATCAAACTTAGAAAAACCCAAGAAGTGACATCACTTCCAACATTGTCCTTGGAAGGAAGACATACTACCACCATTATGCCAAGGAACAACTAAAGACTAATCGAGAGTCAGTGTCTGAAGCCATCACTTGAACTCAAATCACTTCTAGCAGGGTAACGAGGCACATACATATATGCATCGTGATAGCCTCACATACCCTGCACATATTCAAGGATCCCTGAATCTTTCCTCCTCAGTGAATTGATTACAGTTTACCTAGGGAGTAACAACACAGAGAAAAACCCAAAATTACTGCCTTCCGAAGGAGCATTCCTGACTGGCATTATTAGGACACAGCATCCACGGACAATGATCCAGGAACTATTTTCAACCGCACATGCGGCCCCACACACAAACACACCCACACAATGAATGTGACCCATGAATATTAACTACTTTGTGTAAGTCAATTTCTGGGCTTTCATCAAAAAAAGTACCTTTCAGCAGAACCCATACTTATGAACACCTGGAAACACCGGTGAATGAGGTGAATTCCTTCCAACCTTCACTGCCTGTGCTTTGATGTACTCTGCAGACCAGAGAAGAATTTATATCAGATCAACAGGTGTCTGTGCTGTGCCTCCATGGAACCTTTTCCTCCCTTGCCAGTCCACTAGAACCACACCTTGAGATGACGTGGTGAGGAATAGAAGCAGAAACCAAGGCTCCAGAATGGGGAAATCTTTGCCAGGTATACATCTGACTGAAATTAATACCGAGAATATACTCAAAAACTAAATTCCCGTAAAAATCAGTGACCCAATGAAGAAATACACGAATGAACTTAACAGAGCTTGTTCCAAGGCAGAAGTCCAAAGGACCTACAACTACATAAAGAAATGCTCACCATCGCTCGTCAGAAAGAAAACAAAAATGAAAACCATACCAAGATTCCAAACCACTCCCATTGTAATGGCTATCAAGAATACAAACAACTAATGTTTTCAAGGATGTCTAAAAAAAAGGAACCCTCATATGCAGTTAGTGGGAATGCAAATTAGTACAACAACTGTGGAAAACAATATGGAAGCTTCTCGAAACTCAAAGTAGAATTGCTGTGTGATCCAGCATTATCATTCATAGGGATATACCTGAATGAATGCAAGCCAGGTAACAATACAGACACCTGCACATCCGTGTTTACTGCAGCATTACTCACAACAGCTAACATATGTAAACGGCCAAGATGCCTCACAACTGATACATGGATCCAAAACTGTGGCATTTACACACAATGGAATTTTATTCAGCCTTAAATATGCATGAAATTTTGTTGTTTGCAGGTAAATGGATGGAACTAGAGAACATCACCTTAAGTTAAATTAGTCAGGTTGGGGAAACCAAAGGCCACATGTTTTTTCTCACACATGCACTAGAGACCTGACACACATACAAGCAGTAGTATGAACAACAGGTCTAAGGGGAGCTCATTTATGAGAGAGAGAGGGTAAAAGGAGGAGGTTAACCAGGTCAATATGGTTGTTGTACTTTCTGTAGAGGAATGCAGAATTTTAAAAACTTTTGAAACTACCATAAGAAGGAGAATAAAGTAGAAAAGCAAAAAATAGAGGGAATGACCCAATTTGTGTTATAACGTGTACATATATATATATATATATATGCATAGAGCTATATATGTATGAGCAAATGTCACAATGAAACATCCCGAATAGATATCTTAATTAAACAAACAAAAACGTGCGGGTCACCAGTGGCTCACACCCGCAGTCCCTGTGACTCAGAAGGGAGAGATAAGGAAGATCTTGATTCAAACACAGCTTGGGCAAATAGTTTGCAAGACCCTGTCTCAGAAACACCTATCACAAAAAAACGGCTGGTGAACTGCCTCAAGGTAGAGTCCCTGAGTTCAAGCCCCAGTTCTGCCCCCCACACTAAAACAAAATAAACACAAAAAGGGATTTTTGGTAACAGAAATGGAAAATAGGTCCTGTATAGGGAGTTGTTACTTGTGGGAGGGGTGAGGATATAAGGAAAGGGTGTAGGATATGGTATAAATATTATATACTCATGTATGAAAATGGAAAAACGAGACGTGATGAAACTATTCCAGGAATACGGTGAGAGAGAATAAAGGAGAATGTGGAGGGATGAATTCAACTATGGCATATTATAAGAACTTTGGCAAAAGTCACAATGTACCCCCACTACAGTAAGTTTGTTAAAACTCAGGAATGGAAAAAAGTGTTTTTAATCATTGTGTTCATTTCACTGACCTTCACAGACAGAAGTTACACAACCAAACTGAATCGGCCAGGTTTCCCACAAACTAACACCCAAATGACTGACTATGCATGTTAGTTCTCATGACCTCATACCTCCTCACAAACATTATAGCACTGACATCACACTCACATCACCCAACAGCAGATGTGAGGAACAGAGCCCTGTGCTCCAAACACCTCTGAAAATAGCTGCACCAGCACAGGTAATCATTCAAACTCTCTGCATACATTTCCCTATCAAATAAGAAGGTTGGTCTAAATGACATATAAGGTCAGTTTGGCTTCTCCTATTCTACTAACATTTTGGGTCACTTTTGCTCAACTGGGCACTTCCCAAATGCCTGACCCACAGAAAATGAGAGAATTATGTTTTCTTGTTTACTATGCTAAAAGTTGGAGGAATTTGTTACACACATATAGGTAACTAACACATGGAAGATGACAGGCCCATCTGCTAACTACTGGTGGCATCCAAGAGGCCTCCATAAACTCAGGGGCTTACACTGAAAGCCCAGGGGCATCTTGACATCTGCCCTGCAATAAAGCATCTATGGCCTCTGCAAAAATCCTACCAGTGCATTTGCTGGGGTGCTGACAAAAAATGCTTCAATGATACATACATGCTAAGGGACCCAGTGCTCATGAACTCGTCCTCAACTCAGTCACTGCTAGAAGCGGGGGTATGGGAGTTGTTTATCTCACAGAGAAAGATCTCTGATCAAACATGCTCCTTAACTCACCTGAGTTTGTGGAATCTGAAATTCCAGTGGAACAGAAACCATGTGGTAATTTCCTGATAATCTGTGTCACTGCATAACTTTCTTTTTATCTGTAAATTAGAAAAACAAGAATTTTCAATGGAATTTGATTCAGCCACAATAAAGAATGAGATTTTATCCTTTGCAGAGAAATGGATGGAAATGGAGATTATCTTAAGTGAAATTAGCCAGGTTCTGAAACCAAACACTGCATGTTTTCTCTCAGATGTAGAATATAGGCCCAATAAATATACAAAGAGTGCTATGAAAAACAACTCAATCTGACGGGGAGTCCCTAATGGGAGGGAGAACATTTCAAAGAACGAAGTTAAGAATGTGAATACGGTCGGTTGATGTATTTTCTATCCATCAAAAATGGAAGGGGAATAAAGTAAAAAGGACAACAGGAAGGGATGAAACAATTAGTATCATAAGACGTATGTACATGGAAATGTCACAGTGAAACTCCCTATAGACCTATCTTAAACACAAAAATATCATTTTTTTTTCAAAAGAAGAAAACAGACCCAGTCCCACCAAACACAAACATATAAACTAATAAAAAACACAACACAAGAAAGTAAACCTGGTCTTGTCTCGCGGTAAGTTACATTGGGAGCAGGGAGGATTATTAGTAAATGGTTGTGAGGGTGAATAGGATGGAAATATTGTGTACTCATGTATGAAAATGGAAACATGAGACCTGTGAAACTATTCCAGGAATAGGGAGGGAGATAATAAAGGAAAATGATGGAAGGGATGATTTTAACTATGACATAGTGTAAAAAACTTTTGTAAATGTAACAACATATACCCAGTACAACAGTACTCAATAAACAATATTTAAAAAAAGAAAAACCATACCACTCCAGCACACCTTCTGTGCGTTGAGTATTTTCAACAGAGGCTTGTGGAAAATATTTGCAAGAGCTGGCTTTGAACTGCGATCCTCCTGTTTCTACCTGCTGAGGTGAGAGAAATGCAGGTATACGTCACGGGCAAACAGCCCAAATTTCAGGTACATTACTATGGGTTTTTTATCACATACCGATCCATTCCTAAACAATATAGTGATTGGTGTTGGATGGTTTGGCTCTGTTTATTCTTTTCGGGGTTCACTGTACTTCTTTAATCTAAAGATTTATAGAACTTTGACAGGAGGTGTTGCTAAAAGGGTAGAGCAACTGCTTTGCAAGTGAAAAGCATTGAGTTTCAACGCCAGTATTACCAGTCCCAACAGTTCCACCAAAACCAAAAAAGTTTACGAAGATCTCTACTGAGGCATGGTATCACCCGATCCTAGGATGCTCAGGTCACCCGTGTGCTCAGGCCACGTGTGCCCCGTATATCGAGGACCCAAATAAAAGAGAAGTCTTCCACACGAGACAGTGGCACCTACCTCCAGCTTCTCCATGCTTGGCTGGCTGTGCTACCATAGCAAGAGGCCAGGCAGGAGCTGCCTCGGGAATGTGTATGTTGCAGTGGCTGGGATCCCACTGTGACATCACAACCAAGTCTGTCCTGATTGGTCAGACCACGTAAGCACTGCCTCTATGGCCCCTCTCCCTTCAGTCTCCAGCCATTTGTGTGGCAGTTTCCTGGCAAGAACTTGTGATCTGGGAATTGCTTTTCTCCTCCACGTTCCCTCCTCAGATCATTCAAGGTTCAACTGGCATGACATTTCTGACTTCTTCCAAACTACTCCCAATCTGGACCCCACACTTTGGAGGACAGGAAGGCTTTCACCTGGTGAGTACACAAACACCTCAAGCCCTTTGAAGGTAAATAAGCCAGGAAAACTCCCTGAACCTTGGATGAGGCAACTTCCTTCTCAGAACTACATCTCCCATCATCTGGGAGGGTATTCCCTTAACTGACCCAAAATATCACAGAGTGAGGGCCTGGGGCTGCCTTCCAGCCTACAGTGTTCCTAACTTGAACAAAACACGCAAAAGCACACACTGGCTGCCAAGAGCCTCAAGGTCACCACAAGAATTCACTTCCTAACGACACAGAAATTACTTCACTTTGATCTGAGAAGTACACAGGCACACACACGCTATAGCCAAGGAATGCTTAGGGTTCTCTAGTGACTGAAATGCTTACCACCTCTCGGAAGAATGGTAGATTTCAGGAACACCACAACCTATGGAATAAACATGAAACTCTCAGGAAGGACATCCAAATCTGCAATGGTTCTCTGAGGGACATCACAGTTCACCTTTCATTCATGGAACCCAAGACATAAAGTCAGTGCCACACAAGGCTGTTCCTCAAGTGACTTGGGGAAGGAACCTATATTCTACCAACCAGTGTTGGGAAACTAAACAACAAACATCCCACACACACTCACACACAGAGAATGAGTGACATACTAATATTTATCTTGTATGTGAATTTCTTACATTCTATGGAGTTAATTACAACTTTGTGCAAGACCAGAAGTCATAGAACATCACCCAGCCTTGTTCGTTCCATCTATTTCCTCCACGTTAATGATAGATTTTGATTCAAAGACACTTCTGCATGCCTAAGCAGCGGATACACTCAAAGAGTGTGAAACAATTGGTAATATGAGAATTTATGACAAATAGCAAAGAAATTAATACATGAACAAATGAGAAATATTAAGCACACAGACAAAGACAGACACATACACACAAGAAAGGCACACAGAAAGGTAGACACAGACACCCAGGAACCTGGCCTCTATTCAACGCAAGTCGAATGTTATCTGCAAAGGCTGAAATCCTGGCGTTACCCTACTGAGGCGACACTTTAAGCACTTTAGGAAGGATCAAACTTAGAAAAACCCAAGAAGTGACATCACTTCCAACATTGTCCTTGGAAGGAAGACATACTACCACCATTATGCCAAGGAACAACAAAAGGCTAATCGAGAGTCAGTGTCTGAAGCCATCACTTGAACTCAAATCACTTCTAGCAGGGTAACGAGGCACATACATATATGCATCGTGATAGCCTCACATACCCTGCACATATTCAAGGATCCCTGAATCTTTCCTCCTCAGTGAATTGATTACAGTTTACCTAGGGAGTAACAACACAGAGGAAAACCCAAAATTACTGCCTTCCGAAGGAGCATTCCTGACTGGCATTATTAGGAACACAGCATCCACGGACAATGATCCAGGAACTATTTTCAACCGCACATGCGGCCCCACACACAAACACACCCACACAATGAATGTGACCCATGAATATTAACTACTTTGTGTAAGTCAATTTCTGGGCTTTCATCAAAAAAAGTACCTTTCAGCAGAACCCATACTTATGAACACCTGGAAACACCGGTGAATGAGGTGAATTCCTTCCAACCTTCACTGCCTGTGCTTTGATGTACTCTGCAGATCAGAGAAGAATTTATATCAGATCAACAGGTGTCTGTGCTGTGCCTCCATGGAACCTTTTCCTCCCTTGCCAGTCCACTAGAACCACACCTTGAGATGACGTGGTGAGGAATAGAAGCAGAAACCAAGGCTCCAGAATGGGGAAATCTTTGCCAGGTATACATCTGACTGAAATTAATACCGAGAATATACTCAAAAACTAAATTCCCGTAAAAATCAGTGACCCAATGAAGAAATACACGAATGCACTTAACAGAGCTTGTTCCAAGGCAGAAGTCCAAAGGACCTACAACTACATAAAGAAATGCTCACCATCGCTCGTCAGAAAGAAAACAAAAATGAAAACCATACCAAGATTCCAAACCACTCCCATTGTAATGGCTATCAAGAATACAAACAACTAATGTTTTCAAGGATGTCTAAAAAAAAGGAACCCTCATATGCAGTTAGTGGGAATGCAAATTAGTACAACAACTGTGGAAAACAATATGGAGGCTTCTCGAAACTCAAAGTAGAATTGCTGTGTGATCCAGCATTATCATTCATAGGGATATACCTGAATGAATGCAAGCCAGGTAACAATACAGACACCTGCACATCCGTGTTTACTGCAGCATTACTCACAACAGCTAACATATGTAAACAGCCAAGATGCCTCACAACTGATACATGGATCCAAAACTGTGGCATTTACACACAATGGAATTTTATTCAGCCTTAAATAAGCATGAAATTTTGTTGTTTGCAGGTAAATGGATGGAACTAGAGAACATCACCTTAAGTTAAATTAGTCAGGTTGGGGAAACCAAAGGCCACATGTTTTTTCTCACACATGCACTAGAGACCTGACACACATACAAGCAGTAGTATGAACAACAGGTCTAAGGGGAGCTCATTTATGAGAGAGAGAGGGTAAAAGGAGGAGGTTAACCAGGTCAATATGGTTGTTGTACTTTCTGTAGAGGAATGCAGAATTTTAAAAACTTTTGAAACTACCATAAGAAGGAGAATAAAGTAGAAAAGCAAAAAATCGAGGGAATGACCCAATTTGTGTTATAACGTGTACATATATATATATGCATAGAGCTATATATGTATGAGCAAATGTCACAATGAAACATCCCGTATAGCTATCTCAATTAAACAAACAAAAACGTGCGGGTCACCAGTGGCTCACACCCGCAGTCCCTGTGACTCAGAAGGGAGAGATAAGGAAGATCTTGGTTCAAACACAGCTTGGGCAAATAGTTTGCAAGACCCTGTCTCAAAAACACCTATCACAAAAAAAGGGCTGGTGAACTGCCTCAAGGTAGAGTCCCTGAGTTCAAGCCCCAGTTCTGCCCCCCACACTAAAACAAAATAAACACAAAAAGGGATTTTTGGTAACAGAAATGGAAAATAGGTCCTGTATAGGGAGTTGTTACTTGTGGGAGGGGTGAGGAGATAAGGAAAGGGTGTAGGATATGGTATAAATATTATATACTCATGTATGAAAATGGAAAAACGAGACGTGATGAAACTATTCCAGGAATACGGTGAGAGAGAATAAAGGAGAACGTGGAGGGATGAATTCAACTATGGCATATTATAAGAACTTTGGCAAAAGTCACAATGTACCCCCACTACAGTAAGTTTGTTAAAACTCAGGAATGGAAAAAAAGTGTTTTTAATCATTGTGTTCATTTCACTGACCTTCACAGACAGAAGTTACACAACCAAACTTAATCGGCCAGTTTTCCCACAAACTAATACCCAAATGACTGACTATGCATGTTAGTTCTCATGACCTCATACCTCCTCACAAACATTATAGCACTGACATCACACTCACATCACCCAACAGCAGATGTGAGGAACAGAGCCCTGTGCTCCAAACACCTCTGAAAATAGCTGCACCAGCACAGGTAATCATTCAAACTCTCTGCATACATTTCCCTATCAAATAAGAAGGTTGGTCTAAATGACATATAAGGTCAGTTTGGCTTCTCCTATTCTACTAACATTTTGGGTCACTTTTGCTCAACTGGGCACTTCCCAAATGCCTGAGCCACAGAAAATGAGTGAATTATGTTTTCTTGTTTACTATGCTAAAAGTTGGAGGAATTTGTTACACACATATAGGTAACTAACACATGGAAGATGACAGGCCCATCTGCTAACTACTGGTGGCATCCAAGAGGGCTCCATAAACTCAGGGGCTTACACTGAAAGCCCAGGGGCATCTTGACATCTGCCCTGCAATAAAGCATCTATGGCCTCTGCAAAAATCCTACCAGTGCATTTGCTGGGGTGCTGACAAAAAATGCTTCAATGATACATACATGCTAAGGGACCCAGGGCTCATGAACTCGTCCTCAACTCAGTCACTGCTAGAAGCGGGGGTATGGGAGTTGTTTATCTCACAGAGAAAGATCTCTGATCAAACATGCTCCTTAACTCACCTGAGTTTGTGGAATCTGAAATTCCAGTTGAACAGAAACCATGTGGTAATTTCCTGATAATCTGTGTCACTGCATAACTTTCTTTTTATCTGTAAATTAGAAAAACAAGAATTTTCAATGGAATTTGATTCAGCCACAATAAAGAATGAGATTTTATCCTTTGCAGAGAAATGGATGGAAATGGAGATTATCTTAAGTGAAATTAGCCAGGTTCTGAAACCAAACACTGCATGTTTTCTCTCAGATGTAGAATACAGGCCCAATAAATATACAAAGAGTGCTATGAAAAACAACTCAATCTGACGGGGAGTCCCTAATGGGAGGGAGAACATTTAAAAGAACGAAGTTAAGAATGTGAATGTATTTTCTATACATCAAAAATGGAAGGGGAATAAAGTAAAAAGGACAACAGGAAGGGATGAAACAATTAGGATCATAAGACGTATGTACATGGAAATGTCACAGTGAAACTCCCTATAGACCTATCTTAAACAAAAAAATATCATTTTTTTTCAAAAGAAGAAAACAGACCCAGTCCCACCAAACACAAACATATAAACTAATAAAAAACACAACACAAGAAAGGAAACCTGGTCTTGTCTCGCGGTCAGTTACATTGGGAGCAGGGAGGATTATTAGTAAATGGTTGTGAGGGTGAATAGGATGGAAATATTGTGTACTCATGTATGAAAATGGAAACATGAGACCTGTGAAACTATTCCAGGAATAGGGAGGGAGATAATAAAGGAAAATGATGGAAGGGATGATTTTAACTATGACATAGTGTAAAAAACTTTTGTAAATGTAACAACATATACCCAGTACAACAGTACTCAATAAACAATATTTAAAAAAAGAAAAACCATACCACTCCAGCACACCTTCTGTGCGTTGAGTATTTTCAACAGAGGCTTGTGGAAAATATTTGCAAGAGCTGGCTTTGAACTGCGATCCTCCTGTTTCTACCTGCTGAGGTGAGAGAAATGCAGGTATACGTCACGGGCAAACAGCCCAAATTTCAGGTACATTACTATGGGTTTTTTATCACATACCGATCCATTCCTAAACAATATAGTGATTGGTGTTGGATGGTTTGGCTCTGTTTATTCTTTTCGGGGTTCACTGTACTTCTTTAATCTAAAGATTTATAGAACTTTGACAGGAGGTGTTGCTAAAAGGGTAGAGCAACTGCTTTGCAAGTGAAAAGCATTGAGTTTCAACGCCAGTATTACCAGTCCCAACAGTTCCACCAAAACCAAAAAAGTTTACGAAGATCTCTACTGAGGCATGGTATCACCCGATCCTAGGATGCTCAGGTCACCCGTGTGCTCAGGCCATGTGTGCCCCATATATCGAGGACCCAAATAAAAGAGAAGTCTTCCACACGAGACAGTGGCACCTACCTCCAGCTTCTCCATGCTTGGCTGGCTGTGCTACCATAGCAAGAGGCCAGGCAGGAGCTGCCTCGGGAATGTGTATGTTGCAGTGGCTGGGATCCCACTGTGACATCACAACCAAGTCTGTCCTGATTGGTCAGACCACGTAAGCACTGCCTCTATGGCCCCTCTCCCTTCAGTCTCCAGCCATTTGTGTGGCAGTTTCCTGGCAAGAACTTGTGATCTGGGAATTGCTTTTCTCCTCCACGTTCCCTCCTCAGATCATTCAAGGTTCAACTGGCATGACATTTCTGACTTCTTCCAAACTACTCCCAATCTGGACCCCACACTTTGGAGGACAGGAAGGCTTTCACCTGGTGAGTACACAAACACCTCAAGCCCTTTGAAGGTAAATAAGCCAGGAAAACTCCCTGAACCTTGGATGAGGCAACTTCCTTCTCAGAACTACATCTCCCATCATCTGGGAGGGTATTCCCTTAACTGACCCAAAATATCACAGAGTGAGGGCCTGGGGCTGTCTTCCAGCCTACAGTGTTCTTAACTTGAACAAAACACGCAAAAGCACACACTGGCTGCCAAGAGCCTCAAGGTGACCACAAGAATTCACTTCCTAACGACACAGAAATTACTTCACTTTGATCTGAGAAGTACACAGGCACACACACGCTATAGCCAAGGAATGCTTAGGGTTCTCTAGTGACTGAAATGCTTACCACCTCTCGGAAGAATGGCAGATTTCAGGAACACCACAACCTATGGAAGAAACATGAAACTCTCAGCAAGGACATCCAAATCTGCAATGGTTCTCTGAGGGACATCACAGTTCACCTTTCATTCATGGAACCGAAGACATAAAGTCAGTGCCACACAAGGCTGTTCCTCAAGTGACTCGGGGAAGGAACCTATATTCTACCAACCAGTGTTGGGAAACTAAACAACAAACATCCCACACACACTCACACACAGAGAATGAGTGACATACTAATATTTATCTTGTATGTGAATTTCTTACATTCTATGGAGTTAATTACAACTTTGTGCAAGACCAGAAGTCATAGAACATCACCCAGCCTTGTTCGTTCCATCTATTTCCTCCACGTTAATGATAGATTTTGATTCAAAGACACTTCTGCATGCGTAAGCAGCCGATACACTCAAAGAGTGTGAAACAATTGGTAATATGAGAATTTATGACAAATAGCAAAGAAATTAATACATGAACAAATGAGAAATATTAAGCACACAGACAAAGACAGACACATACACACAAGAAACGCACACAGAAAGGTAGACACAGACACCCAGGAACCTGGCCTCTATTCAACGCAAGTCGAATGTTATCTGCAAAGGCTGAAATCCTGGCGTTACCCTACTGAGGCGACACTTTAAGCACTTTAGGAAGGATCAAACTTAGAAAAACCCAAGAAGTGACATCACTTCCAACATTGTCCTTGGAAGGAAGACATACTACCACCATTATGCCAAGGAACAACTAAAGACTAATCGAGAGTCAGTGTCTGAAGCCATCACTTGAACTCAAATCACTTCTAGCAGGGTAACGAGGCACATACATATATGCATCGTGATAGCCTCACATACCCTGCACATATTCAAGGATCCCTGAATCTTTCCTCCTCAGTGAATTGATTACAGTTTACCTAGGGAGTAACAACACAGAGAAAAACCCAAAATTACTGCCTTCCGAAGGAGCATTCCTGACTGGCATTATTAGGACACAGCATCCACGGACAATGATCCAGGAACTATTTTCAACCGCACATGCGGCCCCACACACAAACACACCCACACAATGAATGTGACCCATGAATATTAACTACTTTGTGTAAGTCAATTTCTGGGCTTTCATCAAAAAAAGTACCTTTCAGCAGAACCCATACTTATGAACACCTGGAAACACCGGTGAATGAGGTGAATTCCTTCCAACCTTCACTGCCTGTGCTTTGATGTACTCTGCAGATCAGAGAAGAATTTATATCAGATCAACAGGTGTCTGTGCTGTGCCTCCATGGAACCTTTTCCTCCCTTGCCAGTCCACTAGAACCACACCTTGAGATGACGTGGTGAGGAATAGAAGCAGAAACCAAGGCTCCAGAATGGGGAAATCTTTGCCAGGTATACATCTGACTGAAATTAATACCGAGAATATACTCAAAAACTAAATTCCCGTAAAAATCAGTGACCCAATGAAGAAATACACGAATGAACTTAACAGAGCTTGTTCCAAGGCAGAAGTCCAAAGGACCTACAACTACATAAAGAAATGCTCACCATCGCTCGTCAGAAAGAAAACAAAAATGAAAACCATACCAAGATTCCAAACCACTCCCATTGTAATGGCTATCAAGAATACAAACAACTAATGTTTTCAAGGATGTCTAAAAAAAAGGAACCCTCATATGCAGTTAGTGGGAATGCAAATTAGTACAACAACTGTGGAAAACAATATGGAAGCTTCTCGAAACTCAAAGTAGAATTGCTGTGTGATCCAGCATTATCATTCATAGGGATATACCTGAATGAATGCAAGCCAGGTAACAATACAGACACCTGCACATCCGTGTTTACTGCAGCATTACTCACAACAGCTAACATATGTAAACGGCCAAGATGCCTCACAACTGATACATGGATCCAAAACTGTGGCATTTACACACAATGGAATTTTATTCAGCCTTAAATATGCATGAAATTTTGTTGTTTGCAGGTAAATGGATGGAACTAGAGAACATCACCTTAAGTTAAATTAGTCAGGTTGGGGAAACCAAAGGCCACATGTTTTTTCTCACACATGCACTAGAGACCTGACACACATACAAGCAGTAGTATGAACAACAGGTCTAAGGGGAGCTCATTTATGAGAGAGAGAGGGTAAAAGGAGGAGGTTAACCAGGTCAATATGGTTGTTGTACTTTCTGTAGAGGAATGCAGAATTTTAAAAACTTTTGAAACTACCATAAGAAGGAGAATAAAGTAGAAAAGCAAAAAATAGAGGGAATGACCCAATTTGTGTTATAACGTGTACATATATATATATATATATATGCATAGAGCTATATATGTATGAGCAAATGTCACAATGAAACATCCCGAATAGATATCTTAATTAAACAAACAAAAACGTGCGGGTCACCAGTGGCTCACACCCGCAGTCCCTGTGACTCAGAAGGGAGAGATAAGGAAGATCTTGATTCAAACACAGCTTGGGCAAATAGTTTGCAAGACCCTGTCTCAGAAACACCTATCACAAAAAAACGGCTGGTGAACTGCCTCAAGGTAGAGTCCCTGAGTTCAAGCCCCAGTTCTGCCCCCCACACTAAAACAAAATAAACACAAAAAGGGATTTTTGGTAACAGAAATGGAAAATAGGTCCTGTATAGGGAGTTGTTACTTGTGGGAGGGGTGAGGATATAAGGAAAGGGTGTAGGATATGGTATAAATATTATATACTCATGTATGAAAATGGAAAAACGAGACGTGATGAAACTATTCCAGGAATACGGTGAGAGAGAATAAAGGAGAATGTGGAGGGATGAATTCAACTATGGCATATTATAAGAACTTTGGCAAAAGTCACAATGTACCCCCACTACAGTAAGTTTGTTAAAACTCAGGAATGGAAAAAAGTGTTTTTAATCATTGTGTTCATTTCACTGACCTTCACAGACAGAAGTTACACAACCAAACTGAATCGGCCAGGTTTCCCACAAACTAACACCCAAATGACTGACTATGCATGTTAGTTCTCATGACCTCATACCTCCTCACAAACATTATAGCACTGACATCACACTCACATCACCCAACAGCAGATGTGAGGAACAGAGCCCTGTGCTCCAAACACCTCTGAAAATAGCTGCACCAGCACAGGTAATCATTCAAACTCTCTGCATACATTTCCCTATCAAATAAGAAGGTTGGTCTAAATGACATATAAGGTCAGTTTGGCTTCTCCTATTCTACTAACATTTTGGGTCACTTTTGCTCAACTGGGCACTTCCCAAATGCCTGACCCACAGAAAATGAGAGAATTATGTTTTCTTGTTTACTATGCTAAAAGTTGGAGGAATTTGTTACACACATATAGGTAACTAACACATGGAAGATGACAGGCCCATCTGCTAACTACTGGTGGCATCCAAGAGGCCTCCATAAACTCAGGGGCTTACACTGAAAGCCCAGGGGCATCTTGACATCTGCCCTGCAATAAAGCATCTATGGCCTCTGCAAAAATCCTACCAGTGCATTTGCTGGGGTGCTGACAAAAAATGCTTCAATGATACATACATGCTAAGGGACCCAGTGCTCATGAACTCGTCCTCAACTCAGTCACTGCTAGAAGCGGGGGTATGGGAGTTGTTTATCTCACAGAGAAAGATCTCTGATCAAACATGCTCCTTAACTCACCTGAGTTTGTGGAATCTGAAATTCCAGTGGAACAGAAACCATGTGGTAATTTCCTGATAATCTGTGTCACTGCATAACTTTCTTTTTATCTGTAAATTAGAAAAACAAGAATTTTCAATGGAATTTGATTCAGCCACAATAAAGAATGAGATTTTATCCTTTGCAGAGAAATGGATGGAAATGGAGATTATCTTAAGTGAAATTAGCCAGGTTCTGAAACCAAACACTGCATGTTTTCTCTCAGATGTAGAATATAGGCCCAATAAATATACAAAGAGTGCTATGAAAAACAACTCAATCTGACGGGGAGTCCCTAATGGGAGGGAGAACATTTCAAAGAACGAAGTTAAGAATGTGAATACGGTCGGTTGATGTATTTTCTATCCATCAAAAATGGAAGGGGAATAAAGTAAAAAGGACAACAGGAAGGGATGAAACAATTAGTATCATAAGACGTATGTACATGGAAATGTCACAGTGAAACTCCCTATAGACCTATCTTAAACACAAAAATATCATTTTTTTTTCAAAAGAAGAAAACAGACCCAGTCCCACCAAACACAAACATATAAACTAATAAAAAACACAACACAAGAAAGTAAACCTGGTCTTGTCTCGCGGTAAGTTACATTGGGAGCAGGGAGGATTATTAGTAAATGGTTGTGAGGGTGAATAGGATGGAAATATTGTGTACTCATGTATGAAAATGGAAACATGAGACCTGTGAAACTATTCCAGGAATAGGGAGGGAGATAATAAAGGAAAATGATGGAAGGGATGATTTTAACTATGACGTAGTGTAAAAAACTTTTGTAAATGTAACAACATATACCCAGTACAACAGTACTCAATAAACAATATTTAAAAAAAGAAAAACCATACCACTCCAGCACACCTTCTGTGCGTTGAGTATTTTCAACAGAGGCTTGTGGAAAATATTTGCAAGAGCTGGCTTTGAACTGCGATCCTCCTGTTTCTACCTGCTGAGGTGAGAGAAATGCAGGTATACGTCACGGGCAAACAGCCCAAATTTCAGGTACATTACTATGGGTTTTTTATCACATACCGATCCATTCCTAAACAATATAGTGATTGGTGTTGGATGGTTTGGCTCTGTTTATTCTTTTCGGGGTTCACTGTACTTCTTTAATCTAAAGATTTATAGAACTTTGACAGGAGGTGTTGCTAAAAGGGTAGAGCAACTGCTTTGCAAGTGAAAAGCATTGAGTTTCAACGCCAGTATTACCAGTCCCAACAGTTCCACCAAAACCAAAAAAGTTTACGAAGATCTCTACTGAGGCATGGTATCACCCGATCCTAGGATGCTCAGGTCACCCGTGTGCTCAGGCCACGTGTGCCCCGTATATCGAGGACCCAAATAAAAGAGAAGTCTTCCACACGAGACAGTGGCACCTACCTCCAGCTTCTCCATGCTTGGCTGGCTGTGCTACCATAGCAAGAGGCCAGGCAGGAGCTGCCTCGGGAATGTGTATGTTGCAGTGGCTGGGATCCCACTGTGACATCACAACCAAGTCTGTCCTGATTGGTCAGACCACGTAAGCACTGCCTCTATGGCCCCTCTCCCTTCAGTCTCCAGCCATTTGTGTGGCAGTTTCCTGGCAAGAACTTGTGATCTGGGAATTGCTTTTCTCCTCCACGTTCCCTCCTCAGATCATTCAAGGTTCAACTGGCATGACATTTCTGACTTCTTCCAAACTACTCCCAATCTGGACCCCACACTTTGGAGGACAGGAAGGCTTTCACCTGGTGAGTACACAAACACCTCAAGCCCTTTGAAGGTAAATAAGCCAGGAAAACTCCCTGAACCTTGGATGAGGCAACTTCCTTCTCAGAACTACATCTCCCATCATCTGGGAGGGTATTCCCTTAACTGACCCAAAATATCACAGAGTGAGGGCCTGGGGCTGCCTTCCAGCCTACAGTGTTCCTAACTTGAACAAAACACGCAAAAGCACACACTGGCTGCCAAGAGCCTCAAGGTCACCACAAGAATTCACTTCCTAACGACACAGAAATTACTTCACTTTGATCTGAGAAGTACACAGGCACACACACGCTATAGCCAAGGAATGCTTAGGGTTCTCTAGTGACTGAAATGCTTACCACCTCTCGGAAGAATGGTAGATTTCAGGAACACCACAACCTATGGAATAAACATGAAACTCTCAGGAAGGACATCCAAATCTGCAATGGTTCTCTGAGGGACATCACAGTTCACCTTTCATTCATGGAACCCAAGACATAAAGTCAGTGCCACACAAGGCTGTTCCTCAAGTGACTTGGGGAAGGAACCTATATTCTACCAACCAGTGTTGGGAAACTAAACAACAAACATCCCACACACACTCACACACAGAGAATGAGTGACATACTAATATTTATCTTGTATGTGAATTTCTTACATTCTATGGAGTTAATTACAACTTTGTGCAAGACCAGAAGTCATAGAACATCACCCAGCCTTGTTCGTTCCATCTATTTCCTCCACGTTAATGATAGATTTTGATTCAAAGACACTTCTGCATGCCTAAGCAGCGGATACACTCAAAGAGTGTGAAACAATTGGTAATATGAGAATTTATGACAAATAGCAAAGAAATTAATACATGAACAAATGAGAAATATTAAGCACACAGACAAAGACAGACACATACACACAAGAAAGGCACACAGAAAGGTAGACACAGACACCCAGGAACCTGGCCTCTATTCAACGCAAGTCGAATGTTATCTGCAAAGGCTGAAATCCTGGCGTTACCCTACTGAGGCGACACTTTAAGCACTTTAGGAAGGATCAAACTTAGAAAAACCCAAGAAGTGACATCACTTCCAACATTGTCCTTGGAAGGAAGACATACTACCACCATTATGCCAAGGAACAACAAAAGGCTAATCGAGAGTCAGTGTCTGAAGCCATCACTTGAACTCAAATCACTTCTAGCAGGGTAACGAGGCACATACATATATGCATCGTGATAGCCTCACATACCCTGCACATATTCAAGGATCCCTGAATCTTTCCTCCTCAGTGAATTGATTACAGTTTACCTAGGGAGTAACAACACAGAGGAAAACCCAAAATTACTGCCTTCCGAAGGAGCATTCCTGACTGGCATTATTAGGAACACAGCATCCACGGACAATGATCCAGGAACTATTTTCAACCGCACATGCGGCCCCACACACAAACACACCCACACAATGAATGTGACCCATGAATATTAACTACTTTGTGTAAGTCAATTTCTGGGCTTTCATCAAAAAAAGTACCTTTCAGCAGAACCCATACTTATGAACACCTGGAAACACCGGTGAATGAGGTGAATTCCTTCCAACCTTCACTGCCTGTGCTTTGATGTACTCTGCAGATCAGAGAAGAATTTATATCAGATCAACATGTGTCTGTGCTGTGCCTCCATGGAACCTTTTCCTCCCTTGCCAGTCCACTAGAACCACACCTTGAGATGACGTGGTGAGGAATAGAAGCAGAAACCAAGGCTCCAGAATGGGGAAATCTTTGCCAGGTATACATCTGACTGAAATTAATACCGAGAATATACTCAAAAACTAAATTCCCGTAAAAATCAGTGACCCAATGAAGAAATACACGAATGCACTTAACAGAGCTTGTTCCAAGGCAGAAGTCCAAAGGACCTACAACTACATAAAGAAATGCTCACCATCGCTCGTCAGAAAGAAAACAAAAATGAAAACCATACCAAGATTCCAAACCACTCCCATTGTAATGGCTATCAAGAATACAAACAACTAATGTTTTCAAGGATGTCTAAAAAAAAGGAACCCTCATATGCAGTTAGTGGGAATGCAAATTAGTACAACAACTGTGGAAAACAATATGGAGGCTTCTCGAAACTCAAAGTAGAATTGCTGTGTGATCCAGCATTATCATTCATAGGGATATACCTGAATGAATGCAAGCCAGGTAACAATACAGACACCTGCACATCCGTGTTTACTGCAGCATTACTCACAACAGCTAACATATGTAAACAGCCAAGATGCCTCACAACTGATACATGGATCCAAAACTGTGGCATTTACACACAATGGAATTTTATTCAGCCTTAAATAAGCATGAAATTTTGTTGTTTGCAGGTAAATGGATGGAACTAGAGAACATCACCTTAAGTTAAATTAGTCAGGTTGGGGAAACCAAAGGCCACATGTTTTTTCTCACACATGCACTAGAGACCTGACACACATACAAGCAGTAGTATGAACAACAGGTCTAAGGGGAGCTCATTTATGAGAGAGAGAGGGTAAAAGGAGGAGGTTAACCAGGTCAATATGGTTGTTGTACTTTCTGTAGAGGAATGCAGAATTTTAAAAACTTTTGAAACTACCATAAGAAGGAGAATAAAGTAGAAAAGCAAAAAATAGAGGGAATGACCCAATTTGTGTTATAACGTGTACATATATATATATGCATAGAGCTATATATGTATGAGCAAATGTCACAATGAAACATCCCGTATAGCTATCTCAATTAAACAAACAAAAACGTGCGGGTCACCAGTGGCTCACACCCGCAGTCCCTGTGACTCAGAAGGGAGAGATAAGGAAGATCTTGGTTCAAACACAGCTTGGGCAAATAGTTTGCAAGACCCTGTCTCAAAAACACCTATCACAAAAAAAGGGCTGGTGAACTGCCTCAAGGTAGAGTCCCTGAGTTCAAGCCCCAGTTCTGCCCCCCACACTAAAACAAAATAAACACAAAAAGGGATTTTTGGTAACAGAAATGGAAAATAGGTCCTGTATAGGGAGTTGTTACTTGTGGGAGGGGTGAGGATATAAGGAAAGGGTGTAGGATATGGTATAAATATTATATACTCATGTATGAAAATGGAAAAACGAGACGTGATGAAACTATTCCAGGAATACGGTGAGAGAGAATAAAGGAGAACGTGGAGGGATGAATTCAACTATGGCATATTATAAGAACTTTGGCAAAAGTCACAATGTACCCCCACTACAGTAAGTTTGTTAAAACTCAGGAATGGAAAAAAAGTGTTTTTAATCATTGTGTTCATTTCACTGACCTTCACAGACAGAAGTTACACAACCAAACTTAATCGGCCAGTTTTCCCACAAACTAATACCCAAATGACTGACTATGCATGTTAGTTCTCATGACCTCATACCTCCTCACAAACATTATAGCACTGACATCACACTCACATCACCCAACAGCAGATGTGAGGAACAGAGCCCTGTGCTCCAAACACCTCTGAAAATAGCTGCACCAGCACAGGTAATCATTCAAACTCTCTGCATACATTTCCCTATCAAATAAGAAGGTTGGTCTAAATGACATATAAGGTCAGTTTGGCTTCTCCTATTCTACTAACATTTTGGGTCACTTTTGCTCAACTGGGCACTTCCCAAATGCCTGAGCCACAGAAAATGAGTGAATTATGTTTTCTTGTTTACTATGCTAAAAGTTGGAGGAATTTGTTACACACATATAGGTAACTAACACATGGAAGATGACAGGCCCATCTGCTAACTACTGGTGGCATCCAAGAGGGCTCCATAAACTCAGGGGCTTACACTGAAAGCCCAGGGGCATCTTGACATCTGCCCTGCAATAAAGCATCTATGGCCTCTGCAAAAATCCTACCAGTGCATTTGCTGGGGTGCTGACAAAAAATGCTTCAATGATACATACATGCTAAGGGACCCAGGGCTCATGAACTCGTCCTCAACTCAGTCACTGCTAGAAGCGGGGGTATGGGAGTTGTTTATCTCACAGAGAAAGATCTCTGATCAAACATGCTCCTTAACTCACCTGAGTTTGTGGAATCTGAAATTCCAGTTGAACAGAAACCATGTGGTAATTTCCTGATAATCTGTGTCACTGCATAACTTTCTTTTTATCTGTAAATTAGAAAAACAAGAATTTTCAATGGAATTTGATTCAGCCACAATAAAGAATGAGATTTTATCCTTTGCAGAGAAATGGATGGAAATGGAGATTATCTTAAGTGAAATTAGCCAGGTTCTGAAACCAAACACTGCATGTTTTCTCTCAGATGTAGAATACAGGCCCAATAAATATACAAAGAGTGCTATGAAAAACAACTCAATCTGACGGGGAGTCCCTAATGGGAGGGAGAACATTTAAAAGAACGAAGTTAAGAATGTGAATGTATTTTCTATACATCAAAAATGGAAGGGGAATAAAGTAAAAAGGACAACAGGAAGGGATGAAACAATTAGGATCATAAGACGTATGTACATGGAAATGTCACAGTGAAACTCCCTATAGACCTATCTTAAACAAAAAAATATCATTTTTTTTCAAAAGAAGAAAACAGACCCAGTCCCACCAAACACAAACATATAAACTAATAAAAAACACAACACAAGAAAGGAAACCTGGTCTTGTCTCGCGGTCAGTTACATTGGGAGCAGGGAGGATTATTAGTAAATGGTTGTGAGGGTGAATAGGATGGAAATATTGTGTACTCATGTATGAAAATGGAAACATGAGACCTGTGAAACTATTCCAGGAATAGGGAGGGAGATAATAAAGGAAAATGATGGAAGGGATGATTTTAACTATGACATAGTGTAAAAAACTTTTGTAAATGTAACAACATATACCCAGTACAACAGTACTCAATAAACAATATTTAAAAAAAGAAAAACCATACCACTCCAGCACACCTTCTGTGCGTTGAGTATTTTCAACAGAGGCTTGTGGAAAATATTTGCAAGAGCTGGCTTTGAACTGCGATCCTCCTGTTTCTACCTGCTGAGGTGAGAGAAATGCAGGTATACGTCACGGGCAAACAGCCCAAATTTCAGGTACATTACTATGGGTTTTTTATCACATACCGATCCATTCCTAAACAATATAGTGATTGGTGTTGGATGGTTTGGCTCTGTTTATTCTTTTCGGGGTTCACTGTACTTCTTTAATCTAAAGATTTATAGAACTTTGACAGGAGGTGTTGCTAAAAGGGTAGAGCAACTGCTTTGCAAGTGAAAAGCATTGAGTTTCAACGCCAGTATTACCAGTCCCAACAGTTCCACCAAAACCAAAAAAGTTTACGAAGATCTCTACTGAGGCATGGTATCACCCGATCCTAGGATGCTCAGGTCACCCGTGTGTTCAGGCCATGTGTGCCCCATATATCGAGGACCCAAATAAAAGAGAAGTCTTCCACACGAGACAGTGGCACCTACCTCCAGCTTCTCCATGCTTGGCTGGCTGTGCTACCATAGCAAGAGGCCAGGCAGGAGCTGCCTCGGGAATGTGTATGTTGCAGTGGCTGGGATCCCACTGTGACATCACAACCAAGTCTGTCCTGATTGGTCAGACCACGTAAGCACTGCCTCTATGGCCCCTCTCCCTTCAGTCTCCAGCCATTTGTGTGGCAGTTTCCTGGCAAGAACTTGTGATCTGGGAATTGCTTTTCTCCTCCACGTTCCCTCCTCAGATCATTCAAGGTTCAACTGGCATGACATTTCTGACTTCTTCCAAACTACTCCCAATCTGGACCCCACACTTTGGAGGACAGGAAGGCTTTCACCTGGTGAGTACACAAACACCTCAAGCCCTTTGAAGGTAAATAAGCCAGGAAAACTCCCTGAACCTTGGATGAGGCAACTTCCTTCTCAGAACTACATCTCCCATCATCTGGGAGGGTATTCCCTTAACTGACCCAAAATATCACAGAGTGAGGGCCTGGGGCTGCCTTCCAGCCTACAGTGTTCCTAACTTGAACAAAACACGCAAAAGCACACACTGGCTGCCAAGAGCCTCAAGGTCACCACAAGAATTCACTTCCTAACGACACAGAAATTACTTCACTTTGATCTGAGAAGTACACAGGCACACACACGCTATAGCCAAGGAATGCTTAGGGTTCTCTAGTGACTGAAATGCTTACCACCTCTCGGAAGAATGGTAGATTTCAGGAACACCACAACCTATGGAATAAACATGAAACTCTCAGGAAGGACATCCAAATCTGCAATGGTTCTCTGAGGGACATCACAGTTCACCTTTCATTCATGGAACCCAAGACATAAAGTCAGTGCCACACAAGGCTGTTCCTCAAGTGACTTGGGGAAGGAACCTATATTCTACCAACCAGTGTTGGGAAACTAAACAACAAACATCCCACACACACTCACACACAGAGAATGAGTGACATACTAATATTTATCTTGTATGTGAATTTCTTACATTCTATGGAGTTAATTACAACTTTGTGCAAGACCAGAAGTCATAGAACATCACCCAGCCTTGTTCGTTCCATCTATTTCCTCCACGTTAATGATAGATTTTGATTCAAAGACACTTCTGCATGCCTAAGCAGCGGATACACTCAAAGAGTGTGAAACAATTGGTAATATGAGAATTTATGACAAATAGCAAAGAAATTAATACATGAACAAATGAGAAATATTAAGCACACAGACAAAGACAGACACATACACACAAGAAAGGCACACAGAAAGGTAGACACAGACACCCAGGAACCTGGCCTCTATTCAACGCAAGTCGAATGTTATCTGCAAAGGCTGAAATCCTGGCGTTACCCTACTGAGGCGACACTTTAAGCACTTTAGGAAGGATCAAACTTAGAAAAACCCAAGAAGTGACATCACTTCCAACATTGTCCTTGGAAGGAAGACATACTACCACCATTATGCCAAGGAACAACAAAAGGCTAATCGAGAGTCAGTGTCTGAAGCCATCACTTGAACTCAAATCACTTCTAGCAGGGTAACGAGGCACATACATATATGCATCGTGATAGCCTCACATACCCTGCACATATTCAAGGATCCCTGAATCTTTCCTCCTCAGTGAATTGATTACAGTTTACCTAGGGAGTAACAACACAGAGGAAAACCCAAAATTACTGCCTTCCGAAGGAGCATTCCTGACTGGCATTATTAGGAACACAGCATCCACGGACAATGATCCAGGAACTATTTTCAACCGCACATGCGGCCCCACACACAAACACACCCACACAATGAATGTGACCCATGAATATTAACTACTTTGTGTAAGTCAATTTCTGGGCTTTCATCAAAAAAAGTACCTTTCAGCAGAACCCATACTTATGAACACCTGGAAACACCGGTGAATGAGGTGAATTCCTTCCAACCTTCACTGCCTGTGCTTTGATGTACTCTGCAGATCAGAGAAGAATTTATATCAGATCAACATGTGTCTGTGCTGTGCCTCCATGGAACCTTTTCCTCCCTTGCCAGTCCACTAGAACCACACCTTGAGATGACGTGGTGAGGAATAGAAGCAGAAACCAAGGCTCCAGAATGGGGAAATCTTTGCCAGGTATACATCTGACTGAAATTAATACCGAGAATATACTCAAAAACTAAATTCCCGTAAAAATCAGTGACCCAATGAAGAAATACACGAATGCACTTAACAGAGCTTGTTCCAAGGCAGAAGTCCAAAGGACCTACAACTACATAAAGAAATGCTCACCATCGCTCGTCAGAAAGAAAACAAAAATGAAAACCATACCAAGATTCCAAACCACTCCCATTGTAATGGCTATCAAGAATACAAACAACTAATGTTTTCAAGGATGTCTCAAAAAAAGGAACCCTCATATGCAGTTAGTGGGAATGCAAATTAGTACAACAACTGTGGAAAACAATATGGAGGCTTCTCGAAACTCAAAGTAGAATTGCTGTGTGATCCAGCATTATCATTCATAGGGATATACCTGAATGAATGCAAGCCAGGTAACAATACAGACACCTGCACATCCGTGTTTACTGCAGCATTACTCACAACAGCTAACATATGTAAACAGCCAAGATGCCTCACAACTGATACATGGATCCAAAACTGTGGCATTTACACACAATGGAATTTTATTCAGCCTTAAATAAGCATGAAATTTTGTTGTTTGCAGGTAAATGGATGGAACTAGAGAACATCACCTTAAGTTAAATTAGTCAGGTTGGGGAAACCAAAGGCCACATGTTTTTTCTCACACATGCACTAGAGACCTGACACACATACAAGCAGTAGTATGAACAACAGGTCTAAGGGGAGCTCATTTATGAGAGAGAGAGGGTAAAAGGAGGAGGTTAACCAGGTCAATATGGTTGTTGTACTTTCTGTAGAGGAATGCAGAATTTTAAAAACTTTTGAAACTACCATAAGAAGGAGAATAAAGTAGAAAAGCAAAAAATCGAGGGAATGACCCAATTTGTGTTATAACGTGTACATATATATATATGCATAGAGCTATATATGTATGAGCAAATGTCACAATGAAACATCCCGTATAGCTATCTCAATTAAACAAACAAAAACGTGCGGGTCACCAGTGGCTCACACCCGCAGTCCCTGTGACTCAGAAGGGAGAGATAAGGAAGATCTTGGTTCAAACACAGCTTGGGCAAATAGTTTGCAAGACCCTGTCTCAAAAACACCTATCACAAAAAAAGGGCTGGTGAACTGCCTCAAGGTAGAGTCCCTGAGTTCAAGCCCCAGTTCTGCCCCCCACACTAAAACAAAATAAACACAAAAAGGGATTTTTGGTAACAGAAATGGAAAATAGGTCCTGTATAGGGAGTTGTTACTTGTGGGAGGGGTGAGGATATAAGGAAAGGGTGTAGGATATGGTATAAATATTATATACTCATGTATGAAAATGGAAAAACGAGACGTGATGAAACTATTCCAGGAATACGGTGAGAGAGAATAAAGGAGAACGTGGAGGGATGAATTCAACTATGGCATATTATAAGAACTTTGGCAAAAGTCACAATGTACCCCCACTACAGTAAGTTTGTTAAAACTCAGGAATGGAAAAAAAGTGTTTTTAATCATTGTGTTCATTTCACTGACCTTCACAGACAGAAGTTACACAACCAAACTTAATCGGCCAGTTTTCCCACAAACTAATACCCAAATGACTGACTATGCATGTTAGTTCTCATGACCTCATACCTCCTCACAAACATTATAGCACTGACATCACACTCACATCACCCAACAGCAGATGTGAGGAACAGAGCCCTGTGCTCCAAACACCTCTGAAAATAGCTGCACCAGCACAGGTAATCATTCAAACTCTCTGCATACATTTCCCTATCAAATAAGAAGGTTGGTCTAAATGACATATAAGGTCAGTTTGGCTTCTCCTATTCTACTAACATTTTGGGTCACTTTTGCTCAACTGGGCACTTCCCAAATGCCTGAGCCACAGAAAATGAGTGAATTATGTTTTCTTGTTTACTATGCTAAAAGTTGGAGGAATTTGTTACACACATATAGGTAACTAACACATGGAAGATGACAGGCCCATCTGCTAACTACTGGTGGCATCCAAGAGGGCTCCATAAACTCAGGGGCTTACACTGAAAGCCCAGGGGCATCTTGACATCTGCCCTGCAATAAAGCATCTATGGCCTCTGCAAAAATCCTACCAGTGCATTTGCTGGGGTGCTGACAAAAAATGCTTCAATGATACATACATGCTAAGGGACCCAGGGCTCATGAACTCGTCCTCAACTCAGTCACTGCTAGAAGCGGGGGTATGGGAGTTGTTTATCTCACAGAGAAAGATCTCTGATCAAACATGCTCCTTAACTCACCTGAGTTTGTGGAATCTGAAATTCCAGTTGAACAGAAACCATGTGGTAATTTCCTGATAATCTGTGTCACTGCATAACTTTCTTTTTATCTGTAAATTAGAAAAACAAGAATTTTCAATGGAATTTGATTCAGCCACAATAAAGAATGAGATTTTATCCTTTGCAGAGAAATGGATGGAAATGGAGATTATCTTAAGTGAAATTAGCCAGGTTCTGAAACCAAACACTGCATGTTTTCTCTCAGATGTAGAATACAGGCCCAATAAATATACAAAGAGTGCTATGAAAAACAACTCAATCTGACGGGGAGTCCCTAATGGGAGGGAGAACATTTAAAAGAACGAAGTTAAGAATGTGAATGTATTTTCTATACATCAAAAATGGAAGGGGAATAAAGTAAAAAGGACAACAGGAAGGGATGAAACAATTAGGATCATAAGACGTATGTACATGGAAATGTCACAGTGAAACTCCCTATAGACCTATCTTAAACAAAAAAATATCATTTTTTTTCAAAAGAAGAAAACAGACCCAGTCCCACCAAACACAAACATATAAACTAATAAAAAACACAACACAAGAAAGGAAACCTGGTCTTGTCTCGCGGTCAGTTACATTGGGAGCAGGGAGGATTATTAGTAAATGGTTGTGAGGGTGAATAGGATGGAAATATTGTGTACTCATGTATGAAAATGGAAACATGAGACCTGTGAAACTATTCCAGGAATAGGGAGGGAGATAATAAAGGAAAATGATGGAAGGGATGATTTTAACTATGACATAGTGTAAAAAACTTTTGTAAATGTAACAACATATACCCAGTACAACAGTACTCAATAAACAATATTTAAAAAAAGAAAAACCATACCACTCCAGCACACCTTCTGTGCGTTGAGTATTTTCAACAGAGGCTTGTGGAAAATATTTGCAAGAGCTGGCTTTGAACTGCGATCCTCCTGTTTCTACCTGCTGAGGTGAGAGAAATGCAGGTATACGTCACGGGCAAACAGCCCAAATTTCAGGTACATTACTATGGGTTTTTTATCACATACCGATCCATTCCTAAACAATATAGTGATTGGTGTTGGATGGTTTGGCTCTGTTTATTCTTTTCGGGGTTCACTGTACTTCTTTAATCTAAAGATTTATAGAACTTTGACAGGAGGTGTTGCTAAAAGGGTAGAGCAACTGCTTTGCAAGTGAAAAGCATTGAGTTTCAACGCCAGTATTACCAGTCCCAACAGTTCCACCAAAACCAAAAAAGTTTACGAAGATCTCTACTGAGGCATGGTATCACCCGATCCTAGGATGCTCAGGTCACCCGTGTGTTCAGGCCATGTGTGCCCCATATATCGAGGACCCAAATAAAAGAGAAGTCTTCCACACGAGACAGTGGCACCTACCTCCAGCTTCTCCATGCTTGGCTGGCTGTGCTACCATAGCAAGAGGCCAGGCAGGAGCTGCCTCGGGAATGTGTATGTTGCAGTGGCTGGGATCCCACTGTGACATCACAACCAAGTCTGTCCTGATTGGTCAGACCACGTAAGCACTGCCTCTATGGCCCCTCTCCCTTCAGTCTCCAGCCATTTGTGTGGCAGTTTCCTGGCAAGAACTTGTGATCTGGGAATTGCTTTTCTCCTCCACGTTCCCTCCTCAGATCATTCAAGGTTCAACTGGCATGACATTTCTGACTTCTTCCAAACTACTCCCAATCTGGACCCCACACTTTGGAGGACAGGAAGGCTTTCACCTGGTGAGTACACAAACACCTCAAGCCCTTTGAAGGTAAATAAGCCAGGAAAACTCCCTGAACCTTGGATGAGGCAACTTCCTTCTCAGAACTACATCTCCCATCATCTGGGAGGGTATTCCCTTAACTGACCCAAAATATCACAGAGTGAGGGCCTGGGGCTGTCTTCCAGCCTACAGTGTTCTTAACTTGAACAAAACACGCAAAAGCACACACTGGCTGCCAAGAGCCTCAAGGTGACCACAAGAATTCACTTCCTAACGACACAGAAATTACTTCACTTTGATCTGAGAAGTACACAGGCACACACACGCTATAGCCAAGGAATGCTTAGGGTTCTCTAGTGACTGAAATGCTTACCACCTCTCGGAAGAATGGCAGATTTCAGGAACACCACAACCTATGGAAGAAACATGAAACTCTCAGCAAGGACATCCAAATCTGCAATGGTTCTCTGAGGGACATCACAGTTCACCTTTCATTCATGGAACCGAAGACATAAAGTCAGTGCCACACAAGGCTGTTCCTCAAGTGACTCGGGGAAGGAACCTATATTCTACCAACCAGTGTTGGGAAACTAAACAACAAACATCCCACACACACTCACACACAGAGAATGAGTGACATACTAATATTTATCTTGTATGTGAATTTCTTACATTCTATGGAGTTAATTACAACTTTGTGCAAGACCAGAAGTCATAGAACATCACCCAGCCTTGTTCGTTCCATCTATTTCCTCCACGTTAATGATAGATTTTGATTCAAAGACACTTCTGCATGCGTAAGCAGCCGATACACTCAAAGAGTGTGAAACAATTGGTAATATGAGAATTTATGACAAATAGCAAAGAAATTAATACATGAACAAATGAGAAATATTAAGCACACAGACAAAGACAGACACATACACACAAGAAACGCACACAGAAAGGTAGACACAGACACCCAGGAACCTGGCCTCTATTCAACGCAAGTCGAATGTTATCTGCAAAGGCTGAAATCCTGGCGTTACCCTACTGAGGCGACACTTTAAGCACTTTAGGAAGGATCAAACTTAGAAAAACCCAAGAAGTGACATCACTTCCAACATTGTCCTTGGAAGGAAGACATACTACCACCATTATGCCAAGGAACAACTAAAGACTAATCGAGAGTCAGTGTCTGAAGCCATCACTTGAACTCAAATCACTTCTAGCAGGGTAACGAGGCACATACATATATGCATCGTGATAGCCTCACATACCCTGCACATATTCAAGGATCCCTGAATCTTTCCTCCTCAGTGAATTGATTACAGTTTACCTAGGGAGTAACAACACAGAGAAAAACCCAAAATTACTGCCTTCCGAAGGAGCATTCCTGACTGGCATTATTAGGACACAGCATCCACGGACAATGATCCAGGAACTATTTTCAACCGCACATGCGGCCCCACACACAAACACACCCACACAATGAATGTGACCCATGAATATTAACTACTTTGTGTAAGTCAATTTCTGGGCTTTCATCAAAAAAAGTACCTTTCAGCAGAACCCATACTTATGAACACCTGGAAACACCGGTGAATGAGGTGAATTCCTTCCAACCTTCACTGCCTGTGCTTTGATGTACTCTGCAGACCAGAGAAGAATTTATATCAGATCAACAGGTGTCTGTGCTGTGCCTCCATGGAACCTTTTCCTCCCTTGCCAGTCCACTAGAACCACACCTTGAGATGACGTGGTGAGGAATAGAAGCAGAAACCAAGGCTCCAGAATGGGGAAATCTTTGCCAGGTATACATCTGACTGAAATTAATACCGAGAATATACTCAAAAACTAAATTCCCATAAAAATCAGTGACCCAATGAAGAAATACACGAATGAACTTAACAGAGCTTGTTCCAAGGCAGAAGTCCAAAGGACCTACAACTACATAAAGAAATGCTCACCATCGCTCGTCAGAAAGAAAACAAAAATGAAAACCATACCAAGATTCCAAACCACTCCCATTGTAATGGCTATCAAGAATACAAACAACTAATGTTTTCAAGGATGTCTAAAAAAAAGGAACCCTCATATGCAGTTAGTGGGAATGCAAATTAGTACAACAACTGTGGAAAACAATATGGAAGCTTCTCGAAACTCAAAGTAGAATTGCTGTGTGATCCAGCATTATCATTCATAGGGATATACCTGAATGAATGCAAGCCAGGTAACAATACAGACACCTGCACATCCGTGTTTACTGCAGCATTACTCACAACAGCTAACATATGTAAACGGCCAAGATGCCTCACAACTGATACATGGATCCAAAACTGTGGCATTTACACACAATGGAATTTTATTCAGCCTTAAATATGCATGAAATTTTGTTGTTTGCAGGTAAATGGATGGAACTAGAGAACATCACCTTAAGTTAAATTAGTCAGGTTGGGGAAACCAAAGGCCACATGTTTTTTCTCACACATGCACTAGAGACCTGACACACATACAAGCAGTAGTATGAACAACAGGTCTAAGGGGAGCTCATTTATGAGAGAGAGAGGGTAAAAGGAGGAGGTTAACCAGGTCAATATGGTTGTTGTACTTTCTGTAGAGGAATGCAGAATTTTAAAAACTTTTGAAACTACCATAAGAAGGAGAATAAAGTAGAAAAGCAAAAAATAGAGGGAATGACCCAATTTGTGTTATAACGTGTACATATATATATATATATATATGCATAGAGCTATATATGTATGAGCAAATGTCACAATGAAACATCCCGAATAGATATCTTAATTAAACAAACAAAAACGTGCGGGTCACCAGTGGCTCACACCCGCAGTCCCTGTGACTCAGAAGGGAGAGATAAGGAAGATCTTGATTCAAACACAGCTTGGGCAAATAGTTTGCAAGACCCTGTCTCAGAAACACCTATCACAAAAAAACGGCTGGTGAACTGCCTCAAGGTAGAGTCCCTGAGTTCAAGCCCCAGTTCTGCCCCCCACACTAAAACAAAATAAACACAAAAAGGGATTTTTGGTAACAGAAATGGAAAATAGGTCCTGTATAGGGAGTTGTTACTTGTGGGAGGGGTGAGGATATAAGGAAAGGGTGTAGGATATGGTATAAATATTATATACTCATGTATGAAAATGGAAAAACGAGACGTGATGAAACTATTCCAGGAATACGGTGAGAGAGAATAAAGGAGAATGTGGAGGGATGAATTCAACTATGGCATATTATAAGAACTTTGGCAAAAGTCACAATGTACCCCCACTACAGTAAGTTTGTTAAAACTCAGGAATGGAAAAAAGTGTTTTTAATCATTGTGTTCATTTCACTGACCTTCACAGACAGAAGTTACACAACCAAACTGAATCGGCCAGGTTTCCCACAAACTAACACCCAAATGACTGACTATGCATGTTAGTTCTCATGACCTCATACCTCCTCACAAACATTATAGCACTGACATCACACTCACATCACCCAACAGCAGATGTGAGGAACAGAGCCCTGTGCTCCAAACACCTCTGAAAATAGCTGCACCAGCACAGGTAATCATTCAAACTCTCTGCATACATTTCCCTATCAAATAAGAAGGTTGGTCTAAATGACATATAAGGTCAGTTTGGCTTCTCCTATTCTACTAACATTTTGGGTCACTTTTGCTCAACTGGGCACTTCCCAAATGCCTGACCCACAGAAAATGAGAGAATTATGTTTTCTTGTTTACTATGCTAAAAGTTGGAGGAATTTGTTACACACATATAGGTAACTAACACATGGAAGATGACAGGCCCATCTGCTAACTACTGGTGGCATCCAAGAGGCCTCCATAAACTCAGGGGCTTACACTGAAAGCCCAGGGGCATCTTGACATCTGCCCTGCAATAAAGCATCTATGGCCTCTGCAAAAATCCTACCAGTGCATTTGCTGGGGTGCTGACAAAAAATGCTTCAATGATACATACATGCTAAGGGACCCAGTGCTCATGAACTCGTCCTCAACTCAGTCACTGCTAGAAGCGGGGGTATGGGAGTTGTTTATCTCACAGAGAAAGATCTCTGATCAAACATGCTCCTTAACTCACCTGAGTTTGTGGAATCTGAAATTCCAGTGGAACAGAAACCATGTGGTAATTTCCTGATAATCTGTGTCACTGCATAACTTTCTTTTTATCTGTAAATTAGAAAAACAAGAATTTTCAATGGAATTTGATTCAGCCACAATAAAGAATGAGATTTTATCCTTTGCAGAGAAATGGATGGAAATGGAGATTATCTTAAGTGAAATTAGCCAGGTTCTGAAACCAAACACTGCATGTTTTCTCTCAGATGTAGAATATAGGCCCAATAAATATACAAAGAGTGCTATGAAAAACAACTCAATCTGACGGGGAGTCCCTAATGGGAGGGAGAACATTTCAAAGAACGAAGTTAAGAATGTGAATACGGTCGGTTGATGTATTTTCTATCCATCAAAAATGGAAGGGGAATAAAGTAAAAAGGACAACAGGAAGGGATGAAACAATTAGTATCATAAGACGTATGTACATGGAAATGTCACAGTGAAACTCCCTATAGACCTATCTTAAACACAAAAATATCATTTTTTTTTCAAAAGAAGAAAACAGACCCAGTCCCACCAAACACAAACATATAAACTAATAAAAAACACAACACAAGAAAGTAAACCTGGTCTTGTCTCGCGGTAAGTTACATTGGGAGCAGGGAGGATTATTAGTAAATGGTTGTGAGGGTGAATAGGATGGAAATATTGTGTACTCATGTATGAAAATGGAAACATGAGACCTGTGAAACTATTCCAGGAATAGGGAGGGAGATAATAAAGGAAAATGATGGAAGGGATGATTTTAACTATGACATAGTGTAAAAAACTTTTGTAAATGTAACAACATATACCCAGTACAACAGTACTCAATAAACAATATTTAAAAAAAGAAAAACCATACCACTCCAGCACACCTTCTGTGCGTTGAGTATTTTCAACAGAGGCTTGTGGAAAATATTTGCAAGAGCTGGCTTTGAACTGCGATCCTCCTGTTTCTACCTGCTGAGGTGAGAGAAATGCAGGTATACGTCACGGGCAAACAGCCCAAATTTCAGGTACATTACTATGGGTTTTTTATCACATACCGATCCATTCCTAAACAATATAGTGATTGGTGTTGGATGGTTTGGCTCTGTTTATTCTTTTCGGGGTTCACTGTACTTCTTTAATCTAAAGATTTATAGAACTTTGACAGGAGGTGTTGCTAAAAGGGTAGAGCAACTGCTTTGCAAGTGAAAAGCATTGAGTTTCAACGCCAGTATTACCAGTCCCAACAGTTCCACCAAAACCAAAAAAGTTTACGAAGATCTCTACTGAGGCATGGTATCACCCGATCCTAGGATGCTCAGGTCACCCGTGTGCTCAGGCCACGTGTGCCCCGTATATCGAGGACCCAAATAAAAGAGAAGTCTTCCACACGAGACAGTGGCACCTACCTCCAGCTTCTCCATGCTTGGCTGGCTGTGCTACCATAGCAAGAGGCCAGGCAGGAGCTGCCTCGGGAATGTGTATGTTGCAGTGGCTGGGATCCCACTGTGACATCACAACCAAGTCTGTCCTGATTGGTCAGACCACGTAAGCACTGCCTCTATGGCCCCTCTCCCTTCAGTCTCCAGCCATTTGTGTGGCAGTTTCCTGGCAAGAACTTGTGATCTGGGAATTGCTTTTCTCCTCCACGTTCCCTCCTCAGATCATTCAAGGTTCAACTGGCATGACATTTCTGACTTCTTCCAAACTACTCCCAATCTGGACCCCACACTTTGGAGGACAGGAAGGCTTTCACCTGGTGAGTACACAAACACCTCAAGCCCTTTGAAGGTAAATAAGCCAGGAAAACTCCCTGAACCTTGGATGAGGCAACTTCCTTCTCAGAACTACATCTCCCATCATCTGGGAGGGTATTCCCTTAACTGACCCAAAATATCACAGAGTGAGGGCCTGGGGCTGCCTTCCAGCCTACAGTGTTCCTAACTTGAACAAAACACGCAAAAGCACACACTGGCTGCCAAGAGCCTCAAGGTCACCACAAGAATTCACTTCCTAACGACACAGAAATTACTTCACTTTGATCTGAGAAGTACACAGGCACACACACGCTATAGCCAAGGAATGCTTAGGGTTCTCTAGTGACTGAAATGCTTACCACCTCTCGGAAGAATGGTAGATTTCAGGAACACCACAACCTATGGAATAAACATGAAACTCTCAGGAAGGACATCCAAATCTGCAATGGTTCTCTGAGGGACATCACAGTTCACCTTTCATTCATGGAACCCAAGACATAAAGTCAGTGCCACACAAGGCTGTTCCTCAAGTGACTTGGGGAAGGAACCTATATTCTACCAACCAGTGTTGGGAAACTAAACAACAAACATCCCACACACACTCACACACAGAGAATGAGTGACATACTAATATTTATCTTGTATGTGAATTTCTTACATTCTATGGAGTTAATTACAACTTTGTGCAAGACCAGAAGTCATAGAACATCACCCAGCCTTGTTCGTTCCATCTATTTCCTCCACGTTAATGATAGATTTTGATTCAAAGACACTTCTGCATGCCTAAGCAGCGGATACACTCAAAGAGTGTGAAACAATTGGTAATATCAGAATTTATGACAAATAGCAAAGAAATTAATACATGAACAAATGAGAAATATTAAGCACACAGACAAAGACAGACACATACACACAAGAAAGGCACACAGAAAGGTAGACACAGACACCCAGGAACCTGGCCTCTATTCAACGCAAGTCGAATGTTATCTGCAAAGGCTGAAATCCTGGCGTTACCCTACTGAGGCGACACTTTAAGCACTTTAGGAAGGATCAAACTTAGAAAAACCCAAGAAGTGACATCACTTCCAACATTGTCCTTGGAAGGAAGACATACTACCACCATTATGCCAAGGAACAACAAAAGGCTAATCGAGAGTCAGTGTCTGAAGCCATCACTTGAACTCAAATCACTTCTAGCAGGGTAACGAGGCACATACATATATGCATCGTGATAGCCTCACATACCCTGCACATATTCAAGGATCCCTGAATCTTTCCTCCTCAGTGAATTGATTACAGTTTACCTAGGGAGTAACAACACAGAGGAAAACCCAAAATTACTGCCTTCCGAAGGAGCATTCCTGACTGGCATTATTAGGAACACAGCATCCACGGACAATGATCCAGGAACTATTTTCAACCGCACATGCGGCCCCACACACAAACACACCCACACAATGAATGTGACCCATGAATATTAACTACTTTGTGTAAGTCAATTTCTGGGCTTTCATCAAAAAAAGTACCTTTCAGCAGAACCCATACTTATGAACACCTGGAAACACCGGTGAATGAGGTGAATTCCTTCCAACCTTCACTGCCTGTGCTTTGATGTACTCTGCAGATCAGAGAAGAATTTATATCAGATCAACAGGTGTCTGTGCTGTGCCTCCATGGAACCTTTTCCTCCCTTGCCAGTCCACTAGAACCACACCTTGAGATGACGTGGTGAGGAATAGAAGCAGAAACCAAGGCTCCAGAATGGGGAAATCTTTGCCAGGTATACATCTGACTGAAATTAATACCGAGAATATACTCAAAAACTAAATTCCCGTAAAAATCAGTGACCCAATGAAGAAATACACGAATGCACTTAACAGAGCTTGTTCCAAGGCAGAAGTCCAAAGGACCTACAACTACATAAAGAAATGCTCACCATCGCTCGTCAGAAAGAAAACAAAAATGAAAACCATACCAAGATTCCAAACCACTCCCATTGTAATGGCTATCAAGAATACAAACAACTAATGTTTTCAAGGATGTCTAAAAAAAAGGAACCCTCATATGCAGTTAGTGGGAATGCAAATTAGTACAACAACTGTGGAAAACAATATGGAGGCTTCTCGAAACTCAAAGTAGAATTGCTGTGTGATCCAGCATTATCATTCATAGGGATATACCTGAATGAATGCAAGCCAGGTAACAATACAGACACCTGCACATCCGTGTTTACTGCAGCATTACTCACAACAGCTAACATATGTAAACAGCCAAGATGCCTCACAACTGATACATGGATCCAAAACTGTGGCATTTACACACAATGGAATTTTATTCAGCCTTAAATAAGCATGAAATTTTGTTGTTTGCAGGTAAATGGATGGAACTAGAGAACATCACCTTAAGTTAAATTAGTCAGGTTGGGGAAACCAAAGGCCACATGTTTTTTCTCACACATGCACTAGAGACCTGACACACATACAAGCAGTAGTATGAACAACAGGTCTAAGGGGAGCTCATTTATGAGAGAGAGAGGGTAAAAGGAGGAGGTTAACCAGGTCAATATGGTTGTTGTACTTTCTGTAGAGGAATGCAGAATTTTAAAAACTTTTGAAACTACCATAAGAAGGAGAATAAAGTAGAAAAGCAAAAAATCGAGGGAATGACCCAATTTGTGTTATAACGTGTACATATATATATATGCATAGAGCTATATATGTATGAGCAAATGTCACAATGAAACATCCCGTATAGCTATCTCAATTAAACAAACAAAAACGTGCGGGTCACCAGTGGCTCACACCCGCAGTCCCTGTGACTCAGAAGGGAGAGATAAGGAAGATCTTGGTTCAAACACAGCTTGGGCAAATAGTTTGCAAGACCCTGTCTCAAAAACACCTATCACAAAAAAAGGGCTGGTGAACTGCCTCAAGGTAGAGTCCCTGAGTTCAAGCCCCAGTTCTGCCCCCCACACTAAAACAAAATAAACACAAAAAGGGATTTTTGGTAACAGAAATGGAAAATAGGTCCTGTATAGGGAGTTGTTACTTGTGGGAGGGGTGAGGAGATAAGGAAAGGGTGTAGGATATGGTATAAATATTATATACTCATGTATGAAAATGGAAAAACGAGACGTGATGAAACTATTCCAGGAATACGGTGAGAGAGAATAAAGGAGAACGTGGAGGGATGAATTCAACTATGGCATATTATAAGAACTTTGGCAAAAGTCACAATGTACCCCCACTACAGTAAGTTTGTTAAAACTCAGGAATGGAAAAAAAGTGTTTTTAATCATTGTGTTCATTTCACTGACCTTCACAGACAGAAGTTACACAACCAAACTTAATCGGCCAGTTTTCCCACAAACTAATACCCAAATGACTGACTATGCATGTTAGTTCTCATGACCTCATACCTCCTCACAAACATTATAGCACTGACATCACACTCACATCACCCAACAGCAGATGTGAGGAACAGAGCCCTGTGCTCCAAACACCTCTGAAAATAGCTGCACCAGCACAGGTAATCATTCAAACTCTCTGCATACATTTCCCTATCAAATAAGAAGGTTGGTCTAAATGACATATAAGGTCAGTTTGGCTTCTCCTATTCTACTAACATTTTGGGTCACTTTTGCTCAACTGGGCACTTCCCAAATGCCTGACCCACAGAAAATGAGTGAATTATGTTTTCTTGTTTACTATGCTAAAAGTTGGAGGAATTTGTTACACACATATAGGTAACTAACACATGGAAGATGACAGGCCCATCTGCTAACTACTGGTGGCATCCAAGAGGGCTCCATAAACTCAGGGGCTTACACTGAAAGCCCAGGGGCATCTTGACATCTGCCCTGCAATAAAGCATCTATGGCCTCTGCAAAAATCCTACCAGTGCATTTGCTGGGGTGCTGACAAAAAATGCTTCAATGATACATACATGCTAAGGGACCCAGGGCTCATGAACTCGTCCTCAACTCAGTCACTGCTAGAAGCGGGGGTATGGGAGTTGTTTATCTCACAGAGAAAGATCTCTGATCAAACATGCTCCTTAACTCACCTGAGTTTGTGGAATCTGAAATTCCAGTTGAACAGAAACCATGTGGTAATTTCCTGATAATCTGTGTCACTGCATAACTTTCTTTTTATCTGTAAATTAGAAAAACAAGAATTTTCAATGGAATTTGATTCAGCCACAATAAAGAATGAGATTTTATCCTTTGCAGAGAAATGGATGGAAATGGAGATTATCTTAAGTGAAATTAGCCAGGTTCTGAAACCAAACACTGCATGTTTTCTCTCAGATGTAGAATACAGGCCCAATAAATATACAAAGAGTGCTATGAAAAACAACTCAATCTGACGGGGAGTCCCTAATGGGAGGGAGAACATTTAAAAGAACGAAGTTAAGAATGTGAATGTATTTTCTATACATCAAAAATGGAAGGGGAATAAAGTAAAAAGGACAACAGGAAGGGATGAAACAATTAGGATCATAAGACGTATGTACATGGAAATGTCACAGTGAAACTCCCTATAGACCTATCTTAAACAAAAAAATATCATTTTTTTTCAAAAGAAGAAAACAGACCCAGTCCCACCAAACACAAACATATAAACTAATAAAAAACACAACACAAGAAAGGAAACCTGGTCTTGTCTCGCGGTCAGTTACATTGGGAGCAGGGAGGATTATTAGTAAATGGTTGTGAGGGTGAATAGGATGGAAATATTGTGTACTCATGTATGAAAATGGAAACATGAGACCTGTGAAACTATTCCAGGAATAGGGAGGGAGATAATAAAGGAAAATGATGGAAGGGATGATTTTAACTATGACATAGTGTAAAAAACTTTTGTAAATGTAACAACATATACCCAGTACAACAGTACTCAATAAACAATATTTAAAAAAAGAAAAACCATACCACTCCAGCACACCTTCTGTGCGTTGAGTATTTTCAACAGAGGCTTGTGGAAAATATTTGCAAGAGCTGGCTTTGAACTGCGATCCTCCTGTTTCTACCTGCTGAGGTGAGAGAAATGCAGGTATACGTCACGGGCAAACAGCCCAAATTTCAGGTACATTACTATGGGTTTTTTATCACATACCGATCCATTCCTAAACAATATAGTGATTGGTGTTGGATGGTTTGGCTCTGTTTATTCTTTTCGGGGTTCACTGTACTTCTTTAATCTAAAGATTTATAGAACTTTGACAGGAGGTGTTGGTAAAAGGGTAGAGCAACTGCTTTGCAAGTGAAAAGCATTGAGTTTCAACGCCAGTATTACCAGTCCCAACAGTTCCACCAAAACCAAAAAAGTTTACGAAGATCTCTACTGAGGCATGGTATCACCCGATCCTAGGATGCTCAGGTCACCCGTGTGCTCAGGCCATGTGTGCCCCATATATCGAGGACCCAAATAAAAGAGAAGTCTTCCACACGAGACAGTGGCACCTACCTCCAGCTTCTCCATGCTTGGCTGGCTGTGCTACCATAGCAAGAGGCCAGGCAGGAGCTGCCTCGGGAATGTGTATGTTGCAGTGGCTGGGATCCCACTGTGACATCACAACCAAGTCTGTCCTGATTGGTCAGACCACGTAAGCACTGCCTCTATGGCCCCTCTCCCTTCAGTCTCCAGCCATTTGTGTGGCAGTTTCCTGGCAAGAACTTGTGATCTGGGAATTGCTTTTCTCCTCCACGTTCCCTCCTCAGATCATTCAAGGTTCAACTGGCATGACATTTCTGACTTCTTCCAAACTACTCCCAATCTGGACCCCACACTTTGGAGGACAGGAAGGCTTTCACCTGGTGAGTACACAAACACCTCAAGCCCTTTGAAGGTAAATAAGCCAGGAAAACTCCCTGAACCTTGGATGAGGCAACTTCCTTCTCAGAACTACATCTCCCATCATCTGGGAGGGTATTCCCTTAACTGACCCAAAATATCACAGAGTGAGGGCCTGGGGCTGTCTTCCAGCCTACAGTGTTCTTAACTTGAACAAAACACGCAAAAGCACACACTGGCTGCCAAGAGCCTCAAGGTGACCACAAGAATTCACTTCCTAACGACACAGAAATTACTTCACTTTGATCTGAGAAGTACACAGGCACACACACGCTATAGCCAAGGAATGCTTAGGGTTCTCTAGTGACTGAAATGCTTACCACCTCTCGGAAGAATGGCAGATTTCAGGAACACCACAACCTATGGAAGAAACATGAAACTCTCAGCAAGGACATCCAAATCTGCAATGGTTCTCTGAGGGACATCACAGTTCACCTTTCATTCATGGAACCGAAGACATAAAGTCAGTGCCACACAAGGCTGTTCCTCAAGTGACTCGGGGAAGGAACCTATATTCTACCAACCAGTGTTGGGAAACTAAACAACAAACATCCCACACACACTCACACACAGAGAATGAGTGACATACTAATATTTATCTTGTATGTGAATTTCTTACATTCTATGGAGTTAATTACAACTTTGTGCAAGACCAGAAGTCATAGAACATCACCCAGCCTTGTTCGTTCCATCTATTTCCTCCACGTTAATGATAGATTTTGATTCAAAGACACTTCTGCATGCGTAAGCAGCCGATACACTCAAAGAGTGTGAAACAATTGGTAATATGAGAATTTATGACAAATAGCAAAGAAATTAATACATGAACAAATGAGAAATATTAAGCACACAGACAAAGACAGACACATACACACAAGAAACGCACACAGAAAGGTAGACACAGACACCCAGGAACCTGGCCTCTATTCAACGCAAGTCGAATGTTATCTGCAAAGGCTGAAATCCTGGCGTTACCCTACTGAGGCGACACTTTAAGCACTTTAGGAAGGATCAAACTTAGAAAAACCCAAGAAGTGACATCACTTCCAACATTGTCCTTGGAAGGAAGACATACTACCACCATTATGCCAAGGAACAACTAAAGACTAATCGAGAGTCAGTGTCTGAAGCCATCACTTGAACTCAAATCACTTCTAGCAGGGTAACGAGGCACATACATATATGCATCGTGATAGCCTCACATACCCTGCACATATTCAAGGATCCCTGAATCTTTCCTCCTCAGTGAATTGATTACAGTTTACCTAGGGAGTAACAACACAGAGAAAAACCCAAAATTACTGCCTTCCGAAGGAGCATTCCTGACTGGCATTATTAGGACACAGCATCCACGGACAATGATCCAGGAACTATTTTCAACCGCACATGCGGCCCCACACACAAACACACCCACACAATGAATGTGACCCATGAATATTAACTACTTTGTGTAAGTCAATTTCTGGGCTTTCATCAAAAAAAGTACCTTTCAGCAGAACCCATACTTATGAACACCTGGAAACACCGGTGAATGAGGTGAATTCCTTCCAACCTTCACTGCCTGTGCTTTGATGTACTCTGCAGACCAGAGAAGAATTTATATCAGATCAACAGGTGTCTGTGCTGTGCCTCCATGGAACCTTTTCCTCCCTTGCCAGTCCACTAGAACCACACCTTGAGATGACGTGGTGAGGAATAGAAGCAGAAACCAAGGCTCCAGAATGGGGAAATCTTTGCCAGGTATACATCTGACTGAAATTAATACCGAGAATATACTCAAAAACTAAATTCCCATAAAAATCAGTGACCCAATGAAGAAATACACGAATGAACTTAACAGAGCTTGTTCCAAGGCAGAAGTCCAAAGGACCTACAACTACATAAAGAAATGCTCACCATCGCTCGTCAGAAAGAAAACAAAAATGAAAACCATACCAAGATTCCAAACCACTCCCATTGTAATGGCTATCAAGAATACAAACAACTAATGTTTTCAAGGATGTCTAAAAAAAAGGAACCCTCATATGCAGTTAGTGGGAATGCAAATTAGTACAACAACTGTGGAAAACAATATGGAAGCTTCTCGAAACTCAAAGTAGAATTGCTGTGTGATCCAGCATTATCATTCATAGGGATATACCTGAATGAATGCAAGCCAGGTAACAATACAGACACCTGCACATCCGTGTTTACTGCAGCATTACTCACAACAGCTAACATATGTAAACGGCCAAGATGCCTCACAACTGATACATGGATCCAAAACTGTGGCATTTACACACAATGGAATTTTATTCAGCCTTAAATATGCATGAAATTTTGTTGTTTGCAGGTAAATGGATGGAACTAGAGAACATCACCTTAAGTTAAATTAGTCAGGTTGGGGAAACCAAAGGCCACATGTTTTTTCTCACACATGCACTAGAGACCTGACACACATACAAGCAGTAGTATGAACAACAGGTCTAAGGGGAGCTCATTTATGAGAGAGAGAGGGTAAAAGGAGGAGGTTAACCAGGTCAATATGGTTGTTGTACTTTCTGTAGAGGAATGCAGAATTTTAAAAACTTTTGAAACTACCATAAGAAGGAGAATAAAGTAGAAAAGCAAAAAATAGAGGGAATGACCCAATTTGTGTTATAACGTGTACATATATATATATATATATATGCATAGAGCTATATATGTATGAGCAAATGTCACAATGAAACATCCCGAATAGATATCTTAATTAAACAAACAAAAACGTGCGGGTCACCAGTGGCTCACACCCGCAGTCCCTGTGACTCAGAAGGGAGAGATAAGGAAGATCTTGATTCAAACACAGCTTGGGCAAATAGTTTGCAAGACCCTGTCTCAGAAACACCTATCACAAAAAAACGGCTGGTGAACTGCCTCAAGGTAGAGTCCCTGAGTTCAAGCCCCAGTTCTGCCCCCCACACTAAAACAAAATAAACACAAAAAGGGATTTTTGGTAACAGAAATGGAAAATAGGTCCTGTATAGGGAGTTGTTACTTGTGGGAGGGGTGAGGATATAAGGAAAGGGTGTAGGATATGGTATAAATATTATATACTCATGTATGAAAATGGAAAAACGAGACGTGATGAAACTATTCCAGGAATACGGTGAGAGAGAATAAAGGAGAATGTGGAGGGATGAATTCAACTATGGCATATTATAAGAACTTTGGCAAAAGTCACAATGTACCCCCACTACAGTAAGTTTGTTAAAACTCAGGAATGGAAAAAAGTGTTTTTAATCATTGTGTTCATTTCACTGACCTTCACAGACAGAAGTTACACAACCAAACTGAATCGGCCAGGTTTCCCACAAACTAACACCCAAATGACTGACTATGCATGTTAGTTCTCATGACCTCATACCTCCTCACAAACATTATAGCACTGACATCACACTCACATCACCCAACAGCAGATGTGAGGAACAGAGCCCTGTGCTCCAAACACCTCTGAAAATAGCTGCACCAGCACAGGTAATCATTCAAACTCTCTGCATACATTTCCCTATCAAATAAGAAGGTTGGTCTAAATGACATATAAGGTCAGTTTGGCTTCTCCTATTCTACTAACATTTTGGGTCACTTTTGCTCAACTGGGCACTTCCCAAATGCCTGACCCACAGAAAATGAGAGAATTATGTTTTCTTGTTTACTATGCTAAAAGTTGGAGGAATTTGTTACACACATATAGGTAACTAACACATGGAAGATGACAGGCCCATCTGCTAACTACTGGTGGCATCCAAGAGGCCTCCATAAACTCAGGGGCTTACACTGAAAGCCCAGGGGCATCTTGACATCTGCCCTGCAATAAAGCATCTATGGCCTCTGCAAAAATCCTACCAGTGCATTTGCTGGGGTGCTGACAAAAAATGCTTCAATGATACATACATGCTAAGGGACCCAGTGCTCATGAACTCGTCCTCAACTCAGTCACTGCTAGAAGCGGGGGTATGGGAGTTGTTTATCTCACAGAGAAAGATCTCTGATCAAACATGCTCCTTAACTCACCTGAGTTTGTGGAATCTGAAATTCCAGTGGAACAGAAACCATGTGGTAATTTCCTGATAATCTGTGTCACTGCATAACTTTCTTTTTATCTGTAAATTAGAAAAACAAGAATTTTCAATGGAATTTGATTCAGCCACAATAAAGAATGAGATTTTATCCTTTGCAGAGAAATGGATGGAAATGGAGATTATCTTAAGTGAAATTAGCCAGGTTCTGAAACCAAACACTGCATGTTTTCTCTCAGATGTAGAATATAGGCCCAATAAATATACAAAGAGTGCTATGAAAAACAACTCAATCTGACGGGGAGTCCCTAATGGGAGGGAGAACATTTCAAAGAACGAAGTTAAGAATGTGAATACGGTCGGTTGATGTATTTTCTATCCATCAAAAATGGAAGGGGAATAAAGTAAAAAGGACAACAGGAAGGGATGAAACAATTAGTATCATAAGACGTATGTACATGGAAATGTCACAGTGAAACTCCCTATAGACCTATCTTAAACACAAAAATATCATTTTTTTTCAAAAGAAGAAAACAGACCCAGTCCCACCAAACACAAACATATAAACTAATAAAAAACACAACACAAGAAAGTAAACCTGGTCTTGTCTCGCGGTAAGTTACATTGGGAGCAGGGAGGATTATTAGTAAATGGTTGTGAGGGTGAATAGGATGGAAATATTGTGTACTCATGTATGAAAATGGAAACATGAGACCTGTGAAACTATTCCAGGAATAGGGAGGGAGATAATAAAGGAAAATGATGGAAGGGATGATTTTAACTATGACATAGTGTAAAAAACTTTTGTAAATGTAACAACATATACCCAGTACAACAGTACTCAATAAACAATATTTCAAAAAAGAAAAACCATACCACTCCAGCACACCTTCTGTGCGTTGAGTATTTTCAACAGAGGCTTGTGGAAAATATTTGCAAGAGCTGGCTTTGAACTGCGATCCTCCTGTTTCTACCTGCTGAGGTGAGAGAAATGCAGGTATACGTCACGGGCAAACAGCCCAAATTTCAGGTACATTACTATGGGTTTTTTATCACATACCGATCCATTCCTAAATAATATAGTGATTGGTGTTGGATGGTTTGGCTCTGTTTATTCTTTTCGGGGTTCACTGTACTTCTTTAATCTAAAGATTTATAGAACTTTGACAGGAGGTGTTGCTAAAAGGGTAGAGCAACTGCTTTGCAAGTGAAAAGCATTGAGTTTCAACGCCAGTATTACCAGTCCCAACAGTTCCACCAAAACCAAAAAAGTTTACGAAGATCTCTACTGAGGCATGGTATCACCCGATCCTAGGATGCTCAGGTCACCCGTGTGCTCAGGCCACGTGTGCCCCGTATATCGAGGACCCAAATAAAAGAGAAGTCTTCCACACGAGACAGTGGCACCTACCTCCAGCTTCTCCATGCTTGGCTGGCTGTGCTACCATAGCAAGAGGCCAGGCAGGAGCTGCCTCGGGAATGTGTATGTTGCAGTGGCTGGGATCCCACTGTGACATCACAACCAAGTCTGTCCTGATTGGTCAGACCACGTAAGCACTGCCTCTATGGCCCCTCTCCCTTCAGTCTCCAGCCATTTGTGTGGCAGTTTCCTGGCAAGAACTTGTGATCTGGGAATTGCTTTTCTCCTCCACGTTCCCTCCTCAGATCATTCAAGGTTCAACTGGCATGACATTTCTGACTTCTTCCAAACTACTCCCAATCTGGACCCCACACTTTGGAGGACAGGAAGGCTTTCACCTGGTGAGTACACAAACACCTCAAGCCCTTTGAAGGTAAATAAGCCAGGAAAACTCCCTGAACCTTGGATGAGGCAACTTCCTTCTCAGAACTACATCTCCCATCATCTGGGAGGGTATTCCCTTAACTGACCCAAAATATCACAGAGTGAGGGCCTGGGGCTGCCTTCCAGCCTACAGTGTTCCTAACTTGAACAAAACACGCAAAAGCACACACTGGCTGCCAAGAGCCTCAAGGTCACCACAAGAATTCACTTCCTAACGACACAGAAATTACTTCACTTTGATCTGAGAAGTACACAGGCACACACACGCTATAGCCAAGGAATGCTTAGGGTTCTCTAGTGACTGAAATGCTTACCACCTCTCGGAAGAATGGTAGATTTCAGGAACACCACAACCTATGGAATAAACATGAAACTCTCAGGAAGGACATCCAAATCTGCAATGGTTCTCTGAGGGACATCACAGTTCACCTTTCATTCATGGAACCCAAGACATAAAGTCAGTGCCACACAAGGCTGTTCCTCAAGTGACTTGGGGAAGGAACCTATATTCTACCAACCAGTGTTGGGAAACTAAACAACAAACATCCCACACACACTCACACACAGAGAATGAGTGACATACTAATATTTATCTTGTATGTGAATTTCTTACATTCTATGGAGTTAATTACAACTTTGTGCAAGACCAGAAGTCATAGAACATCACCCAGCCTTGTTCGTTCCATCTATTTCCTCCACGTTAATGATAGATTTTGATTCAAAGACACTTCTGCATGCCTAAGCAGCGGATACACTCAAAGAGTGTGAAACAATTGGTAATATGAGAATTTATGACAAATAGCAAAGAAATTAATACATGAACAAATGAGAAATATTAAGCACACAGACAAAGACAGACACATACACACAAGAAAGGCACACAGAAAGGTAGACACAGACACCCAGGAACCTGGCCTCTATTCAACGCAAGTCGAATGTTATCTGCAAAGGCTGAAATCCTGGCGTTACCCTACTGAGGCGACACTTTAAGCACTTTAGGAAGGATCAAACTTAGAAAAACCCAAGAAGTGACATCACTTCCAACATTGTCCTTGGAAGGAAGACATACTACCACCATTATGCCAAGGAACAACAAAAGGCTAATCGAGAGTCAGTGTCTGAAGCCATCACTTGAACTCAAATCACTTCTAGCAGGGTAACGAGGCACATACATATATGCATCGTGATAGCCTCACATACCCTGCACATATTCAAGGATCCCTGAATCTTTCCTCCTCAGTGAATTGATTACAGTTTACCTAGGGAGTAACAACACAGAGGAAAACCCAAAATTACTGCCTTCCGAAGGAGCATTCCTGACTGGCATTATTAGGAACACAGCATCCACGGACAATGATCCAGGAACTATTTTCAACCGCACATGCGGCCCCACACACAAACACACCCACACAATGAATGTGACCCATGAATATTAACTACTTTGTGTAAGTCAATTTCTGGGCTTTCATCAAAAAAAGTACCTTTCAGCAGAACCCATACTTATGAACACCTGGAAACACCGGTGAATGAGGTGAATTCCTTCCAACCTTCACTGCCTGTGCTTTGATGTACTCTGCAGATCAGAGAAGAATTTATATCAGATCAACAGGTGTCTGTGCTGTGCCTCCATGGAACCTTTTCCTCCCTTGCCAGTCCACTAGAACCACACCTTGAGATGACGTGGTGAGGAATAGAAGCAGAAACCAAGGCTCCAGAATGGGGAAATCTTTGCCAGGTATACATCTGACTGAAATTAATACCGAGAATATACTCAAAAACTAAATTCCCGTAAAAATCAGTGACCCAATGAAGAAATACACGAATGCACTTAACAGAGCTTGTTCCAAGGCAGAAGTCCAAAGGACCTACAACTACATAAAGAAATGCTCACCATCGCTCGTCAGAAAGAAAACAAAAATGAAAACCATACCAAGATTCCAAACCACTCCCATTGTAATGGCTATCAAGAATACAAACAACTAATGTTTTCAAGGATGTCTAAAAAAAAGGAACCCTCATATGCAGTTAGTGGGAATGCAAATTAGTACAACAACTGTGGAAAACAATATGGAGGCTTCTCGAAACTCAAAGTAGAATTGCTGTGTGATCCAGCATTATCATTCATAGGGATATACCTGAATGAATGCAAGCCAGGTAACAATACAGACACCTGCACATCCGTGTTTACTGCAGCATTACTCACAACAGCTAACATATGTAAACAGCCAAGATGCCTCACAACTGATACATGGATCCAAAACTGTGGCATTTACACACAATGGAATTTTATTCAGCCTTAAATAAGCATGAAATTTTGTTGTTTGCAGGTAAATGGATGGAACTAGAGAACATCACCTTAAGTTAAATTAGTCAGGTTGGGGAAACCAAAGGCCACATGTTTTTTCTCACACATGCACTAGAGACCTGACACACATACAAGCAGTAGTATGAACAACAGGTCTAAGGGGAGCTCATTTATGAGAGAGAGAGGGTAAAAGGAGGAGGTTAACCAGGTCAATATGGTTGTTGTACTTTCTGTAGAGGTATGCAGAATTTTAAAAACTTTTGAAACTACCATAAGAAGGAGAATAAAGTAGAAAAGCAAAAAATCGAGGGAATGACCCAATTTGTGTTATAACGTGTACATATATATATATGCATAGAGCTATATATGTATGAGCAAATGTCACAATGAAACATCCCGTATAGCTATCTCAATTAAACAAACAAAAACGTGCGGGTCACCAGTGGCTCACACCCGCAGTCCCTGTGACTCAGAAGGGAGAGATAAGGAAGATCTTGGTTCAAACACAGCTTGGGCAAATAGTTTGCAAGACCCTGTCTCAAAAACACCTATCACAAAAAAAGGGCTGGTGAACTGCCTCAAGGTAGAGTCCCTGAGTTCAAGCCCCAGTTCTGCCCCCCACACTAAAACAAAATAAACACAAAAAGGGATTTTTGGTAACAGAAATGGAAAATAGGTCCTGTATAGGGAGTTGTTACTTGTGGGAGGGGTGAGGAGATAAGGAAAGGGTGTAGGATATGGTTAAATATTATATACTCATGTATGAAAATGGAAAAACGAGACGTGATGAAACTATTCCAGGAATACGGTGAGAGAGAATAAAGGAGAACGTGGAGGGATGAATTCAACTATGGCATATTATAAGAACTTTGGCAAAAGTCACAATGTACCCCCACTACAGTAAGTTTGTTAAAACTCAGGAATGGAAAAAAAGTGTTTTTAATCATTGTGTTCATTTCACTGACCTTCACAGACAGAAGTTACACAACCAAACTTAATCGGCCAGTTTTCCCACAAACTAATACCCAAATGACTGACTATGCATGTTAGTTCTCATGACCTCATACCTCCTCACAAACATTATAGCACTGACATCACACTCACATCACCCAACAGCAGATGTGAGGAACAGAGCCCTGTGCTCCAAACACCTCTGAAAATAGCTGCACCAGCACAGGTAATCATTCAAACTCTCTGCATACATTTCCCTATCAAATAAGAAGGTTGGTCTAAATGACATATAAGGTCAGTTTGGCTTCTCCTATTCTACTAACATTTTGGGTCACTTTTGCTCAACTGGGCACTTCCCAAATGCCTGACCCACAGAAAATGAGTGAATTATGTTTTCTTGTTTACTATGCTAAAAGTTGGAGGAATTTGTTACACACATATAGGTAACTAACACATGGAAGATGACAGGCCCATCTGCTAACTACTGGTGGCATCCAAGAGGCCTCCATAAACTCAGGGGCTTACACTGAAAGCCCAGGGGCATCTTGACATCTGCCCTGCAATAAAGCATCTATGGCCTCTGCAAAAATCCTACCAGTGCATTTGCTGGGGTGCTGACAAAAAATGCTTCAATGATACATACATGCTAAGGGACCCAGGGCTCATGAACTCGTCCTCAACTCAGTCACTGCTAGAAGCGGGGGTATGGGAGTTGTTTATCTCACAGAGAAAGATCTCTGATCAAACATGCTCCTTAACTCACCTGAGTTTGTGGAATCTGAAATTCCAGTTGAACAGAAACCATGTGGTAATTTCCTGATAATCTGTGTCACTGCATAACTTTCTTTTTATCTGTAAATTAGAAAAACAAGAATTTTCAATGGAATTTGATTCAGCCACAATAAAGAATGAGATTTTATCCTTTGCAGAGAAATGGATGGAAATGGAGATTATCTTAAGTGAAATTAGCCAGGTTCTGAAACCAAACACTGCATGTTTTCTCTCAGATGTAGAATACAGGCCCAATAAATATACAAAGAGTGCTATGAAAAACAACTCAATCTGACGGGGAGTCCCTAATGGGAGGGAGAACATTTAAAAGAACGAAGTTAAGAATGTGAATGTATTTTCTATACATCAAAAATGGAAGGGGAATAAAGTAAAAAGGACAACAGGAAGGGATGAAACAATTAGGATCATAAGACGTATGTACATGGAAATGTCACAGTGAAACTCCCTATAGACCTATCTTAAACAAAAAAATATCATTTTTTTTCAAAAGAAGAAAACAGACCCAGTCCCACCAAACACAAACATATAAACTAATAAAAAACACAACACAAGAAAGGAAACCTGGTCTTGTCTCGCGGTCAGTTACATTGGGAGCAGGGAGGATTATTAGTAAATGGTTGTGAGGGTGAATAGGATGGAAATATTGTGTACTCATGTATGAAAATGGAAACATGAGACCTGTGAAACTATTCCAGGAATAGGGAGGGAGATAATAAAGGAAAATGATGGAAGGGATGATTTTAACTATGACATAGTGTAAAAAACTTTTGTAAATGTAACAACATATACCCAGTACAACAGTACTCAATAAACAATATTTAAAAAAAGAAAAACCATACCACTCCAGCACACCTTCTGTGCGTTGAGTATTTTCAACAGAGGCTTGTGGAAAATATTTGCAAGAGCTGGCTTTGAACTGCGATCCTCCTGTTTCTACCTGCTGAGGTGAGAGAAATGCAGGTATACGTCACGGGCAAACAGCCCAAATTTCAGGTACATTACTATGGGTTTTTTATCACATACCGATCCATTCCTAAACAATATAGTGATTGGTGTTGGATGGTTTGGCTCTGTTTATTCTTTTCGGGGTTCACTGTACTTCTTTAATCTAAAGATTTATAGAACTTTGACAGGAGGTGTTGCTAAAAGGGTAGAGCAACTGCTTTGCAAGTGAAAAGCATTGAGTTTCAACGCCAGTATTACCAGTCCCAACAGTTCCACCAAAACCAAAAAAGTTTACGAAGATCTCTACTGAGGCATGGTATCACCCGATCCTAGGATGCTCAGGTCACCCGTGTGCTCAGGCCATGTGTGCCCCATATATCGAGGACCCAAATAAAAGAGAAGTCTTCCACACGAGACAGTGGCACCTACCTCCAGCTTCTCCATGCTTGGCTGGCTGTGCTACCATAGCAAGAGGCCAGGCAGGAGCTGCCTCGGGAATGTGTATGTTGCAGTGGCTGGGATCCCACTGTGACATCACAACCAAGTCTGTCCTGATTGGTCAGACCACGTAAGCACTGCCTCTATGGCCCCTCTCCCTTCAGTCTCCAGCCATTTGTGTGGCAGTTTCCTGGCAAGAACTTGTGATCTGGGAATTGCTTTTCTCCTCCACGTTCCCTCCTCAGATCATTCAAGGTTCAACTGGCATGACATTTCTGACTTCTTCCAAACTACTCCCAATCTGGACCCCACACTTTGGAGGACAGGAAGGCTTTCACCTGGTGAGTACACAAACACCTCAAGCCCTTTGAAGGTAAATAAGCCAGGAAAACTCCCTGAACCTTGGATGAGGCAACTTCCTTCTCAGAACTACATCTCCCATCATCTGGGAGGGTATTCCCTTAACTGACCCAAAATATCACAGAGTGAGGGCCTGGGGCTGTCTTCCAGCCTACAGTGTTCTTAACTTGAACAAAACACGCAAAAGCACACACTGGCTGCCAAGAGCCTCAAGGTGACCACAAGAATTCACTTCCTAACGACACAGAAATTACTTCACTTTGATCTGAGAAGTACACAGGCACACACACGCTATAGCCAAGGAATGCTTAGGGTTCTCTAGTGACTGAAATGCTTACCACCTCTCGGAAGAATGGCAGATTTCAGGAACACCACAACCTATGGAAGAAACATGAAACTCTCAGCAAGGACATCCAAATCTGCAATGGTTCTCTGAGGGACATCACAGTTCACCTTTCATTCATGGAACCGAAGACATAAAGTCAGTGCCACACAAGGCTGTTCCTCAAGTGACTCGGGGAAGGAACCTATATTCTACCAACCAGTGTTGGGAAACTAAACAACAAACATCCCACACACACTCACACACAGAGAATGAGTGACATACTAATATTTATCTTGTATGTGAATTTCTTACATTCTATGGAGTTAATTACAACTTTGTGCAAGACCAGAAGTCATAGAACATCACCCAGCCTTGTTCGTTCCATCTATTTCCTCCACGTTAATGATAGATTTTGATTCAAAGACACTTCTGCATGCGTAAGCAGCCGATACACTCAAAGAGTGTGAAACAATTGGTAATATGAGAATTTATGACAAATAGCAAAGAAATTAATACATGAACAAATGAGAAATATTAAGCACACAGACAAAGACAGACACATACACACAAGAAACGCACACAGAAAGGTAGACACAGACACCCAGGAACCTGGCCTCTATTCAACGCAAGTCGAATGTTATCTGCAAAGGCTGAAATCCTGGCGTTACCCTACTGAGGCGACACTTTAAGCACTTTAGGAAGGATCAAACTTAGAAAAACCCAAGAAGTGACATCACTTCCAACATTGTCCTTGGAAGGAAGACATACTACCACCATTATGCCAAGGAACAACTAAAGACTAATCGAGAGTCAGTGTCTGAAGCCATCACTTGAACTCAAATCACTTCTAGCAGGGTAACGAGGCACATACATATATGCATCGTGATAGCCTCACATACCCTGCACATATTCAAGGATCCCTGAATCTTTCCTCCTCAGTGAATTGATTACAGTTTACCTAGGGAGTAACAACACAGAGAAAAACCCAAAATTACTGCCTTCCGAAGGAGCATTCCTGACTGGCATTATTAGGACACAGCATCCACGGACAATGATCCAGGAACTATTTTCAACCGCACATGCGGCCCCACACACAAACACACCCACACAATGAATGTGACCCATGAATATTAACTACTTTGTGTAAGTCAATTTCTGGGCTTTCATCAAAAAAAGTACCTTTCAGCAGAACCCATACTTATGAACACCTGGAAACACCGGTGAATGAGGTGAATTCCTTCCAACCTTCACTGCCTGTGCTTTGATGTACTCTGCAGACCAGAGAAGAATTTATATCAGATCAACAGGTGTCTGTGCTGTGCCTCCATGGAACCTTTTCCTCCCTTGCCAGTCCACTAGAACCACACCTTGAGATGACGTGGTGAGGAATAGAAGCAGAAACCAAGGCTCCAGAATGGGGAAATCTTTGCCAGGTATACATCTGACTGAAATTAATACCGAGAATATACTCAAAAACTAAATTCCCGTAAAAATCAGTGACCCAATGAAGAAATACACGAATGAACTTAACAGAGCTTGTTCCAAGGCAGAAGTCCAAAGGACCTACAACTACATAAAGAAATGCTCACCATCGCTCGTCAGAAAGAAAACAAAAATGAAAACCATACCAAGATTCCAAACCACTCCCATTGTAATGGCTATCAAGAATACAAACAACTAATGTTTTCAAGGATGTCTAAAAAAAAGGAACCCTCATATGCAGTTAGTGGGAATGCAAATTAGTACAACAACTGTGGAAAACAATATGGAGGCTTCTCGAAACTCAAAGTAGAATTGCTGTGTGATCCAGCATTATCATTCATAGGGATATACCTGAATGAATGCAAGCCAGGTAACAATACAGACACCTGCACATCCGTGTTTACTGCAGCATTACTCACAACAGCTAACATATGTAAACGGCCAAGATGCCTCACAACTGATACATGGATCCAAAACTGTGGCATTTACACACAATGGAATTTTATTCAGCCTTAAATAAGCATGAAATTTTGTTGTTTGCAGGTAAATGGATGGAACTAGAGAACATCACCTTAAGTTAAATTAGTCAGGTTGGGGAAACCAAAGGCCACATGTTTTTTCTCATACATGCACTAGAGACCTGACAAACATACAAGCAGTAGTATGAACAACAGGTCTAAGGGGAGCTCATTTATGAGAGAGAGAGGGTAAAAGGAGGAGGTTAACCAGGTCAATATGGTTGTTGTACTTTCTGTAGAGGAATGCAGAATTTTAAAAACTTTTGAAACTACCATAAGAAGGAGAATAAAGTAGAAAAGCAAAAAATCGAGGGAATGACCCAATTTGTGTTATAACGTGTACATATATATATATGCATAGAGCTATATATGTATGAGCAAATGTCACAATGAAACATCCCGTATAGCTATCTCAATTAAACAAACAAAAACGTGTGGGTCACCAGTGGCTCACACCCGCAGTCCCTGTGACTCAGAAGGGAGAGATAAGGAAGATCTTGGTTCAAACACAGCTTGGGCAAATAGTTTGCAAGACCCTGTCTCAAAAACACCTATCACAAAAAAAGGGCTGGTGAACTGCCTCAAGGTAGAGCCCCTGAGTTCAAGCCCCAGTTCTGCCCCCCACACTAAAACAAAATAAACAGAAAAAGGGATTTTTGGTAACAGAAATGGAAAATAGGTCCTGTATAGGGAGTTGTTACTTGTGGGAGGGGTGAGGATATAAGGAAAGGGTGTAGGATATGGTATAAATATTATATACTCATGTATGAAAATGGAAAAACGAGACGTGATGAAACTATTCCAGGAATACCGTGAGAGAGAATAAAGGAGAATGTGGAGGGATGAATTCAACTATGGCATATTATAAGAAGTTTGGCAAAAGTCACAATGTACCCCCACTACAGTAAGTTTGTTAAAACTCAGGAATGGAAAAAAAGTGTTTTTAATCATTGTGTTCATTTCACTGACCTTCACAGACAGAAGTTACACAACCAAACTTAATCGGCCAGTTTTCCCACAAACTAACACCCAAATGACTGACTATGCATGTTAGTTCTCATGACCTCATACCTCCTCACAAACATTATAGCACTGACATCACACTCACATCACCCAACAGCAGATGTGAGGAACAGAGCCCTGTGCTCCAAACACCTCTGAAAATAGCTGCACCAGCACAGGTAATCATTCAAACTCTCTGCATACATTTCCCTATCAAATAAGAAGGTTGGTCTAAATGACATATAAGGTCAGTTTGGCTTCTCCTATTCTACTAACATTTTGGGTCACTTTTGCTCAACTGGGCACTTCCCAAATGCCTGACCCACAGAAAATGAGTGAATTATGTTTTCTTGTTTACTATGCTAAAAGTTGGAGGAATTTGTTACACACATATAGGTAACTAACACATGGAAGATGACAGGCCCATCTGCTAACTACTGGTGGCATCCAAGAGGGCTCCATAAACTCAGGGGCTTACACTGAAAGCCCAGGGGCATCTTGACATCTGCCCTGCAATAAAGCATCTATGGCCTCTGCAAAAATCCTACCAGTGCATTTGCTGGGGTGCTGACAAAAAATGCTTCAATGATACATACATGCTAAGGGACCCAGGGCTCATGAACTCGTCCTCAACTCAGTCACTGCTAGAAGCAGGGGTATGGGAGTTGTTTATCTCACAGAAAAAGATCTCTGATCAAACATGCTCCTTAACTCACCTGAGTTTGTGGAATCTGAAATTCCAGTTGAACAGAAACCATGTGGTAATTTCCTGATAATCTGTGTCACTGCATAACTTTCTTTTTATCTGTAAATTAGAAAAACAAGAATTTTCAATGGAATTTGATTCAGCCACAATAAAGAATGAGATTTTATCCTTTGCAGAGAAATGGATGGAAATGGAGATTATCTTAAGTGAAATTAGCCAGGTTCTGAAACCAAACACTGCATGTTTTCTCTCAGATGTAGAATACAGGCCCAATAAATATACAAAGAGTGCTATGAAAAACAACTCAATCTGACGGGGAGTCCCTAAAGGGAGGGAGAACATTTAAAAGAACGAAGTTAAGAATGTCAATGTATTTTCTATACATCAAAAATGGAAGGGGAATAAAGTAAAAAGGACAACAGGAAGGGATGAAACAATTAGGATCATAAGACGTATGTACATGGAAATGTCACAGTGAAACTCCCTATAGACCTATCTTAAACAAAAAAATATCATTTTTTTTCAAAAGAAGAAAACAGACCCAGTCCCACCAAACACAAACATATAAACTAATAAAAAACACAACACAAGAAAGGAAACCTGGTCTTGTCTCACGGTCAGTTACATTGGGAGCAGGGAGGATTATTAGTAAATGGTTGTGAGGGTGAATAGGATGGAAATATTGTGTACTCATGTATGAAAATGGAAACATGAGACCTGTAAAACTATTCCAGGAATAGGGAGGGAGATAATAAAGGAAAATGATGGAAGGGATGATTTTAACTATGACATAGTGTAAAAAACTTTTGTAAATGTAACAACATATACCCAGTACAACAGTACTCAATAAACAATATTTAAAAAAAGAAAAACCATACCACTCCAGCACACCTTCTGTGCGTTGAGTATTTTCAACAGAGGCTTGTGGAAAATATTTGCAAGAGCTGGCTTTGAACTGCGATCCTCCTGTTTCTACCTGCTGAGGTGAGAGAAATGCAGGTATACGTCACGGGCAAACAGCCCAAATTTCAGGTACATTAATATGGGTTTTTTATCACATACCGATCCATTCCTAAACAATATAGTGATTGGTGTTGGATGGTTTGGCTCTGTTTATTCTTTTCGGGGTTCACTGTACTTCTTTAATCTAAAGATTTATAGAACTTTGACAGGAGGTGTTGCTAAAAGGGTAGAGCAACTGCTTTGCAAGTGAAAAGCATTGAGTTTCAACGCCAGTATTACCAGTCCCAACAGTTCCACCAAAACCAAAAAAGTTTATGAAGATCTCTACTGAGGCATGGTATCACCCGATACTAGGATGCTCAGGTCACCCGTGTGCTCAGGCCACGTGTGCCCCGTATATCGAGGACCCAAATAAAAGAGAAGTCTTCCACACGAGACAGTGGCACCTACCTCCAGCTTCTCCATGCTTGGCTGGCTATGCTACCATAGCAAGAGGCCAGGCAGGAGCTGCCTCGGGAATGTGTATGTTGCAGTGGCTGGGATCCCACTGTGACATCACAACCAAGTCTGTCCTGATTGGTCAGACCACGTAAGCACTGCCTCTATGGCCCCTCTCCCTTCAGTCTCCAGCCATTTGTGTGGCAGTTTCCTGGCAAGAACTTGTGATCTGGGAATTGCTTTTCTCCTCCACGTTCCCTCCTCAGATCATTCAAGGTTCAACTGGCATGACATTTCTGACTTCTTCCAAACTACTCCCAATCTGGACCCCACACTTTGGAGGACAGGAAGGCTTTCACCTGGTGAGTACACAAACACCTCAAGCCCTTTGAAGGTAAATAAGCCAGGAAAACTCCCTGAACCTTGGATGAGGCAACTTCCTTCTCAGAACTACATCTCCCATCATCTGGGAGGGTATTCCCTTAACTGACCCAAAATATCACAGAGTGAGGGCCTGGGGCTGTCTTCCAGCCTACAGTGTTCCTAACTTGAACAAAACACGCAAAAGCACACACTGGCTGCCAAGAGCCTCAAGGTGACCACAAGAATTCACTTCCTAACGACACAGAAATTACTTCACTTTGATCTGAGAAGTACACAGGCACACACACGCTATAGCCAAGGAATGCTTAGGGTTCTCTAGTGACTGAAAAGCTTACCACCTCTCGGAAGAATGGCAGATTTCAGAAACACCACAACCTATGGAAGAAACATGAAACTCTCAGCAAGGACATCCAAATCTGCAATGGTTCTCTGAGGGACATCACAGTTCACCTTTCATTCATGGAACCGAAGACATGAAGTCAGTGCCACACAAGGCTGTTCCTCAAGTGACTCGGGGAAGGAACCTATATTCTACCAACCAGTGTTGGGAAACTAAACAACAAACATCCCACACACACTCACACACAGAGAATGAGTGACATACTAATATTTATCTTGTATGTGAATTTCTTACATTCTATGGAGTTAATTACAACTTTGTGCAAGACCAGAAGTCATAGAACATCACCCAGCCTTGTTCGTTCAATCTATTTCCTCCACGTTAATGATAGATTTTGATTCAAAGACACTTCTGCATGCCTAAGCAGCGGATACACTCAAAGAGTGTGAAACAATTGGTAATATGAGAATTTATGACAAATAGCAAAGAAATTAATACATGAACAAATGAGAAATATTAAGCACACAGACAAAGACAGACACATACACACAAGAAACGCACACAGAAATGTAGACACAGACACCAAGGAACCTGGCCTCTATTCAACGCAAGTCGAATGTTATCTGCAAAGGCTGAAATCCTGGCGTTACCCTACTGAGGTGACACTTTAAGCACTTTAGGAAGGATCAAACTTAGAAAAACCCAAGAAGTGACATCACTTCCAACATTGTCCTTGGAAGGAAGACATACTACCACCATTATGCCAAGGAACAACAAAAGGCTAATCGAGAGTCAGTGTCTGAAGCCATCACTTGAACTCAAATCACTTCTAGCAGGGTAACGAGGCACATACATATATGCATCGTGATAGCCTCACATACCCTGCACATATTCAAGGATCCCTGAATCTTTCCTCCTCAGTGAATTGATTACAGATTACCTAGGGAGTAACAACACAGAGAAAAACCCAAAATTACTGCCTTCCGAAGGAGCATTCCTGACTGGCATTATTAGGAACACAGCATCCACGGACAATGATCCAGGAACTATTTTCAACCGCACATGCGGCCCCACACACAAACACACCCACACAATGAATGTGACCCATGAATATTAACTACTTTGTGTAAGTCAATTTCTGGGCTTTCATCAAAAAAAAGTACCTTTCAGCAGAACCCATACTTATGAACCCCTGGAAACACCGGTGAATGAGGTGAATTCCTTCCAACCTTCACTGCCTGTGCTTTGATGTACTCTGCAGACCAGAGAAGAATTTATATCAGATCAACAGGTGTCTGTGCTGTGCCTCCATGGAACCTTTTCCTCCCTTGCCAGTCCACTAGAACCACACCTTGAGATGACGTGGTGAGGAATAGAAGCAGAAACCAAGGCTCCAGAATGGGGAAATCATTGCCAGGTATACATCTGACTGAAATTAATACCGAGAATATACTCAAAAACTAAATTCCCGTAAAAATCAGTGACCCAATGAAGAAATACACGAATGAACTTAACAGAGCTTGTTCCAAGGCAGAAGTCCAAAGGACCTACAACTACATAAAGAAATGCTCACCATCGCTCGTCAGAAAGAAAACAAAAATGAAAACCATACCAAGATTCCAAACCACTCCCATTGTAATGGCTATCAAGAATACAAACAGCTAATGTTTTCAAGGATGTCTAAAAAAAAGGAACCCTCATATGCAGTTAGTGGGAATGCAAATTAGTACAACAACTGTGGAAAACAATATGGAGGCTTCTCGAAACTCAAAGTAGAATTGCTGTGTGATCCAGCATTATCATTCATAGGGATATACCTGAATGAATGCAAGCCAGGTAACAATACAGACACCTGCACATCCGTGTTTACTGCAGCATTACTCACAACAGCTAACATATGTAAACGGCCAAGATGCCTCACAACTGATACATGGATCCAAAACTGTGGCATTTACACACAATGGAATTTTATTCAGCCTTAAATAAGCATGAAATTTTGTTGTTTGCAGGTAAATGGATGGAACTAGAGAACATCACCTTAAGTTAAATTAGTCAGGTTGGGGAAACCAAAGGCCACATGTTTTTTCTCACACATGCACTAGAGACCTGACACACATACAAGCAGTAGTATGAACAACAGGTCTAAGGGGAGCTCATTTATGAGAGAGAGAGGGTAAAAGGAGGTGGTTAACCAGGTCAATATGGTTGTACTTTCTGTAGAGGAATGCAGAATTTTAAAAACTTTTGAAACTACCATAAGAAGGAGAATAAAGTAGAAAAGCAAAAAATCGAGGGAATGACCCAATTTGTGTTATAACGTGTACATATATATATATGCATAGAGCTATATATGTATGAGCAAATGTCACAATGAAACATCCCGTATAGCTATCTCAATTAAACAAACAAAAACGTGCGGGTCACCAGTGGCTCACACCCGCAGTCCCTGTGACTCAGAAGGGAGAGATAAGGAAGATCTTGGTTCAAACACAGCTTGGGCAAATAGTTTGCAAGACCCTGTCTCAAAAACACCTATCACAAAAAAAGGGCTGGTGAACTGCCTCAAGGTAGAGTCCCTGAGTTCAAGCCCCAGTTCTGCCCCCCACACTAAAACAAAATAAACACAAAAAGGGATTTTTGGTAACAGAAATGGAAAATAGGTCCTGTATAGGGAGTTGTTACTTGTGGGAGGGGTGAGGATATAAGGAAAGGGTGTAGGATATGGTATAAATATTATATACTCATGTATGAAAATGGAAAAACGAGACGTGATGAAACTATTCCAGGAATACGGTGAGAGAGAATAAAGGAGAACGTGGAGGGATGAATTCAACTATGGCATATTATAAGAACTTTGGCAAAAGTCACAATGTACCCCCACTACAGTAAGTTTGTTAAAACTCAGGAATGGAAAAAAAGTGTTTTTAATCATTGTGTTCATTTCACTGACCTTCACAGACAGAAGTTACACAACCAAACTTAATCGGCCAGTTTTCCCACAAACTAACACCCAAATGACTGACTATGCATGTTAGTTCTCATGACTTCATACCTCCTCACAAACATTACAGCACTGACATCACACTCACATCACCCAACAGCAGATGTGAGGAACAGAGCCCTGTGCTCCAAACACCTCTGAAAATAGCTGCACCAGCACAGGTAATCATTCAAACTCTCTGCATACATTTCCCTATCAAATAAGAAGGTTGGTCTAAATGACATATAAGGTCAGTTTGGCTTCTCCTATTCTACTAACATTTTGGGTCACTTTTGCTCAACTGGGCACTTCCCAAATGCCTGAGCCACAGAAAATGAGTGAATTATGTTTTCTTGTTTACTATGCTAAAAGTTGGAGGAATTTGTTACACACATATAGGTAACTAACACATGGAAGATGACAGGCCCATCTGCTAACTACTGGTGGCATCCAAGAGGGCTCCATAAACTCAGGGGCTTACACTGAAAGCCCAGGGGCATCTTGACATCTGCCCTGCAATAAAGCATCTATGGCCTCTGCAAAAATCCTACCAGTGCATTTGCTGGGGTGCTGACAAAAAATGCTTCAATGATACCTACATGCTAAGGGACCCAGGGCTCATGAACTCGTCCTCAACTCAGTCACTGCTAGAAGCGGGGGTATGGGAGTTGTTTATCTCACAGAGAAAGATCTCTGATCAAACATGCTCCTTAACTCACCTGAGTTTGTGGAATCTGAAATTCCAGTTGAACAGAAACCATGTGGTAATTTCCTGATAATCTGTGTCACTGCATAACTTTCTTTTTATCTGTAAATTAGAAAAACAAGAATTTTCAATGGAATTTGATTCAGCCACAATAAAGAATGAGATTTTATCCTTTGCAGAGAAATGGATGGAAATGGAGATTATCTTAAGTGAAATTAGCCAGGTTCTGAAACCAAACACTGCATGTTTTCTCTCAGATGTAGAATACAGGCCCAATAAATATACAAAGAGTGCTATGAAAAACAACTCAATCTGACGGGGAGTCCCTAATGGGAGGGAGAACATTTAAAAGAACGAAGTTAAGAATGTGAATGTATTTTCTATACATCAAAAATGGAAGGGGAATAAAGTAAAAAGGACAACAGGAAGGGATGAAACAATTAGGATCATAAGACGTATGTACATGGAAATGTCACAGTGAAACTCCCTATAGACCTATCTTAAACAAAAAAATATCATTTTTTTCAAAAGAAGAAAACAGACCCAGTGCCACCAAACACAAACACATAAACTAATAAAAAACACAACACAAGAAAGGAAACCTGGTCTTGTCTCGCGGTTAGTTACATTGGGAGCAGGGAGGATTATTAGTAAATGGTTGTGAGGGTGAATAGGATGGAAATATTGTGTACTCATGTATGAAAATGGAAACATGAGACCTGTGAAACTATTCCAGGAATAGGGAGGGAGATAATAAAGGAAAATGATGGAAGGGATGATTTTAACTATGACATAGTGTAAAAAACTTTTGTAAATGTAACAACATATACCCAGTACAACAGTACTCAATAAACAATACTTAAAAAAAGAAAAACCATACCACTCCAGCACACCTTCTGTGCGTTGAGTATTTTCAACAGAGGCTTGTGGAAAATATTTGCAAGAGCTGGCTTTGAACTGCGATCCTCCTGTTTCTACCTGCTGAGGTGAGAGAAATGCAGGTATACGTCACGGGCAAACAGCCCAAATTTCAGGTACATTACTATGGGTTTTTTATCACATACCGATCCATTCCTAAACAATATAGTGATTGGTGTTGGATGGTTTGGCTCTGTCTATTCTTTTCGGGGTTCACTGTACTTCTTTAATCTAAAGATTTATAGAACTTTGACAGGAGGTGTTGCTAAAAGGGTAGAGCAACTGCTTTGCAAGTGAAAAGCATTGAGTTTCAACGCCAGTATTACCAGTCCCAACAGTTCCACCAAAACCAAAAAAGTTTACGAAGATCTCTACTGAGGCATGGTATCACCCGATCCTAGGATGCTCAGGTCACCCGTGTGCTCAGGCCACGTGTGCCCCGTATATCGAGCACCCAATTGAAAGAGAAGTCTTCCACACGAGACAGTGGCACCTACCTCCAGCTTCTCCATGCTTGGCTGGCTGTGCTACCATACCAAGAGGCCAGGCAGGAGCTGCCTCGGGAATGTGTATGTTGCAGTGGCTGGGATCCCACTGTGACATCACAACCAAGTCTGTCCTGATTGGTCAGATCACGTAAGCACTGCCTCTATGGCCCCTCTCCCTTCAGTCTCCAGCCATTTGTGTGGCAGTTTCCTGGCAAGAACTTGTGATCTGGGAATTGCTTTTCTCCTCCACGTTCCCTCCTCAGATCATTCAAGGTTCAACTGGCATGACATTTCTGACTTCTTCCAAACTACTCCCAATCTGGACCCCACACTTTGGAGGACAGGAAGGCTTTCACCTGGTGAGTACACAAACACCTCAAGCCCTTTGAAGGTAAATAAGCCAGGAAAACTCCCTGAACCTTGGATGAGGCAACTTCCTTCTCAGAACTACATCTCCCATCATCTGGGAGGGTATTCCCTTAACTGACCCAAAATATCACAGAGTGAGGGCCTGGGGCTGCCTTCCAGCCTACAGTGTTCCTAACTTGAACAAAACACGCAAAAGCACACACTGGCTGCCAAGAGCCTCAAGGTGACCACAAGAATTCACTTCCTAACGACACAGAAATTACTTCACTTTGATCTGAGAAGTACACAGGCACACACACGCTATAGCCAAGGAATGCTTAGGGTTCTCTAGTGACTGAAATGCTTACCACCTCTCGGAAGAATGGCAGATTTCAGGAACACCACAACCTATGGAATAAACATGAAACTCTCAGGAAGGACATCCAAATCTGCAATGGTTCTCTGAGGGACATCACAGTTCACCTCTCATTCATGGAACCCAAGACATAAAGTCAGTGCCACACAAGGCTGTTCCTCAAGTGACTTGGGGAAGGAACCTATATTCTACCAACCAGTGTTGGGAAACTAAACAACAAACATCCCACACACACTCACACACAGAGAATGAGTGACATACTAATATTTATCTTGTATGTGAATTTCTTACATTCTATGGAGTTAATTACAACTTTGTGCAAGACCAGAAGTCATAGAACATCACCCAGCCTTGTTCGTTCCATCTATTTCCTCCACGTTAATGATAGATTTTGATTCAAAGACACTTCTGCATGCCTAAGCAGCGGATACACTCAAAGAGTGTGAAACAATTGGTAATATGAGAATTTATGACAAATAGCAAAGAAATTAATACATGAACAAATGAGAAATATTAAGCACACAGACAAAGACAGACACATACACACAAGAAAGGCACACAGAAAGGTAGACACAGACACCCAGGAACCTGGCCTCTATTCAACGCAAGTCGAATGTTATCTGCAAAGGCTGAAATCCTGGCGTTACCCTACTGAGGCGACACTTTAAGCACTTTAGGAAGGATCAAACTTAGAAAAACCCAAGAAGTGACATCACTTCCAACATTGTCCTTGGAAGGAAGACATACTACCACCATTATGCCAAGGAACAACTAAAGGCTAATCGAGAGTCAGTGTCTGAAGCCATCACTTGAACTCAAATCACTTCTAGCAGGGTAACGAGGCACATACATATATGCATCGTGATAGCCTCACATACCCTGCACATATTCAAGGATCCCTGAATCTTTCCTCCTCAGTGAATTGATTACAGTTTACCTAGGGAGTAACAACACAGAGAAAAACCCAAAATTACTGCCTTCCGAAGGAGCATTCCTGACTGGCATTATTAGGAACACAGCATCCACGGACAATGATCCAGGAACTATTTTCAACCGCACATGCGGCCCCACACACAAACACACCCACACAATGAATGTGACCCATGAATATTAACTACTTTGTGTAAGTCAATTTCTGGGCTTTCATCAAAAAAAGTACCTTTCAGCAGAACCCATACTTATGAACACCTGGAAACACCGGTGAATGAGGTGAATTCCTTCCAACCTTCACTGCCTGTGCTTTGATGTACTCTGCAGACCAGAGAAGAATTTATATCAGATCAACAGGTGTCTGTGCTGTGCCTCCATGGAACCTTTTCCTCCCTTGCCAGTCCACTAGAACCACACCTTGAGATGACGTGGTGAGGAATAGAAGCAGAAACCAAGGCTCCAGAATGGGGAAATCTTTGCCAGGTATACATCTGACTGAAATTAATACCGAGAATATACTCAAAAACTAAATTCCCGTAAAAATCAGTGACCCAATGAAGAAATACACAAATGCACTTAACAGAGCTTGTTCCAAGGCAGAAGTCCAAAGGACCTACAACTACATAAAGAAATGCTCACCATCGCTCGTCTGAAAGAAAACAAAAATGAAAACCATACCAAGATTCCAAACCACTCCCATTGTAATGGCTATCAAGAATACAAACAGCTAATGTTTTCAAGGATGTCTAAAAAAAAGGAACCCTCATATGCAGTTAGTGGGAATGCAAATTAGTACAACAACTGTGGAAAACAATATGGAGGCTTCTCGAAACTCAAAGTAGAATTGCTGTGTGATCCAGCATTATCATTCATAGGGATATACCTGAATGAATGCAAGCCAGGTAACAATACAGACACCTGCACATCCGTGTTTACTGCAGCATTACTCACAACAGCTAACATATGTAAACAGCCAAGATGCCTCACAACTGATACATGGATCCAAAACTGTGGCATTTACACACAATGGAATTTTATTCAGCCTTAAATAAGCATGAAATTTTGTTTGCAGGTAAATGGATGGAACTAGAGAACATCACCTTAAGTTAAATTAGTCAGGTTGGGGAAACCAAAGGCCACATGTTTTTTCTCACACATGCACTAGAGACCTGACACCCATACAAGCAGTAGTATGAACAACAGGTCTAAGGGGAGCTCATTTATGAGAGAGAGAGGGTAAAAGGAGGAGGTTAACCAGGTCAATATGGTTGTTGTACTTTCTGTAGAGGAATGCAGAATTTTAAAAACTTTTGAAACTACCATAAGAAGGAGAATAAAGTAGAAAAGCAAAAAATCGAGGGAATGACCCAATTTGTGTTATAACGTGTACATATATATATATGCATAGAGCTATATATGTATGAGCAAATGTCACAATGAAACATCCCGTATAGCTATCTCAATTAAACAAACAAAAACGTGCGGGTCACCAGTGGCTCACACCCGCAGTCCCTGTGACTCAGAAGGGAGAGATAAGGAAGATCTTGGTTCAAACACAGCTTGGGCAAATAGTTTGCAAGACCCTGTCTCAAAAACACCTATCACAAAAAAAGGGCTGGTGAACTGCCTCAAGGTAGAGTCCCTGAGTTCAAGCCCCAGTTCTGCCCCCCACACTAAAACAAAATAAACACAAAAAGGGATTTTTGGTAACAGAAATGGAAAATAGGTCCTGTATAGGGAGTTGTTACTTGTGGGAGGGGTGAGGAGATAAGGAAAGGGTGTAGGATATGGTATAAATATTATATACTCATGTATGAAAATGGAAAAACGAGACGTGATGAAACTATTCCAGGAATACGGTGAGAGAGAATAAAGGAGAACGTGGAGGGATGAATTCAACTATGGCATATTATAAGAACTTTGGCAAAAGTCACAATGTACCCCCACTACAGTAAGTTTGTTACAACTCAGGAATGGAAAAAAAGTGTTTTTAATCATTGTGTTCATTTCACTGACCTTCACAGACAGAAGTTACACAACCAAACTTAATCGGCCAGTTTTCCCACAAACTAACACCCAAATGACTGACTATGCATGTTAGTTCTCATGACCTCATACCTCCTCACAAACATTATAGCACTGACATCACACTCACATCACCCAACAGCAGATGTGAGGAACAGAGCCCTGTGCTCCAAACACCTCTGAAAATAGCTGCACCAGCACAGGTAATCATTCAAACTCTCTGCATACATTTCCCTATCAAATAAGAAGGTTGGTCTAAATGACATATAAGGTCAGTTTGGCTTCTCCTATTCTACTAACATTTTGGGTCACTTTTGCTCAACTGGGCACTTCCCAAATGCCTGAGCCACAGAAAATGAGTGAATTATGTTTTCTTGTTTACTATGCTAAAAGTTGGAGGAATTTGTTACACACATATAGGTAACTAACACATGGAAGATGACAGGCCCATCTGCTAACTACTGGTGGCATCCAAGAGGGCTCCATAAACTCAGGGGCTTACACTGAAAGCCCAGGGGCATCTTGACATCTGCCCTGCAATAAAGCATCTATGGCCTCTGCAAAAATCCTACCAGTGCATTTGCTGGGGTGCTGACAAAAAATGCTTCAATGATACATACATGCTAAGGGACCAGGGCTCATGAACTCGTCCTCAACTCAGTCACTGCTAGAAGCGGGGGTATGGGAGTTGTTTATCTCACAGAGAAAGATCTCTGATCAAACATGCTCCTTAACTCACCTGAGTTTGTGGAATCTGAAATTCCAGTTGAACAGAAACCATGTGGTAATTTCCTGATAATCTGTGTCACTGCATAACTTTCTTTTTATCTGTAAATTAGAAAAACAAGAATTTTCAATGGAATTTGATTCAGCCACAATAAAGAATGAGATTTTATCCTTTGCAGAGAAATGGATGGAAATGGAGATTATCTTAAGTGAAATTAGCCAGGTTCTGAAACCAAACACTGCATGTTTTCTCTCAGATGTAGAATACAGGCCCAATAAATATACAAAGAGTGCTATGAAAAACAACTCAATCTGACGGGGAGTCCCTAATGGGAGGGAGAACATTTAAAAGAACGAAGTTAAGAATGTGAATGTATTTTCTATACATCAAAAATGGAAGGGGAATAAAGTAAAAAGGACAACAGGAAGGGATGAAACAATTAGGATCATAAGACGTATGTACATGGAAATGTCACAGTGAAACTCCCTATAGACCTATCTTAAACAAAAAAATATCATTTTTTTTCAAAAGAAGAAAACAGACCCAGTCCCACCAAACACAAACATATAAACTAATAAAAAACACAACACAAGAAAGGAAACCTGGTCTTGTCTCGCGGTTAGTTACATTGGGAGCAGGGAGGATTATTAGTAAATGGTTGTGAGGGTGAATAGGATGGAAATATTGTGTACTCATGTATGAAAATGGAAACATGAGACCTGTGAAACTATTCCAGGAATAGGGAGGGAGATAATAAAGGAAAATGATGGAAGGGATGATTTTAACTATGACATAGTGTAAAAAACTTTTGTAAATGTAACAACATATACCCAGTACAACAGTACTCAATAAACAATACTTAAAAAAAGAAAAACCATACCACTCCAGCACACCTTCTGTGCGTTGAGTATTTTCAACAGAGGCTTGTGGAAAATATTTGCAAGAGCTGGCTTTGAACTGCGATCCTCCTGTTTCTACCTGCTGAGGTGAGAGAAATGCAGGTATACGTCACGGGCAAACAGCCCAAATTTCAGGTACATTACTATGGGTTTTTTATCACATACCGATCCATTCCTAAACAATATAGTGATTGGTGTTGGATGGTTTGGCTCTGTCTATTCTTTTCGGGGTTCACTGTACTTCTTTAATCTAAAGATTTATAGAACTTTGACAGGAGGTGTTGCTAAAAGGGTAGAGCAACTGCTTTGCAAGTGAAAAGCATTGAGTTTCAACGCCAGTATTACGAGTCCCAACAGTTCCACCAAAACCAAAAAAGTTTACGAAGATCTCTACTGAGGAATGGTATCACCCGATCCTAGGATGCTCAGGTCACCCGTGTGCTCAGGCCACGTGTTCCCCGTATATCGAGCACCCAAATGAAAGAGAAGTCTTCCACACGAGAAAGTGGCACCTACCTCCAGCTTCTCCATGCTTGGCTGGCTGTGCTACCATAGCAAGAGGCCAGGCAGGAGCTGCCTCGGGAATGTGTATGTTGCAGTGGCTGGGATCCCACTGTGACATCACAACCAAGTCTGTCCTGATTGGTCAGATCACGTAAGCACTGCCTCTATGGCCCCTCTCCCTTCAGTCTCCAGCCATTTGTGTGGCAGTTTCCTGGCAAGAACTTGTGATCTGGGAATTGCTTTTCTCCTCCACGTTCCCTCCTCAGATCATTCAAGGTTCAACTGGCATGACATTTCTGACTTCTTCCAAACTACTCCCAATCTGGACCCCACACTTTGGAGGACAGGAAGGCTTTCGCCTGGTGAGTACACAAACACCTCAAGCCCTTTGAAGGTAAATAAGCCAGGAAAACTCCCTGAACCTTGGATGAGGCAACTTCCTTCTCAGAACTACATCTCCCATCATCTGGGAGGGTATTCCCTTAACTGACCCAAAATATCACAGAGTGAGGGCCTGGGGCTGCCTTCCAGCCTACAGTGTTCCTAACTTGAACAAAACACGCAAAAGCACACACTGGCTGCCAAGAGCCTCAAGGTGACCACAAGAATTCACTTCCTAACGACACAGAAATTACTTCACTTTGATCTGAGAAGTACACAGGCACACACACGCTATAGCCAAGGAATGCTTAGGGTTCTCTAGTGACTGAAATGCTTACCACCTCTCGGAAGAATGGCAGATTTCAGGAACACCACAACCTATGGAATAAACATGAAACTCTCAGGAAGGACATCCAAATCTGCAATGGTTCTCTGAGGGACATCACAGTTCACCTTTCATTCATGGAACCCAAGACATAAAGTCAGTGCCACACAAGGCTGTTCCTCAAGTGACTTGGGGAAGGAACCTATATTCTACCAACCAGTGTTGGGAAACTAAACAACAAACATCCCACACACACTCACACACAGAGAATGAGTGACATACTAATATTTATCTTGTATGTGAATTTCTTACATTCTATGGAGTTAATTACAACTTTGTGCAAGACCAGAAGTCATAGAACATCACCCAGCCTTGTTCGTTCCATCTATTTCCTCCACGTTAATGATAGATTTTGATTCAAAGACACTTCTGCATGCCTAAGCAGCGGATACACTCAAAGAGTGTGAAACAATTGGTAATATGAGAATTTATGACAAATAGCAAAGAAATTAATACATGAACAAATGAGAAATATTAAGCACACAGACAAAGACAGACACATACACACAAGAAAGGCACACAGAAAGGTAGACACAGACACCCAGGAACCTGGCCTCTATTCAACGCAAGTCGAATGTTATCTGCAAAGGCTGAAATCCTGGCGTTACCCTACTGAGGCGACACTTTAAGCACTTTAGGAAGGATCAAACTTAGAAAAACCCAAGAAGTGACATCACTTCCAACATTGTCCTTGGAAGGAAGACATACTACCACCATTATGCCAAGGAACAACTAAAGGCTAATCGAGAGTCAGTGTCTGAAGCCATCACTTGAACTCAAATCACTTCTAGCAGGGTAACGAGGCACATACATATATGCATCGTGATAGCCTCACATACCCTGCACATATTCAAGGATCCCTGAATCTTTCCTCCTCAGTGAATTGATTACAGTTTACCTAGGGAGTAACAACACAGAGAAAAACCCAAAATTACTGCCTTCCGAAGGAGCATTCCTGACTGGCATTATTAGGAACACAGCATCCACGGACAATGATCCAGGAACTATTTTCAACCGCACATGCGGCCCCACACACAAACACACCCACACAATGAATGTGACCCATGAATATTAACTACTTTGTGTAAGTCAATTTCTGGTCTTTCATCAAAAAAAGTACCTTTCAGCAGAACCCATACTTATGAACACCGGGAAACACCGGTGAATGAGGTGAATTCCTTCCAACCTTCACTGCCTGTGCTTTGATGTACTCTGCAGACCAGAGAAGAATTTATATCAGATCAACAGGTGTCTGTGCTGTGCCTCCATGGAACCTTTTCCTCCCTTGCCAGTCCACTAGAACCACACCTTGAGATGACGTGGTGAGGAATAGAAGCAGAAACCAAGGCTCCAGAATGGGGAAATCATTGCCAGGTATACATCTGACTGAAATTAATACCGAGAATATACTCAAAAACTAAATTCCCGTAAAAATCAGTGACCCAATGAAGAAATACACAAATGCACTTAACAGAGCTTGTTCCAAGGCAGAAGTCCAAAGGACCTACAACTACATAAAGAAATGCTCACCATCGCTCGTCAGAAAGAAAACAAAAATGAAAACCATACCAAGATTCCAAACCACTCCCATTGTAATGGCTATCAAGAATACAAACAGCTAATGTTTTCAAGGATGTCTAAAAAAAAGGAACCCTCATATGCAGTTAGTGGGAATGAAAATTAGTACAACAACTGTGGAAAACAATATGGAGGCTTCTCGAAACTCAAAGTAGAATTGCTGTGTGATCCAGCATTATCATTCATAGGGATATACCTGAATGAATGCAAGCCAGGTAACAATACAGACACCTGCACATCCGTGTTTACTGCAGCATTACTCACAACAGCTAACATATGTAAACAGCCAAGATGCCTCACAACTGATACATGGATCCAAAACTGTGGCATTTACACACAATGGAATTTTATTCAGCCTTAAATAAGCATGAAATTTTGTTGTTTGCAGGTAAATGGATGGAACTAGAGAACATCACCTTAAGTTAAATTAGTCAGGTTGGGGAAACCAAAGGCCACATGTTTTTTCTCACACATGCACTAGAGACGTGACACACATACAAGCAGTAGTATGAACAACAGGTCTAAGGGGAGCTCATTTATGAGAGAGAGAGGGTAAAAGGAGGAGGTTAACCGGGTCAATATGGTTGTTGTACTTTCTGTAGAGGAATGCAGAATTTTAAAAACTTTTGAAACTACCATAAGAAGGAGAATAAAGTAGAAAAGCAAAAAATCGAGGGAATGACCCAATTTGTGTTATAACGTGTACATATATATATATGCATAGAGCTATATATGTATGAGCAAATGTCACAATGAAACATCCCGTATAGCTATCTCAATTAAACAAACAAAAAAGTGCGGGTCACCAGTGGCTCACACCCGCAGTCCCTGTGACTCAGAAGGGAGAGATAAGGAAGATCTTGGTTCAAACACAGCTTGGGCAAATAGTTTGCAAGACCCTGTCTCAAAAACACCTATCACAAAAAAAGGGCTGGTGAACTGCCTCAAGGTAGAGTCCCTGAGTTCAAGCCCCAGTTCTGCCCCCCACACTAAAACAAAATAAACACAAAAAGGGATTTTTGGTAACAGAAATGGAAAATAGGTCCTGTATAGGGAGTTGTTACTTGTGGGAGGGGTGAGGATATAAGGAAAGGGTGTAGGATATGGTATAAATATTATATACTCATGTATGAAAATGGAAAAACGAGACGTGATGAAACTATTCCAGGAATACGGTGAGAGAGAATAAAGGAGAACGTGGAGGGATGAATTCAACTATGGCATATTATAAGAACTTTGGCAAAAGTCACAATGTACCCCCACTACAGTAAGTTTGTTAAAACTCAGGAATGGAAAAAAAGTGTTTTTAATCATTGTGTTCATTTCACTGACCTTCACAGACAGAAGTTACACAACCAAACTTAATCGGCCAGTTTTCCCACAAACTAACACCCAAATGACTGACTATGCATGTTAGTTCTCATGACCTCATACCTCCTCACAAACATTATAGCACTGACATCACACTCACATCACCCAACAGCAGATGTGAGGAACAGAGCCCTGTGCTCCAAACACCTCTGAAAATAGCTGCACCAGCACAGGTAATCATTCAAACTCTCTGCATACATTTCCCTATCAAATAAGAAGGTTGGTCTAAATGACATATAAGGTCAGTTTGGCTTCTCCTATTCTACTAACATTTTGGGTCACTTTTGCTCAACTGGGCACTTCCCAAATGCCTGAGCCACAGAAAATGAGTGAATTATGTTTTCTTGTTTACTATGCTAAAAGTTGGAGGAATTTGTTACACACATATAGGTAACTAACACATGGAAGATGACAGGCCCATCTGCTAACTACTGGTGGCATCCAAGAGGGCTCCATAAACTCAGGGGCTTACACTGAAAGCCCAGGGGCATCTTGACATCTGCCCTGCAATAAAGCATCTATGGCCTCTGCAAAAATCCTACCAGTGCATTTGCTGGGGTGCTGACAAAAAATGCTTCAATGATACATACATGCTAAGGGACCAGGGCTCATGAACTCGTCCTCAACTCAGTCACTGCTAGAAGCGGGGGTATGGGAGTTGTTTATCTCACAGAGAAAGATCTCTGATCAAACATGCTCCTTAACTCACCTGAGTTTGTGGAATCTGAAATTCCAGTTGAACAGAAACCATGTGGTAATTTCCTGATAATCTGTGTCACTGCATAACTTTCTTTTTATCTGTAAATTAGAAAAACAAGAATTTTCAATGGAATTTGATTCAGCCACAATAAAGAATGAGATTTTATCCTTTGCAGAGAAATGGATGGAAATGGAGATTATCTTAAGTGAAATTAGCCAGGTTCTGAAACCAAACACTGCATGTTTTCTCTCAGATGTAGAATACAGGCCCAATAAATATACAAAGAGTGCTATGAAAAACAACTCAATCTGACGGGGAGTCCCTAATGGGAGGGAGAACATTTAAAAGAACGAAGTTAAGAATGTGAATGTATTTTCTATCCATCAAAAATGGAAGGGGAATAAAGTAAAAAGGACAACAGGAAGGGATGAAACAATTAGGATCATAAGACGTATGTACATGGAAATGTCACAGTGAAACTCCCTATAGACCTATCTTAAACAAAAAAATATCATTTTTTTTCAAAAGAAGAAAACAGACCCAGTCCCACCAAACACAAACATATAAACTAATAAAAAACACAACACAAGAAAGGAAACCTGGTCTTGTCTCGCGGTTACTTACATTGGGAGCAGGGAGGATTATTAGTAAATGGTTGTGAGGGTGAATAGGATGGAAATATTGTGTACTCATGTATGAAAATGGAAACATGAGACCTGTGAAACTATTCCAGGAATAGGGAGGGAGATAATAAAGGAAAATGATGGAAAGGATGATTTTAACTATGACATAGTGTAAAAAACTTTTGTAAATGTAACAACATATACCCAGTACAACAGTACTCAATAAACAATACTTAAAAAAAGAAAAACCATACCACTCCAGCACACCTTCTGTGCGTTGAGTATTTTCAACAGAGGCTTGTGGAAAATATTTGCAAGAGCTGGCTTTGAACTGCGATCCTCCTGTTTCTACCTGCTGAGGTGAGAGAAATGCAGGTATACGTCACGGGCAAACAGCCCAAATTTCAGGTACATTACTATGGGTTTTTTATCACATACCGATCCATTCCTAAACAATATAGTGATTGGTGTTGGATGGTTTGGCTCTGTTTATTCTTTTCGGGGTTCACTGTACTTCTTTAATCTAAAGATTTATAGAACTTTGACAGGAGGTGTTGCTAAAAGGGTAGAGCAACTGCTTTGCAAGTGAAAAGCATTGAGTTTCAACGCCAGTATTACCAGTCCCAACAGTTCCACCAAAACCAAAAAAGTTTACGAAGATCTCTACTGAGGCATGGTATCACCCGATCCTAGGATGCTCAGGTCACCCGTGTGCTCAGGCCACGTGTGCCCCGTATATCGAGGACCCAAATAAAAGAGAAGTCTTCCACACGAGACAGTGGCACCTACCTCCAGCTTCTCCATGCTTGGCTGGCTGTGCTACCATAGCAAGAGGCCAGGCAGGAGCTGCCTCGGGAATGTGTATGTTGCAGTGGCTGGGATCCCACTGTGACATCACAACCAAGTCTGTCCTGATTGGTCAGACCACGTAAGCACTGCCTCTATGGCCCCTCTCCCTTCAGTCTCCAGCCATTTGTGTGGCAGTTTCCTGGCAAGAACTTGTGATCTGGGAATTGCTTTTCTCCTCCACGTTCCCTCCTCAGATCATTCAAGGTTCAACTGGCATGACATTTCTGACTTCTTCCAAACTACTCCCAATCTGGACCCCACACTTTGGAGGACAGGAAGGCTTTCACCTGGTGAGTACACAAACACCTCAAGCCCTTTGAAGGTAAATAAGCCAGGAAAACTCCCTGAACCTTGGATGAGGCAACTTCCTTCTCAGAACTACATCTCCCATCATCTGGGAGGGTATTCCCTTAACTGACCCAAAATATCACAGAGTGAGGGCCTGGGGCTGTCTTCCAGCCTACAGTGTTCCTAACTTGAACAAAACACACAAAAGCACACACTGGCTGCCAAGAGCCTCAAGGTCACCACAAGAATTCACTTCCTAACGACACAGAAATTACTTCACTTTGATCTGAGAAGTACACAGGCACACACACGCTATAGCCAAGGAATGCTTAGGGTTCTCTAGTGACTGAAATGCTTACCACCTCTCGGAAGAATGGCAGATTTCAGGAACACCACAACCTATGGAATAAACATGAAACTCTCAGCAAGGACATCCAAATCTGCAATGGTTCTCTGAGGGACATCACAGTTCACCTTTCATTCATGGAACCCAAGACATAAAGTCAGTGCCACACAAGGCTGTTCCTCAAGTGACTTGGGGAAGGAACCTATATTCTACCAACCAGTGTTGGGAAACTAAACAACAAACATCCCACACACACTCACACACAGAGAATGAGTGACATACTAATATTTATCTTGTATGTGAATTTCTTACATTCTATGGAGTTAATTACAACTTTGTGCAAGACCAGAAGTCATAGAACATCACCCAGCCTTGTTCGTTCCATCTATTTCCTCCACGTTAATGATAGATTTTGATTCAAAGACACTTCTGCATGCCTAAGCAGCGGATACACTCAAAGAGTGTGAAACAATTGGTAATATGAGAATTTATGACAAATAGCAAAGAAATTAATACATGAACAAATGAGAAATATTAAGCACACAGACAAAGACAGACACATACACACAAGAAAGGCACACAGAAAGGTAGACACAGACACCCAGGAACCTGGCCTCTATTCAACGCAAGTCGAATGTTATCTGCAAAGGCTGAAATCCTGGCGTTACCCTACTGAGGCGACACTTTAAGCACTTTAGGAAGGATCAAACTTAGAAAAACCCAAGAAGTGACATCACTTCCAACATTGTCCTTGGAAGGAAGACATACTACCACCATTATGCCAAGGAACAACTAAAGGCTAATCGAGAGTCAGTGTCTGAAGCCATCACTTGAACTCAAATCACTTCTAGCAGGGTAACGAGGCACATACATATATGCATCGTGATAGCCTCACATACCCTGCACATATTCAAGGATCCCTGAATCTTTCCTCCTCAGTGAATTGATTACAGTTTACCTAGGGAGTAACAACACAGAGAAAAACCCAAAATTACTGCCTTCCGAAGGAGCATTCCTGACTGGCATTATTAGGAACACAGCATCCACGGACAATGATCCAGGAACTATTTTCAACCGCACATGCGGCCCCACACACAAACACACCCACACAATGAATGTGACCCATGAATATTAACTACTTTGTGTAAGTCAATTTCTGGGCTTTCATCAAAAAAAGTACCTTTCAGCAGAACCCATACTTATGAACACCTGGAAACACCGGTGAATGAGGTGAATTCCTTCCAACCTTCACTGCCTGTGCTTTGATGTACTCTGCAGACCAGAGAAGAATTTATATCAGATCAACAGGTGTCTGTGCTGTGCCTCCATGGAACCTTTTCCTCCCTTGCCAGTCCACTAGAACCACACCTTGAGATGACGTGGTGAGGAATAGAAGCAGAAACCAAGGCTCCAGAATGGGGAAATCTTTGCCAGGTATACATCTGACTGAAATTAATACCGAGAATATACTCAAAAACTAAATTCCCGTAAAAATCAGTGACCCAATGAAGAAATACACAAATGCACTTAACAGAGCTTGTTCCAAGGCAGAAGTCCAAAGGACCTACAATTACATAAAGAAATGCTCACCATCGCTCGTCTGAAAGAAAACAAAAATGAAAACCATACCAAGATTCCAAACCACTCCCATTGTAATGGCTATCAAGAATACAAACAGCTAATGTTTTCAAGGATGTCTAAAAAAAAGGAACCCTCATATGCAGTTAGTGGGAATGCAAATTAGTACAACAACTGTGGAAAACAATATGGAGGCTTCTCGAAACTCAAAGTAGAATTGCTGTGTGATCCAGCATTATCATTCATAGGGATATACCTGAATGAATGCAAGCCAGGTAACAATACAGACACCTGCACATCCGTGTTTACTGCAGCATTACTCACAACAGCTAACATATGTAAACAGCCAAGATGCCTCACAACTGATACATGGATCCAAAACTGTGGCATTTACACACAATGGAATTTTATTCAGCCTTAAATAAGCATGAAATTTTGTTGTTTGCAGGAAAATGGATGGAACTAGAGAACATCACCTTAAGTTAAATTAGTCAGGTTGGGGAAACCAAAGGCCACATGTTTTTTCTCACACATGCACTAGAGACCTGACACCCATACAAGCAGTAGTATGAACAACAGGTCTAAGGGGAGCTCATTTATGAGAGAGAGAGGGTAAAAGGAGGAGGTTAACCAGGTCAATATGGTTGTTGTACTTTCTGTAGAGGAATGCAGAATTTTAAAAACTTTTGAAACTACCATAAGAAGGAGAATAAAGTAGAAAAGCAAAAAATCGAGGGAATGACCCAATTTGTGTTATAACGTGTACATATATATATATGCATAGAGCTATATATGTATGAGCAAATGTCACAATGAAACATCCCGTATAGCTATCTCAATTAAACAAACAAAAACGTGCGGGTCACCAGTGGCTCACACCCGCAGTCCCTGTGACTCAGAAGGGAGAGATAAGGAAGATCTTGGTTCAAACACAGCTTGGGCAAATAGTTTGCAAGACCCTGTCTCAAAAACACCTATCACAAAAAAAGGGCTGGTGAACTGCCTCAAGGTAGAGTCCCTGAGTTCAAGCCCCAGTTCTGCCCCCCACACTAAAACAAAATAAACACAAAAAGGGATTTTTGGTAACAGAAATGGAAAATAGGTCCTGTATAGGGAGTTGTTACTTGTGGGAGGGGTGAGGATATAAGGAAAGGGTGTAGGATATGGTATAAATATTATATACTCATGTATGAAAATGGAAAAACGAGACGTGATGAAACTATTCCAGGAATACGGTGAGAGAGAATAAAGGAGAACGTGGAGGGATGAATTCAACTATGGCATATTATAAGAACTTTGGCAAAAGTCACAATGTACCCCCACTACAGTAAGTTTGTTACAACTCAGGAATGGAAAAAAAGTGTTTTTAATCATTGTGTTCATTTCACTGACCTTCACAGACAGAAGTTACACAACCAAACTTAATCGGCCAGTTTTCCCACAAACTAACACCCAAATGACTGACTATGCATGTTAGTTCTCATGACCTCATACCTCCTCACAAACATTATAGCACTGACATCACACTCACATCACCCAACAGCAGATGTGAGGAACAGAGCCCTGTGCTCCAAACACCTCTGAAAATAGCTGCACCAGCACAGGTAATCATTCAAACTCTCTGCATACATTTCCCTATCAAATAAGAAGGTTGGTCTAAATGACATATAAGGTCAGTTTGGCTTCTCCTATTCTACTAACATTTTGGGTCACTTTTGCTCAACTGGGCACTTCCCAAATGCCTGAGCCACAGAAAATGAGTGAATTATGTTTTCTTGTTTACTATGCTAAAAGTTGGAGGAATTTGTTACACACATATAGGTAACTAACACATGGAAGATGACAGGCCCATCTGCTAACTACTGGTGGCATCCAAGAGGGCTCCATAAACTCAGGGGCTTACACTGAAAGCCCAGGGGCATCTTGACATCTGCCCTGCAATAAAGCATCTATGGCCTCTGCAAAAATCCTACCAGTGCATTTGCTGGGGTGCTGACAAAAAATGCTTCAATGATACATACATGCTAAGGGACCAGGGCTCATGAACTCGTCCTCAACTCAGTCACTGCTAGAAGCGGGGGTATGGGAGTTGTTTATCTCACAGAGAAAGATCTCTGATCAAACATGCTCCTTAACTCACCTGAGTTTGTGGAATCTGAAATTCCAGTTGAACAGAAACCATGTGGTAATTTCCTGATAATCTGTGTCACTGCATAACTTTCTTTTTATCTGTAAATTAGAAAAACAAGAATTTTCAATGGAATTTGATTCAGCCACAATAAAGAATGAGATTTTATCCTTTGCAGAGAAATGGATGGAAATGGAGATTATCTTAAGTGAAATTAGCCAGGTTCTGAAACCAAACACTGCATGTTTTCTCTCAGATGTAGAATACAGGCCCAATAAATATACAAAGAGTGCTATGAAAAACAACTCAATCTGACGGGGAGTCCCTAATGGGAGGGAGAACATTTAAAAGAACGAAGTTAAGAATGTGAATGTATTTTCTATCCATCAAAAATGGAAGGGGAATAAAGTAAAAAGGACAACAGGAAGGGATGAAACAATTAGGATCATAAGACGTATGTACATGGAAATGTCACAGTGAAACTCCCTATAGACCTATCTTAAACAAAAAAATATCATTTTTTTTCAAAAGAAGAAAACAGACCCAGTCCCACCAAACACAAACATATAAACTAATAAAAAACACAACACAAGAAAGGAAACCTGGTCTTGTCTCGCGGTTACTTACATTGGGAGCAGGGAGGATTATTAGTAAATGGTTGTGAGGGTGAATAGGATGGAAATATTGTGTACTCATGTATGAAAATGGAAACATGAGACCTGTGAAACTATTCCAGGAATAGGGAGGGAGATAATAAAGGAAAATGATGGAAAGGATGATTTTAACTATGACATAGTGTAAAAAACTTTTGTAAATGTAACAACATATACCCAGTACAACAGTACTCAATAAACAATACTTAAAAAAAGAAAAACCATACCACTCCAGCACACCTTCTGTGCGTTGAGTATTTTCAACAGAGGCTTGTGGAAAATATTTGCAAGAGCTGGCTTTGAACTGCGATCCTCCTGTTTCTACCTGCTGAGGTGAGAGAAATGCAGGTATACGTCACGGGCAAACAGCCCAAATTTCAGGTACATTACTATGGGTTTTTTATCACATACCGATCCATTCCTAAACAATATAGTGATTGGTGTTGGATGGTTTGGCTCTGTTTATTCTTTTCGGGGTTCACTGTACTTCTTTAATCTAAAGATTTATAGAACTTTGACAGGAGGTGTTGCTAAAAGGGTAGAGCAACTGCTTTGCAAGTGAAAAGCATTGAGTTTCAACGCCAGTATTACCAGTCCCAACAGTTCCACCAAAACCAAAAAAGTTTACGAAGATCTCTACTGAGGCATGGTATCACCCGATCCTAGGATGCTCAGGTCACCCGTGTGCTCAGGCCACGTGTGCCCCGTATATCGAGGACCCAAATAAAAGAGAAGTCTTCCACACGAGACAGTGGCACCTACCTCCAGCTTCTCCATGCTTGGCTGGCTGTGCTACCATAGCAAGAGGCCAGGCAGGAGCTGCCTCGGGAATGTGTATGTTGCAGTGGCTGGGATCCCACTGTGACATCACAACCAAGTCTGTCCTGATTGGTCAGACCACGTAAGCACTGCCTCTATGGCCCCTCTCCCTTCAGTCTCCAGCCATTTGTGTGGCAGTTTCCTGGCAAGAACTTGTGATCTGGGAATTGCTTTTCTCCTCCACGTTCCCTCCTCAGATCATTCAAGGTTCAACTGGCATGACATTTCTGACTTCTTCCAAACTACTCCCAATCTGGACCCCACACTTTGGAGGACAGGAAGGCTTTCACCTGGTGAGTACACAAACACCTCAAGCCCTTTGAAGGTAAATAAGCCAGGAAAACTCCCTGAACCTTGGATGAGGCAACTTCCTTCTCAGAACTACATCTCCCATCATCTGGGAGGGTATTCCCTTAACTGACCCAAAATATCACAGAGTGAGGGCCTGGGGCTGTCTTCCAGCCTACAGTGTTCCTAACTTGAACAAAACACACAAAAGCACACACTGGCTGCCAAGAGCCTCAAGGTCACCACAAGAATTCACTTCCTAACGACACAGAAATTACTTCACTTTGATCTGAGAAGTACACAGGCACACACACGCTATAGCCAAGGAATGCTTAGGGTTCTCTAGTGACTGAAATGCTTACCACCTCTCGGAAGAATGGCAGATTTCAGGAACACCACAACCTATGGAATAAACATGAAACTCTCAGGAAGGACATCCAAATCTGCAATGGTTCTCTGAGGGACATCACAGTTCACCTTTCATTCATGGAACCCAAGACATAAAGTCAGTGCCACACAAGGCTGTTCCTCAAGTGACTTGGGGAAGGAACCTATATTCTACCAACCAGTGTTGGGAAACTAAACAACAAACATCCCACACACACTCACACACAGAGAATGAGTGACATACTAATATTTATCTTGTATGTGAATTTCTTACATTCTATGGAGTTAATTACAACTTTGTGCAAGACCAGAAGTCATAGAACATCACCCAGCCTTGTTCGTTCCATCTATTTCCTCCACGTTAATGATAGATTTTGATTCAAAGACACTTCTGCATGCCTAAGCAGCGGATACACTCAAAGAGTGTGAAACAATTGGTAATATGAGAATTTATGACAAATAGCAAAGAAATTAATACATGAACAAATGAGAAATATTAAGCACACAGACAAAGACAGACACATACACACAAGAAAGGCACACAGAAAGGTAGACACAGACACCCAGGAACCTGGCCTCTATTCAACGCAAGTCGAATGTTATCTGCAAAGGCTGAAATCCTGGCGTTACCCTACTGAGGCGACACTTTAAGCACTTTAGGAAGGATCAAACTTAGAAAAACCCAAGAAGTGACATCACTTCCAACATTGTCCTTGGAAGGAAGACATACTACCACCATTATGCCAAGGAACAACTAAAGGCTAATCGAGAGTCAGTGTCTGAAGCCATCACTTGAACTCAAATCACTTCTAGCAGGGTAACGAGGCACATACATATATGCATCGTGATAGCCTCACATACCCTGCACATATTCAAGGATCCCTGAATCTTTCCTCCTCAGTGAATTGATTACAGTTTACCTAGGGAGTAACAACACAGAGAAAAACCCAAAATTACTGCCTTCCGAAGGAGCATTCCTGACTGGCATTATTAGGAACACAGCATCCACGGACAATGATCCAGGAACTATTTTCAACCGCACATGCGGCCCCACACACAAACACACCCACACAATGAATGTGACCCATGAATATTAACTACTTTGTGTAAGTCAATTTCTGGGCTTTCATCAAAAAAAGTACCTTTCAGCAGAACCCATACTTATGAACACCTGGAAACACCGGTGAATGAGGTGAATTCCTTCCAACCTTCACTGCCTGTGCTTTGATGTACTCTGCAGACCAGAGAAGAATTTATATCAGATCAACAGGTGTCTGTGCTGTGCCTCCATGGAACCTTTTCCTCCCTTGCCAGTCCACTAGAACCACACCTTGAGATGACGTGGTGAGGAATAGAAGCAGAAACCAAGGCTCCAGAATGGGGAAATCTTTGCCAGGTATACATCTGACTGAAATTAATACCGAGAATATACTCAAAAACTAAATTCCCGTAAAAATCAGTGACCCAATGAAGAAATACACAAATGCACTTAACAGAGCTTGTTCCAAGGCAGAAGTCCAAAGGACCTACAATTACATAAAGAAATGCTCACCATCGCTCGTCTGAAAGAAAACAAAAATGAAAACCATACCAAGATTCCAAACCACTCCCATTGTAATGGCTATCAAGAATACAAACAGCTAATGTTTTCAAGGATGTCTAAAAAAAAGGAACCCTCATATGCAGTTAGTGGGAATGCAAATTAGTACAACAACTGTGGAAAACAATATGGAGGCTTCTCGAAACTCAAAGTAGAATTGCTGTGTGATCCAGCATTATCATTCATAGGGATATACCTGAATGAATGCAAGCCAGGTAACAATACAGACACCTGCACATCCGTGTTTACTGCAGCATTACTCACAACAGCTAACATATGTAAACAGCCAAGATGCCTCACAACTGATACATGGATCCAAAACTGTGGCATTTACACACAATGGAATTTTATTCAGCCTTAAATAAGCATGAAATTTTGTTGTTTGCAGGTAAATGGATGGAACTAGAGAACATCACCTTAAGTTAAATTAGTCAGGTTGGGGAAACCAAAGGCCACATGTTTTTTCTCACACATGCACTAGAGACCTGACACCCATACAAGCAGTAGTATGAACAACAGGTCTAAGGGGAGCTCATTTATGAGAGAGAGAGGGTAAAAGGAGGAGGTTAACCAGGTCAATATGGTTGTTGTACTTTCTGTAGAGGAATGCAGAATTTTAAAAACTTTTGAAACTACCATAAGAAGGAGAATAAAGTAGAAAAGCAAAAAATCGAGGGAATGACCCAATTTGTGTTATAACGTGTACATATATATATATGCATAGAGCTATATATGTATGAGCAAATGTCACAATGAAACATCCCGTATAGCTATCTCAATTAAACAAACAAAAAAGTGCGGGTCACCAGTGGCTCACACCCGCAGTCCCTGTGACTCAGAAGGGAGAGATAAGGAAGATCTTGGTTCAAACACAGCTTGGGCAAATAGTTTGCAAGACCCTGTCTCAAAAACACCTATCACAAAAAAAGGGCTGGTGAACTGCCTCAAGGTAGAGTCCCTGAGTTCAAGCCCCAGTTCTGCCCCCCACACTAAAACAAAATAAACACAAAAAGGGATTTTTGGTAACAGAAATGGAAAATAGGTCCTGTATAGGGAGTTGTTACTTGTGGGAGGGGTGAGGAGATAAGGAAAGGGTGTAGGATATGGTATAAATATTATATACTCATGTATGAAAATGGAAAAACGAGACGTGATGAAACTATTCCAGGAATACGGTGAGAGAGAATAAAGGAGAACGTGGAGGGATGAATTCAACTATGGCATATTATAAGAACTTTGGCAAAAGTCACAATGTACCCCCACTACAGTAAGTTTGTTACAACTCAGGAATGGAAAAAAAGTGTTTTTAATCATTGTGTTCATTTCACTGACCTTCACAGACAGAAGTTACACAACCAAACTTAATCGGCCAGTTTTCCCACAAACTAACACCCAAATGACTGACTATGCATGTTAGTTCTCATGACCTCATACCTCCTCACAAACATTATAGCACTGACATCACACTCACATCACCCAACAGCAGATGTGAGGAACAGAGCCCTGTGCTCCAAACACCTCTGAAAATAGCTGCACCAGCACAGGTAATCATTCAAACTCTCTGCATACATTTCCCTATCAAATAAGAAGGTTGGTCTAAATGACATATAAGGTCAGTTTGGCTTCTCCTATTCTACTAACATTTTGGGTCACTTTTGCTCAACTGGGCACTTCCCAAATGCCTGAGCCACAGAAAATGAGTGAATTATGTTTTCTTGTTTACTATGCTAAAAGTTGGAGGAATTTGTTACACACATATAGGTAACTAACACATGGAAGATGACAGGCCCATCTGCTAACTACTGGTGGCATCCAAGAGGGCTCCATAAACTCAGGGGCTTACACTGAAAGCCCAGGGGCATCTTGACATCTGCCCTGCAATAAAGCATCTATGGCCTCTGCAAAAATCCTACCAGTGCATTTGCTGGGGTGCTGACAAAAAATGCTTCAATGATACATACATGCTAATGGACCAGGGCTCATGAACTCGTCCTCAACTCAGTCACTGCTAGAAGCGGGGGTATGGGAGTTGTTTATCTCACAGAGAAAGATCTCTGATCAAACATGCTCCTTAACTCACCTGAGTTTGTGGAATCTGAAATTCCAGTTGAACAGAAACCATGTGGTAATTTCCTGATAATCTGTGTCACTGCATAACTTTCTTTTTATCTGTAAATTAGAAAAACAAGAATTTTCAATGGAATTTGATTCAGCCACAATAAAGAATGAGATTTTATCCTTTGCAGAGAAATGGATGGAAATGGAGATTATCTTAAGTGAAATTAGCCAGGTTCTGAAACCAAACACTGCATGTTTTCTCTCAGATGTAGAATACAGGCCCAATAAATATACAAAGAGTGCTATGAAAAACAACTCAATCTGACGGGGAGTCCCTAATGGGAGGGAGAACATTTAAAAGAACGAAGTTAAGAATGTGAATGTATTTTCTATACATCAAAAATGGAAGGGGAATAAAGTAAAAAGGACAACAGGAAGGGATGAAACAATTAGGATCATAAGACGTATGTACATGGAAATGTCACAGTGAAACTCCCTATAGACCTATCTTAAACAAAAAAATATCATTTTTTTTCAAAAGAAGAAAACAGACCCAGTCCCACCAAACACAAACATATAAACTAATAAAAAACACAACACAAGAAAGGAAACCTGGTCTTGTCTCGCGGTTAGTTACATTGGGAGCAGGGAGGATTATTAGTAAATGGTTGTGAGGGTGAATAGGATGGAAATATTGTGTACTCATGTATGAAAATGGAAACATGAGACCTGTGAAACTATTCCAGGAATAGGGAGGGAGATAATAAAGGAAAATGATGGAAGGGATGATTTTAACTATGACATAGTGTAAAAAACTTTTGTAAATGTAACAACATATACCCAGTACAACAGTACTCAATAAACAATACTTAAAAAAAGAAAAACCATACCACTCCAGCACACCTTCTGTGCGTTGAGTATTTTCAACAGAGGCTTGTGGAAAATATTTGCAAGAGCTGGCTTTGAACTGCGATCCTCCTGTTTCTACCTGCTGAGGTGAGAGAAATGCAGGTATACGTCACGGGCAAACAGCCCAAATTTCAGGTACATTACTATGGGTTTTTTATCACATACCGATCCATTCCTAAACAATATAGTGATTGGTGTTGGATGGTTTGGCTCTGTCTATTCTTTTCGGGGTTCACTGTACTTCTTTAATCTAAAGATTTATAGAACTTTGACAGGAGGTGTTGCTAAAAGGGTAGAGCAACTGCTTTGCAAGTGAAAAGCATTGAGTTTCAACGCCAGTATTACGAGTCCCAACAGTTCCACCAAAACCAAAAAAGTTTACGAAGATCTCTACTGAGGAATGGTATCACCCGATCCTAGGATGCTCAGGTCACCCGTGTGCTCAGGCCACGTGTGCCCCGTATATCGAGCACCCAAATGAAAGAGAAGTCTTCCACACGAGATAGTGGCACCTACCTCCAGCTTCTCCATGCTTGGCTGGCTGTGCTACCATAGCAAGAGGCCAGGCAGGAGCTGCCTCGGGAATGTGTATGTTGCAGTGGCTGGGATCCCACTGTGACATCACAACCAAGTCTGTCCTGATTGGTCAGATCACGTAAGCACTGCCTCTATGGCCCCTCTCCCTTCAGTCTCCAGCCATTTGTGTGGCAGTTTCCTGGCAAGAACTTGTGATCTGGGAATTGCTTTTCTCCTCCACGTTCCCTCCTTAGATCATTCAAGGTTCAATTGGCATGACATTTCTGACTTCTTCCAAACTACTCCCAATCTGGACCCCACACTTTGGAGGACAGGAAGGCTTTCGCCTGGTGAGTACACAAACACCTCAAGCCCTTTGAAGGTAAATAAGCCAGGAAAACTCCCTGAACCTTGGATGAGGCAACTTCCTTCTCAGAACTACATCTCCCATCATCTGGGAGGGTATTCCCTTAACTGACCCAAAATATCACAGAGTGAGGGCCTGGGGCTGCCTTCCAGCCTACAGTGTTCCTAACTTGAACAAAACACGCAAAAGCACACACTGGCTGCCAAGAGCCTCAAGGTGACCACAAGAATTCACTTCCTAACGACACAGAAATTACTTCACTTTGATCTGAGAAGTACACAGGCACACACACGCTATAGCCAAGGAATGCTTAGGGTTCTCTAGTGACTGAAATGCTTACCACCTCTCGGAAGAATGGCAGATTTCAGGAACACCACAACCTATGGAATAAACATGAAACTCTCAGGAAGGACAGCCAAATCTGCAATGGTTCTCTGAGGGACATCACAGTTCACCTTTCATTCATGGAACCCAAGACATAAAGTCAGTGCCACACAAGGCTGTTCCTCAAGTGACTTGGGGAAGGAACCTATATTCTACCAACCAGTGTTGGGAAACTAAACAACAAACATCCCACACACACTCACACACAGAGAATGAGTGACATACTAATATTTATCTTGTATGTGAATTTCTTACATTCTATGGAGTTAATTACAACTTTGTGCAAGACCAGAAGTCATAGAACATCACCCAGCCTTGTTCGTTCCATCTATTTCCTCCACGTTAATGATAGATTTTGATTCAAAGACACTTCTGCATGCCTAAGCAGCGGATACACTCAAAGAGTGTGAAACAATTGGTAATATGAGAATTTATGACAAATAGCAAAGAAATTAATACATGAACAAATGAGAAATATTAAGCACACAGACAAAGACAGACACATACACACAAGAAAGGCACACAGAAAGGTAGACACAGACACCCAGGAACCTGGCCTCTATTCAACGCAAGTCGAATGTTATCTGCAAAGGCTGAAATCCTGGCGTTACCCTACTGAGGCGACACTTTAAGCACTTTAGGAAGGATCAAACTTAGAAAAACCCAAGAAGTGACATCACTTCCAACATTGTCCTTGGAAGGAAGACATACTACCACCATTATGCCAAGGAACAACTAAAGGCTAATCGAGAGTCAGTGTCTGAAGCCATCACTTGAACTCAAATCACTTCTAGCAGGGTAACGAGGCACATACATATATGCATCGTGATAGCCTCACATACCCTGCACATATTCAAGGATCCCTGAATCTTTCCTCCTCAGTGAATTGATTACAGTTTACCTAGGGAGTAACAACACAGAGAAAAACCCAAAATTACTGCCTTCCGAAGGAGCATTCCTGACTGGCATTATTAGGAACACAGCATCCACGGACAATGATCCAGGAACTATTTTCAACCGCACATGCGGCCCCACACACAAACACACCCACACAATGAATGTGACCCATGAATATTAACTACTTTGTGTAAGTCAATTTCTGGTCTTTCATCAAAAAAAGTACCTTTCAGCAGAACCCATACTTATGAACACCGGGAAACACCGGTGAATGAGGTGAATTCCTTCCAACCTTCACTGCCTGTGCTTTGATGTACTCTGCAGACCAGAGAAGAATTTATATCAGATCAACAGGTGTCTGTGCTGTGCCTCCATGGAACCTTTTCCTCCCTTGCCAGTCCACTAGAACCACACCTTGAGATGACGTGGTGAGGAATAGAAGCAGAAACCAAGGCTCCAGAATGGGGAAATTATTGCCAGGTATACATCTGACTGAAATTAATACCGAGAATATACTCAAAAACTAAATTCCCGTAAAAATCAGTGACCCAATGAAGAAATACACAAATGCACTTAACAGAGCTTGTTCCAAGGCAGAAGTCCAAAGGACCTACAACTACATAAAGAAATGCTCACCATCGCTCGTCAGAAAGAAAACAAAAATGAAAACCATACCAAGATTCCAAACCACTCCCATTGTAATGGCTATCAAGAATACAAACAGCTAATGTTTTCAAGGATGTCTAAAAAAAAGGAACCCTCATATGCAGTTAGTGGGAATGAAAATTAGTACAACAACTGTGGAAAACAATATGGAGGCTTCTCGAAACTCAAAGTAGAATTGCTGTGTGATCCAGCATTATCATTCATAGGGATATACCTGAATGAATGCAAGCCAGGTAACAATACAGACACCTGCACATCCGTGTTTACTGCAGCATTACTCACAACAGCTAACATATGTAAACAGCCAAGATGCCTCACAACTGATACATGGATCCAAAACTGTGGCATTTACACACAATGGAATTTTATTCAGCCTTAAATAAGCATGAAATTTTGTTGTTTGCAGGTAAATGGATGGAACTAGAGAACATCACCTTAAGTTAAATTAGTCAGGTTGGGGAAACCAAAGGCCACATGTTTTTTCTCACACATGCACTAGAGACCTGACACACATACAAGCAGTAGTATGAACAACAGGTCTAAGGGGAGCTCATTTATGAGAGAGAGAGGGTAAAAGGAGGAGGTTAACCAGGTCAATATGGTTGTTGTACTTTCTGTAGAGGAATGCAGAATTTTAAAAACTTTGGAAACTACCATAAGAAGGAGAATAAAGTAGAAAAGCAAAAAATCGAGGGAATGACCCAATTTGTGTTATAACGTGTACATATATATATATGCATAGAGCTATATATGTATGAGCAAATGTCACAATGAAACATCCCGTATAGCTATCTCAATTAAACAAACAAAAACGTGTGGGTCACCAGTGGCTCACACCCGCAGTCCCTGTGACTCAGAAGGGAGAGATAAGGAAGATCTTGGTTCAAACACAGCTTGGGCAAATAGTTTGCAAGACCCTGTCTCAAAAACACCTATCACAAAAAAAGGGCTGGTGAACTGCCTCAAGGTAGAGTCCCTGAGTTCAAGCCCCAGTTCTGCCCCCCACACTAAAACAAAATAAACACAAAAAGGGATTTTTGGTAACAGAAATGGAAAATAGGTCCTGTATAGGGAGTTGTTACTTGTGGGAGGGGTGAGGATATAAGGAAAGGGTGTAGGATATGGTATAAATATTATATACTCATGTATGAAAATGGAAAAACGAGACGTGATGAAACTATTCCAGGAATACGGTGAGAGAGAATAAAGGAGAACGTGGAGGGATGAATTCAACTATGGCATATTATAAGAACTTTGGCAAAAGTCACAATGTACCCCCACTACAGTAAGTTTGTTAAAACTCAGGAATGGAAAAAAAGTGTTTTTAATCATTGTGTTCATTTCACTGACCTTCACAGACAGAAGTTACACAACCAAACTTAATCGGCCAGTTTTCCCACAAACTAACACCCAAATGACTGACTATGCATGTTAGTTCTCATGACCTCATACCTCCTCACAAACATTATAGCACTGACATCACACTCACATCACCCAACAGCAGATGTGAGGAACAGAGCCCTGTGCTCCAAACACCTCTGAAAATAGCTGCACCAGCACAGGTAATCATTCAAACTCTCTGCATACATTTCCCTATCAAATAAGAAGGTTGGTCTAAATGACATATAAGGTCAGTTTGGCTTCTCCTATTCTACTAACATTTTGGGTCACTTTTGCTCAACTGGGCACTTCCCAAATGCCTGAGCCACAGAAAATGAGTGAATTATGTTTTCTTGTTTACTATGCTAAAAGTTGGAGGAATTTGTTACACACATATAGGTAACTAACACATGGAAGATGACAGGCCCATCTGCTAACTACTGGTGGCATCCAAGAGGGCTCCATAAACTCAGGGGCTTACACTGAAAGCCCAGGGGCATCTTGACATCTGCCCTGCAATAAAGCATCTATGGCCTCTGCAAAAATCCTACCAGTGCATTTGCTGGGGTGCTGACAAAAAATGCTTCAATGATACATACATGCTAAGGGACCAGGGCTCATGAACTCGTCCTCAACTCAGTCACTGCTAGAAGCGGGGGTATGGGAGTTGTTTATCTCACAGAGAAAGATCTCTGATCAAACATGCTCCTTAACTCACCTGAGTTTGTGGAATCTGAAATTCCAGTTGAACAGAAACCATGTGGTAATTTCCTGATAATCTGTGTCACTGCATAACTTTCTTTTTATCTGTAAATTAGAAAAACAAGAATTTTCAATGGAATTTGATTCAGCCACAATAAAGAATGAGATTTTATCCTTTGCAGAGAAATGGATGGAAATGGAGATTATCTTAAGTGAAATTAGCCAGGTTCTGAAACCAAACACTGCATGTTTTCTCTCAGATGTAGAATACAGGCCCAATAAATATACAAAGAGTGCTATGAAAAACAACTCAATCTGACGGGGAGTCCCTAATGGGAGGGAGAACATTTAAAAGAACGAAGTTAAGAATGTGAATGTATTTTCTATCCATCAAAAACGGAAGGGGAATAAAGTAAAAAGGACAACAGGAAGGGATGAAACAATTAGGATCATAAGACGTATGTACATGGAAATGTCACAGTGAAACTCCCTATAGACCTATCTTAAACAAAAAAATATCATTTTTTTTCAAAAGAAGAAAACAGACCCAGTCCCACCAAACACAAACATATAAACTAATAAAAAACACAACACAAGAAAGGAAACCTGGTCTTGTCTCGCGGTTACTTACATTGGGAGCAGGGAGGATTATTAGTAAATGGTTGTGAGGGTGAATAGGATGGAAATATTGTGTACTCATGTATGAAAATGGAAACATGAGACCTGTGAAACTATTCCAGGAATAGGGAGGGAGATAATAAAGGAAAATGATGGAAGGGATGATTTTAACTATGACATAGTGTAAAAAACTTTTGTAAATGTAACAACATATACCCAGTACAACAGTACTCAATAAACAATATTTAAAAAAAGAAAAACCATACCACTCCAGCACACCTTCTGTGCGTTGAGTATTTTCAACAGAGGCTTGTGGAAAATATTTGCAAGAGCTGGCTTTGAACTGCGATCCTCCTGTTTCTACCTGCTGAGGTGAGAGAAATGCAGGTATACGTCACGGGCAAACAGCCCAAATTTCAGGTACATTACTATGGGTTTTTTATCACATACCGATCCATTCCTAAACAATATAGTGATTGGTGTTGGATGGTTTGGCTCTGTTTATTCTTTTCGGGGTTCACTGTACTTCTTTAATCTAAAGATTTATAGAACTTTGACAGGAGGTGTTGCTAAAAGGGTAGAGCAACTGCTTTGCAAGTGAAAAGCATTGAGTTTCAACGCCAGTATTACCAGTCCCAACAGTTCCACCAAAACCAAAAAAGTTTACGAAGATCTCTACTGAGGCATGGTATCACCCGATCCTAGGATGCTCAGGTCACCCGTGTGCTCAGGCCACGTGTGCCCCGTATATCGAGGACCCAAATAAAAGAGAAGTCTTCCACACGAGACAGTGGCACCTACCTCCAGCTTCTCCATGCTTGGCTGGCTGTGCTACCATAGCAAGAGGCCAGGCAGGAGCTGCCTCGGGAATGTGTATGTTGCAGTGGCTGGGATCCCACTGTGACATCACAACCAAGTCTGTCCTGATTGGTCAGACCACGTAAGCACTGCCTCTATGGCCCCTCTCCCTTCAGTCTCCAGCCATTTGTGTGGCAGTTTCCTGGCAAGAACTTGTGATCTGGGAATTGCTTTTCTCCTCCACGTTCCCTCCTCAGATCATTCAAGGTTCAACTGGCATGACATTTCTGACTTCTTCCAAACTACTCCCAATCTGGACCCCACACTTTGGAGGACAGGAAGGCTTTCACCTGGTGAGTACACAAACACCTCAAGCCCTTTGAAGGTAAATAAGCCAGGAAAACTCCCTGAACCTTGGATGAGGCAACTTCCTTCTCAGAACTACATCTCCCATCATCTGGGAGGGTATTCCCTTAACTGACCCAAAATATCACAGAGTGAGGGCCTGGGGCTGTCTTCCAGCCTACAGTGTTCCTAACTTGAACAAAACACGCAAAAGCACACACTGGCTGCCAAGAGCCTCAAGGTGACCACAAGAATTCACTTCCTAACGACACAGAAATTACTTCACTTTGATCTGAGAAGTACACAGGCACACACACGCTATAGCCAAGGAATGCTTAGGGTTCTCTAGTGACTGAAAAGCTTACCACCTCTCGGAAGAATGGCAGATTTCAGGAACACCACAACCTATGGAAGAAACATGAAACTCTCAGCAAGGACATCCAAATCTGCAATGGTTCTCTGAGGGACATCACAGTTCACCTTTCATTCATGGAACCCAAGACATAAAGTCAGTGCCACACAAGGCTGTTCCTCAAGTGACTCGGGGAAGGAACCTATATTCTACCAACCAGTGTTGGGAAACTAAACAACAAACATCCCACACACACTCACACACAGAGAATGAGTGACATACTAATATTTATCTTGTATGTGAATTTCTTACATTCTATGGAGTTAATTACAACTTTGTGCAAGACCAGAAGTCATAGAACATCACCCAGCCTTGTTCGTTCCATCTATTTCCTCCACGTTAATGATAGATTTTGATTCAAAGACACTTCTGCATGCCTAAGCAGCGGATACACTCAAAGAGTGTGAAACAATTGGTAATATGAGAATTTATGACAAATAGCAAAGAAATTAATACATGAACAAATGAGAAATATTAAGCACACAGACAAAGACAGACACATACACACAAGAAACGCACACACAAAGGTAGACACAGACACCCAGGAACCTGGCCTCTATTCAACGCAAGTCGAATGTTATCTGCAAAGGCTGAAATCCTGGCGTTACCCTACTGAGGCGACACTTTTAGTACTTTAGGAAGGATCAAACTTACAAAAACCCAAGAAGTGACATCAGTTCCAACATTGTCCTTGGAAGGAAGACATACTACCACCATTATGCCAAGGAACAACTAAAGGCTAATCGAGAGTCAGTGTCTGAAGCCATCACTTGAACTCAAATCACTTCTAGCAGGGTAACGAGGCACATACATATATGCATCGTGATAGCCTCACATACCCTGCACATATTCAAGGATCCCTGAATCTTTCCTCCTCAGTGAATTGATTACAGTTTACCTAGGGAGTAACAACACAGAGAAAAACCCAAAATTACTGCCTTCCGAAGGAGCATTCCTGACTGGCATTATTAGGAACACAGCATCCACGGACAATGATCCAGGAACTATTTTCAACCGCACATGCGGCCCCACACACAAACACACCCACACAATGAATGTGACCCATGAATATTAACTACTTTGTGTAAGTCAATTTCTGGGCTTTCATCAAAAAAAAGTACCTTTCAGCAGAACCCATACTTATGAACACCTGGAAACACCGGTGAATGAGGTGAATTCCTTCCAACCTTCACTGCCTGTGCTTTGATGTACTCTGCAGACGAGAGAAGAATTAATATCAGATCAACAGGTGTCTGTGGTGTGCCTCCATGGAACCTTTTCCTCCCTTGCCAGTCCACTAGAACCAGACCTTGAGATGACGTGGTGAGGAATAGAAGCAGAAACCAAGGCTCCAGAATGGGGAAATCATTGCCAGGTATACATCTGACTGAAATTAATACAGAGAATATACTCAAAAACTAAATTCCCGTAAAAATCAGTGACCCAATGAAGAAATACACGAATGAACTTAACAGAGCTTGTTCCAAGGCAGAAGTCCAAAGGACCTACAACTACATAAAGAAATGCTCACCATCGCTCGTCAGAAAGAAAACAAAAATGAAAACCATACCAAGATTCCAAACCACTCCCATTGTAATGGCTATCAAGAATACAAACAACTAATGTTTTCAAGGATGTCTAAAAAAAAGGAACCCTCATATGCAGTTAGTGGGAATGCAAATTAGTACAACAACTGTGGAAAACAATATGGAAGCTTCTCGAAACTCAAAGTAGAATTGCTGTGTGATCCAGCATTATCATTCATAGGGATATACCTGAATGAATGCAAGCCAGGTAACAATACAGACACCTGCACATCCGTGTTTACTGCAGCATTACTCACAACAGCTAACATATGTAAACGGCCAAGATGCCTCACAACTGATACATGGATCCAAAACTGTGGCATTTACACACAATGGAATTTTATTCAGCCTTAAATAAGCATGAAATTTTGTTGTTTGCAGGTAAATGGATGGAACTAGAGAACATCACCTTAAGTTAAATTAGTCAGGTTGGGGAAACCAAAGGCCACATGTTTTTTTCTCACACATGCACTAGAGACCTGACACACATACAAGCAGTAGTATGAACAACAGGTCTAAGGGGAGCTCATTTATGAGAGAGAGAGGGTAAAAGGAGGAGGTTAACCAGGTCAATATGGTTGTTGTACTTTCTGTAGAGGAATGCACAATTTTAAAAACTTTTGAAACTACCATAAGAAGGAGAATAAAGTAGAAAAGCAAAAAATCGAGGGAATGACCCAATTTGTGTTATAACGTGTACATATATATATATGCATAGAGCTATATATGTATGAGCAAATGTCACAATGAAACATCCCGTATAGCTATCTCAATTAAACAAACAAAAACGTGCGGGTCACCAGTGGCTCACACCCGCAGTCCCTGTGACTCAGAAGGGAGAGATAAGGAAGATCTTGGTTCAAACACAGCTTGGGCAAATAGTTTGCAAGACCCTGTCTCAAAAACACCTATCACAAAAAAAGGGCTGGTGAACTGCCTCAAGGTAGAGTCCCTGAGTTCAAGCCCCAGTTCTGCCCCCCACACTAAAACAAAATAAACACAAAAAGGGATTTTTGGTAACAGAAATGGAAAATAGGTCCTGTATAGGGAGTTGTTACTTGTGGGAGGGGTGAGGATATAAGGAAAGGGTGTAGGATATGGTATAAATATTATATACTCATGTATGAAAATGGAAAAACGAGACGTGATGAAACTATTCCAGGAATACGGTGAGAGAGAATAAAGGAGAACGTGGAGGGATGAATTCAACTATGGCATATTATAAGAACTTTGGCAAAAGTCACAATGTACCCCCACTACAGTAAGTTTGTTAAAACTCAGGAATGGAAAAAAAGTGTTTTTAATCATTGTGTTCATTTCACTGACCTTCACAGACAGAAGTTACACAACCAAACTTAATCGGCCAGTTTTCCCACAAACTAACACCCAAATGACTGACTATGCATGTTAGTTCTCATGACCTCATACCTCCTCACAAACATTATAGCACTGACATCACACTCACATCACCCAACAGCAGATGTGAGGAACAGAGCCCTGTGCTCCAAACACCTCTGAAAATAGCTGCACCAGCACAGGTAATCATTCAAACTCTCTGCATACATTTCCCTATCAAATAAGAAGGTTGGTCTAAATGACATATAAGGTCAGTTTGGCTTCTCCTATTCTACTAACATTTTGGGTCACTTTTGCTCAACTGGGCACTTCCCAAATGCCTGACCCACAGAAAATGAGTGAATTATGTTTTCTTGTTTACTATGCTAAAAGTTGGAGGAATTTGTTACACACATATAGGTAACTAACACATGGAAGATGACAGGCCCATCTGCTAACTACTGGTGGCATCCAAGAGGGCTCCATAAACTCAGGGGCTTACACTGAAAGCCCAGGGGCATCTTGACATCTGCCCTGCAATAAAGCATCTATGGCCTCTGCAAAAATCCTACCAGTGCATTTGCTGGGGTGCTGACAAAAAATGCTTCAATGATACATACATGCTAAGGGACCCAGGGCTCATGAACTCGTCCTCAACTCAGTCACTGCTAGAAGCGGGGGTATGGGAGTTGTTTATCTCACAGAAAAAGATCTCTGATCAAACATGCTCCTTAACTCACCTGAGTTTGTGGAATCTGAAATTCCAGTTGAACAGAAACCATGAGGTAATTTCCTGATAATCTGTGTCACTGCATAACTTTCTTTTTATCTGTAAATTAGAAAAACAAGAATTTTCAATGGAATTTGATTCAGCCACAATAAAGAATGAGATTTTATCCTTTGCAGAGAAATGGATGGAAATGGAGATTATCTTAAGTGAAATTAGCCAGGTTCTGAAACCAAACACTGCATGTTTTCTCTCAGATGTAGAATACAGTCCCAATAAATATACAAAGAGTGCTATGAAAAACAACTCAATCTGACGGGGAGTCCCTAATGGGAGGGAGAACATTTAAAAGAACGAAGTTAAGAATGTGAATGTATTTTCTATACATCAAAAATGGAAGGGGAATAAAGTAAAAAGGACAACAGGAAGGGATGAAACAATTAGGATCATAAGACGTATGTACATGGAAATGTCACAGTGAAACTCCCTATAGACCTATCTTAAACAAAAAAATATCATTTTTTTTCAAAAGAAGAAAACAGACCCAGTCCCACCAAACACAAACATATAAACTAATAAAAAACACAACACAAGAAAGGAAACCTGGTCTTGTCTCGCGGTCAGTTACATTGGGAGCAGGGAGGATTATTAGTAAATGGTTGTGAGGGTGAATAGGATGGAAATATTGTGTACTCATGTATGAAAATGGAAACATGAGACCTGTGAAACTATTCCAGGAATAGGGAGGGAGATAATAAAGGAAAATGATGGAAGGGATGATTTTAACTATGACATAGTGTAAAAAACTTTTGTAAATGTAACAACATATACCCAGTACAACAGTACTCAATAAACAATATTTAAAAAAAGAAAAACCATACCACTCCAGCACACCTTCTGTGCGTTGAGTATTTTCAACAGAGGCTTGTGGAAAATATTTGCAAGAGCTGGCTTTGAACTGCGATCCTCCTGTTTCTACCTGCTGAGGTGAGAGAAATGCAGGTATACGTCACGGGCAAACAGCCCAAATTTCAGGTACATTACTATGGGTTTTTTATCACATACCGATCCATTCCTAAACAATATAGTGATTGGTGTTGGATGGTTTGGCTCTGTTTATTCTTTTCGGGGTTCACTGTACTTCTTTAATCTAAAGATTTATAGAACTTTGACAGGAGGTGTTGCTAAAAGGGTAGAGCAACTGCTTTGCAAGTGAAAAGCATTGAGTTTCAACGCCAGTATTACCAGTCCCAACAGTTCCACCAAAACCAAAAAAGTTTACGAAGATCTCTACTGAGGCATGGTATCACCCGATCCTAGGATGCTCAGGTCACCCGTGTGCTCAGGCCACGTGTGCCCCGTATATCGAGGACCCAAATAAAAGAGAAGTCTTCCACACGAGACAGTGGCACCTACCTCCAGCTTCTCCATGCTTGGCTGGCTGTGCTACCATAGCAAGAGGCCAGGCAGGAGCTGCCTCGGGAATGTGTATGTTGCAGTGGCTGGGATCCCACTGTGACATCACAACCAAGTCTGTCCTGATTGGTCAGACCACGTAAGCACTGCCTCTATGGCCCCTCTCCCTTCAGTCTCCAGCCATTTGTGTGGCAGTTTCCTGGCAAGAACTTGTGATCTGGGAATTGCTTTTCTCCTCCACGTTCCCTCCTCAGATCATTCAAGGTTCAACTGGCATGACATTTCTGACTTCTTCCAAACTACTCCCAATCTGGACCCCACACTTTGGAGGACAGGAAGGCTTTCACCTGGTGAGTACACAAACACCTCAAGCCCTTTGAAGGTAAATAAGCCAGGAAAACTCCCTGAACCTTGGATGAGGCAACTTCCTTCTCAGAACTACATCTCCCATCATCTGGGAGGGTATTCCCTTAACTGACCCAAAATATCACAGAGTGAGGGCCTGGGGCTGCCTTCCAGCCTACAGTGTTCCTAACTTGAACAAAACACGCAAAAGCACACACTGGCTGCCAAGAGCCTCAAGGTGACCACAAGAATTCACTTCCTAACGACACAGAAATTACTTCACTTTGATCTGAGAAGTACACAGGCACACACACGCTATAGCCAAGGAATGCTTAGGGTTCTCTAGTGACTGAAATGCTTACCACCTCTCGGAAGAATGGTAGATTTCAGGAACACCACAACCTATGGAATAAACATGAAACTCTCAGGAAGGACATCCAAATCTGCAATGGTTCTCTGAGGGACATCACAGTTCACCTTTCATTCATGGAACCCAAGACATAAAGTCAGTGCCACACAAGGCTGTTCCTCAAGTGACTTGGGGAAGGAACCTATATTCTACCAACCAGTGTTGGGAAACTAAACAACAAACATCCCACACACACTCACACACAGAGAATGAGTGACATACTAATATTTATCTTGTATGTGAATTTCTTACATTCTATGGAGTTAATTACAACTTTGTGCAAGACCAGAAGTCATAGAACATCACCCAGCCTTGTTCGTTCCATCTATTTCCTCCACGTTAATGATAGATTTTGATTCAAAGACACTTCTGCATGCCTAAGCAGCGGATACACTCAAAGAGTGTGAAACAATTGGTAATATGAGAATTTATGACAAATAGCAAAGAAATTAATACATGAACAAATGAGAAATATTAAGCACACAGACAAAGACAGACACATACACACAAGAAAGGCACACAGAAAGGTAGACACAGACACCCAGGAACCTGGCCTCTATTCAACGCAAGTCGAATGTTATCTGCAAAGGCTGAAATCCTGGCGTTACCCTACTGAGGCGACACTTTAAGCACTTTAGGAAGGATCAAACTTAGAAAAACCCAAGAAGTGACATCACTTCCAACATTGTCCTTGGAAGGAAGACATACTACCACCATTATGCCAAGGAACAACTAAAGGCTAATCGAGAGTCAGTGTCTGAAGCCATCACTTGAACTCAAATCACTTCTAGCAGGGTAACGAGGCACATACATATATGCATCGTGATAGCCTCACATACCCTGCACATATTCAAGGATCCCTGAATCTTTCCTCCTCAGTGAATTGATTACAGTTTACCTAGGGAGTAACAACACAGAGGAAAACCCAAAATTACTGCCTTCCGAAGGAGCATTCCTGACTGGCATTATTAGGAACAAAGCAACCACGGACAATGATCCAGGAACTATTTTCAACCGCACATGCGGCCCCACACACAAACACACCCACACAATGAATGTGACCCATGAATATTAACTACTTTGTGTAAGTCAATTTCTGGGCTTTCATCAAAAAAAAATTACCTTTCAGCAGAACCCATACTTATGAACACCTGGAAACACCGGTGAATGAGGTGAATTCCTTCCAACCTTCACTGCCTGTGCTTTGATGTACTCTGCAGACCAGAGAAGAATTTATATCAGATCAACAGGTGTCTGTGCTGTGCCTCCATGGAACCTTTTCCTCCCTTGCCAGTCCACTAGAACCACACCTTGAGATGACGTGGTGAGGAATAGAAGCAGAAACCAAGGCTCCAGAATGGGGAAATCATTGCCAGGTATACATCTGACTGAAATTAATACCGAGAATATACTCAAAAACTAAATTCCCGTAAAAATCAGTGACCCAATGAAGAAATACACGAATGAACTTAACAGAACTTGTTCCAAGGCAAAAGTCCAAAGGACCTACAACTACATAAAGAAATGCTCACCATCGCTCGTCAGAAAGAAAACAAAAATGAAAACCATACCAAGATTCCAAACCACTCCCATTGTAATGGCTATCAAGAATACAAACAACTAATGTTTTCAAGGATGTCTAAAAAAAAGGAACCCTCATATGCAGTTAGTGGGAATGCAAATTAGTACAACAACTGTGGAAAACAATATGGAAGCTTCTCGACACTCAAAGTAGAATTGCTGTGTGATCCAGCATTATCATTCATAGGGATATACCTGAATGAATGCAAGCCAGGTAACAATACAGACACCTGCACATCCGTGTTTACTGCAGCATTACTCACAACAGCTAACATATGTAAATGGCCAAGATGCCTCACAACTGATACATGGATCCAAAACTGTGGCATTTACACACAATGGAATTTTATTCAGCCTTAAATAAGCATGAAATTTTGTTGTTTGCAGGTAAATGGATGGAACTAGAGAACATCACCTTAAGTTAAATTAGTCAGGTTGGGGAAACCAAAGGCCACATGTTTTTTCTCACACATGCACTAGAGACCTGACACACATACAAGCAGTAGTATGAACAACAGGTCTAAGGGGAGCTCATTTATGAGAGAGAGAGGGTAAAAGGAGGAGGTTAACCAGGTCAATATGGTTGTTGTACTTTCTGTAGAGGAATGCAGAATTTTAAAAACTTTTGAAACTACCATAAGAAGGAGAATAAAGTAGAAAAGCAAAAAATCGAGGGAATGACCCAATTTGTGTTATAACGTGTACATATATATATATGCATAGAGCTATATATGTATGAGCAAATGTCACAATGAAACATCCCGTATAGCTATCTCAATTAAACAAACAAAAACGTGTGGGTCACCAGTGGCTCACACCCGCAGTCCCTGTGACTCAGAAGGGAGAGATAAGGAAGATCTTGGTTCAAACACAGCTTGGGCAAATAGTTTGCAAGACCCTGTCTCAAAAACACCTATCACAAAAAAAGGGCTGGTGAACTGCCTCAAGGTAGAGTCCCTGAGTTCAAGCCCCAGTTCTGCCCCCCACACTAAAACAAAATAAACACAAAAAGGGATTTTTGGTAACAGAAATGGAAAATAGGTCCTGTATAGGGAGTTGTTACTTGTGGGAGGGGTGAGGATATAAGGAAAGGGTGTAGGATATGGTATAAATATTATATACTCATGTATGAAAATGGAAAAACGAGACGTGATGAAACTATTCCAGGAATACGGTGAGAGAGAATAAAGGAGAATGTGGAGGGATGAATTCAACTATGGCATATTATAAGAACTTTGGCAAAAGTCACAATGTACCCCCACTACAGTAAGTTTGTTAAAACTCAGGAATGGAAAAAAAGTGTTTTTAATCATTGTGTTCATTTCAGTGACCTTCACAGACAGAAGTTACACAACCAAACTTAATCGGCCAGTTTTCCCACAAACTAACACCCAAATGACTGACTATGCATGTTAGTTCTCATGACCTCATACCTCCTCACAAACATTATAGCACTGACATCACACTCACATCACCCAACAGCAGATGTGAGGAACAGAGCCCTGTGCTCCAAACACCTCTGAAAATAGCTGCACCAGCACAGGTAATCATTCAAACTCTCTGCATACATTTCCCTATCAAATAAGAAGGTTGGTCTAAATGACATATAAGGTCAGTTTGGCTTCTCCTATTCTACTAACATTTTGGGTCACTTTTGCTCAACTGGGCACTTCCCAAATGCCTGACCCACAGAAAATGAGTGAATTATGTTTTCTTGTTTACTATGCTAAAAGTTGGAGGAATTTGTTACACACATATAGGTAACTAACACATGGAAGATGACAGGCCCATCTGCTAACTACTGGTGGCATCCAAGAGGGCTCCATAAACTCAGGGGCTTACACTGAAAGCCCAGGGGCATCTTGACATCTGCCCTGCAATAAAGCATCTATGGCCTCTGCAAAAATCCTACCAGTGCATTTGCTGGGGTGCTGACAAAAAATGCTTCAATGATACATACATGCTAAGGGACCCAGGGCTCATGAACTCGTCCTCAACTCAGTCACTGCTAGAAGCGGGGGTATGGGAGTTGTTTATCTCACAGAGAAAGATCTCTGATCAAACATGCTCCTTAACTCACCTGAGTTTGTGGAATCTGAAATTCCAGTTGAACAGAAACCATGTGGTAATTTCCTGATAATCTGTGTCACTGCATAACTTTCTTTTTATCTGTAAATTAGAAAAACAAGAATTTTCAATGGAATTTGATTCAGCCACAATAAAGAATGAGATTTTATCCTTTGCAGAGAAATGGATGGAAATGGAGATTATCTTAAGTGAAATTAGCCAGGTTCTGAAACCAAACACTGCATGTTTTCTCTCAGATGTAGAATACAGGCCCAATAAATATACAAAGAGTGCTATGAAAAACAACTCAATCTGACGCGGAGTCCCTAATGGGAGGGAGAACATTTAAAAGAACGAAGTTAAGAATGTGAATGTATTTTCTATCCATCAAAAATGGAAGGGGAATAAAGTAAAAAGGACAACAGGAAGGGATGAAACAATTAGGATCATAAGACGTATGTACATGGAAATGTCACAGTGAAACTCCCTATAGACCTATCTTAAACAAAAAAATATCATTTTTTTTCAAAAGAAGAAAACAGACCCAGTCCCACCAAACACAAACATATAAACTAATAAAAAACACAACACAAGAAAGGAAACCTGGTCTTGTCTCGCGGTCAGTTACATTGGGAGCAGGGAGGATTATTAGTAAATGGTTGTGAGGGTGAATAGGATGGAAATATTGTGTATTCATGTATGAAAATGGAAACATGAGACCTGTGAAACTATTCCAGGAATAGGGAGGGAGATAATAAAGGAAAATGATGGAAGGGATGATTTTAACTATGACATAGTGTAAAAAACTTTTGTAAATGTAACAACATATACCCAGTACAACAGTACTCAATAAACAATATTTAAAAAAAGAAAAACCATACCACTCCAGCACACCTTCTGTGCGTTGAGTATTTTCAACAGAGGCTTGTGGAAAATATTTGCAAGAGCTGGCTTTGAACTGCAATCCTCCTGTTTCTACCTGCTGAGGTGAGAGAAATGCAGGTATACGTCACGGGCAAACAGCCCAAATTTCAGGTACATTACTATGGGTTTTTTATCACATACCGATCCATTCCTAAAAAATATAGTGATTGGTGTTGGATGGTTTGGCTCTGTTTATTCTTTTCGGGGTTCACTGTACTTCTTTAATCTAAAGATTTATAGAACTTTGACAGGAGGTGTTGCTAAAAGGGTAGAGCAACTGCTTTGCAAGTGAAAAGCATTGAGTTTCAACGCCAGTATTACCAGTCCCAACAGTTCCACCAAAACCAAAAAAGTTTACGAAGATCTCTACTGAGGCATGGTATCACCCGATCCTAGGATGCTCAGGTCACCCGTGTGCTCAGGCCATGTGTGCCCCGTATATCGAGGACCCAAATAAAAGAGAAGTCTTCCACACGAGACAGTGGCACCTACCTCCAGCTTCTCCATGCTTGGCTGGCTGTGCTACCATAGCAAGAGGCCAGGCAGGAGCTGCCTCGGGAATGTGTATGTTGCAGTGGCTGGGATCCCACTGTGACATCACAACCAAGTCTGTCCTGATTGGTCAGACCACGTAAGCACTGCCTCTATGACCCCTCTCCCTTCAGTCTCCAGCCATTTGTGTGGCAGTTTCCTGGCAAGAACTTGTGATCTGGGAATTGCTTTTCTCCTCCACGTTCCCTCCTCAGATCATTCAAGGTTCAACTGGCATGACATTTCTGACTTCTTCCAAACTACTCCCAATCTGGACCCCACACTTTGGAGGACAGGAAGGCTTTCACCTGGTGAGTACACAAACACCTCAAGCCCTTTGAAGGTAAATAAGCCAGGAAAACTCCCTGAACCTTGGATGAGGCAACTTCCTTCTCAGAACTACATCTCCCATCATCTGGGAGGGTATTCCCTTAACTGACCCAAAATATCACAGAGTGAGGGCCTGGGGCTGTCTTCCAGCCTACAGTGTTCCTAACTTGAACAAAACACGCAAAAGCACACACTGGCTGCCAAGAGCCTCAAGGTGACCACAAGAATTCACTTCCTAACGACACAGAAATTACTTCACTTTGATCTGAGAAGTACACAGGCACACACACGCTATAGCCAAGGAATGCTTAGGGTTCTCTAGTGACTGAAAAGCTTACCACCTCTCGGAAGAATGGCAGATTTCAGGAACACCACAACCTATGGAATAAACATGAAACTCTCAGGAAGGACATCCAAATCTGCAATGGTTCTCTGAGGGACATCACAGTTCACCTTTCATTCATGGAACCCAAGACATAAAGTCAGTGCCACACAAGGCTGTTCCTCAAGTGACTTGGGGAAGGAACCTATATTCTACCAACCAGTGTTGGGAAACTAAACAACAAACATCCCACACACACTCACACACAGAGAATGAGTGACATACTAATATTTATCTTGTATGTGAATTTCTTACATTCTATGGAGTTAATTACAACTTTGTGCAAGACCAGAAGTCATAGAACATCACCCAGCCTTGTTCGTTCCATCTATTTCCTCCACGTTAATGATAGATTTTGATTCAAAGACACTTCTGCATGCCTAAGCAGCGGATACACTCAAAGAGTGTGAAACAATTGGTAATATGAGAATTTATGACAAATAGCAAAGAAATTAATACATGAACAAATGAGAAATATTAAGCACACAGACAAAGACAGACACATACACACAAGAAAGGCACACAGAAAGGTAGACACAGACACCCAGGAACCTGGCCTCTATTCAATGCAAGTCGAATGTTATCTGCAAAGGCTGAAATCCTGGCGTTACCCTACTGAGGCGACACTTTAAGCACTTTAGGAAGGATCAAACTTAGAAAAACCCAAGAAGTGACATCACTTCCAACATTGTCCTTGGAAGGAAGACATACTACCACCATTATGCCAAGGAACAACTAAAGGCTAATCGAGAGTCAGTGTCTGAAGCCATCACTTGAACTCAAATCACTTCTAGCAGGGTAACGAGGCACATACATATATGCATCGTGATAGCCTCACATACCCTGCACATATTCAAGGATCCCTGAATCTTTCCTCCTCAGTGAATTGATTACAGTTTACCTAGGGAGTAACAACACAGAGGAAAACCCAAAATTACTGCCTTCCGAAGGAGCATTCCTGACTGGCATTATTAGGAACACAGCAACCACGGACAATGATCCAGGAACTATTTTCAACCGCACATGCGGCCCCACACACAAACACACCCACACAATGAATGTGACCCATGAATATTAACTACTTTGTGTAAGTCAATTTCTGGGCTTTCATCAAAAAAAGTACCTTTCAGCAGAACCCATACTTATGAACACCTGGAAACACCGGTGAATGAGGTGAATTCCTTCCAACCTTCACTGCCTGTGCTTTGATGTACTCTGCAGATCAGAGAAGAATTAATATCAGATCAACAGGTGTCTGTGCTGTGCCTCCATGGAACCTTTTCCTCCCTTGCCAGTCCACTAGAACCACACCTTGAGATGACGTGGTGAGGAATAGAAGCAGAAACCAAGGCTCCAGAATGGGGAAATCTTTGCCAGGTATACATCTGACTGAAATTAATACCGAGAATATACTCAAAAACTAAATTCCCGTAAAAATCAGTGACCCAATGAAGAAATACACGAATGCACTTAACAGAGCTTGTTCCAAGGCAGAAGTCCAAAGGACCTACAACTACATAAAGAAATGCTCACCATCGCTCGTCAGAAAGAAAACAAAAATGAAAACCATACCAAGATTCCAAACCACTCCCATTGTAATGGCTATCAAGAATACAAACAACTAATGTTTTCAAGGATGTCTAAAAAAAAGGAACCCTCATATGCACTTAGTGGGAATGCAAATTAGTACAACAACTGTGGAAAACAATATGGAGGCTTCTCGAAACTCAAAGTAGAATTGCTGTGTGATCCAGCATTATCATTCATAGGGATATACCTGAATGAATGCAAGCCAGGTAACAATACAGACACCTGCACATCCGTGTTTACTGCAGCATTACTCACAACAGCTAACATATGTAAACGGCCAAGATGCCTCACAACTGATACATGGATCCAAAACTGTGGCATTTACACACAATGGAATTTTATTCAGCCTTAAATAAGCATGAAATTTTGTTGTTTGCAGGTAAATGGATGGAACTAGAGAACATCACCTTAAGTTAAATTAGTCAGGTTGGGGAAACCAAAGGCCACATGTTTTTTCTCACACATGCACTAGAGACCTGACACACATACAAGCAGTAGTATGAACAACAGGTCTAAGGGGAGCTCATTTATGAGAGAGAGAGGGTAAAAGGAGGAGGTTAACCAGGTCAATATGGTTGTTGTACTTTCTGTAGAGGAATGCAGAATTTTAAAAACTTTTGAAACTACCATAAGAAGGAGAATAAAGTAGAAAAGCAAAAAATCGAGGGAATGACCCAATTTGTGTTATAACGTGTACATATATATATATATGCATAGAGCTATATATGTATGAGTAAATGTCACAATGAAACATCCCGTATAGCTATCTCAATTAAACAAACAAAAACGTGCGGGTCACCAGTGTCTCACACCCGCAGTCCCTGTGACTCAGAAGGGAGAGATAAGGAAGATCTTGGTTCAAACACAGCTTGGGCAAATAGTTTGCAAGACCCTGTCTCAAAAACACCTATCACAAAAAAAGGGCTGGTGAACTGCCTCAAGGTAGAGTCCCTGAGTTCAAGCCCCAGTTCTGCCCCCCACACTAAAACAAAATAAACACAAAAAGGGATTTTTGGTAACAGAAATGGAAAATAGGTCCTGTATAGGGAGTTGTTACTTGTGGGAGGGGTGAGGATATAAGGAAAGGGTGTAGGATATGGTATAAATATTATATACTCATGTATGAAAATGGAAAAACGAGACGTGATGAAACTATTCCAGGAATATGGTGAGAGAGAATAAAGGAGAATGTGGAGGGATGAATTCAACTATGGCATATTATAAGAACTTTGGCAAAAGTCACAATGTACCCCCACTACAGTAAGTTTGTTAAAACTCAGGAATGGAAAAAAAGTGTTTTTAATCATTGTGTTCATTTCAGTGACCTTCACAGACAGAAGTTACACAACCAAACTTAATCGGCCAGTTTTCCCACAAACTAACACCCAAATGACTGACTATGCATGTTAGTTCTCATGACCTCATACCTCCTCACAAACATTATAGCACTGACATCACACTCACATCACCCAACAGCAGATGTGAGGAACAGAGCCCTGTGCTCCAAACACCTCTGAAAATAGCTGCACCAGCACAGGTAATCATTCAAACTCTCTGCATACATTTCCCTATCAAATAAGAAGGTTGGTCTAAATGACATATAAGGTCAGTTTGGCTTCTCCTATTCTACTAACATTTTGGGTCACTTTTGCTCAACTGGGCACTTCCCAAATGCCTGAGCCACAGAAAATGAGTGAATTATGTTTTCTTGTTTACTATGCTAAAAGTTGGAGGAATTTGTTACACACATATAGGTAACTAACACATGGAAGATGACAGGCCCATCTGCTAACTACTGGTGGCATCCAAGAGGGCTCCATAAACTCAGGGGCTTACACTGAAAGCCCAGGGGCATCTTGACATCTGCCCTGCAATAAAGCATCTATGGCCTCTGCAAAAATCCTACCAGTGCATTTGCTGGGGTGCTGACAAAAAATGCTTCAATGATACATACATGCTAAGGGACCCAGGGCTCATGAACTCGTCCTCAACTCAGTCACTGCTAGAAGCGGGGGTATGGGAGTTGTTTATCTCACAGAGAAAGATCTCTGATCAAACATGCTCCTTAACTCACCTGAGTTTGTGGAATCTGAAATTCCAGTTGAACAGAAACCATGTGGTAATTTCCTGATAATCTGTGTCACTGCATAACTTTCTTTTTATCTGTAAATTAGAAAAACAAGAATTTTCAATGGAATTTGATTCAGCCACAATAAAGAATGAGATTTTATCCTTTGCAGAGAAATGGATGGAAATGGAGATTATCTTAAGTGAAATTAGCCAGGTTCTGAAACCAAACACTGCATGTTTTCTCTCAGATGTAGAATACAGGCCCAATAAATATACAAAGAGTGCTATGAAAAACAACTCAATCTGACGCGGAGTCCCTAATGGGAGGGAGAACATTTAAAAGAACGAAGTTAAGAATGTGAATGTATTTTCTATCCATCAAAAATGGAAGGGGAATAAAGTAAAAAGGACAACAGGAAGGGATGAAACAATTAGGATCATAAGACGTATGTACATGGAAATGTCACAGTGAAACTCCCTATAGACCTATCTTAAACAAAAAAATATCATTTTTTTTCAAAAGAAGAAAACAGACCCAGTCCCACCAAACACAAACATATAAACTAATAAAAAACACAACACAAGAAAGGAAACCTGGTCTTGTCTCGCGGTCAGTTACATTGGGAGCAGGGAGGATTATTAGTAAATGGTTGTGAGGGTGAATAGGATGGAAATATTGTGTATTCATGTATGAAAATGGAAACATGAGACCTGTGAAACTATTCCAGGAATAGGGAGGGAGATAATAAAGGAAAATGATGGAAGGGATGATTTTAACTATGACATAGTGTAAAAAACTTTTGTAAATGTAACAACATATACCCAGTACAACAGTACTCAATAAACAATATTTCAAAAAAGAAAAACCATACCACTCCAGCACACCTTCTGTGCGTTGAGTATTTTCAACAGAGGCTTGTGGAAAATATTTGCAAGAGCTGGCTTTGAACTGCGATCCTCCTGTTTCTACCTGCTGAGGTGAGAGAAATGCAGGTATACGTCACGGGCAAACAGCCCAAATTTCAGGTACATTAATATGGGTTTTTTATCACATACCGATCCATTCCTAAACAATATAGTGATTGGTGTTGGATGGTTTGGCTCTGTTTATTCTTTTCGGGGTTCACTGTACTTCTTTAATCTAAAGATTTATAGAACTTTGACAGGAGGTGTTGCTAAAAGGGTAGAGCAACTGCTTTGCAAGTGAAAAGCATTGAGTTTCAACGCCAGTATTACCAGTCCCAACAGTTCCACCAAAACCAAAAAAGTTTACGAAGATCTCTACTGAGGCATGGTATCACCCGATCCTAGGATGCTCAGGTCACCCGTGTGCTCAGGCCATGTGTGCCCCGTATATTGAGGACCCAAATAAAAGAGAAGTCTTCCACACGAGACAGTGGCACCTACCTCCAGCTTCTCCATGCTTGGCTGGCTGTGCTACCATAGCAAGAGGCCAGGCAGGAGCTGCCTCGGGAATGTGTATGTTGCAGTGGCTGGGATCCCACTGTGACATCACAACCAAGTCTGTCCTGATTGGTCAGACCACGTAAGCACTGCCTCTATGGCCCCTCTCCCTTCAGTCTCCAGCCATTTGTGTGGCAGTTTCCTGGCAAGAACTTGTGATCTGGGAATTGCTTTTCTCCTCCACGTTCCCTCCTCAGATCATTCAAGGTTCAACTGGCATGACATTTCTGACGTCTTCCAAACTACTCCCAATCTGGACCCCACACTTTGGAGGACAGGAAGGCTTTCACCTGGTGAGTACACAAACACCTCAAGCCCTTTGAAGGTAAATAAGCCAGGAAAACTCCCTGAACCTTGGATGAGGCAACTTCCTTCTCAGAACTACATCTCCCATCATCTGGGAGGGTATTCCCTTAACTGACCCAAAATATCACAGAGTGAGGGCCTGGGGCTGTCTTCCAGCCTACAGTGTTCCTAACTTGAACAAAACACGCAAAAGCACACACTGGCTGCCAAGAGCCTCAAGGTGACCACAAGAATTCACTTCCTAACGACACAGAAATTACTTCACTTTGATCTGAGAAGTACACAGGCACACACACGCTATAGCCAAGGAATGCTTAGGGTTCTCTAGTGACTGAAAAGCTTACCACCTCTCGGAAGAATGGCAGATTTCAGGAACACCACAACCTATGGAAGAAACATGAAACTCTCAGCAAGGACATCCAAATCTGCAATGGTTCTCTGAGGGACATCACAGTTCACCTTTCATTCATGGAACCGAAGACATAAAGTCAGTGCCACACAAGGCTGTTCCTCAAGTGACTCGGGGAAGGAACCTATATTCTACCAACCAGTGTTGGGAAACTAAACAACAAACATCCCACACACACTCACACACAGAGAATGAGTGACATACTAATATTTATCTTGTATGTGAATTTCTTACATTCTATGGAGTTAATTACAACTTTGTGCAAGACCAGAAGTCATAGAACATCACCCAGCCTTGTTCGTTCCATCTATTTCCTCCACGTTAATGATAGATTTTGATTCAAAGACACTTCTGCATGCCTAAGCAGCGGATACACTCAAAGAGTGTGAAACAATTGGTAATATGAGAATTTATGACAAATAGCAAAGAAATTAATACATGAACAAATGAGAAATATTAAGCACACAGACAAAGACAGACACATACACACAAGAAACGCACACACAAAGGTAGACACAGACACCCAGGAACCTGGCCTCTATTCAACGCAAGTCGAATGTTATCTGCAAAGGCTGAAATCCTGGCGTTACCCTACTGAGGCGACACTTTTAGTACTTTAGGAAGGATCAAACTTACAAAAACCCAAGAAGTGACATCAGTTCCAACATTGTCCTTGGAAGGAAGACATACTACCACCATTATGCCAAGGAACAACTAAAGGCTAATCGAGAGTCAGTGTCTGAAGCCATCACTTGAACTCAAATCACTTCTAGCAGGGTAACGAGGCACATACATATATGCATCGTGATAGCCTCACATACCCTGCACATATTCAAGGATCCCTGAATCTTTCCTCCTCAGTGAATTGATTACAGTTTATCTAGGGAGTAACAACACAGAGAAAAACCCAAAATTACTGCCTTCCGAAGGAGCATTCCTGACTGGCATTATTAGGAACACAGCATCCACGGACAATGATCCAGGAACTATTTTCAACCGCACATGCGGCCCCACACACAAACACACCCACACAATGAATGTGACCCATGAATATTAACTACTTTGTGTAAGTCAATTTCTGGGCTTTCATCAAAAAAAAGTACCTTTCAGCAGAACCCATACTTATGAACACCTGGAAACACCGGTGAATGAGGTGAATTCCTTCCAACCTTCACTGCCTGTGCTTTGATGTACTCTGCAGACGAGTGAAGAATTAATATCAGATCAACAGGTGTCTGTGGTGTGCCTCCATGGAACCTTTTCCTCCCTTGCCAGTCCACTAGAACCAGACCTTGAGATGACGTGGTGAGGAATAGAAGCAGAAACCAAGGCTCCAGAATGGGGAAATCATTGCCAGGTATACATCTGACTGAAATTAATACCGAGAATATACTCAAAAACTAAATTCCCGTAAAAATCAGTGACCCAATGAAGAAATACACGAATGAACTTAACAGAGCTTGTTCCAAGGCAGAAGTCCAAAGGACCTACAACTACATAAAGAAATGCTCACCATCGCTCGTCAGAAAGAAAACAAAAATGAAAACCATACCAAGATTCCAAACCACTCCCATTGTAATGGCTATCAAGAATACAAACAACTAATGTTTTCAAGGATGTCTAAAAAAAAGGAACCCTCATATGCAGTTAGTGGGAATGCAAATTAGTACAACAACTGTGGAAAACAATATGGAAGCTTCTCGAAACTCAAAGTAGAATTGCGGTGTGATCCAGCATTATCATTCATAGGGATATACCTGAATGAATGCAAGCCAGGTAACAATACAGACACCTGCACATCCGTGTTTACTGCAGCATTACTCACAACAGCTAACATATGTAAACGGCCAAGATGCCTCACAACTGATACATGGATCCAAAACTGTGGCATTTACACACAATGGAATTTTATTCAGCCTTAAATAAGCATGAAATTTTGTTGTTTGCAGGTAAATGGATGGAACTAGAGAACATCACCTTAAGTTAAATTAGTCAGGTTGGGGAAACCAAAGGCCACATGTTTTTTTCTCACACATGCACTAGAGACCTGACACACATACAAGCAGTAGTATGAACAACAGGTCTAAGGGGAGCTCATTTATGAGAGAGAGAGGGTAAAAGGAGGAGGTTAACCAGGTCAATATGGTTGTTGTACTTTCTGTAGAGGAATGCAGAATTTTAAAAACTTTTGAAACTACCATAAGAAGGAGAATAAAGTAGAAAAGCAAAAAATCGAGGGAATGACCCAATTTGTGTTATAACGTGTACATATATATATATGCATAGAGCTATATATGTATGAGCAAATGTCACAATGAAACATCCCGTATAGCTATCTCAATTAAACAAACAAAAACGTGTGGGTCACCAGTGGCTCACACCCGCAGTCCCTGTGACTCAGAAGGGAGAGATAAGGAAGATCTTGGTTCAAACACAGCTTGGGCAAATAGTTTGCAAGACCCTGTCTCAAAAACACCTATCACAAAAAAAGGGCTGGTGAACTGCCTCAAGGTAGAGTCCCTGAGTTCAAGCCCCAGTTCTGCCCCCCACACTAAAACAAAATAAACACAAAAAGGGATTTTTGGTAACAGAAATGGAAAATAGGTCCTGTATAGGGAGTTGTTACTTGTGGGAGGGGTGAGGATATAAGGAAAGGGTGTAGGATATGGTATAAATATTATATACTCATGTATGAAAATGGAAAAACGAGACGTGATGAAACTATTCCAGGAATACGGTGAGAGAGAATAAAGGAGAACGTGGAGGGATGAATTCAACTATGGCATATTATAAGAACTTTGGCAAAAGTCACAATGTACCCCCACTACAGTAAGTTTGTTAAAACTCAGGAATGGAAAAAAAGTGTTTTTAATCATTGTGTTCATTTCAGTGACCTTCACAGACAGAAGTTACACAACCAAACTTAATCGGCCAGTTTTCCCACAAACTAACACCCAAATGACTGACTATGCATGTTAGTTCTCATGACCTCATACCTCCTCACAAACATTATAGCACTGACATCACACTCACATCACCCAACAGCAGATGTGAGGAACAGAGCCCTGTGCTCCAAACACCTCTGAAAATAGCTGCACCAGCACAGGTAATCATTCAAACTCTCTGCATACATTTCCCTATCAAATAAGAAGGTTGGTCTAAATGACATATAAGGTCAGTTTGGCTTCTCCTATTCTACTAACATTTTGGGTCACTTTTGCTCAACTGGGCACTTCCCAAATGCCTGACCCACAGAAAATGAGTGAATTATGTTTTCTTGTTTACTATGCTAAAAGTTGGAGGAATTTGTTACACACATATAGGTAACTAACACATGGAAGATGACAGGCCCATCTGCTAACTACTGGTGGCATCCAAGAGGGCTCCATAAACTCAGGGGCTTACACTGAAAGCCCAGGGGCATCTTGACATCTGCCCTGCAATAAAGCATCTATGGCCTCTGCAAAAATCCTACCAGTGCATTTGCTGGGGTGCTGACAAAAAATGCTTCAATGATACATACATGCTAAGGGACCCAGGGCTCATGAACTCGTCCTCAACTCAGTCACTGCTAGAAGCGGGGGTATGGGAGTTGTTTATCTCACAGAAAAAGATCTCTGATCAAACATGCTCCTTAACTCACCTGAGTTTGTGGAATCTGAAATTCCAGTTGAACAGAAACCATGAGGTAATTTCCTGATAATCTGTGTCACTGCATAACTTTCTTTTTATCTGTAAATTAGAAAAACAAGAATTTTCAATGGAATTTGATTCAGCCACAATAAAGAATGAGATTTTATCCTTTGCAGAGAAATGGATGGAAATGGAGATTATCTTAAGTGAAATTAGCCAGGTTCTGAAACCAAACACTGCATGTTTTCTCTCAGATGTAGAATACAGGCCCAATAAATATACAAAGAGTGCTATGAAAAACAACTCAATCTGACGCGGAGTCCCTAATGGGAGGGAGAACATTTAAAAGAACGAAGTTAAGAATGTGAATGTATTTTCTATCCATCAAAAATGGAAGGGGAATAAAGTAAAAAGGACAACAGGAAGGGATGAAACAATTAGGATCATAAGACGTATGTACATGGAAATGTCACAGTGAAACTCCCTATAGACCTATCTTAAACAAAAAAATATCATTTTTTTTCAAAAGAAGAAAACAGACCCAGTCCCACCAAACACAAACATATAAACTAATAAAAAACACAACACAAGAAAGGAAACCTGGTCTTGTCTCGCGGTCAGTTACATTGGGAGCAGGGAGGATTATTAGTAAATGGTTGTGAGGGTGAATAGGATGGAAATATTGTGTATTCATGTATGAAAATGGAAACATGAGACCTGTGAAACTATTCCAGGAATAGGGAGGGAGATAATAAAGGAAAATGATGGAAGGGATGATTTTAACTATGACATAGTGTAAAAAACTTTTGTAAATGTAACAACATATACCCAGTACAACAGTACTCAATAAACAATATTTCAAAAAAGAAAAACCATACCACTCCAGCACACCTTCTGTGCGTTGAGTATTTTCAACAGAGGCTTGTGGAAAATATTTGCAAGAGCTGGCTTTGAACTGCGATCCTCCTGTTTCTACCTGCTGAGGTGAGAGAAATGCAGGTATACGTCACGGGCAAACAGCCCAAATTTCAGGTACATTAATATGGGTTTTTTATCACATACCGATCCATTCCTAAACAATATAGTGATTGGTGTTGGATGGTTTGGCTCTGTTTATTCTTTTCGGGGTTCACTGTACTTCTTTAATCTAAAGATTTATAGAACTTTGACAGGAGGTGTTGCTAAAAGGGTAGAGCAACTGCTTTGCAAGTGAAAAGCATTGAGTTTCAACGCCAGTATTACCAGTCCCAACAGTTCCACCAAAACCAAAAAAGTTTACGAAGATCTCTACTGAGGCATGGTATCACCCGATCCTAGGATGCTCAGGTCACCCGTGTGCTCAGGCCATGTGTGCCCCGTATATCGAGGACCCAAATAAAAGAGAAGTCTTCCACACGAGACAGTGGCACCTACCTCCAGCTTCTCCATGCTTGGCTGGCTGTGCTACCATAGCAAGAGGCCAGGCAGGAGCTGCCTCGGGAATGTGTATGTTGCAGTGGCTGGGATCCCACTGTGACATCACAACCAAGTCTGTCCTGATTGGTCAGACCACGTAAGCACTGCCTCTATGGCCCCTCTCCCTTCAGTCTCCAGCCATTTGTGTGGCAGTTTCCTGGCAAGAACTTGTGATCTGGGAATTGCTTTTCTCCTCCACGTTCCCTCCTCAGATCATTCAAGGTTCAACTGGCATGACATTTCTGACGTCTTCCAAACTACTCCCAATCTGGACCCCACACTTTGGAGGACAGGAAGGCTTTCACCTGGTGAGTACACAAACACCTCAAGCCCTTTGAAGGTAAATAAGCCAGGAAAACTCCCTGAACCTTGGATGAGGCAACTTCCTTCTCAGAACTACATCTCCCATCATCTGGGAGGGTATTCCCTTAACTGACCCAAAATATCACAGAGTGAGGGCCTGGGGCTGTCTTCCAGCCTACAGTGTTCCTAACTTGAACAAAACACGCAAAAGCACACACTGGCTGCCAAGAGCCTCAAGGTGACCACAAGAATTCACTTCCTAACGACACAGAAATTACTTCACTTTGATCTGAGAAGTACACAGGCACACACACGCTATAGCCAAGGAATGCTTAGGGTTCTCTAGTGACTGAAAAGCTTACCACCTCTCGGAAGAATGGCAGATTTCAGGAACACCACAACCTATGGAAGAAACATGAAACTCTCAGCAAGGACATCCAAATCTGCAATGGTTCTCTGAGGGACATCACAGTTCACCTTTCATTCATGGAACCGAAGACATAAAGTCAGTGCCACACAAGGCTGTTCCTCAAGTGACTCGGGGAAGGAACCTATATTCTACCAACCAGTGTTGGGAAACTAAACAACAAACATCCCACACACACTCACACACAGAGAATGAGTGACATACTAATATTTATCTTGTATGTGAATTTCTTACATTCTATGGAGTTAATTACAACTTTGTGCAAGACCAGAAGTCATAGAACATCACCCAGCCTTGTTCGTTCCATCTATTTCCTCCACGTTAATGATAGATTTTGATTCAAAGACACTTCTGCATGCCTAAGCAGCGGATACACTCAAAGAGTGTGAAACAATTGGTAATATGAGAATTTATGACAAATAGCAAAGAAATTAATACATGAACAAATGAGAAATATTAAGCACACAGACAAAGACAGACACATACACACAAGAAACGCACACACAAAGGTAGACACAGACACCCAGGAACCTGGCCTCTATTCAACGCAAGTCGAATGTTATCTGCAAAGGCTGAAATCCTGGCGTTACCCTACTGAGGCGACACTTTTAGTACTTTAGGAAGGATCAAACTTACAAAAACCCAAGAAGTGACATCAGTTCCAACATTGTCCTTGGAAGGAAGACATACTACCACCATTATGCCAAGGAACAACTAAAGGCTAATCGAGAGTCAGTGTCTGAAGCCATCACTTGAACTCAAATCACTTCTAGCAGGGTAACGAGGCACATACATATATGCATCGTGATAGCCTCACATACCCTGCACATATTCAAGGATCCCTGAATCTTTCCTCCTCAGTGAATTGATTACAGTTTACCTAGGGAGTAACAACACAGAGAAAAACCCAAAATTACTGCCTTCCGAAGGAGCATTCCTGACTGGCATTATTAGGAACACAGCATCCACGGACAATGATCCAGGAACTATTTTCAACCGCACATGCGGCCCCACACACAAACACACCCACACAATGAATGTGACCCATGAATATTAACTACTTTGTGTAAGTCAATTTCTGGGCTTTCATCAAAAAAAAGTACCTTTCAGCAGAACCCATACTTATGAACACCTGGAAACACCGGTGAATGAGGTGAATTCCTTCCAACCTTCACTGCCTGTGCTTTGATGTACTCTGCAGACGAGTGAAGAATTAATATCAGATCAACAGGTGTCTGTGGTGTGCCTCCATGGAACCTTTTCCTCCCTTGCCAGTCCACTAGAACCAGACCTTGAGATGACGTGGTGAGGAATAGAAGCAGAAACCAAGGCTCCAGAATGGGGAAATCATTGCCAGGTATACATCTGACTGAAATTAATACCGAGAATATACTCAAAAACTAAATTCCCGTAAAAATCAGTGACCCAATGAAGAAATACACGAATGAACTTAACAGAGCTTGTTCCAAGGCAGAAGTCCAAAGGACCTACAACTACATAAAGAAATGCTCACCATCGCTCGTCAGAAAGAAAACAAAAATGAAAACCATACCAAGATTCCAAACCACTCCCATTGTAATGGCTATCAAGAATACAAACAACTAATGTTTTCAAGGATGTCTAAAAAAAAGGAACCCTCATATGCAGTTAGTGGGAATGCAAATTAGTACAACAACTGTGGAAAACAATATGGAAGCTTCTCGAAACTCAAAGTAGAATTGCGGTGTGATCCAGCATTATCATTCATAGGGATATACCTGAATGAATGCAAGCCAGGTAACAATACAGACACCTGCACATCCGTGTTTACTGCAGCATTACTCACAACAGCTAACATATGTAAACGGCCAAGATGCCTCACAACTGATACATGGATCCAAAACTGTGGCATTTACACACAATGGAATTTTATTCAGCCTTAAATAAGCATGAAATTTTGTTGTTTGCAGGTAAATGGATGGAACTAGAGAACATCACCTTAAGTTAAATTAGTCAGGTTGGGGAAACCAAAGGCCACATGTTTTTTTCTCACACATGCACTAGAGACCTGACACACATACAAGCAGTAGTATGAACAACAGGTCTAAGGGGAGCTCATTTATGAGAGAGAGAGGGTAAAAGGAGGAGGTTAACCAGGTCAATATGGTTGTTGTACTTTCTGTAGAGGAATGCAGAATTTTAAAAACTTTTGAAACTACCATAAGAAGGAGAATAAAGTAGAAAAGCAAAAAATCGAGGGAATGACCCAATTTGTGTTATAACGTGTACATATATATATATGCATAGAGCTATATATGTATGAGCAAATGTCACAATGAAACATCCCGTATAGCTATCTCAATTAAACAAACAAAAACGTGTGGGTCACCAGTGGCTCACACCCGCAGTCCCTGTGACTCAGAAGGGAGAGATAAGGAAGATCTTGGTTCAAACACAGCTTGGGCAAATAGTTTGCAAGACCCTGTCTCAAAAACACCTATCACAAAAAAAGGGCTGGTGAACTGCCTCAAGGTAGAGTCCCTGAGTTCAAGCCCCAGTTCTGCCCCCCACACTAAAACAAAATAAACACAAAAAGGGATTTTTGGTAACAGAAATGGAAAATAGGTCCTGTATAGGGAGTTGTTACTTGTGGGAGGGGTGAGGATATAAGGAAAGGGTGTAGGATATGGTATAAATATTATATACTCATGTATGAAAATGGAAAAACGAGACGTGATGAAACTATTCCAGGAATACGGTGAGAGAGAATAAAGGAGAACGTGGAGGGATGAATTCAACTATGGCATATTATAAGAACTTTGGCAAAAGTCACAATGTACCCCCACTACAGTAAGTTTGTTAAAACTCAGGAATGGAAAAAAAGTGTTTTTAATCATTGTGTTCATTTCAGTGACCTTCACAGACAGAAGTTACACAACCAAACTTAATCGGCCAGTTTTCCCACAAACTAACACCCAAATGACTGACTATGCATGTTAGTTCTCATGACCTCATACCTCCTCACAAACATTATAGCACTGACATCACACTCACATCACCCAACAGCAGATGTGAGGAACAGAGCCCTGTGCTCCAAACACCTCTGAAAATAGCTGCACCAGCACAGGTAATCATTCAAACTCTCTGCATACATTTCCCTATCAAATAAGAAGGTTGGTCTAAATGACATATAAGGTCAGTTTGGCTTCTCCTATTCTACTAACATTTTGGGTCACTTTTGCTCAACTGGGCACTTCCCAAATGCCTGACCCACAGAAAATGAGTGAATTATGTTTTCTTGTTTACTATGCTAAAAGTTGGAGGAATTTGTTACACACATATAGGTAACTAACACATGGAAGATGACAGGCCCATCTGCTAACTACTGGTGGCATCCAAGAGGGCTCCATAAACTCAGGGGCTTACACTGAAAGCCCAGGGGCATCTTGACATCTGCCCTGCAATAAAGCATCTATGGCCTCTGCAAAAATCCTACCAGTGCATTTGCTGGGGTGCTGACAAAAAATGCTTCAATGATACATACATGCTAAGGGACCCAGGGCTCATGAACTCGTCCTCAACTCAGTCACTGCTAGAAGCGGGGGTATGGGAGTTGTTTATCTCACAGAAAAAGATCTCTGATCAAACATGCTCCTTAACTCACCTGAGTTTGTGGAATCTGAAATTCCAGTTGAACAGAAACCATGAGGTAATTTCCTGATAATCTGTGTCACTGCATAACTTTCTTTTTATCTGTAAATTAGAAAAACAAGAATTTTCAATGGAATTTGATTCAGCCACAATAAAGAATGAGATTTTATCCTTTGCAGAGAAATGGATGGAAATGGAGATTATCTTAAGTGAAATTAGCCAGGTTCTGAAACCAAACACTGCATGTTTTCTCTCAGATGTAGAATACAGGCCCAATAAATATACAAAGAGTGCTATGAAAAACAACTCAATCTGACGGGGAGTCCCTAATGGGAGGGAGAACATTTAAAAGAACGAAGTTAAGAATGTGAATGTATTTTCTATCCATCAAAAATGGAAGGGGAATAAAGTAAAAAGGACAACAGGAAGGGATGAAACAATTAGGATCATAAGACGTATGTACATGGAAATGTCACAGTGAAACTCCCTATAGACCTATCTTAAACAAAAAAATATCATTTTTTTTCAAAAGAAGAAAACAGACCCAGTCCCACCAAACACAAACATATAAACTAATAAAAAACACAACACAAGAAAGGAAACCTGGTCTTGTCTCGCGGTTAGTTACATTGGGAGCAGGGAGGATTAATAGTAAATGGTTGTGAGGGTGAATAGGATGGAAATATTGTGTACTCATGTATGAAAATGGAAACATGAGACCTGTAAAACTATTCCAGGAATAGGGAGGGAGATAATAAAGGAAAATGATGGAAGGGATGATTTTAACTATGACATAGTGTAAAAAACTTTTGTAAATGTAACAACATATACCCAGTACAACAGTACTCAATAAACAATATTTAAAAAAAGAAAAACCATACCACTCCAGCACACCTTCTGTGCATTGAGTATTTTCAACAGAGGCTTGTGGAAAATATTTGCAAGAGCTGGCTTTGAACTGCGATCCTCCTGTTTCTACCTGCTGAGGTGAGAGAAATGCAGGTATACGTCACGGGCAAACAGCCCAAATTTCAGGTACATTACTATGGGTATTTTATCACATACCGATCCATTCCTAAACAATATAGTGATTGGTGTTGGATGGTTTGGCTCTGTGTATTCTTTTCGGGGTTCACTGTAGTTCTTTAATCTAAAGATTTATAGAACTTTGACAGGAGGTGTTGCTAAAAGGGTAGAGCAACTGCTTTGCAAGTGAAAAGCATTGAGTTTCAACGCCAGTATTACCAGTCCCAACAGTTCCACCAAAACCAAAAAAGTTTACGAAGATCTCTACTGAGGCATGGTATCACCCGATCCTAGGATGCTCAGGTCACCCGTGTGCTCAGGCCACGTGTGCCCCGTATATCGAGGACCCAAATAAAAGAGAAGTCTTCCACACGAGACAGTGGCACCTACCTCCAGCTTCTCCATGCTTGGCTGGCTGTGCTACCATAGCAAGAGGCCAGGCAGGAGCTGCCTCGGGAATGTGTATGTTGCAGTGGCTGGGATCCCACTGTGACATCACAGCCAAGTCTGTCCTGATTGGTCAGACCACGTAAGCACTGCCTCTATGGCCCCTCTCCCTTCAGTCTCCAGCCATTTGTGTGGCAGTTTCCTGGCAAGAACTTGTGATCTGGGAATTGCTTTTCTCCTCCACGTTCCCTCCTCAGATCATTCAAGGTTCAACTGGCATGACATTTCTGACTTCTTCCAAACTACTCCCAATCTGGACCCCACACTTTGGAGGACAGGAAGGCTTTCACCTGGTGAGTACACAAACACCTCAAGCCCTTTGAAGGTAAATAAGCCAGGAAAACTCCCTGAACCTTGGATGAGGCAACTTCCTTCTCAGAACTACATCTCCCATCATCTGGGAGGGTATTCCCTTAACTGACCCAAAATATCACAGAGTGAGGGCCTGGGGCTGCCTTCCAGCCTACAGTGTTCCTAACTTGAACAAAACACGCAAAAGCACACACTGGCTGCCAAGAGCCTCAAGGTGACCACAAGAATTCACTTCCTAACGACACAGAAATTACTTCACTTTGATCTGAGAAGTACACAGGCACACACACGCTATAGCCAAGGAATGCTTAGGGTTCTCTAGTGACTGAAATGCTTACCACCTCTCGGAAGAATGGCAGATTTCAGGAACACCACAACCTATGGAATAAACATGAAACTCTCAGGAAGGACATCCAAATCTGCAATGGTTCTCTGAGGGACATCACAGTTCACCTTTCATTCATGGAACCCAAGACATAAAGTCAGTGCCACACAAGGCTGTTCCTCAAGTGACTTGGGGAAGGAACCTATATTCTACCAACCAGTGTTGGGAAACTAAACAACAAACATCCCACACACACTCACACACAGAGAATGAGTGACATACTAATATTTATCTTGTATGTGAATTTCTTACATTCTATGGAGTTAATTACAACTTTGTGCAAGACCAGAAGTCATAGAACATCACCCAGCCTTGTTCGTTCCATCTATTTCCTCCACGTTAATGATAGATTTTGATTCAAAGACACTTCTGCATGCCTAAGCAGCGGATACACTCAAAGAGTGTGAAACAATTGGTAATATGAGAATTTATGACAAATAGCAAAGAAATTAATACATGAACAAATGAGAAATATTAAGCACACAGACAAAGACAGACACATACACACAAGAAAGGCACACAGAAAGGTAGACACAGACACCCAGGAACCTGGCCTCTATTCAACGCAAGTCGAATGTTATCTGCAAAGGCTGAAATCCTGGCGTTACCCTACTGAGGCGACACTTTAAGCACTTTAGGAAGGATCAAACTTAGAAAAACCCAAGAAGTGACATCACTTCCAACATTGTCCTTGGAAGGAAGACATACTACCACCATTATGCCAAGGAACAACTAAAGGCTAATCGAGAGTCAGTGTCTGAAGCCATCACTTGAACTCAAATCACTTCTAGCAGGGTAACGAGGCACATACATATATGCATCGTGATAGCCTCACATACCCTGCACATATTCAAGGATCCCTGAATCTTTCCTCCTCAGTGAATTGATTACAGTTTACCTAGGGAGTAACAACACAGAGAAAAACCCAAAATTACTGCCTTCCGAAGGAGCATTCCTGACTGGCATTATTAGGAACACAGCATCCACGGACAATGATCCAGGAACTATTTTCAACCGCACATGCGGCCCCACACACAAACACACCCACACAATGAATGTGACCCATGAATATTAACTACTTTGTGTAAGTCAATTTCTGGGCTTTCATCAAAAAAAAGTACCTTTCAGCAGAACCCATACTTATGAACACCTGGAAACACCGGTGAATGAGGTGAATTCCTTCCAACCTTCACTGCCTGTGCTTTGATGTACTCTGCAGACCAGAGAAGAATTAATATTAGATCAACAGGTGTCTGTGCTGTGCCTCCATGGAACCTTTTCCTCCCTTGCCAGTCCACTAGAACCACACCTTGAGATGACGTGGTGAGGAATAGAAGCAGAAACCAAGGCTCCAGAATGGGGAAATCATTGCCAGGTATACATCTGACTGAAATTAATACCGAGAATATACTCAAAAACTAAATTCCCGTAAAAATCAGTGACCCAATGAAGAAATACACGAATGAACTTAACAGAGCTTGTTCCAAGGCAGAAGTCCAAAGAACCTACAACTACATAAAGAAATGCTCACCATCGCTCGTCAGAAAGAAAACAAAAATGAAAACCATACCAAGATTCCAAACCACTCCCATTGTAATGGCTATCAAGAATACAAACAGCTAATGTTTTCAAGGATGTCTAAAAAAAAGGAACCTTCATATGCAGTTAGTGGGAATGCAAATTAGTACAACAACTGTGGAAAACAATATGGAGGCTTCTCGAAACTCAAAGTAGAATTGCTGTGTGATCCAGCATTATCATTCATAGGGATATACCTGAATGAATGCAAGCCAGGTAACAATACAGACACCTGCACATCCGTGTTTACTGCAGCATTACTCACAACAGCTAACATATGTAAACGGCCAAGATGCCTCACAACTGATACATGGATCCAAAACTGTGGCATTTACACACAATGGAATTTTATTCAGCCTTAAATAAGCATGAAATTTTGTTGTTTGCAGGTAAATGGATGGAACTAGAGAACATCACCTTAAGTTAAATTAGTCAGGTTGGGGAAACCAAAGGCCACATGTTTTTTCTCACACATGCACTAGAGAACTGACACACATACAAGCAGTAGTATGAACAACAGGTCTAAGGGGAGCTCATTTATGAGAGAGAGAGGGTAAAAGGAGGAGGTTAACCAGGTCAATATGGTTGTTGTACTTTCTGTAGAGGAATGCAGAATTTTAAAAACTTTTGAAACTACCATAAGAAGGAGAATAAAGTAGAAAAGCAAAAAATCGAGGGAATGACCCAATTTGTGTTATAACGTGTACATATATATATATGCATAGAGCTATATATGTATGAGCAAATGTCACAATGAAACATCCCGTATAGCTATCTCAATTAAACAAACAAAAACGTGTGGGTCACCAGTGGCTCACACCCGCAGTCCCTGTGACTCAGAAGGGAGAGATAAGGAAGATCTTGGTTCAAACACAGCTTGGGCAAATAGTTTGCAAGACCCTGTCTGAAAAACACCTATCACAAAAAAAGGGCTGGTGAACTGCCTCAAGGTAGAGTCCCTGAGTTCAAGCCCCAGTTCTGCCCCCCACACTAAAACAAAATAAACACAAAAAGGGATTTTTGGTAACAGAAATGGAAAATAGGTCCTGTATAGGGAGTTGTTACTTGTGGGAGGGGTGAGGATATAAGGAAAGGGTGTAGGATATGGTATAAATATTATATACTCATGTATGAAAATGGAAAAACGAGACGTGATGAAACTATTCCAGGAATACGGTGAGAGAGAATAAAGGAGAACGTGGGGGGATGAATTCAACTATGGCATATTATAAGAACTTTGGCAAAAGTCACAATGTACTCCCACTACAGTAAGTTTGTTAAAACTCAGGAATGGAAAAAAAGTGTTTTTAATCATTGTGTTCATTTCACTGACCTTCACAGACAGAAGTTACACAACCAAACTTAATCGGCCAGTTTTCCCACAAACTAACACCCAAATGACTGACTATGCATGTTAGTTCTCATGACCTCATACCTCCTCACAAACATTACAGCACTGACATCACACTCACATCACCCAACAGCAGATGTGAGGAACAGAGCCCTGTGCTCCAAACACCTCTGAAAATAGCTGCACCAGCACAGGTAATCATTCAAACTCTCTGCATACATTTCCCTATCAAATAAGAAGGTTGGTCTAAATGACATATAAGGTCAGTTTGGCTTCTCCTATTCTACTAACATTTTCGGTCATTTTTGCTCAACTGGGCACTTCCCAAATGCCTGACGCACAGAAAATGATTGAATTATGTTTTCTTGTTTACTATGCTAAAAGTTGGAGGAATTTGTTACACACATATAGGTAACTAACACATGGAAGATGACAGGCCCATCTGCTAACTACTGGTGGCATCCAAGAGGGCTCCATAAACTCAGGGGCTTACACTGAAAGCCCAGGGGCATCTTGACATCTGCCCTGCAATAAAGCATCTATGGCCTCTGCAAAAATCCTACCAGTGCATTTGCTGGGGTGCTGACAAAAAATGCTTCAATGATACATACATGCTAAGGGACCCAGGGCTCATGAACTCGTCCTCAACTCGGTCACTGCTAGAAGCGGGGGTATGGGAGTTGTTTATCTCACAGAGAAAGATCTCTGATCAAACATGCTCCTTAACTCACCTGAGTTTGTGGAATCTGAAATTCCAGTTGAACAGAAACCATGTGGTAATTTCCTGATAATCTGTGTCACTGCATAACTTTCTTTTTATCTGTAAATTAGAAAAACAAGAATTTTCAATGGAATTTGATTCAGCCACAATAAAGAATGAGATTTTATCCTTTGCAGAGAAATGGATGGAAATGGAGATTATCTTAAGTGAAATTAGCCAGGTTCTGAAACCAAACACTGCATGTTTTCTCTCAGATGTAGAATACAGGCCCAATAAATATACAAAGAGTGCTATGAAAAACAACTCAATCTGATGGGGAGTCCCTAATGGGAGGGAGAACATTTAAAAGAACGAAGTTAAGAATGTGAATGTATTTTCTATACATCAAAAATGGAAGGGGAATAAAGTAAAAAGGACAACAGGAAGGGATGAAACAATTAGGATCATAAGACGTATGTACATGGAAATGTCACAGTGAAACTCCCTATAGACCTATCTTAAACAAAAAAATATCATTTTTTTTCAAAAGAAGAAAACAGACCCAGTCCCACCAAACACAAACATATAAACTAATAAAAAACACAACACAAGAAAGGAAACCTGGTCTTGTCTCGCGGTCAGTTACATTGGGAGCAGGGAGGATTATTAGTAAATGGTTGTGAGGGTGAATAGGATGGAAATATTGTGTACTCATGTATGAAAATGGAAACATGAGACCTGTGAAACTATTCCAGGAATAGGGAGAGAGATAATAAAGGAAAATGATGGAAGGGATGATTTTAACTATGACATAGTGTAAAAAACTTTTGTAAATGTAACAACATATACCCAGTACAACAGTACTCAATAAACAATATTTAAAAAAAGAAAAACCATACCACTCCAGCACACCTTCTGTGCGTTGAGTATTTTCAACAGAGGCTTGTGGAAAATATTTGCAAGAGCTGGCTTTGAACTGCGATCCTCCTGTTTCTACCTGCTGAGGTGAGAGAAATGCAGGTATACGTCACGGGCAAACAGCCCAAATTTCAGGTACATTACTATGGGTTTTTTATCACATACCGATCCATTCCTAAACAATATAGTGATTGGTGTTGGATGGTTTGGCTCTGTCTATTCTTTTCGGGGTTCACTGTACTTCTTTAATCTAAAGATTTATAGAACTTTGACAGGAGGTGTTGCTAAAAGGGTAGAGCAACTGCTTTGCAAGTGAAAAGCATTGAGTTTCAACGCCAGTATTACCAGTCCCAACAGTTCCACCAAAACCAAAAAAGTTTACGAAGATCTCTACTGAGGCATGGTATCACCCGATCCTAGGATGCTCAGGTCACCCGTGTGCTCAGGCCATGTGTGCCCCGTATATCGAGGACCCAAATAAAAGAGAAGTCTTCCACACGAGACAGTGGCACCTACCTCCAGCTTCTCCATGCTTGGCTGGCTGTGGTACCATAGCAAGAGGCCAGGCAGGAGCTGCCTCGGGAATGTGTATGTTGCAGTGGCTGGGATCCCACTGTGACATCACAACCAAGTCTGTCCTGATTGGTCAGACCACGTAAGCACTGCCTCTATGGCCCCTCTCCCTTCAGTCTCCAGCCATTTGTGTGGCAGTTTCCTGGCAAGAACTTGTGATCTGGGAATTGCTTTTCTCCTCCACGTTCCCTCCTCAGATCATTCAAGGTTCAACTGGCATGACATTTCTGACTTCTTCCAAACTACTCCCAATCTGGACCCCACACTTTGGAGGACAGGAAGGCTTTCACCTGGTGAGTACACAAACACCTCAAGCCCTTTGAAGGTAAATAAGCCAGGAAAACTCCCTGAACCTTGGATGAGGCAACTTCCTTCTCAGAACTACATCTCCCATCATCTGGGAGGGTATTCCCTTAACTGACCCAAAATATCACAGAGTGAGGGCCTGGGGCTGTCTTCCAGCCTACAGTGTTCCTAACTTGAACAAAACACGCAAAAGCACACACTGGCTGCCAAGAGCCTCAAGGTGACCACAAGAATTCACTTCCTAACGACACAGAAATTACTTCACTTTGATCTGAGAAGTACACAGGCACACACACGCTATAGCCAAGGAATGCTTAGGGTTCTCTAGTGACTGAAAAGCTTACCACCTCTCGGAAGAATGGCAGATTTCAGGAACACCACAACCTATGGAAGAAACATGAAACTCTCAGCAAGGACATCCAAATCTGCAATGGTTCTCTGAGGGACATCACAGTTCACCTTTCATTCATGGAACCGAAGACATAAAGTCAGTGCCACACAAGGCTGTTCCTCAAGTGACTCGGGGAAGGAACCTATATTCTACCAACCAGTGTTGGGAAACTAAACAACAAACATCCCACACACACTCACACACAGAGAATGAGTGACATACTAATATTTATCTTGTATGTGAATTTCTTACATTCTATGGAGTTAATTACAACTTTGTGCAAGACCAGAAGTCATAGAACATCACCCAGCCTTGTTCGTTCCATCTATTTCCTCCACGTTAATGATAGATTTTGATTCAAAGACACTTCTGCATGCCTAAGCAGCGGATACACTCAAAGAGTGTGAAACAATTGGTAATATGAGAATTTATGACAAATAGCAAAGAAATTAATACATGAACAAATGAGAAATATTAAGCACACAAAGACAGACACATACACACAAGAAAGGCACACAGAAAGGTAGACACAGACACCCAGGAACCTGGCCTCTGTTCAACGCAAGTCGAATGTTATCTGCAAAGGCTGAAATCCTGGCGTTACCCTACTGAGGCGACACTTTAAGCACTTTAGGAAGGATCAAACTTAGAAAAACCCAAGAAGTGACATCACTTCCAACATTGTCCTTGGAAGGAAGACATACTACCACCATTATGCCAAGGAACAACTAAAGGCTAATCGAGAGTCAGTGTCTGAAGCCATCACTTGAACTCAAATCACTTCTAGCAGGGTAACGAGGCACATACATATATGCATCGTGATAGCCTCACATACCCTGCACATATTCAAGGATCCCTGAATCTTTCCTCCTCAGTGAATTGATTACAGTTTACCTAGGGAGTAACAACACAGAGAAAAACCCAAAATTACTGCCTTCCGAAGGAGCATTCCTGACTGGCATTATTAGGAACACAGCATCCACGGACAATGATCCAGGAACTATTTTCAACCACACATGCGGCCCCACACACAAACACACCCACACAATGAATGTGACCCATGAATATTAACTACTTTGTGTAAGTCAATTTCTGGGCTTTCATCAAAAAAAAGTACCTTTCAGCAGAACCCATACTTATGAACACCTGGAAACACCGGTGAATGAGGTGAATTCCTTCCAACCTTCACTGCCTGTGCTTTGATGTACTCTGCAGACCAGAGAAGAATTAATATCAGATCAACAGGTGTCTGTGCTGTGCCTCCATGGAACCTTTTCCTCCCTTGCCAGTCCACTAGAACCACACCTTGAGATGACATGGTGAGGAATAGAAGCAGAAACCAAGGCTCCAGAATGGGGAAATCATTGCCTGGTATACATCTGACTGAAATTAATACCGAGAATATACTCAAAAACTAAATTCCCGTAAAAATCAGTGACCCAATGAAGAAATACACGAATGAACTTAACAGAGCTTGTTCCAAGGCAGAAGTCCAAAGGACCTACAACTACATAAAGAAATGCTCACCATCGCTCGTCAGAAAGAAAACAAAAATGAAAACCATACCAAGATTCCAAACCACTCCCATTGTAATGGCTATCAAGAATACAAACAGCTAATGTTTTCAAGGATGTCTAAAAAAAAGGAACCCTCATATGCAGTTAGCGGGAATGCAAATTAGTACAACAACTGTGGAAAACAATATGGAGGCTTCTCGAAACTCAAAGTAGAATTGCTGTGTGATCCAGCATTATCATTCATAGGGATATACCTGAATGAATGCAAGCCAGGTAACAATACAGACACCTGCACATCCGTGTTTACTGCAGCATTACTCACAACAGCTAACATATGTAAACGGCCAAGATGCCTCACAACTGATACATGGATCCAAAACTGTGGCATTTACACACAATGGAATTTTATTCAGCCTTAAATAAGCATGAAATTTTGTTGTTTGCAGGTAAATGGATGGAACTAGAGAACATCACCTTAAGTTAAATTAGTCAGGTTGGGGAAACCAAAGGCCACATGTTTTTTCTCACACATGCACTAGAGACCTGACACACATACAAGCAGTAGTATGAACAACAGGTCTAAGGGGAGCTCATTTATGAGAGAGAGAGGGTAAAAGGAGGAGGTTAACCAGGTCAATATGGTTGTTGTACTTTCTGTAGAGGAATGCAGAATTTTAAAAACTTTTGAAACTACCATAAGAAGGAGAATAAAGTAGAAAAGCAAAAAATCGAGGGAATGACCCAATTTGTGTTATAACGTGTACATATATATATATGCATAGAGCTATATATGTATGAGCAAATGTCACAATGAAACATCCCGTATAGCTATCTCAATTAAACAAACAAAAACGTGTGGGTCACCAGTGGCTCACACCCGCAGTCCCTGTGACTCAGAAGGGAGAGATAAGGAAGATCTTGGTTCAAACACAGCTTGGGCAAATAGTTTGCAAGACCCTGTCTGAAAAACACCTATCACAAAAAAAGGGCTGGTGAACTGCCTCAAGGTAGAGTCCCTGAGTTCAAGCCCCAGTTCTGCCCCCCACACTAAAACAAAATAAACACAAAAAGGGATTTTTGGTAACAGAAATGGAAAATAGGTCCTGTATAGGGAGTTGTTACTTGTGGGAGGGGTGAGGATATAAGGAAAGGGTGTAGGATATGGTATAAATATTATATACTCATGTATGAAAATGGAAAAACGAGACGTGATGAAACTATTCCAGGAATACGGTGAGAGAGAATAAAGGAGAACGTGGAGGGATGAATTCAACTATGGCATATTATAAGAACTTTGGCAAAAGTCACAATGTACCCCCACTACAGTAAGTTTGTTAAAACTCAGGAATGGAAAAAAAGTGTTTTTAATCATTGTGTTCATTTCAGTGACCTTCACAGACAGAAGTTACACAACCAAACTTAATCGGCCAGTTTTCCCACAAACTAACACCCAAATGACTGACTATGCATGTTAGTTCTCATGACCTCATACCTCCTCACAAACATTATAGCACTGACATCACACTCACATCACCCAACAGCAGATGTGAGGAACAGAGCCCTGTGCTCCAAACACCTCTGAAAATAGCTGCACCAGCACAGGTAATCATTCAAACTCTCTGCATACATTTCCCTATCAAATAAGAAGGTTGGTCTAAATGACATATAAGGTCAGTTTGGCTTCTCCTATTCTACTAACATTTTGGGTCACTTTTGCTCAACTGGGCACTTCCCAAATGCCTGACCCACAGAAAATGAGTGAATTATGTTTTCTTGTTTACTATGCTAAAAGTTGGAGGAATTTGTTACACACATATAGGTAACTAACACATGGAAGATGACAGGCCCATCTGCTAACTACTGGTGGCATCCAAGAGGGCTCCATAAACTCAGGGGCTTACACTGAAAGCCCAGGGGCATCTTGACATCTGCCCTGCAATAAAGCATCTATGGCCTCTGCAAAAATCCTACCAGTGCATTTGCTGGGGTGCTGACAAAAAATGCTTCAATGATACATACATGCTAAGGGACCCAGGGCTCATGAACTCGTCCTCAACTCAGTCACTGCTAGAAGCGGGGGTATGGGAGTTGTTTATCTCACAGAAAAAGATCTCTGATCAAACATGCTCCTTAACTCACCTGAGTTTGTGGAATCTGAAATTCCAGTTGAACAGAAACCATGAGGTAATTTCCTGATAATCTGTGTCACTGCATAACTTTCTTTTTATCTGTAAATTAGAAAAACAAGAATTTTCAATGGAATTTGATTCAGCCACAATAAAGAATGAGATTTTATCCTTTGCAGAGAAATGGATGGAAATGGAGATTATCTTAAGTGAAATTAGCCAGGTTCTGAAACCAAACACTGCATGTTTTCTCTCAGATGTAGAATACAGGCCCAATAAATATACAAAGAGTGCTATGAAAAACAACTCAATCTGACGGGGAGTCCCTAATGGGAGGGAGAACATTTAAAAGAACGAAGTTAAGAATGTGAATGTATTTTCTATCCATCAAAAATGGAAGGGGAATAAAGTAAAAAGGACAACAGGAAGGGATGAAACAATTAGGATCATAAGACGTATGTACATGGAAATGTCACAGTGAAACTCCCTATAGACCTATCTTAAACAAAAAAATATCATTTTTTTTCAAAAGAAGAAAACAGACCCAGTCCCACCAAACACAAACATATAAACTAATAAAAAACACAACACAAGAAAGGAAACCTGGTCTTGTCTCGCGGTTAGTTACATTGGGAGCAGGGAGGATTATTAGTAAATGGTTGTGAGGGTGAATAGGATGGAAATATTGTGTACTCATGTATGAAAATGGAAACATGAGACCTGTAAAACTATTCCAGGAATAGGGAGGGAGATAATAAAGGAAAATGATGGAAGGGATGATTTTAACTATGACATAGTGTAAAAAACTTTTGTAAATGTAACAACATATACCCAGTACAACAGTACTCAATAAACAATATTTAAAAAAAGAAAAACCATACCACTCCAGCACACCTTCTGTGCATTGAGTATTTTCAACAGAGGCTTGTGGAAAATATTTGCAAGAGCTGGCTTTGAACTGCGATCCTCCTGTTTCTACCTGCTGAGGTGAGAGAAATGCAGGTATACGTCACGGGCAAACAGCCCAAATTTCAGGTACATTACTATGGGTATTTTATCACATACCGATCCATTCCTAAACAATATAGTGATTGGTGTTGGATGGTTTGGCTCTGTGTATTCTTTTCGGGGTTCACTGTAGTTCTTTAATCTAAAGATTTATAGAACTTTGACAGGAGGTGTTGCTAAAAGGGTAGAGCAACTGCTTTGCAAGTGAAAAGCATTGAGTTTCAACGCCAGTATTACCAGTCCCAACAGTTCCACCAAAACCAAAAAAGTTTACGAAGATCTCTACTGAGGCATGGTATCACCCGATCCTAGGATGCTCAGGTCACCCGTGTGCTCAGGCCACGTGTGCCCCGTATATCGAGGACCCAAATAAAAGAGAAGTCTTCCACACGAGACAGTGGCACCTACCTCCAGCTTCTCCATGCTTGGCTGGCTGCGCTACCATAGCAAGAGGCCAGGCAGGAGCTGCCTCGGGAATGTGTATGTTGCAGTGGCTGGGATCCCACTGTGACATCACAGCCAAGTCTGTCCTGATTGGTCAGACCACGTAAGCACTGCCTCTATGGCCCCTCTCCCTTCAGTCTCCAGCCATTTGTGTGGCAGTTTCCTGGCAAGAACTTGTGATCTGGGAATTGCTTTTCTCCTCCACGTTCCCTCCTCAGATCATTCAAGGTTCAACTGGCATGACATTTCTGACTTCTTCCAAACTACTCCCAATCTGGACCCCACACTTTGGAGGACAGGAAGGCTTTCACCTGGTGAGTACACAAACACCTCAAGCCCTTTGAAGGTAAATAAGCCAGGAAAACTCCCTGAACCTTGGATGAGGCAACTTCCTTCTCAGAACTACATCTCCCATCATCTGGGAGGGTATTCCCTTAACTGACCCAAAATATCACAGAGTGAGGACCTGGGGCTGTCTTCCAGCCTACAGTGTTCCTAACTTGAACAAAACACGCAAAAGCACACACTGGCTGCCAAGAGCCTCAAGGTGACCACAAGAATTCACTTCCTAACGACACAGAAATTACTTCACTTTGATCTGAGAAGTACACAGGCACACACACGCTATAGCCAAGGAATGCTTAGGGTTCTCTAGTGACTGAAATGCTTACCACCTCTCGGAAGAATGGCAGATTTCAGGAACACCACAACCTATGGAATAAACATGAAACTCTCAGGAAGGACATCCAAATCTGCAATGGTTCTCTGAGGGACATCACAGTTCACCTTTCATTCATGGAACCCAAGACATAAAGTCAGTGCCACACAAGGCTGTTCCTCAAGTGACTTGGGGAAGGAACCTATATTCTACCAACCAGTGTTGGGAAACTAAACAACAAACATCCCACACACACTCACACACAGAGAATGAGTGACATACTAATATTTATCTTGTATGTGAATTTCTTACATTCTATGGAGTTAATTACAACTTTGTGCAAGACCAGAAGTCATAGAACATCACCCAGCCTTGTTCGTTCCATCTATTTCCTCCACGTTAATGATAGATTTTGATTCAAAGACACTTCTGCATGCCTAAGCAGCGGATACACTCAAAGAGTGTGAAACAATTGGTAATATGAGAATTTATGACAAATAGCAAAGAAATTAATACATGAACAAATGAGAAATATTAAGCACACAGACAAAGACAGACACATACACACAAGAAAGGCACACAGAAAGGTAGACACAGACACCCAGGAACCTGGCCTCTATTCAACGCAAGTCGAATGTTATCTGCAAAGGCTGAAATCCTGGCGTTACCCTACTGAGGCGACACTTTAAGCACTTTAGGAAGGATCAAACTTAGAAAAACCCAAGAAGTGACATCACTTCCAACATTGTCCTTGGAAGGAAGACATACTACCACCATTATGCCAAGGAACAACTAAAGGCTAATCGAGAGTCAGTGTCTGAAGCCATCACTTGAACTCAAATCACTTCTAGCAGGGTAACGAGGCACATACATATATGCATCGTGATAGCCTCACATACCCTGCACATATTCAAGGATCCCTGAATCTTTCCTCCTCAGTGAATTGATTACAGTTTACCTAGGGAGTAAGAACACAGAGAAAAACCCAAAATTACTGCCTTCCGAAGGAGCATTCCTGACTGGCATTATTAGGAACACAGCATCCACGGACAATGATCCAGGAACTATTTTCAACCGCACATGCGGCCCCACACACAAACACACCCACACAATGAATGTGACCCATGAATATTAACTACTTTGTGTAAGTCAATTTCTGGGCTTTCATCAAAAAAAAGTACCTTTCAGCAGAACCCATACTTATGAACACCTGGAAACACCGGTGAATGAGGTGAATTCCTTCCAACCTTCACTGCCTGTGCTTTGATGTACTCTGCAGACCAGAGAAGAATTAATATTAGATCAACAGGTGTCTGTGCTGTGCCTCCATGGAACCTTTTCCTCCCTTGCCAGTCCACTAGAACCACACCTTGAGATGACGTGGTGAGGAATAGAAGCAGAAACCAAGGCTCCAGAATGGGGAAATCATTGCCAGGTATACATCTGACTGAAATTAATACCGAGAATATACTCAAAAACTAAATTCCCGTAAAAATCAGTGACCCAATGAAGAAATACACGAATGAACTTAACAGAGCTTGTTCCAAGGCAGAAGTCCAAAGAACCTACAACTACATAAAGAAATGCTCACCATCGCTCGTCAGAAAGAAAACAAAAATGAAAACCATACCAAGATTCCAAACCACTCCCATTGTAATGGCTATCAAGAATACAAACAGCTAATGTTTTCAAGGATGTCTAAAAAAAAGGAACCTTCATATGCAGTTAGTGGGAATGCAAATTAGTACAACAACTGTGGAAAACAATATGGAGGCTTCTCGAAACTCAAAGTAGAATTGCTGTGTGATCCAGCATTATCATTCATAGGGATATACCTGAATGAATGCAAGCCAGGTAACAATACAGACACCTGCACATCCGTGTTTACTGCAGCATTACTCACAACAGCTAACATATGTAAACGGCCAAGATGCCTCACAACTGATACATGGATCCAAAACTGTGGCATTTACACACAATGGAATTTTATTCAGCCTTAAATAAGCATGAAATTTTGTTGTTTGCAGGTAAATGGATGGAACTAGAGAACATCACCTTAAGTTAAATTAGTCAGGTTGGGGAAACCAAAGGCCACATGTTTTTTCTCACACATGCACTAGAGACCTGACACACATACAAGCAGTAGTATGAACAACAGGTCTAAGGGGAGCTCATTTATGAGAGAGAGAGGGTAAAAGGAGGAGGTTAACCAGGTCAATATGGTTGTTGTACTTTCTGTAGAGGAATGCAGAATTTTAAAAACTTTTGAAACTACCATAAGAAGGAGAATAAAGTAGAAAAGCAAAAAATCGAGGGAATGACCCAATTTGTGTTATAACGTGTACATATATATATATGCATAGAGCTATATATGTATGAGCAAATGTCACAATGAAACATCCCGTATAGCTATCTCAATTAAACAAACAAAAACGTGTGGGTCACCAGTGGCTCACACCCGCAGTCCCTGTGACTCAGAAGGGAGAGATAAGGAAGATCTTGGTTCAAACACAGCTTGGGCAAATAGTTTGCAAGACCCTGTCTGAAAAACACCTATCACAAAAAAAGGGCTGGTGAACTGCCTCAAGGTAGAGTCCCTGAGTTCAAGCCCCAGTTCTGCCCCCCACACTAAAACAAAATAAACACAAAAAGGGATTTTTGGTAACAGAAATGGAAAATAGGTCCTGTATAGGGAGTTGTTACTTGTGGGAGGGGTGAGGATATAAGGAAAGGGTGTAGGATATGGTATAAATATTATATACTCATGTATGAAAATGGAAAAACGAGACGTGATGAAACTATTCCAGGAATACGGTGAGAGAGAATAAAGGAGAACGTGGAGGGATGAATTCAACTATGGCATATTATAAGAACTTTGGCAAAAGTCACAATGTACTCCCACTACAGTAAGTTTGTTAAAACTCAGGAATGGAAAAAAAGTGTTTTTAATCATTGTGTTCATTTCACTGACCTTCACAGACAGAAGTTACACAACCAAACTTAATCGGCCAGTTTTCCCACAAACTAACACCCAAATGACTGACTATGCATGTTAGTTCTCATGACCTCATACCTCCTCACAAACATTACAGCACTGACATCACACTCACATCACCCAACAGCAGATGTGAGGAACAGAGCCCTGTGCTCCAAACACCTCTGAAAATAGCTGCACCAGCACAGGTAATCATTCAAACTCTCTGCATACATTTCCCTATCAAATAAGAAGGTTGGTCTAAATGACATATAAGGTCAGTTTGGCTTCTCCTATTCTACTAACATTTTCGGTCATTTTTGCTCAACTGGGCACTTCCCAAATGCCTGACCCACAGAAAATGATTGAATTATGTTTTCTTGTTTACTATGCTAAAAGTTGGAGGAATTTGTTACACACATATAGGTAACTAACACATGGAAGATGACAGGCCCATCTGCTAACTACTGGTGGCATCCAAGAGGGCTCCATAAACTCAGGGGCTTACACTGAAAGCCCAGGGGCATCTTGACATCTGCCCTGCAATAAAGCATCTATGGCCTCTGCAAAAATCCTACCAGTGCATTTGCTGGGGTGCTGACAAAAAATGCTTCAATGATACATACATGCTAAGGGACCCAGGGCTCATGAACTCGTCCTCAACTCGGTCACTGCTAGAAGCGGGGGTATGGGAGTTGTTTATCTCACAGAGAAAGATCTCTGATCAAACATGCTCCTTAACTCACCTGAGTTTGTGGAATCTGAAATTCCAGTTGAACAGAAACCATGTGGTAATTTCCTGATAATCTGTGTCACTGCATAACTTTCTTTTTATCTGTAAATTAGAAAAACAAGAATTTTCAATGGAATTTGATTCAGCCACAATAAAGAATGAGATTTTATCCTTTGCAGAGAAATGGATGGAAATGGAGATTATCTTAAGTGAAATTAGCCAGGTTCTGAAACCAAACACTGCATGTTTTCTCTCAGATGTAGAATACAGGCCCAATAAATATACAAAGAGTGCTATGAAAAACAACTCAATCTGATGGGGAGTCCCTAATGGGAGGGAGAACATTTAAAAGAACGAAGTTAAGAATGTGAATGTATTTTCTATACATCAAAAATGGAAGGGGAATAAAGTAAAAAGGACAACAGGAAGGGATGAAACAATTAGGATCATAAGACGTATGTACATGGAAATGTCACAGTGAAACTCCCTATAGACCTATCTTAAACAAAAAAATATCATTTTTTTTCAAAAGAAGAAAACAGACCCAGTCCCACCAAACACAAACATATAAACTAATAAAAAACACAACACAAGAAAGGAAACCTGGTCTTGTCTCGCGGTCAGTTACATTGGGAGCAGGGAGGATTATTAGTAAATGGTTGTGAGGGTGAATAGGATGGAAATATTGTGTACTCATGTATGAAAATGGAAACATGAGACCTGTGAAACTATTCCAGGAATAGGGAGAGAGATAATAAAGGAAAATGATGGAAGGGATGATTTTAACTATGACATAGTGTAAAAAACTTTTGTAAATGTAACAACATATACCCAGTACAACAGTACTCAATAAACAATATTTAAAAAAAGAAAAACCATACCACTCCAGCACACCTTCTGTGCGTTGAGTATTTTCAACAGAGGCTTGTGGAAAATATTTGCAAGAGCTGGCTTTGAACTGCGATCCTCCTGTTTCTACCTGCTGAGGTGAGAGAAATGCAGGTATACGTCACGGGCAAACAGCCCAAATTTCAGGTACATTACTATGGGTTTTTTATCACATACCGATCCATTCCTAAACAATATAGTGATTGGTGTTGGATGGTTTGGCTCTGTTTATTCTTTTCGGGGTTCACTGTACTTCTTTAATCTAAAGATTTATAGAACTTTGACAGGAGGTGTTGCTAAAAGGGTAGAGCAACTGCTTTGCAAGTGAAAAGCATTGAGTTTCAACGCCAGTATTACCAGTCCCAACAGTTCCACCAAAACCAAAAAAGTTTACGAAGATCTCTACTGAGGCATGGTATCACCCGATCCTAGGATGCTCAGGTCACCCGTGTGCTCAGGCCATGTGTGCCCCGTATATCGAGGACCCAAATAAAAGAGAAGTCTTCCACACGAGACAGTGGCACCTACCTCCAGCTTCTCCATGCTTGGCTGGCTGTGGTACCATAGCAAGAGGCCAGGCAGGAGCTGCCTCGGGAATGTGTATGTTGCAGTGGCTGGGATCCCACTGTGACATCACAACCAAGTCTGTCCTGATTGGTCAGACCACGTAAGCACTGCCTCTATGGCCCCTCTCCCTTCAGTCTCCAGCCATTTGTGTGGCAGTTTCCTGGCAAGAACTTGTGATCTGGGAATTGCTTTTCTCCTCCACGTTCCCTCCTCAGATCATTCAAGGTTCAACTGGCATGACATTTCTGACTTCTTCCAAACTACTCCCAATCTGGACCCCACACTTTGGAGGACAGGAAGGCTTTCACCTGGTGAGTACACAAACACCTCAAGCCCTTTGAAGGTAAATAAGCCAGGAAAACTCCCTGAACCTTGGATGAGGCAACTTCCTTCTCAGAACTACATCTCCCATCATCTGGGAGGGTATTCCCTTAACTGACCCAAAATATCACAGAGTGAGGGCCTGGGGCTGTCTTCCAGCCTACAGTGTTCCTAACTTGAACAAAACACGCAAAAGCACACACTGGCTGCCAAGAGCCTCAAGGTGACCACAAGAATTCACTTCCTAACGACACAGAAATTACTTCACTTTGATCTGAGAAGTACACAGGCACACACACGCTATAGCCAAGGAATGCTTAGGGTTCTCTAGTGACTGAAAAGCTTACCACCTCTCGGACGAATGGCAGATTTCAGGAACACCACAACCTATGGAAGAAACATGAAACTCTCAGCAAGGACATCCAAATCTGCAATGGTTCTCTGAGGGACATCACAGTTCACCTTTCATTCATGGAACCGAAGACATAAAGTCAGTGCCACATAAGGCTGTTCCTCAAGTGACTCGGGGAAGGAACCTATATTCTACCAACCAGTGTTGGGAAACTAAACAACAAACATCCCACACACACTCACACACAGAGAATGAGTGACATACTAATATTTATCTTGTATGTGAATTTCTTACATTCTATGGAGTTAATTACAACTTTGTGCAAGACCAGAAGTCATAGAACATCACCCAGCCTTGTTCGTTCCATCTATTTCCTCCACGTTAATGATAGATTTTGATTCAAAGACACTTCTGCATGCCTAAGCAGCGGATACACTCAAAGAGTGTGAAACAATTGGTAATATGAGAATTTATGACAAATAGCAAAGAAATTAATACATGAACAAATGAGAAATATTAAGCACACAAAGACAGACACATACACACAAGAAAGGCACACAGAAAGGTAGACACAGACACCCAGGAACCTGGCCTCTGTTCAACGCAAGTCGAATGTTATCTGCAAAGGCTGAAATCCTGGCGTTACCCTACTGAGGCGACACTTTAAGCACTTTAGGAAGGATCAAACTTAGAAAAACCCAAGAAGTGACATCACTTCCAACATTGTCCTTGGAAGGAAGACATACTACCACCATTATGCCAAGGAACAACTAAAGGCTAATCGAGAGTCAGTGTCTGAAGCCATCACTTGAACTCAAATCACTTCTAGCAGGGTAACGAGGCACATACATATATGCATCGTGATAGCCTCACATACCCTGCACATATTCAAGGATCCCTGAATCTTTCCTCCTCAGTGAATTGATTACAGTTTACCTAGGGAGTAACAACACAGAGAAAAACCCAAAATTACTGCCTTCCGAAGGAGCATTCCTGACTGGCATTATTAGGAACACAGCATCCACGGACAATGATCCAGGAACTATTTTCAACCGCACATGCGGCCCCACACACAAACACACCCACACAATGAATGTGACCCATGAATATTAACTACTTTGTGTAAGTCAATTTCTGGGCTTTCATCAAAAAAAAGTACCTTTCAGCAGAACCCATACTTATGAACACCTGGAAACACCGGTGAATGAGGTGAATTCCTTCCAACCTTCACTGCCTGTGCTTTGATGTACTCTGCAGACCAGAGAAGAATTAATATCAGATCAACAGGTGTCTGTGCTGTGCCTCCATGGAACCTTTTCCTCCCTTGCCAGTCCACTAGAACCACACCTTGAGATGACATGGTGAGGAATAGAAGCAGAAACCAAGGCTCCAGAATGGGGAAATCATTGCCTGGTATACATCTGACTGAAATTAATACCGAGAATATACTCAAAAACTAAATTCCCGTAAAAATCAGTGACCCAATGAAGAAATACACGAATGAACTTAACAGAGCTTGTTCCAAGGCAGAAGTCCAAAGGACCTACAACTACATAAAGAAATGCTCACCATCGCTCGTCAGAAAGAAAACAAAAATGAAAACCATACCAAGATTCCAAACCACTCCCATTGTAATGGCTATCAAGAATACAAACAGCTAATGTTTTCAAGGATGTCTAAAAAAAAGGAACCCTCATATGCAGTTAGTGGGAATGCAAATTAGTACAACAACTGTGGAAAACAATATGGAGGCTTCTCGAAACTCAAAGTAGAATTGCTGTGTGATCCAGCATTATCATTCATAGGGATATACCTGAATGAATGCAAGCCAGGTAACAATACAGACACCTGCACATCCGTGTTTACTGCAGCATTACTCACAACAGCTAACATATGTAAACGGCCAAGATGCCTCACAACTGATACATGGATCCAAAACTGTGGCATTTACACACAATGGAATTTTATTCAGCCTTAAATAAGCATGAAATTTTGTTGTTTGCAGGTAAATGGATGGAACTAGAGAACATCACCTTAAGTTAAATTAGTCAGGTTGGGGAAACCAAAGGCCACATGTTTTTTCTCACACATGCACTAGAGACCTGACACACATACAAGCAGTAGTATGAACAACAGGTCTAAGGGGAGCTCATTTATGAGAGAGAGAGGGTAAAAGGAGGAGGTTAACCAGGTCAATATGGTTGTTGTACTTTCTGTAGAGGAATGCAGAATTTTAAAAACTTTTGAAACTACCATAAGAAGGAGAATAAAGTAGAAAAGCAAAAAATCGAGGGAATGACCCAATTTGTGTTATAACGTGTACATATATATATATGCATAGAGCTATATATGTATGAGCAAATGTCACAATGAAACATCCCGTATAGCTATCTCAATTAAACAAACAAAAACGTGCGGGTCACCAGTGGCTCACACCCGCAGTCCCTGTGACTCAGAAGGGAGAGATAAGGAAGATCTTGGTTCAAACACAGCTTGGGCAAATAGTTTGCAAGACCCTGTCTGAAAAACACCTATCACAAAAAAAGGGCTGGTGAACTGCCTCAAGGTAGAGTCCCTGAGTTCAAGCCCCAGTTCTGCCCCCCACACTAAAACAAAATAAACACAAAAAGGGATTTTTGGTAACAGAAATGGAAAATAGGTCCTGTATAGGGAGTTGTTACTTGTGGGAGGGGTGAGGATATAAGGAAAGGGTGTAGGATATGGTATAAATATTATATACTCATGTATGAAAATGGAAAAACGAGACGTGATGAAACTATTCCAGGAATACGGTGAGAGAGAATAAAGGAGAACGTGGAGGGATGAATTCAACTATGGCATATTATAAGAACTTTGGCAAAAGTCACAATGTACCCCCACTACAGTAAGTTTGTTAAAACTCAGGAATGGAAAAAAAGTGTTTTTAATCATTGTGTTCATTTCACTGACCTTCACAGACAGAAGTTACACAACCAAACTTAATCGGCCAGTTTTCCCACAAACTAACACCCAAATGACTGACTATGCATGTTAGTTCTCATGACCTCATACCTCCTCACAAACATTATAGCACTGACATCACACTCACATCACCCAACAGCAGATGTGAGGAACAGAGCCCTGTGCTCCAAACACCTCTGAAAATAGCTGCACCAGCACAGGTAATCATTCAAACTCTCTGCATACATTTCCCTATCAAATAAGAAGGTTGGTCTAAATGACATATAAGGTCAGTTTGGCTTCTCCTATTCTACTAACATTTTGGGTCACTTTTGCTCAACTGGGCACTTCCCAAATGCCTGAGCCACAGAAAATGAGTGAATTATGTTTTCTTGTTTACTATGCTAAAAGTTGGAGGAATTTGTTACACACATATAGGTAACTAACACATGGAAGATGACAGGCCCATCTGCTAACTACTGGTGGCATCCAAGAGGGCTCCATAAACTCAGGGGCTTACACTGAAAGCCCAGGGGCATCTTGACATCTGCCCTGCAATAAAGCATCTATGGCCTCTGCAAAAATCCTACCAGTGCATTTGCTGGGGTGCTGACAAAAAATGCTTCAATGATACCTACATGCTAAGGGACCCAGGGCTCATGAACTCGTCCTCAACTCAGTCACTGCTAGAAGCGGGGGTATGGGAGTTGTTTATCTCACAGAGAAAGATCTCTGATCAAACATGCTCCTTAACTCACCTGAGTTTGTGGAATCTGAAATTCCAGTTGAACAGAAACCATGTGGTAATTTCCTGATAATCTGTGTCACTGCATAACTTTCTTTTTATCTGTAAATTAGAAAAACAAGAATTTTCAATGGAATTTGATTCAGCCACAATAAAGAATGAGATTTTATCCTTTGCAGAGAAATGGATGGAAATGGAGATTATCTTAAGTGAAATTAGCCAGGTTCTGAAACCAAACACTGCATGTTTTCTCTCAGATGTAGAATACAGGCCCAATAAATATACAAAGAGTGCTATGAAAAACAACTCAATCTGACGGGGAGTCCCTAATGGGAGGGAGAACATTTAAAACAACGAAGTTAATAATGTGAATGTATTTTCTATACATCAAAAATGGAAGGGGAATAAAGTAAAAAGGACAACAGGAAGGGATGAAACAATTAGGATCATAAGACGTATGTACATGGAAATGTCACAGTGAAACTCCCTATAGACCTATCTTAAACAAAAAAATATCATTTTTTTTCAAAAGAAGAAAACAGACCCAGTCCCAATAAACACAAACATATAAACTAATAAAAAACACAACACAAGAAAGGAAACCTGGTCTTGTCTCGCGGTTACTTACATTGGGAGCAGGGAGGATTATTAGTAAATGGTTGTGAGGGTGAATAGGATGGAAATATTGTGTACTCATGTATGAAAATGGAAACATGAGACCTGTGAAACTATTCCAGGAATAGGGAGGGAGATAATAAAGGAAAATGATGGAAGGGATGATTTTAACTATGACATAGTGTAAAAAACTTTTGTAAATGTAACAACATATACCCAGTACAACAGTACTCAATAAACAATATTTCAAAAAAGAAAAACCATACCACTCCAGCACACCTTCTGTGCGTTGAGTATTTTCAACAGAGGCTTCTGGAAAATATTTGCAAGAGCTGGCTTTGAACTGCGATCCTCCTGTTTCTACCTGCTGAGGTGAGAGAAATGCAGGTATACGTCACGGGCAAACAGCCCAAATTTCAGGTACATTACTATGGGTTTTTTATCACATACCAATCCATTCCTAAACAATATAGTGATTGGTGTTGGATGGTTTGGCTCTGTTTATTCTTTTCGGGGTTCACTGTACTTCTTTAATCTAAAGATTTATAGAACTTTGACAGGAGGTGTTGCTAAAAGGGTAGAGCAACTGCTTTGCAAGTGAAAAGCATTGAGTTTCAACGCCAGTATTACCAGTCCCAACAGTTCCACCAAAACCAAAAAAGTTTACGAAGATCTCTACTGAGGCATGGTATCACCCGATCCTAGGATGCTCAGGTCACCCGTGTGCTCAGGCCACGTGTGCCCCGTATATCGAGGACCCAAATAAAAGAGAAGTCTTCCACACGAGACAGTGGCACCTACCTCCAGCTTCTCCATGCTTGGCTGGCTGTGCTACCATAGCAAGAGGCCAGGCAGGAGCTGCCTCGGGAATGTGTATGTTGCAGTGGCTGGGATCCCACTGTGACATCACAACCAAGTCTGTCCTGATTGGTCAGACCACGTAAGCACTGCCTCTATGGCCCCTCTCCCTTCAGTCTCCAGCCATTTGTGTGGCAGTTTCCTGGCAAGAACTTGTGATCTGGGAATTGCTTTTCTCCTCCACGTTCCCTCCTCAGATCATTCAAGGTTCAACTGGCATGACATTTCTGACTTCTTCCAAACTACTCCCAATCTGGACCCCACACTTTGGAGGACAGGAAGGCTTTCACCTGGTGAGTACACAAACACCTCAAGCCCTTTGAAGGTAAATAAGCCAGGAAAACTCCCTGAACCTTGGATGAGGCAACTTCCTTCTCAGAACTACATCTCCCATCATCTGGGAGGGTATTCCCTTAACTGACCCAAAATATCACAGAGTGAGGGCCTGGGGCTGTCTTCCAGCCTACAGTGTTCCTAACTTGAACAAAACACGCAAAAGCACACACTGGCTGCCAAGAGCCTCAAGGTGACCACAAGAATTCACTTCCTAACGACACAGAAATTACTTCACTTTGATCTGAGAAGTACACAGGCACACACACGCTATAGCCAAGGAATGCTTAGGGTTCTCTAGTGACTGAAATGCTTACCACCTCTCGGAAGAATGGCAGATTTCAGGAACACCACAACCTATGGAATAAACATGAAACTCTCAGGAAGGACATCCAAATCTGCAATGGTTCTCTGAGGGACATCACAGTTCACCTTTCATTCATGGAACCCAAGACATAAAGTCAGTGCCACACAAGGCTGTTCCTCAAGTGACTTGGGGAAGGAACCTATATTCTACCAACCAGTGTTGGGAAACTAAACAACAAACATCCCACACACACTCACACACAGAGAATGAGTGACATACTAATATTTATCTTGTATGTGAATTTCTTACATTCTATGGAGTTAATTACAACTTTGTGCAAGACCAGAAGTCATAGAACATCACCCAGCCTTGTTCGTTCCATCTATTTCCTCCACGTTAATGATAGATTTTGATTCAAAGACACTTCTGCATGCCTAAGCAGCGGATACACTCAAAGAGTGTGAAACAATTGGTAATATGAGAATTTATGACAAATAGCAAAGAAATTAATATATGAACAAATGAGAAATATTAAGCACACAGACAAAGACAGACACATACACACAAGAAACGCACACAGAAAGGTAGACACAGACACCCAGGAACCTGGCCTCTATTCAACGCAAGTCGAATGTTATCTGCAAAGGCTGAAATCCTGGCGTTACCCTACTGAGGCGACACTTTAAGCACTTTAGGAAGGATCAAACTTAGAAAAACCCAAGAAGTGACATCACTTCCAACATTGTCCTTGGAAGGAAGACATACTACCACCATTATGCCAAGGAACAACTAAAGGCTAATCGAGAGTCAGTGTCTGAAGCCATCACTTGAACTCAAATCACTTCTAGCAGGGTAACGAGGCACATACATATATGCATCGTGATAGCCTCACATACCCTGCACATATTCAAGGATCCCTGAATCTTTCCTCCTCAGTGAATTGATTACAGTTTACCTAGGGAGTAACAACACAGAGAAAAACCCAAAATTACTGCCTTCCGAAGGAGCATTCCTGACTGGCATTATTAGGAACACAGCATCCACGGACAATGATCCAGGAACTATTTTCAACCGCACATGCGGCCCCACACACAAACACACCCACACAATGAATGTGACCCATGAATATTAACTACTTTGTGTAAGTCAATTTCTGGGCTTTCATCAAAAAAAAGTACCTTTCAGCAGAACCCATACTTATGAACACCTGGAAACACCGGTGAATGAGGTGAATTCCTTCCAACCTTCACTGCCTGTGCTTTGATGTACTCTGCAGACGAGTGAAGAATTAATATCAGATCAACAGGTGTCTGTGCTGTGCCTCCATGGAACCTTTTCCTCCCTTGCCAGTCCACTAGAACCACACCTTGAGATGACGTGGTGAGGAATAGAAGCAGAAACCAAGGCTCCAGAATGGGGAAATCATTGCCAGGTATACATCTGACTGAAATTAATACCGAGAATATACTCAAAAACTAAATTCCCGTAAAAATCAGTGACCCAATGAAGAAATACACGAATGAACTTAACAGAGCTTGTTCCAAGGCAGAAGTCCAAAGGACCTACAACTACATAAAGAAATGCTCACCATCGCTCGTCAGAAAGAAAACAAAAATGAAAACCATACCAAGATTCCAAACCACTCCCATTGTAATGGCTATCAAGAATACAAACAGCTAATGTTTTCAAGGATGTCTAAAAAAAAGGAACCCTCATATGCAGTTAGTGGGAATGCAAATTAGTACAACAACTGTGGAAAACAATATGGAGGCTTCTCGAAACTCAAAGTAGAATTGCTGTGTGATCCAGCATTATCATTCATAGGGATATACCTGAATGAATGCAAGCCAGGTAACAATACAGACACCTGCACATCCGTGTTTACTGCAGCATTACTCACAACAGCTAACATATGTAAACGGCCAAGATGCCTCACAACTGATACATGGATCCAAAACTGTGGCATTTACACACAATGGAATTTTATTCAGCCTTAAATAAGCATGAAATTTTGTTGTTTGCAGGTAAATGGATGGAACTAGAGAACATCACCTTAAGTTAAATTAGTCAGGTTGGGGAAACCAAAGGCCACATGTTTTTTCTCACACATGCACTAGAGACCTGACACACATACAAGCAGTAGTATGAACAACAGGTCTAAGGGGAGCTCATTTATGAGAGAGAGAGGGTAAAAGGAGGAGGTTAACCAGGTCAATATGGTTGTTGTACTTTCTGTAGAGGAATGCAGAATTTTAAAAACTTTGGAAACTACCATAAGAAGGAGAATAAAGTAGAAAAGCAAAAAATCGAGGGAATGACCCAATTTGTGTTATAATGTGTACATATATATATATGCATAGAGCTATATATGTATGAGCAAATGTCACAATGAAACATCCCGTATAGCTATCTCAATTAAACAAACAAAAACGTGCGGGTCACCAGTGGCTCACACCCGCAGTCCCTGTGACTCAGAAGGGAGAGATAAGGAAGATCTTGGTTCAAACACAGCTTGGGCAAATAGTTTGCAAGACCCTGTCTCAAAAACACCTATCACAAAAAAAGGGCTGGTGAACTGCCTCAAGGTAGAGTCCCTGAGTTCAAGCCCCAGTTCTGCCCCCCACACTAAAACAAAATAAACACAAAAAGGGATTTTTGGTAACAGAAATGGAAAATAGGTCCTGTATAGGGAGTTGTTACTTGTGGGAGGGGTGAGGATATAAGGAAAGGGTGTAGGATATGGTATAAATATTATATACTCATGTATGAAAATGGAAAAACGAGACGTGATGAAACTATTCCAGGAATACGGTGAGAGAGAATAAAGGAGAACGTGGAGGGATGAATTCAACTATGGCATATTATAAGAACTTTGGCAAAAGTCACAATGTACCCCCACTACAGTAAGTTTGTTAAAACTCAGGAATGGAAAAAAAGTGTTTTTAATCATTGTGTTCATTTCACTGACCTTCACAGACAGAAGTTACACAACCAAACTTAATCGGCCAGTTTTCCCACAAACTAACACCCAAATGACTGACTATGCATGTTAGTTCTCATGACTTCATACCTCCTCACAAACATTACAGCACTGACATCACACTCACATCACCCAACAGCAGATGTGAGGAACAGAGCCCTGTGCTCCAAACACCTCTGAAAATAGCTGCACCAGCACAGGTAATCATTCAAACTCTCTGCATACATTTCCCTATCAAATAAGAAGGTTGGTCTAAATGACATATAAGGTCAGTTTGGCTTCTCCTATTCTACTAACATTTTGGGTCACTTTTGCTCAACTGGGCACTTCCCAAATGCCTGAGCCACAGAAAATGAGTGAATTATGTTTTCTTGTTTACTATGCTAAAAGTTGGAGGAATTTGTTACACACATATAGGTAACTAACACATGGAAGATGACAGGCCCATCTGCTAACTACTGGTGGCATCCAAGAGGGCTCCATAAACTCAGGGGCTTACACTGAAAGCCCAGGGGCATCTTGACATCTGCCCTGCAATAAAGCATCTATGGCCTCTGCAAAAATCCTACCAGTGCATTTGCTGGGGTGCTGACAAAAAATGCTTCAATGATACCTACATGCTAAGGGACCCAGGGCTCATGAACTCGTCCTCAACTCAGTCACTGCTAGAAGCGGGGGTATGGGAGTTGTTTATCTCACAGAGAAAGATCTCTGATCAAACATGCTCCTTAACTCACCTGAGTTTGTGGAATCTGAAATTCCAGTTGAACAGAAACCATGTGGTAATTTCCTGATAATCTGTGTCACTGCATAACTTTCTTTTTATCTGTAAATTAGAAAAACAAGAATTTTCAATGGAATTTGATTCAGCCACAATAAAGAATGAGATTTTATCCTTTGCAGAGAAATGGATGGAAATGGAGATTATCTTAAGTGAAATTAGCCAGGTTCTGAAACCAAACACTGCATGTTTTCTCTCAGATGTAGAATACAGGCCCAATAAATATACAAAGAGTGCTATGAAAAACAACTCAATCTGACGGGGAGTCCCTAATGGGAGGGAGAACATTTAAAAGAACGAAGTTAAGAATGTGAATGTATTTTCTATACATCAAAAATGGAAGGGGAATAAAGTAAAAAGGACAACAGGAAGGGATGAAACAATTAGGATCATAAGACGTATGTACATGGAAATGTCACAGTGAAACTCCCTATAGACCTATCTTAAACAAAAAAATATCATTTTTTTTCAAAAGAAGAAAACAGACCCAGTCCCACCAAACACAAACATATAAACTAATAAAAAACACAACACAAGAAAGGAAACCTGGTCTTGTCTCGCGGTCAGTTACATTGGGAGCAGGGAGGATTATTAGTAAATGGTTGTGAGGGTGAATAGGATGGAAATATTGTGTACTCATGTATGAAAATGGAAACATGAGACCTGTGAAACTATTCCAGGAATAGGGAGGGAGATAATAAAGGAAAATGATGGAAGGGATGATTTTAACTATGACATAGTGTAAAAAACTTTTGTAAATGTAACAACATATACCCAGTACAACAGTACTCAATAAACAATATTTAAAAAAAGAAAAACCATACCACTCCAGCACACCTTCTGTGCGTTGAGTATTTTCAACAGAGGCTTGTGGAAAATATTTGCAAGAGCTGGCTTTGAACTGCGATCCTCCTGTTTCTACCTGCTGAGGTGAGAGAAATGCAGGTATACGTCACGGGCAAACAGCCCAAATTTCAGGTACATTACTATGGGTTTTTTATCACATACCGATCCATTCCTAAACAATATAGTGATTGGTGTTGGATGGTTTGGCTCTGTTTATTCTTTTCGGGGTTCACTGTACTTCTTTAATCTAAAGATTTATAGAACTTTGACAGGAGGTGTTGCTAAAAGGGTAGAGCAACTGCTTTGCAAGTGAAAAGCATTGAGTTTCAACGCCAGTATTACCAGTCCCAACAGTTCCACCAAAACCAAAAAAGTTTACGAAGATCTCTACTGAGGCATGGTATCACCCGATCCTAGGATGCTCAGGTCACCCGTGTGCTCAGGCCACGTGTGCCCCGTATATCGAGGACCCAAATAAAAGAGAAGTCTTCCACACGAGACAGTGGCACCTACCTCCAGCTTCTCCATGCTTGGCTGGCTGTGCTACCATAGCAAGAGGCCAGGCAGGAGCTGCCTCGGGAATGTGTATGTTGCAGTGGCTGGGATCCCACTGTGACATCACAACCAAGTCTGTCCTGATTGGTCAGACCACGTAAGCACTGCCTCTATGGCCCCTCTCCCTTCAGTCTCCAGCCATTTGTGTGGCAGTTTCCTGGCAAGAACTTGTGATCTGGGAATTGCTTTTCTCCTCCACGTTCCCTCCTCAGATCATTCAAGGTTCAACTGGCATGACATTTCTGACTTCTTCCAAACTACTCCCAATCTGGACCCCACACTTTGGAGGACAGGAAGGCTTTCACCTGGTGAGTACACAAACACCTCAAGCCCTTTGAAGGTAAATAAGCCAGGAAAACTCCCTGAACCTTGGATGAGGCAACTTCCTTCTCAGAACTACATCTCCCATCATCTGGGAGGGTATTCCCTTAACTGACCCAAAATATCACAGAGTGAGGGCCTGGGGCTGTCTTCCAGCCTACAGTGTTCCTAACTTGAACAAAACACGCAAAAGCACACACTGGCTGCCAAGAGCCTCAAGGTGACCACAAGAATTCACTTCCTAACGACACAGAAATTACTTCACTTTGATCTGAGAAGTACACAGGCACACACACGCTATAGCCAAGGAATGCTTAGGGTTCTCTAGTGACTGAAATGCTTACCACCTCTCGGAAGAATGGCAGATTTCAGGAACACCACAACCTATGGAATAAACATGAAACTCTCAGGAAGGACATCCAAATCTGCAATGGTTCTCTGAGGGACATCACAGTTCACCTTTCATTCATGGAACCCAAGACATAAAGTCAGTGCCACACAAGGCTGTTCCTCAAGTGACTTGGGGAAGGAACCTATATTCTACCAACCAGTGTTGGGAAACTAAACAACAAACATCCCACACACACTCACACACAGAGAATGAGTGACATACTAATATTTATCTTGTATGTGAATTTCTTACATTCTATGGAGTTAATTACAACTTTGTGCAAGACCAGAAGTCATAGAACATCACCCAGCCTTGTTCGTTCCATCTATTTCCTCCACGTTAATGATAGATTTTGATTCAAAGACACTTCTGCATGCCTAAGCAGCGGATACACTCAAAGAGTGTGAAACAATTGGTAATATGAGAATTTATGACAAATAGCAAAGAAATTAATACATGAACAAATGAGAAATATTAAGCACACAGACAAAGACAGACACATACACACAAGAAAGGCACACAGAAAGGTAGACACAGACACCCAGGAACCTGGCCTCTATTCAACGCAAGTCGAATGTTATCTGCAAAGGCTGAAATCCTGGCGTTACCCTACTGAGGCGACACTTTAAGCACTTTAGGAAGGATCAAACTTAGAAAAACCCAAGAAGTGACATCACTTCCAACATTGTCCTTGGAAGGAAGACATACTACCACCATTATGCCAAGGAACAACTAAAGGCTAATCGAGAGTCAGTGTCTGAAGCCATCACTTGAACTCAAATCACTTCTAGCAGGGTAACGAGGCACATACATATATGCATCGTGATAGCCTCACATACCCTGCACATATTCAAGGATCCCTGAATCTTTCCTCCTCAGTGAATTGATTACAGTTTACCTAGGGAGTAACAACACAGAGAAAAACCCAAAATTACTGCCTTCCGAAGGAGCATTCCTGACTGGCATTATTAGGAACACAGCATCCACGGACAATGATCCAGGAACTATTTTCAACCGCACATGAGGCCCCACACACAAACACACCCACACAATGAATGTGACCCATGAATATTAACTACTTTGTGTAAGTCAATTTCTGGGCTTTCATCAAAAAAAGTACCTTTCAGCAGAACCCATACTTATGAACACCTGGAAACACCGGTGAATGAGGTGAATTCCTTCCAACCTTCACTGCCTGTGCTTTGATGTACTCTGCAGACCAGAGAAGAATTTATATCAGATCAACAGGTGTCTGTGCTGTGCCTCCATGGAACCTTTTCCTCCCTTGCCAGTCCACTAGAACCACACCTTGAGATGACGTGGTGAGGAATAGAAGCAGAAACCAAGGCTCCAGAATGGGGAAATCTTTGCCAGGTATACATCTGACTGAAATTAATACCGAGAATATACTCAAAAACTAAATTCCCGTAAAAATCAGTGACCCAATGAAGAAATACACAAATGCACTTAACAGAGCTTGTTCCAAGGCAGAAGTCCAAAGGACCTACAACTACATAAAGAAATGCTCACCATCGCTCGTCTGAAAGAATTCAAAAATGAAAACCATACCAAGATTCCAAACCACTCCCATTGTAATGGCTATCAAGAATACAAACAACTAATGTTTTCAAGGATGTCTAAAAAAAAGGAACCCTCATATGCAGTTAGTGGGAATGCAAATTAGTACAACAACTGTGGAAAACAATATGGAAGCTTCTCGAAACTCAAAGTAGAATTGCTGTGTGATCCAGCATTATCATTCATAGGGATATACCTGAATGAATGCAAGCCAGGTAACAATACAGACACCTGCACATCCGTGTTTACTGCAGCATTACTCACAACAGCTAACATATGTAAACGGCCAAGATGCCTCACAACTGATACATGGATCCAAAACTGTGGCATTTACACACAATGGAATTTTATTCAGCCTTAAATAAGCATGAAATTTTGTTGTTTGCAGGTAAATGGATGGAACTAGAGAACATCACCTTAAGTTAAATTAGTCAGGTTGGGGAAACCAAAGGCCACATGTTTTTTCTCACACATGCACTAGAGACCTGACACACATACAAGCAGTAGTATGAACAACAGGTCTAAGGGGAGCTCATTTATGAGAGAGAGAGGGTAAAAGGAGGAGGTTAACCAGGTCAATATGGTTGTTGTACTTTCTGTAGAGGAATGCAGAATTTTAAAAACTTTTGAAACTACCATAAGAAGGAGAATAAAGTAGAAAAGCAAAAAATCGAGGGAATGACCCAATTTGTGTTATAACGTGTACATATATATATATGCATAGAGCTATATATGTATGAGCAAATGTCACAATGAAACATCCCGTATAGCTATCTCAATTAAACAAACAAAAACGTGCGGGTCACCAGTGGCTCACACCCGCAGTCCCTGTGACTCAGAAGGGAGAGATAAGGAAGATCTTGGTTCAAACACAGCTTGGGCAAATAGTTTGCAAGACCCTGTCTCAAAAACACCTATCACAAAAAAAGGGCTGGTGAACTGCCTCAAGGTAGAGTCCCTGAGTTCAAGCCCCAGTTCTGCCCCCCACACTAAAACAAAATAAACACAAAAAGGGATTTTTGGTAACAGAAATGGAAAATAGGTCCTGTATAGGGAGTTGTTACTTGTGGGAGGGGTGAGGATATAAGGAAAGGGTGTAGGATATGGTATAAATATTATATACTCATGTATGAAAATGGAAAAACGAGACGTGATGAAACTATTCCAGGAATACGGTGAGAGAGAATAAAGGAGAACGTGGAGGGATGAATTCAACTATGGCATATTATAAGAACTTTGGCAAAAGTCACAATGTACCCCCACTACAGTAAGTTTGTTAAAACTCAGGAATGGAAAAAAAGTGTTTTTAATCATTGTGTTCATTTCACTGACCTTCACAGACAGAAGTTACACAACCAAACTTAATCGGCCAGTTTTCCCACAAACTAACACCCAAATGACTGACTATGCATGTTAGTTCTCATGACCTCATACCTCCTCACAAACATTATAGCACTGACATCACACTCACATCACCCAACAGCAGATGTGAGGAACAGAGCCCTGTGCTCCAAACACCTCTGAAAATAGCTGCACCAGCACAGGTAATCATTCAAACTCTCTGCATACATTTCCCTATCAAATAAGAAGGTTGGTCTAAATGACATATAAGGTCAGTTTGGCTTCTCCTATTCTACTAACATTTTGGGTCACTTTTGCTCAACTGGGCACTTCCCAAATGCTTGAGCCACAGAAAATGAGTGAATTATGTTTTCTTGTTTACTATGCTAAAAGTTGGAGGAATTTGTTACACACATATAGGTAACTAACACATGGAAGATGACAGGCCCATCTGCTAACTACTGGTGGCATCCAAGAGGGCTCCATAAACTCAGGGGCTTACACTGAAAGCCCAGGGGCATCTTGACATCTGCCCTGCAATAAAGCATCTATGGCCTCTGCAAAAATCCTACCAGTGCATTTGCTGGGGTGCTGACAAAAAATGCTTCAATGATACCTACATGCTAAGGGACCCAGGGCTCATGAACTCGTCCTCAACTCAGTCACTGCTAGAAGCGGGGGTATGGGAGTTGTTTATCTCACAGAGAAAGATCTCTGATCAAACATGCTCCTTAACTCACCTGAGTTTGTGGAATCTGAAATTCCAGTTGAACAGAAACCATGTGGTAATTTCCTGATAATCTGTGTCACTGCATAACTTTCTTTTTATCTGTAAATTAGAAAAACAAGAATTTTCAATGGAATTTGATTCAGCCACAATAAAGAATGAGATTTTATCCTTTGCAGAGAAATGGATGGAAATGGAGATTATCTTAAGTGAAATTAGCCAGGTTCTGAAACCAAACACTGCATGTTTTCTCTCAGATGTAGAATACAGGCCCAATAAATATACAAAGAGTGCTATGAAAAACAACTCAATCTGACGGGGAGTCCCTAATGGGAGGGAGAACATTTAAAAGAACGAAGTTAAGAATGTGAATGTATTTTCTATACATCAAAAATGGAAGGGGAATAAAGTAAAAAGGACAACAGGAAGGGATGAAACAATTAGGATCATAAGACGTATGTACATGGAAATGTCACAGTGAAACTCCCTATAGACCTATCTTAAACAAAAAAATATCATTTTTTTCAAAAGAAGAAAACAGACCCAGTCCCACCAAACACAAACATATAAACTAATAAAAAACACAACACAAGAAAGGAAACCTGGTCTTGTCTCGCGGTCAGTTACATTGGGAGCAGGGAGGATTATTAGTAAATGGTTGTGAGGGTGAATAGGATGGAAATATTGTGTACTCATGTATGAAAATGGAAACATGAGACCTGTGAAACTATTCCAGGAATAGGGAGGGAGATAATAAAGGAAAATGATGGAAGGGATGATTTTAACTATGACATAGTGTAAAAAACTTTTGTAAATGTAACAACATATACCCAGTACAACAGTACTCAATAAACAATATTTAAAAAAAGAAAAACCATACCACTCCAGCACACCTTCTGTGCGTTGAGTATTTTCAACAGAGGCTTGTGGAAAATATTTGCAAGAGCTGGCTTTGAACTGCGATCCTCCTGTTTCTACCTGCTGAGGTGAGAGAAATGCAGGTATACGTCACGGGCAAACAGCCCAAATTTCAGGTACATTACTATGGGTTTTTTATCACATACCGATCCATTCCTAAACAATATAGTGATTGGTGTTGGATGGTTTGGCTCTGTTTATTCTTTTCGGGGTTCACTGTACTTCTTTAATCTAAAGATTTATAGAACTTTGACAGGAGGTGTTGCTAAAAGGGTAGAGCAACTGCTTTGCAAGTGAAAAGCATTGAGTTTCAACGCCAGTATTACCAGTCCCAACAGTTCCACCAAAACCAAAAAAGTTTACGAAGATCTCTACTGAGGCATGGTATCACCCGATCCTAGGATGCTCAGGTCACCCGTGTGCTCAGGCCACGTGTGCCCCGTATATCGAGGACCCAAATAAAAGAGAAGTCTTCCACACGAGACAGTGGCACCTACCTCCAGCTTCTCCATGCTTGGCTGGCTGTGCTACCATAGCAAGAGGCCAGGCAGGAGCTGCCTCGGGAATGTGTATGTTGCAGTGGCTGGGATCCCACTGTGACATCACAACCAAGTCTGTCCTGATTGGTCAGACCACGTAAGCACTGCCTCTATGGCCCCTCTCCCTTCAGTCTCCAGCCATTTGTGTGGCAGTTTCCTGGCAAGAACTTGTGATCTGGGAATTGCTTTTCTCCTCCACGTTCCCTCCTCAGATCATTCAAGGTTCAACTGGCATGACATTTCTGACTTCTTCCAAACTACTCCCAATCTGGACCCCACACTTTGGAGGACAGGAAGGCTTTCACCTGGTGAGTACACAAACACCTCAAGCCCTTTGAAGGTAAATAAGCCAGGAAAACTCCCTGAACCTTGGATGAGGCAACTTCCTTCTCAGAACTACATCTCCCATCATCTGGGAGGGTATTCCCTTAACTGACCCAAAATATCACAGAGTGAGGGCCTGGGGCTGTCTTCCAGCCTACAGTGTTCCTAACGAACAAAACACGCAAAAGCACACACTGGCTGCCAAGAGCCTCAAGGTCACCACAAGAATTCACTTCCTAACGACACAGAAATTACTTCACTTTGATCTGAGAAGTACACAGGCACACACACGCTATAGCCAAGGAATGCTTAGGGTTCTCTAGTGACTGAAATGCTTACCACCTCTAGGAAGAATGGCAGATTTCAGGAACACCACAACCTATGGAATAAACATGAAACTCTCAGGAAGGACATCCAAATCTGCAATGGTTCTCTGAGGGACATCACAGTTCACCTTTCATTCATGGAACCCAAGACATAAAGTCAGTGCCACACAAGGCTGTTCCTCAAGTGACTTGGGGAAGGAACCTATATTCTACCAACCAGTGTTGGGAAACTAAACAACAAACATCCCACACACACTCACACACAGAGAATGAGTGACATACTAATATTTATCTTGTATGTGAATTTCTTACATTCTATGGAGTTAATTACAACTTTGTGCAAGACCAGAAGTCATAGAACATCACCCAGCCTTGTTCGTTCCATCTATTTCCTCCACGTTAATGATAGATTTTGATTCAAAGACACTTCTGCATGCCTAAGCAGCGGATACACTCAAAGAGTGTGAAACAATTGGTAATATGAGAATTTATGACAAATAGCAAAGAAATTAATACATGAACAAATGAGAAATATTAAGCACACAGACAAAGACAGACACATACACACAAGAAAGGCACACAGAAAGGTAGACACAGACACCCAGGAACCTGGCCTCTATTCAACGCAAGTCGAATGTTATCTGCAAAGGCTGAAATCCTGGCGTTACCCTACTGAGGCGACACTTTAAGCACTTTAGGAAGGATCAAACTTAGAAAAACCCAAGAAGTGACATCACTTCCAACATTGTCCTTGGAAGGAAGACATACTACCACCATTATGCCAAGGAACAACTAAAGGCTAATCGAGAGTCAGTGTCTGAAGCCATCACTTGAACTCAAATCACTTCTAGCAGGGTAACGAGGCACATACATATATGCATCGTGATAGCCTCACATACCCTGCACATATTCAAGGATCCCTGAATCTTTCCTCCTCAGTGAATTGATTACAGTTTACCTAGGGAGTAACAACACAGAGAAAAACCCAAAATTACTGCCTTCCGAAGGAGCATTCCTGACTGGCATTATTAGGAACACAGCATCCACGGACAATGATCCAGGAACTATTTTCAACCGCACATGAGGCCCCACACACAAACACACCCACACAATGAATGTGACCCATGAATATTAACTACTTTGTGTAAGTCAATTTCTGGGCTTTCATCAAAAAAAGTACCTTTCAGCAGAACCCATACTTATGAACACCTGGAAACACCGGTGAATGAGGTGAATTCCTTCCAACCTTCACTGCCTGTGCTTTGATGTACTCTGCAGACCAGAGAAGAATTTATATCAGATCAACAGGTGTCTGTGCTGTGCCTCCATGGAACCTTTTCCTCCCTTGCCAGTCCACTAGAACCACACCTTGAGATGACGTGGTGAGGAATAGAAGCAGAAACCAAGGCTCCAGAATGGGGAAATCTTTGCCAGGTATACATCTGACTGAAATTAATACCGAGAATATACTCAAAAACTAAATTCCCGTAAAAATCAGTGACCCAATGAAGAAATACACAAATGCACTTAACAGAGCTTGTTCCAAGGCAGAAGTCCAAAGGACCTACAACTACATAAAGAAATGCTCACCATCGCTCGTCTGAAAGAATTCAAAAATGAAAACCATACCAAGATTCCAAACCACTCCCATTGTAATGGCTATCAAGAATACAAACAACTAATGTTTTCAAGGATGTCTAAAAAAAAGGAACCCTCATATGCAGTTAGTGGGAATGCAAATTAGTACAACAACTGTGGAAAACAATATGGAAGCTTCTCGAAACTCAAAGTAGAATTGCTGTGTGATCCAGCATTATCATTCATAGGGATATACCTGAATGAATGCAAGCCAGGTAACAATACAGACACCTGCACATCCGTGTTTACTGCAGCATTACTCACAACAGCTAACATATGTAAACGGCCAAGATGCCTCACAACTGATACATGGATCCAAAACTGTGGCATTTACACACAATGGAATTTTATTCAGCCTTAAATAAGCATGAAATTTTGTTGTTTGCAGGTAAATGGATGGAACTAGAGAACATCACCTTAAGTTAAATTAGTCAGGTTGGGGAAACCAAAGGCCACATGTTTTTTCTCACACATGCACTAGAGACCTGACACACATACAAGCAGTAGTATGAACAACAGGTCTAAGGGGAGCTCATTTATGAGAGAGAGAGGGTAAAAGGAGGAGGTTAACCAGGTCAATATGGTTGTTGTACTTTCTGTAGAGGAATGCAGAATTTTAAAAACTTTTGAAACTACCATAAGAAGGAGAATAAAGTAGAAAAGCAAAAAATCGAGGGAATGACCCAATTTGTGTTATAACGTGTACATATATATATATGCATAGAGCTATATATGTATGAGCAAATGTCACAATGAAACATCCCGTATAGCTATCTCAATTAAACAAACAAAAACGTGCGGGTCACCAGTGGCTCACACCCGCAGTCCCTGTGACTCAGAAGGGAGAGATAAGGAAGATCTTGGTTCAAACACAGCTTGGGCAAATAGTTTGCAAGACCCTGTCTCAAAAACACCTATCACAAAAAAAGGGCTGGTGAACTGCCTCAAGGTAGAGTCCCTGAGTTCAAGCCCCAGTTCTGCCCCCCACACTAAAACAAAATAAACACAAAAAGGGATTTTTGGTAACAGAAATGGAAAATAGGTCCTGTATAGGGAGTTGTTACTTGTGGGAGGGGTGAGGATATAAGGAAAGGGTGTAGGATATGGTATAAATATTATATACTCATGTATGAAAATGGAAAAACGAGACGTGATGAAACTATTCCAGGAATACGGTGAGAGAGAATAAAGGAGAACGTGGAGGGATGAATTCAACTATGGCATATTATAAGAACTTTGGCAAAAGTCACAATGTACCCCCACTACAGTAAGTTTGTTAAAACTCAGGAATGGAAAAAAAGTGTTTTTAATCATTGTGTTCATTTCACTGACCTTCACAGACAGAAGTTACACAACCAAACTTAATCGGCCAGTTTTCCCACAAACTAACACCCAAATGACTGACTATGCATGTTAGTTCTCATGACCTCATACCTCCTCACAAACATTATAGCACTGACATCACACTCACATCACCCAACAGCAGATGTGAGGAACAGAGCCCTGTGCTCCAAACACCTCTGAAAATAGCTGCACCAGCACAGGTAATCATTCAAACTCTCTGCATACATTTCCCTATCAAATAAGAAGGTTGGTCTAAATGACATATAAGGTCAGTTTGGCTTCTCCTATTCTACTAACATTTTGGGTCACTTTTGCTCAACTGGGCACTTCCCAAATGCTTGAGCCACAGAAAATGAGTGAATTATGTTTTCTTGTTTACTATGCTAAAAGTTGGAGGAATTTGTTACACACATATAGGTAACTAACACATGGAAGATGACAGGCCCATCTGCTAACTACTGGTGGCATCCAAGAGGGCTCCATAAACTCAGGGGCTTACACTGAAAGCCCAGGGGCATCTTGACATCTGCCCTGCAATAAAGCATCTATGGCCTCTGCAAAAATCCTACCAGTGCATTTGCTGGGGTGCTGACAAAAAATGCTTCAATGATACCTACATGCTAAGGGACCCAGGGCTCATGAACTCGTCCTCAACTCAGTCACTGCTAGAAGCGGGGGTATGGGAGTTGTTTATCTCACAGAGAAAGATCTCTGATCAAACATGCTCCTTAACTCACCTGAGTTTGTGGAATCTGAAATTCCAGTTGAACAGAAACCATGTGGTAATTTCCTGATAATCTGTGTCACTGCATAACTTTCTTTTTATCTGTAAATTAGAAAAACAAGAATTTTCAATGGAATTTGATTCAGCCACAATAAAGAATGAGATTTTATCCTTTGCAGAGAAATGGATGGAAATGGAGATTATCTTAAGTGAAATTAGCCAGGTTCTGAAACCAAACACTGCATGTTTTCTCTCAGATGTAGAATACAGGCCCAATAAATATACAAAGAGTGCTATGAAAAACAACTCAATCTGACGGGGAGTCCCTAATGGGAGGGAGAACATTTAAAAGAACGAAGTTAAGAATGTGAATGTATTTTCTATACATCAAAAATGGAAGGGGAATAAAGTAAAAAGGACAACAGGAAGGGATGAAACAATTAGGATCATAAGACGTATGTACATGGAAATGTCACAGTGAAACTCCCTATAGACCTATCTTAAACAAAAAAATATCATTTTTTTCAAAAGAAGAAAACAGACCCAGTCCCACCAAACACAAACATATAAACTAATAAAAAACACAACACAAGAAAGGAAACCTGGTCTTGTCTCGCGGTCAGTTACATTGGGAGCAGGGAGGATTATTAGTAAATGGTTGTGAGGGTGAATAGGATGGAAATATTGTGTACTCATGTATGAAAATGGAAACATGAGACCTGTGAAACTATTCCAGGAATAGGGAGGGAGATAATAAAGGAAAATGATGGAAGGGATGATTTTAACTATGACATAGTGTAAAAAACTTTTGTAAATGTAACAACATATACCCAGTACAACAGTACTCAATAAACAATATTTAAAAAAAGAAAAACCATACCACTCCAGCACACCTTCTGTGCGTTGAGTATTTTCAACAGAGGCTTGTGGAAAATATTTGCAAGAGCTGGCTTTGAACTGCGATCCTCCTGTTTCTACCTGCTGAGGTGAGAGAAATGCAGGTATACGTCACGGGCAAACAGCCCAAATTTCAGGTACATTACTATGGGTTTTTTATCACATACCGATCCATTCCTAAACAATATAGTGATTGGTGTTGGATGGTTTGGCTCTGTTTATTCTTTTCGGGGTTCACTGTACTTCTTTAATCTAAAGATTTATAGAACTTTGACAGGAGGTGTTGCTAAAAGGGTAGAGCAACTGCTTTGCAAGTGAAAAGCATTGAGTTTCAACGCCAGTATTACCAGTCCCAACAGTTCCACCAAAACCAAAAAAGTTTACGAAGATCTCTACTGAGGCATGGTATCACCCGATCCTAGGATGCTCAGGTCACCCGTGTGCTCAGGCCACGTGTGCCCCGTATATCGAGGACCCAAATAAAAGAGAAGTCTTCCACACGAGACAGTGGCACCTACCTCCAGCTTCTCCATGCTTGGCTGGCTGTGCTACCATAGCAAGAGGCCAGGCAGGAGCTGCCTCGGGAATGTGTATGTTGCAGTGGCTGGGATCCCACTGTGACATCACAACCAAGTCTGTCCTGATTGGTCAGACCACGTAAGCACTGCCTCTATGGCCCCTCTCCCTTCAGTCTCCAGCCATTTGTGTGGCAGTTTCCTGGCAAGAACTTGTGATCTGGGAATTGCTTTTCTCCTCCACGTTCCCTCCTCAGATCATTCAAGGTTCAACTGGCATGACATTTCTGACTTCTTCCAAACTACTCCCAATCTGGACCCCACACTTTGGAGGACAGGAAGGCTTTCACCTGGTGAGTACACAAACACCTCAAGCCCTTTGAAGGTAAATAAGCCAGGAAAACTCCCTGAACCTTGGATGAGGCAACTTCCTTCTCAGAACTACATCTCCCATCATCTGGGAGGGTATTCCCTTAACTGACCCAAAATATCACAGAGTGAGGGCCTGGGGCTGTCTTCCAGCCTACAGTGTTCCTAACGAACAAAACACGCAAAAGCACACACTGGCTGCCAAGAGCCTCAAGGTGACCACAAGAATTCACTTCCTAACGACACAGAAATTACTTCACTTTGATCTGAGAAGTACACAGGCACACACACGCTATAGCCAAGGAATGCTTAGGGTTCTCTAGTGACTGAAATGCTTACCACCTCTAGGAAGAATGGCAGATTTCAGGAACACCACAACCTATGGAATAAACATGAAACTCTCAGGAAGGACATCCAAATCTGCAATGGTTCTCTGAGGGACATCACAGTTCACCTTTCATTCATGGAACCCAAGACATAAAGTCAGTGCCACACAAGGCTGTTCCTCAAGTGACTTGGGGAAGGAACCTATATTCTACCAACCAGTGTTGGGAAACTAAACAACAAACATCCCACACACACTCACACACAGAGAATGAGTGACATACTAATATTTATCTTGTATGTGAATTTCTTACATTCTATGGAGTTAATTACAACTTTGTGCAAGACCAGAAGTCATAGAACATCACCCAGCCTTGTTCGTTCCATCTATTTCCTCCACGTTAATGATAGATTTTGATTCAAAGACACTTCTGCATGCCTAAGCAGCGGATACACTCAAAGAGTGTGAAACAATTGGTAATATGAGAATTTATGACAAATAGCAAAGAAATTAATACATGAACAAATGAGAAATATTAAGCACACAGACAAAGACAGACACATACACACAAGAAAGGCACACAGAAAGGTAGACACAGACACCCAGGAACCTGGCCTCTATTCAACGCAAGTCGAATGTTATCTGCAAAGGCTGAAATCCTGGCGTTACCCTACTGAGGCGACACTTTAAGCACTTTAGGAAGGATCAAACTTAGAAAAACCCAAGAAGTGACATCACTTCCAACATTGTCCTTGGAAGGAAGACATACTACCACCATTATGCCAAGGAACAACTAAAGGCTAATCGAGAGTCAGTGTCTGAAGCCATCACTTGAACTCAAATCACTTCTAGCAGGGTAACGAGGCACATACATATATGCATCGTGATAGCCTCACATACCCTGCACATATTCAAGGATCCCTGAATCTTTCCTCCTCAGTGAATTGATTACAGTTTACCTAGGGAGTAACAACACAGAGAAAAACCCAAAATTACTGCCTTCCGAAGGAGCATTCCTGACTGGCATTATTAGGAACACAGCATCCACGGACAATGATCCAGGAACTATTTTCAACCGCACATGAGGCCCCACACACAAACACACCCACACAATGAATGTGACCCATGAATATTAACTACTTTGTGTAAGTCAATTTCTGGGCTTTCATCAAAAAAAGTACCTTTCAGCAGAACCCATACTTATGAACACCTGGAAACACCGGTGAATGAGGTGAATTCCTTCCAACCTTCACTGCCTGTGCTTTGATGTACTCTGCAGACCAGAGAAGAATTTATATCAGATCAACAGGTGTCTGTGCTGTGCCTCCATGGAACCTTTTCCTCCCTTGCCAGTCCACTAGAACCACACCTTGAGATGACGTGGTGAGGAATAGAAGCAGAAACCAAGGCTCCAGAATGGGGAAATCTTTGCCAGGTATACATCTGACTGAAATTAATACCGAGAATATACTCAAAAACTAAATTCCCGTAAAAATCAGTGACCCAATGAAGAAATACACAAATGCACTTAACAGAGCTTGTTCCAAGGCAGAAGTCCAAAGGACCTACAACTACATAAAGAAATGCTCACCATCGCTCGTCTGAAAGAATTCAAAAATGAAAACCATACCAAGATTCCAAACCACTCCCATTGTAATGGCTATCAAGAATACAAACAACTAATGTTTTCAAGGATGTCTAAAAAAAAGGAACCCTCATATGCAGTTAGTGGGAATGCAAATTAGTACAACAACTGTGGAAAACAATATGGAAGCTTCTCGAAACTCAAAGTAGAATTGCTGTGTGATCCAGCATTATCATTCATAGGGATATACCTGAATGAATGCAAGCCAGGTAACAATACAGACACCTGCACATCCGTGTTTACTGCAGCATTACTCACAACAGCTAACATATGTAAACGGCCAAGATGCCTCACAACTGATACATGGATCCAAAACTGTGGCATTTACACACAATGGAATTTTATTCAGCCTTAAATAAGCATGAAATTTTGTTGTTTGCAGGTAAATGGATGGAACTAGAGAACATCACCTTAAGTTAAATTAGTCAGGTTGGGGAAACCAAAGGCCACATGTTTTTTCTCACACATGCACTAGAGACCTGACACACATACAAGCAGTAGTATGAACAACAGGTCTAAGGGGAGCTCATTTATGAGAGAGAGAGGGTAAAAGGAGGAGGTTAACCAGGTCAATATGGTTGTTGTACTTTCTGTAGAGGAATGCAGAATTTTAAAAACTTTTGAAACTACCATAAGAAGGAGAATAAAGTAGAAAAGCAAAAAATCGAGGGAATGACCCAATTTGTGTTATAACGTGTACATATATATATATGCATAGAGCTATATATGTATGAGCAAATGTCACAATGAAACATCCCGTATAGCTATCTCAATTAAACAAACAAAAACGTGCGGGTCACCAGTGGCTCACACCCGCAGTCCCTGTGACTCAGAAGGGAGAGATAAGGAAGATCTTGGTTCAAACACAGCTTGGGCAAATAGTTTGCAAGACCCTGTCTCAAAAACACCTATCACAAAAAAAGGGCTGGTGAACTGCCTCAAGGTAGAGTCCCTGAGTTCAAGCCCCAGTTCTGCCCCCCACACTAAAACAAAATAAACACAAAAAGGGATTTTTGGTAACAGAAATGGAAAATAGGTCCTGTATAGGGAGTTGTTACTTGTGGGAGGGGTGAGGATATAAGGAAAGGGTGTAGGATATGGTATAAATATTATATACTCATGTATGAAAATGGAAAAACGAGACGTGATGAAACTATTCCAGGAATACGGTGAGAGAGAATAAAGGAGAACGTGGAGGGATGAATTCAACTATGGCATATTATAAGAACTTTGGCAAAAGTCACAATGTACCCCCACTACAGTAAGTTTGTTAAAACTCAGGAATGGAAAAAAAGTGTTTTTAATCATTGTGTTCATTTCACTGACCTTCACAGACAGAAGTTACACAACCAAACTTAATCGGCCAGTTTTCCCACAAACTAACACCCAAATGACTGACTATGCATGTTAGTTCTCATGACCTCATACCTCCTCACAAACATTATAGCACTGACATCACACTCACATCACCCAACAGCAGATGTGAGGAACAGAGCCCTGTGCTCCAAACACCTCTGAAAATAGCTGCACCAGCACAGGTAATCATTCAAACTCTCTGCATACATTTCCCTATCAAATAAGAAGGTTGGTCTAAATGACATATAAGGTCAGTTTGGCTTCTCCTATTCTACTAACATTTTGGGTCACTTTTGCTCAACTGGGCACTTCCCAAATGCTTGAGCCACAGAAAATGAGTGAATTATGTTTTCTTGTTTACTATGCTAAAAGTTGGAGGAATTTGTTACACACATATAGGTAACTAACACATGGAAGATGACAGGCCCATCTGCTAACTACTGGTGGCATCCAAGAGGGCTCCATAAACTCAGGGGCTTACACTGAAAGCCCAGGGGCATCTTGACATCTGCCCTGCAATAAAGCATCTATGGCCTCTGCAAAAATCCTACCAGTGCATTTGCTGGGGTGCTGACAAAAAATGCTTCAATGATACCTACATGCTAAGGGACCCAGGGCTCATGAACTCGTCCTCAACTCAGTCACTGCTAGAAGCGGGGGTATGGGAGTTGTTTATCTCACAGAGAAAGATCTCTGATCAAACATGCTCCTTAACTCACCTGAGTTTGTGGAATCTGAAATTCCAGTTGAACAGAAACCATGTGGTAATTTCCTGATAATCTGTGTCACTGCATAACTTTCTTTTTATCTGTAAATTAGAAAAACAAGAATTTTCAATGGAATTTGATTCAGCCACAATAAAGAATGAGATTTTATCCTTTGCAGAGAAATGGATGGAAATGGAGATTATCTTAAGTGAAATTAGCCAGGTTCTGAAACCAAACACTGCATGTTTTCTCTCAGATGTAGAATACAGGCCCAATAAATATACAAAGAGTGCTATGAAAAACAACTCAATCTGACGGGGAGTCCCTAATGGGAGGGAGAACATTTAAAAGAACGAAGTTAAGAATGTGAATGTATTTTCTATACATCAAAAATGGAAGGGGAATAAAGTAAAAAGGACAACAGGAAGGGATGAAAGAATTAGGATCATAAGACGTATGTACATGGAAATGTCACAGTGAAACTCCCTATAGACCTATCTTAAACAAAAAAATATCATTTTTTTCAAAAGAAGAAAACAGACCCAGTCCCACCAAACACAAACATATAAACTAATAAAAAACACAACACAAGAAAGGAAACCTGGTCTTGTCTCGCGGTCAGTTACATTGGGAGCAGGGAGGATTATTAGTAAATGGTTGTGAGGGTGAATAGGATGGAAATATTGTGTACTCATGTATGAAAATGGAAACATGAGACCTGTGAAACTATTCCAGGAATAGGGAGGGAGATAATAAAGGAAAATGATGGAAGGGATGATTTTAACTATGACATAGTGTAAAAAACTTTTGTAAATGTAACAACATATACCCAGTACAACAGTACTCAATAAACAATATTTAAAAAAAGAAAAACCATACCACTCCAGCACACCTTCTGTGCGTTGAGTATTTTCAACAGAGGCTTGTGGAAAATATTTGCAAGAGCTGGCTTTGAACTGCGATCCTCCTGTTTCTACCTGCTGAGGTGAGAGAAATGCAGGTATACGTCACGGGCAAACAGCCCAAATTTCAGGTACATTACTATGGGTTTTTTATCACATACCGATCCATTCCTAAACAATATAGTGATTGGTGTTGGATGGTTTGGCTCTGTTTATTCTTTTCGGGGTTCACTGTACTTCTTTAATCTAAAGATTTATAGAACTTTGACAGGAGGTGTTGCTAAAAGGGTAGAGCAACTGCTTTGCAAGTGAAAAGCATTGAGTTTCAACGCCAGTATTACCAGTCCCAACAGTTCCACCAAAACCAAAAAAGTTTACGAAGATCTCTACTGAGGCATGGTATCACCCGATCCTAGGATGCTCAGGTCACCCGTGTGCTCAGGCCACGTGTGCCCCGTATATCGAGGACCCAAATAAAAGAGAAGTCTTCCACACGAGACAGTGGCACCTACCTCCAGCTTCTCCATGCTTGGCTGGCTGTGCTACCATAGCAAGAGGCCAGGCAGGAGCTGCCTCGGGAATGTGTATGTTGCAGTGGCTGGGATCCCACTGTGACATCACAACCAAGTCTGTCCTGATTGGTCAGACCACGTAAGCACTGCCTCTATGGCCCCTCTCCCTTCAGTCTCCAGCCATTTGTGTGGCAGTTTCCTGGCAAGAACTTGTGATCTGGGAATTGCTTTTCTCCTCCACGTTCCCTCCTCAGATCATTCAAGGTTCAACTGGCATGACATTTCTGACTTCTTCCAAACTACTCCCAATCTGGACCCCACACTTTGGAGGACAGGAAGGCTTTCACCTGGTGAGTACACAAACACCTCAAGCCCTTTGAAGGTAAATAAGCCAGGAAAACTCCCTGAACCTTGGATGAGGCAACTTCCTTCTCAGAACTACATCTCCCATCATCTGGGAGGGTATTCCCTTAACTGACCCAAAATATCACAGAGTGAGGGCCTGGGGCTGTCTTCCAGCCTACAGTGTTCCTAACTTGAACAAAACACGCAAAAGCACACACTGGCTGCCAAGAGCCTCAAGGTGACCACAAGAATTCACTTCCTAACGACACAGAAATTACTTCACTTTGATCTGAGAAGTACACAGGCACACACACGCTATAGCCAAGGAATGCTTAGGGTTCTCTAGTGACTGAAATGCTTACCACCTCTCGGAAGAATGGCAGATTTCAGGAACACCACAACCTATGGAATAAACATGAAACTCTCAGGAAGGACATCCAAATCTGCAATGGTTCTCTGAGGGACATCACAGTTCACCTTTCATTCATGGAACCCAAGACATAAAGTCAGTGCCACACAAGGCTGTTCCTCAAGTGACTTGGGGAAGGAACCTATATTCTACCAACCAGTGTTGGGAAACTAAACAACAAACATCCCACACACACTCACACACAGAGAATGAGTGACATACTAATATTTATCTTGTATGTGAATTTCTTACATTCTATGGAGTTAATTACAACTTTGTGCAAGACCAGAAGTCATAGAACATCACCCAGCCTTGTTCGTTCCATCTATTTCCTCCACGTTAATGATAGATTTTGATTCAAAGACACTTCTGCATGCCTAAGCAGCGGATACACTCAAAGAGTGTGAAACAATTGGTAATATGAGAATTTATGACAAATAGCAAAGAAATTAATACATGAACAAATGAGAAATATTAAGCACACAGACAAAGACAGACACATACACACAAGAAAGGCACACAGAAAGGTAGACACAGATACCCAGGAACCTGGCCTCTATTCAACGCAAGTCGAATGTTATCTGCAAAGGCTGAAATCCTGGCGTTACCCTACTGAGGCGACACTTTAAGCACTTTAGGAAGGATCAAACTTAGAAAAACCCAAGAAGTGACATCACTTCCAACATTGTCCTTGGAAGGAAGACATACTACCACCATTATGCCAAGGAACAACTAAAGGCTAATCGAGAGTCAGTGTCTGAAGCCATCACTTGAACTCAAATCACTTCTAGCAGGGTAACGAGGCACATACATATATGCATCGTGATAGCCTCACATACCCTGCACATATTCAAGGATCCCTGAATCTTTCCTCCTCAGTGAATTGATTACAGTTTACCTAGGGAGTAACAACACAGAGAAAAACCCAAAATTACTGCCTTCCGAAGGAGCATTCCTGACTGGCATTATTAGGAACACAGCATCCACGGACAATGATCCAGGAACTATTTTCAACCGCACATGAGGCCCCACACACAAACACACCCACACAATGAATGTGACCCATGAATATTAACTACTTTGTGTAAGTCAATTTCTGGGCTTTCATCAAAAAAAGTACCTTTCAGCAGAACCCATACTTATGAACACCTGGAAACACCGGTGAATGAGGTGAATTCCTTCCAACCTTCACTGCCTGTGCTTTGATGTACTCTGCAGACCAGAGAAGAATTTATATCAGATCAACAGGTGTCTGTGCTGTGCCTCCATGGAACCTTTTCCTCCCTTGCCAGTCCACTAGAACCACACCTTGAGATGACGTGGTGAGGAATAGAAGCAGAAACCAAGGCTCCAGAATGGGGAAATCTTTGCCAGGTATACATCTGACTGAAATTAATACCGAGAATATACTCAAAAACTAAATTCCCGTAAAAATCAGTGACCCAATGAAGAAATACACAAATGCACTTAACAGAGCTTGTTCCAAGGCAGAAGTCCAAAGGACCTACAACTACATAAAGAAATGCTCACCATCGCTCGTCTGAAAGAATTCAAAAATGAAAACCATACCAAGATTCCAAACCACTCCCATTGTAATGGCTATCAAGAATACAAACAACTAATGTTTTCAAGGATGTCTAAAAAAAAGGAACCCTCATATGCAGTTAGTGGGAATGCAAATTAGTACAACAACTGTGGAAAACAATATGGAAGCTTCTCGAAACTCAAAGTAGAATTGCTGTGTGATCCAGCATTATCATTCATAGGGATATACCTGAATGAATGCAAGCCAGGTAACAATACAGACACCTGCACATCCGTGTTTACTGCAGCATTACTCACAACAGCTAACATATGTAAACGGCCAAGATGCCTCACAACTGATACATGGATCCAAAACTGTGGCATTTACACACAATGGAATTTTATTCAGCCTTAAATAAGCATGAAATTTTGTTGTTTGCAGGTAAATGGATGGAACTAGAGAACATCACCTTAAGTTAAATTAGTCAGGTTGGGGAAACCAAAGGCCACATGTTTTTTCTCACACATGCACTAGAGACCTGACACACATACAAGCAGTAGTATGAACAACAGGTCTAAGGGGAGCTCATTTATGAGAGAGAGAGGGTAAAAGGAGGAGGTTAACCAGGTCAATATGGTTGTTGTACTTTCTGTAGAGGAATGCAGAATTTTAAAAACTTTTGAAACTACCATAAGAAGGAGAATAAAGTAGAAAAGCAAAAAATCGAGGGAATGACCCAATTTGTGTTATAACGTGTACATATATATATATGCATAGAGCTATATATGTATGAGCAAATGTCACAATGAAACATCCCGTATAGCTATCTCAATTAAACAAACAAAAACGTGCGGGTCACCAGTGGCTCACACCCGCAGTCCCTGTGACTCAGAAGGGAGAGATAAGGAAGATCTTGGTTCAAACACAGCTTGGGCAAATAGTTTGCAAGACCCTGTCTGAAAAACACCTATCACAAAAAAAGGGCTGGTGAACTGCCTCAAGGTAGAGTCCCTGAGTTCAAGCCCCAGTTCTGCCCCCCACACTAAAACAAAATAAACACAAAAAGGGATTTTTGGTAACAGAAATGGAAAATAGGTCCTGTATAGGGAGTTGTTACTTGTGGGAGGGGTGAGGATATAAGGAAAGGGTGTAGGATATGGTATAAATATTATATACTCATGTATGAAAATGGAAAAACGAGACGTGATGAAACTATTCCAGGAATACGGTGAGAGAGAATAAAGGAGAACGTGGAGGGATGAATTCAACTATGGCATATTATAAGAACTTTGGCAAAAGTCACAATGTACCCCCACTACAGTAAGTTTGTTAAAACTCAGGAATGGAAAAAAAGTGTTTTTAATCATTGTGTTCATTTCACTGACCTTCACAGACAGAAGTTACACAACCAAACTTAATCGGCCAGTTTTCCCACAAACTAACACCCAAATGACTGACTATGCATGTTAGTTCTCATGACCTCATACCTCCTCACAAACATTATAGCACTGACATCACACTCACATCACCCAACAGCAGATGTGAGGAACAGAGCCCTGTGCTCCAAACACCTCTGAAAATAGCTGCACCAGCACAGGTAATCATTCAAACTCTCTGCATACATTTCCCTATCAAATAAGAAGGTTGGTCTAAATGACATATAAGGTCAGTTTGGCTTCTCCTATTCTACTAACATTTTGGGTCACTTTTGCTCAACTGGGCACTTCCCAAATGCTTGAGCCACAGAAAATGAGTGAATTATGTTTTCTTGTTTACTATGCTAAAAGTTGGAGGAATTTGTTACACACATATAGGTAACTAACACATGGAAGATGACAGGCCCATCTGCTAACTACTGGTGGCATCCAAGAGGGCTCCATAAACTCAGGGGCTTACACTGAAAGCCCAGGGGCATCTTGACATCTGCCCTGCAATAAAGCATCTATGGCCTCTGCAAAAATCCTACCAGTGCATTTGCTGGGGTGCTGACAAAAAATGCTTCAATGATACCTACATGCTAAGGGACCCAGGGCTCATGAACTCGTCCTCAACTCAGTCACTGCTAGAAGCGGGGGTATGGGAGTTGTTTATCTCACAGAGAAAGATCTCTGATCAAACATGCTCCTTAACTCACCTGAGTTTGTGGAATCTGAAATTCCAGTTGAACAGAAACCATGTGGTAATTTCCTGATAATCTGTGTCACTGCATAACTTTCTTTTTATCTGTAAATTAGAAAAACAAGAATTTTCAATGGAATTTGATTCAGCCACAATAAAGAATGAGATTTTATCCTTTGCAGAGAAATGGATGGAAATGGAGATTATCTTAAGTGAAATTAGCCAGGTTCTGAAACCAAACACTGCATGTTTTCTCTCAGATGTAGAATACAGGCCCAATAAATATACAAAGAGTGCTATGAAAAACAACTCAATCTGACGGGGAGTCCCTAATGGGAGGGAGAACATTTAAAAGAACGAAGTTAAGAATGTGAATGTATTTTCTATACATCAAAAATGGAAGGGGAATAAAGTAAAAAGGACAACAGGAAGGGATGAAACAATTAGGATCATAAGACGTATGTACATGGAAATGTCACAGTGAAACTCCCTATAGACCTATCTTAAACAAAAAAATATCATTTTTTTTCAAAAGAAGAAAACAGACCCAGTCCCACCAAACACAAACATATAAACTAATAAAAAACACAACACAAGAAAGGAAACCTGGTCTTGTCTCGCGGTCAGTTACATTGGGAGCAGGGAGGATTATTAGTAAATGGTTGTGAGGGTGAATAGGATGGAAATATTGTGTACTCATGTATGAAAATGGAAACATGAGACCTGTGAAACTATTCCAGGAATAGGGAGGGAGATAATAAAGGAAAATGATGGAAGGGATGATTTTAACTATGACATAGTGTAAAAAACTTTTGTAAATGTAACAACATATACCCAGTACAACAGTACTCAATAAACAATATTTAAAAAAAGAAAAACCATACCACTCCAGCACACCTTCTGTGCGTTGAGTATTTTCAACAGAGGCTTGTGGAAAATATTTGCAAGAGCTGGCTTTGAACTGCGATCCTCCTGTTTCTACCTGCTGAGGTGAGAGAAATGCAGGTATACGTCACGGGCAAACAGCCCAAATTTCAGGTACATTACTATGGGTTTTTTATCACATACCGATCCATTCCTAAACAATATAGTGATTGGTGTTGGATGGTTTGGCTCTGTTTATTCTTTTCGGGGTTCACTGTACTTCTTTAATCTAAAGATTTATAGAACTTTGACAGGAGGTGTTGCTAAAAGGGTAGAGCAACTGCTTTGCAAGTGAAAAGCATTGAGTTTCAACGCCAGTATTACCAGTCCCAACAGTTCCACCAAAACCAAAAAAGTTTACGAAGATCTCTACTGAGGCATGGTATCACCCGATCCTAGGATGCTCAGGTCACCCGTGTGCTCAGGCCACGTGTGCCCCGTATATCGAGGACCCAAATAAAAGAGAAGTCTTCCACACGAGACAGTGGCACCTACCTCCAGCTTCTCCATGCTTGGCTGGCTGTGCTACCATAGCAAGAGGCCAGGCAGGAGCTGCCTCGGGAATGTGTATGTTGCAGTGGCTGGGATCCCACTGTGACATCACAACCAAGTCTGTCCTGATTGGTCAGACCACGTAAGCACTGCCTCTATGGCCCCTCTCCCTTCAGTCTCCAGCCATTTGTGTGGCAGTTTCCTGGCAAGAACTTGTGATCTGGGAATTGTTTTCTCCTCCACGTTCCCTCCTCAGATCATTCAAGGTTCAACTGGCATGACATTTCTGACTTCTTCCAAACTACTCCCAATCTGGACCCCACACTTTGGAGGACAGGAAGGCTTTCACCTGGTGAGTACACAAACACCTCAAGCCCTTTGAAGGTAAATAAGCCAGGAAAACTCCCTGAACCTTGGATGAGGCAACTTCCTTCTCAGAACTACATCTCCCATCATCTGGGAGGGTATTCCCTTAACTGACCCAAAATATCACAGAGTGAGGGCCTGGGGCTGTCTTCCAGCCTACAGTGTTCCTAACTTGAACAAAACACGCAAAAGCACACACTGGCTGCCAAGAGCCTCAAGGTGACCACAAGAATTCACTTCCTAACGACACAGAAATTACTTCACTTTGATCTGAGAAGTACACAGGCACACACACGCTATAGCCAAGGAATGCTTAGGGTTCTCTAGTGACTGAAATGCTTACCACCTCTCGGAAGAATGGCAGATTTCAGGAACACCACAACCTATGGAATAAACATGAAACTCTCAGGAAGGACATCCAAATCTGCAATGGTTCTCTGAGGGACATCACAGTTCACCTTTCATTCATGGAACCCAAGACATAAAGTCAGTGCCACACAAGGCTGTTCCTCAAGTGACTTGGGGAAGGAACCTATATTCTACCAACCAGTGTTGGGAAACTAAACAACAAACATCCCACACACACTCACACACAGAGAATGAGTGACATACTAATATTTATCTTGTATGTGAATTTCTTACATTCTATGGAGTTAATTACAACTTTGTGCAAGACCAGAAGTCATAGAACATCACCCAGCCTTGTTCGTTCCATCTATTTCCTCCACGTTAATGATAGATTTTGATTCAAAGACACTTCTGCATGCCTAAGCAGCGGATACACTCAAAGAGTGTGAAACAATTGGTAATATGAGAATTTATGACAAATAGCAAAGAAATTAATACATGAACAAATGAGAAATATTAAGCACACAGACAAAGACAGACACATACACACAAGAAAGGCACACAGAAAGGTAGACACAGACACCCAGGAACCTGGCCTCTATTCAACGCAAGTCGAATGTTATCTGCAAAGGCTGAAATCCTGGCGTTACCCTACTGAGGCGACACTTTAAGCACTTTAGGAAGGATCAAACTTAGAAAAACCCAAGAAGTGACATCACTTCCAACATTGTCCTTGGAAGGAAGACATACTACCACCATTATGCCAAGGAACAACTAAAGGCTAATCGAGAGTCAGTGTCTGAAGCCATCACTTGAACTCAAATCACTTCTAGCAGGGTAACGAGGCACATACATATATGCATCGTGATAGCCTCACATACCCTGCACATATTCAAGGATCCCTGAATCTTTCCTCCTCAGTGAATTGATTACAGTTTACCTAGGGAGTAACAACACAGAGAAAAACCCAAAATTACTGCCTTCCGAAGGAGCATTCCTGACTGGCATTATTAGGAACACAGCATCCACGGACAATGATCCAGGAACTATTTTCAACCGCACATGAGGCCCCACACACAAACACACCCACACAATGAATGTGACCCATGAATATTAACTACTTTGTGTAAGTCAATTTCTGGGCTTTCATCAAAAAAAGTACCTTTCAGCAGAACCCATACTTATGAACACCTGGAAACACCGGTGAATGAGGTGAATTCCTTCCAACCTTCACTGCCTGTGCTTTGATGTACTCTGCAGACCAGAGAAGAATTTATATCAGATCAACAGGTGTCTGTGCTGTGCCTCCATGGAACCTTTTCCTCCCTTGCCAGTCCACTAGAACCACACCTTGAGATGACGTGGTGAGGAATAGAAGCAGAAACCAAGGCTCCAGAATGGGGAAATCTTTGCCAGGTATACATCTGACTGAAATTAATACCGAGAATATACTCAAAAACTAAATTCCCGTAAAAATCAGTGACCCAATGAAGAAATACACAAATGCACTTAACAGAGCTTGTTCCAAGGCAGAAGTCCAAAGGACCTACAACTACATAAAGAAATGCTCACCATCGCTCGTCTGAAAGAATTCAAAAATGAAAACCATACCAAGATTCCAAACCACTCCCATTGTAATGGCTATCAAGAATACAAACAACTAATGTTTTCAAGGATGTCTAAAAAAAAGGAACCCTCATATGCAGTTAGTGGGAATGCAAATTAGTACAACAACTGTGGAAAACAATATGGAAGCTTCTCGAAACTCAAAGTAGAATTGCTGTGTGATCCAGCATTATCATTCATAGGGATATACCTGAATGAATGCAAGCCAGGTAACAATACAGACACCTGCACATCCGTGTTTACTGCAGCATTACTCACAACAGCTAACATATGTAAACGGCCAAGATGCCTCACAACTGATACATGGATCCAAAACTGTGGCATTTACACACAATGGAATTTTATTCAGCCTTAAATAAGCATGAAATTTTGTTGTTTGCAGGTAAATGGATGGAACTAGAGAACATCACCTTAAGTTAAATTAGTCAGGTTGGGGAAACCAAAGGCCACATGTTTTTTCTCACACATGCACTAGAGACCTGACACACATACAAGCAGTAGTATGAACAACAGGTCTAAGGGGAGCTCATTTATGAGAGAGAGAGGGTAAAAGGAGGAGGTTAACCAGGTCAATATGGTTGTTGTACTTTCTGTAGAGGAATGCAGAATTTTAAAAACTTTTGAAACTACCATAAGAAGGAGAATAAAGTAGAAAAGCAAAAAATCGAGGGAATGACCCAATTTGTGTTATAACGTGTACATATATATATATGCATAGAGCTATATATGTATGAGCAAATGTCACAATGAAACATCCCGTATAGCTATCTCAATTAAACAAACAAAAACGTGCGGGTCACCAGTGGCTCACACCCGCAGTCCCTGTGACTCAGAAGGGAGAGATAAGGAAGATCTTGGTTCAAACACAGCTTGGGCAAATAGTTTGCAAGACCCTGTCTGAAAAACACCTATCACAAAAAAAGGGCTGGTGAACTGCCTCAAGGTAGAGTCCCTGAGTTCAAGCCCCAGTTCTGCCCCCCACACTAAAACAAAATAAACACAAAAAGGGATTTTTGGTAACAGAAATGGAAAATAGGTCCTGTATAGGGAGTTGTTACTTGTGGGAGGGGTGAGGATATAAGGAAAGGGTGTAGGATATGGTATAAATATTATATACTCATGTATGAAAATGGAAAAACGAGACGTGATGAAACTATTCCAGGAATACGGTGAGAGAGAATAAAGGAGAACGTGGAGGGATGAATTCAACTATGGCATATTATAAGAACTTTGGCAAAAGTCACAATGTACCCCCACTACAGTAAGTTTGTTAAAACTCAGGAATGGAAAAAAAGTGTTTTTAATCATTGTGTTCATTTCACTGACCTTCACAGACAGAAGTTACACAACCAAACTTAATCGGCCAGTTTTCCCACAAACTAACACCCAAATGACTGACTATGCATGTTAGTTCTCATGACCTCATACCTCCTCACAAACATTATAGCACTGACATCACACTCACATCACCCAACAGCAGATGTGAGGAACAGAGCCCTGTGCTCCAAACACCTCTGAAAATAGCTGCACCAGCACAGGTAATCATTCAAACTCTCTGCATACATTTCCCTATCAAATAAGAAGGTTGGTCTAAATGACATATAAGGTCAGTTTGGCTTCTCCTATTCTACTAACATTTTGGGTCACTTTTGCTCAACTGGGCACTTCCCAAATGCTTGAGCCACAGAAAATGAGTGAATTATGTTTTCTTGTTTACTATGCTAAAAGTTGGAGGAATTTGTTACACACATATAGGTAACTAACACATGGAAGATGACAGGCCCATCTGCTAACTACTGGTGGCATCCAAGAGGGCTCCATAAACTCAGGGGCTTACACTGAAAGCCCAGGGGCATCTTGACATCTGCCCTGCAATAAAGCATCTATGGCCTCTGCAAAAATCCTACCAGTGCATTTGCTGGGGTGCTGACAAAAAATGCTTCAATGATACCTACATGCTAAGGGACCCAGGGCTCATGAACTCGTCCTCAACTCAGTCACTGCTAGAAGCGGGGGTATGGGAGTTGTTTATCTCACAGAGAAAGATCTCTGATCAAACATGCTCCTTAACTCACCTGAGTTTGTGGAATCTGAAATTCCAGTTGAACAGAAACCATGTGGTAATTTCCTGATAATCTGTGTCACTGCATAACTTTCTTTTTATCTGTAAATTAGAAAAACAAGAATTTTCAATGGAATTTGATTCAGCCACAATAAAGAATGAGATTTTATCCTTTGCAGAGAAATGGATGGAAATGGAGATTATCTTAAGTGAAATTAGCCAGGTTCTGAAACCAAACACTGCATGTTTTCTCTCAGATGTAGAATACAGGCCCAATAAATATACAAAGAGTGCTATGAAAAACAACTCAATCTGACGGGGAGTCCCTAATGGGAGGGAGAACATTTAAAAGAACGAAGTTAAGAATGTGAATGTATTTTCTATACATCAAAAATGGAAGGGGAATAAAGTAAAAAGGACAACAGGAAGGGATGAAACAATTAGGATCATAAGACGTATGTACATGGAAATGTCACAGTGAAACTCCCTATAGACCTATCTTAAACAAAAAAATATCATTTTTTTTCAAAAGAAGAAAACAGACCCAGTCCCACCAAACACAAACATATAAACTAATAAAAAACACAACACAAGAAAGGAAACCTGGTCTTGTCTCGCGGTCAGTTACATTGGGAGCAGGGAGGATTATTAGTAAATGGTTGTGAGGGTGAATAGGATGGAAATATTGTGTACTCATGTATGAAAATGGAAACATGAGACCTGTGAAACTATTCCAGGAATAGGGAGGGAGATAATAAAGGAAAATGATGGAAGGGATGATTTTAACTATGACATAGTGTAAAAAACTTTTGTAAATGTAACAACATATACCCAGTACAACAGTACTCAATAAACAATATTTAAAAAAAGAAAAACCATACCACTCCAGCACACCTTCTGTGCGTTGAGTATTTTCAACAGAGGCTTGTGGAAAATATTTGCAAGAGCTGGCTTTGAACTGCGATCCTCCTGTTTCTACCTGCTGAGGTGAGAGAAATGCAGGTATACGTCACGGGCAAACAGCCCAAATTTCAGGTACATTACTATGGGTTTTTTATCACATACCGATCCATTCCTAAACAATATAGTGATTGGTGTTGGATGGTTTGGCTCTGTTTATTCTTTTCGGGGTTCACTGTACTTCTTTAATCTAAAGATTTATAGAACTTTGACAGGAGGTGTTGCTAAAAGGGTAGAGCAACTGCTTTGCAAGTGAAAAGCATTGAGTTTCAACGCCAGTATTACCAGTCCCAACAGTTCCACCAAAACCAAAAAAGTTTACGAAGATCTCTACTGAGGCATGGTATCACCCGATCCTAGGATGCTCAGGTCACCCGTGTGCTCAGGCCACGTGTGCCCCGTATATCGAGGACCCAAATAAAAGAGAAGTCTTCCACACGAGACAGTGGCACCTACCTCCAGCTTCTCCATGCTTGGCTGGCTGTGCTACCATAGCAAGAGGCCAGGCAGGAGCTGCCTCGGGAATGTGTATGTTGCAGTGGCTGGGATCCCACTGTGACATCACAACCAAGTCTGTCCTGATTGGTCAGACCACGTAAGCACTGCCTCTATGGCCCCTCTCCCTTCAGTCTCCAGCCATTTGTGTGGCAGTTTCCTGGCAAGAACTTGTGATCTGGGAATTGTTTTCTCCTCCACGTTCCCTCCTCAGATCATTCAAGGTTCAACTGGCATGACATTTCTGACTTCTTCCAAACTACTCCCAATCTGGACCCCACACTTTGGAGGACAGGAAGGCTTTCACCTGGTGAGTACACAAACACCTCAAGCCCTTTGAAGGTAAATAAGCCAGGAAAACTCCCTGAACCTTGGATGAGGCAACTTCCTTCTCAGAACTACATCTCCCATCATCTGGGAGGGTATTCCCTTAACTGACCCAAAATATCACAGAGTGAGGGCCTGGGGCTGTCTTCCAGCCTACAGTGTTCCTAACTTGAACAAAACACGCAAAAGCACACACTGGCTGCCAAGAGCCTCAAGGTGACCACAAGAATTCACTTCCTAACGACACAGAAATTACTTCACTTTGATCTGAGAAGTACACAGGCACACACACGCTATAGCCAAGGAATGCTTAGGGTTCTCTAGTGACTGAAATGCTTACCACCTCTCGGAAGAATGGCAGATTTCAGGAACACCACAACCTATGGAATAAACATGAAACTCTCAGGAAGGACATCCAAATCTGCAATGGTTCTCTGAGGGACATCACAGTTCACCTTTCATTCATGGAACCCAAGACATAAAGTCAGTGCCACACAAGGCTGTTCCTCAAGTGACTTGGGGAAGGAACCTATATTCTACCAACCAGTGTTGGGAAACTAAACAACAAACATCCCACACACACTCACACACAGAGAATGAGTGACATACTAATATTTATCTTGTATGTGAATTTCTTACATTCTATGGAGTTAATTACAACTTTGTGCAAGACCAGAAGTCATAGAACATCACCCAGCCTTGTTCGTTCCATCTATTTCCTCCACGTTAATGATAGATTTTGATTCAAAGACACTTCTGCATGCCTAAGCAGCGGATACACTCAAAGAGTGTGAAACAATTGGTAATATGAGAATTTATGACAAATAGCAAAGAAATTAATACATGAACAAATGAGAAATATTAAGCACACAGACAAAGACAGACACATACACACAAGAAAGGCACACAGAAAGGTAGACACAGACACCCAGGAACCTGGCCTCTATTCAACGCAAGTCGAATGTTATCTGCAAAGGCTGAAATCCTGGCGTTACCCTACTGAGGCGACACTTTAAGCACTTTAGGAAGGATCAAACTTAGAAAAACCCAAGAAGTGACATCACTTCCAACATTGTCCTTGGAAGGAAGACATACTACCACCATTATGCCAAGGAACAACTAAAGGCTAATCGAGAGTCAGTGTCTGAAGCCATCACTTGAACTCAAATCACTTCTAGCAGGGTAACGAGGCACATACATATATGCATCGTGATAGCCTCACATACCCTGCACATATTCAAGGATCCCTGAATCTTTCCTCCTCAGTGAATTGATTACAGTTTACCTAGGGAGTAACAACACAGAGAAAAACCCAAAATTACTGCCTTCCGAAGGAGCATTCCTGACTGGCATTATTAGGAACACAGCATCCACGGACAATGATCCAGGAACTATTTTCAACCGCACATGAGGCCCCACACACAAACACACCCACACAATGAATGTGACCCATGAATATTAACTACTTTGTGTAAGTCAATTTCTGGGCTTTCATCAAAAAAAGTACCTTTCAGCAGAACCCATACTTATGAACACCTGGAAACACCGGTGAATGAGGTGAATTCCTTCCAACCTTCACTGCCTGTGCTTTGATGTACTCTGCAGACCAGAGAAGAATTTATATCAGATCAACAGGTGTCTGTGCTGTGCCTCCATGGAACCTTTTCCTCCCTTGCCAGTCCACTAGAACCACACCTTGAGATGACGTGGTGAGGAATAGAAGCAGAAACCAAGGCTCCAGAATGGGGAAATCTTTGCCAGGTATACATCTGACTGAAATTAATACCGAGAATATACTCAAAAACTAAATTCCCGTAAAAATCAGTGACCCAATGAAGAAATACACAAATGCACTTAACAGAGCTTGTTCCAAGGCAGAAGTCCAAAGGACCTACAACTACATAAAGAAATGCTCACCATCGCTCGTCTGAAAGAATTCAAAAATGAAAACCATACCAAGATTCCAAACCACTCCCATTGTAATGGCTATCAAGAATACAAACAACTAATGTTTTCAAGGATGTCTAAAAAAAAGGAACCCTCATATGCAGTTAGTGGGAATGCAAATTAGTACAACAACTGTGGAAAACAATATGGAAGCTTCTCGAAACTCAAAGTAGAATTGCTGTGTGATCCAGCATTATCATTCATAGGGATATACCTGAATGAATGCAAGCCAGGTAACAATACAGACACCTGCACATCCGTGTTTACTGCAGCATTACTCACAACAGCTAACATATGTAAACGGCCAAGATGCCTCACAACTGATACATGGATCCAAAACTGTGGCATTTACACACAATGGAATTTTATTCAGCCTTAAATAAGCATGAAATTTTGTTGTTTGCAGGTAAATGGATGGAACTAGAGAACATCACCTTAAGTTAAATTAGTCAGGTTGGGGAAACCAAAGGCCACATGTTTTTTCTCACACATGCACTAGAGACCTGACACACATACAAGCAGTAGTATGAACAACAGGTCTAAGGGGAGCTCATTTATGAGAGAGAGAGGGTAAAAGGAGGAGGTTAACCAGGTCAATATGGTTGTTGTACTTTCTGTAGAGGAATGCAGAATTTTAAAAACTTTTGAAACTACCATAAGAAGGAGAATAAAGTAGAAAAGCAAAAAATCGAGGGAATGACCCAATTTGTGTTATAACGTGTACATATATATATATGCATAGAGCTATATATGTATGAGCAAATGTCACAATGAAACATCCCGTATAGCTATCTCAATTAAACAAACAAAAACGTGCGGGTCACCAGTGGCTCACACCCGCAGTCCCTGTGACTCAGAAGGGAGAGATAAGGAAGATCTTGGTTCAAACACAGCTTGGGCAAATAGTTTGCAAGACCCTGTCTCAAAAACACCTATCACAAAAAAAGGGCTGGTGAACTGCCTCAAGGTAGAGTCCCTGAGTTCAAGCCCCAGTTCTGCCCCCCACACTAAAACAAAATAAACACAAAAAGGGATTTTTGGTAACAGAAATGGAAAATAGGTCCTGTATAGGGAGTTGTTACTTGTGGGAGGGGTGAGGATATAAGGAAAGGGTGTAGGATATGGTATAAATATTATATACTCATGTATGAAAATGGAAAAACGAGACGTGATGAAACTATTCCAGGAATACGGTGAGAGAGAATAAAGGAGAACGTGGAGGGATGAATTCAACTATGGCATATTATAAGAACTTTGGCAAAAGTCACAATGTACCCCCACTACAGTAAGTTTGTTAAAACTCAGGAATGGAAAAAAAGTGTTTTTAATCATTGTGTTCATTTCACTGACCTTCACAGACAGAAGTTACACAACCAAACTTAATCGGCCAGTTTTCCCACAAACTAACACCCAAATGACTGACTATGCATGTTAGTTCTCATGACCTCATACCTCCTCACAAACATTATAGCACTGACATCACACTCACATCACCCAACAGCAGATGTGAGGAACAGAGCCCTGTGCTCCAAACACCTCTGAAAATAGCTGCACCAGCACAGGTAATCATTCAAACTCTCTGCATACATTTCCCTATCAAATAAGAAGGTTGGTCTAAATGACATATAAGGTCAGTTTGGCTTCTCCTATTCTACTAACATTTTGGGTCACTTTTGCTCAACTGGGCACTTCCCAAATGCTTGAGCCACAGAAAATGAGTGAATTATGTTTTCTTGTTTACTATGCTAAAAGTTGGAGGAATTTGTTACACACATATAGGTAACTAACACATGGAAGATGACAGGCCCATCTGCTAACTACTGGTGGCATCCAAGAGGGCTCCATAAACTCAGGGGCTTACACTGAAAGCCCAGGGGCATCTTGACATCTGCCCTGCAATAAAGCATCTATGGCCTCTGCAAAAATCCTACCAGTGCATTTGCTGGGGTGCTGACAAAAAATGCTTCAATGATACCTACATGCTAAGGGACCCAGGGCTCATGAACTCGTCCTCAACTCAGTCACTGCTAGAAGCGGGGGTATGGGAGTTGTTTATCTCACAGAGAAAGATCTCTGATCAAACATGCTCCTTAACTCACCTGAGTTTGTGGAATCTGAAATTCCAGTTGAACAGAAACCATGTGGTAATTTCCTGATAATCTGTGTCACTGCATAACTTTCTTTTTATCTGTAAATTAGAAAAACAAGAATTTTCAATGGAATTTGATTCAGCCACAATAAAGAATGAGATTTTATCCTTTGCAGAGAAATGGATGGAAATGGAGATTATCTTAAGTGAAATTAGCCAGGTTCTGAAACCAAACACTGCATGTTTTCTCTCAGATGTAGAATACAGGCCCAATAAATATACAAAGAGTGCTATGAAAAACAACTCAATCTGACGGGGAGTCCCTAATGGGAGGGAGAACATTTAAAAGAACGAAGTTAAGAATGTGAATGTATTTTCTATACATCAAAAATGGAAGGGGAATAAAGTAAAAAGGACAACAGGAAGGGATGAAACAATTAGGATCATAAGACGTATGTACATGGAAATGTCACAGTGAAACTCCCTATAGACCTATCTTAAACAAAAAAATATCATTTTTTTCAAAAGAAGAAAACAGACCCAGTCCCACCAAACACAAACATATAAACTAATAAAAAACACAACACAAGAAAGGAAACCTGGTCTTGTCTCGCGGTCAGTTACATTGGGAGCAGGGAGGATTATTAGTAAATGGTTGTGAGGGTGAATAGGATGGAAATATTGTGTACTCATGTATGAAAATGGAAACATGAGACCTGTGAAACTATTCCAGGAATAGGGAGGGAGATAATAAAGGAAAATGATGGAAGGGATGATTTTAACTATGACATAGTGTAAAAAACTTTTGTAAATGTAACAACATATACCCAGTACAACAGTACTCAATAAACAATATTTAAAAAAAGAAAAACCATACCACTCCAGCACACCTTCTGTGCGTTGAGTATTTTCAACAGAGGCTTGTGGAAAATATTTGCAAGAGCTGGCTTTGAACTGCGATCCTCCTGTTTCTACCTGCTGAGGTGAGAGAAATGCAGGTATACGTCACGGGCAAACAGCCCAAATTTCAGGTACATTACTATGGGTTTTTTATCACATACCGATCCATTCCTAAACAATATAGTGATTGGTGTTGGATGGTTTGGCTCTGTTTATTCTTTTCGGGGTTCACTGTACTTCTTTAATCTAAAGATTTATAGAACTTTGACAGGAGGTGTTGCTAAAAGGGTAGAGCAACTGCTTTGCAAGTGAAAAGCATTGAGTTTCAACGCCAGTATTACCAGTCCCAACAGTTCCACCAAAACCAAAAAAGTTTACGAAGATCTCTACTGAGGCATGGTATCACCCGATCCTAGGATGCTCAGGTCACCCGTGTGCTCAGGCCACGTGTGCCCCGTATATCGAGGACCCAAATAAAAGAGAAGTCTTCCACACGAGACAGTGGCACCTACCTCCAGCTTCTCCATGCTTGGCTGGCTGTGCTACCATAGCAAGAGGCCAGGCAGGAGCTGCCTCGGGAATGTGTATGTTGCAGTGGCTGGGATCCCACTGTGACATCACAACCAAGTCTGTCCTGATTGGTCAGACCACGTAAGCACTGCCTCTATGGCCCCTCTCCCTTCAGTCTCCAGCCATTTGTGTGGCAGTTTCCTGGCAAGAACTTGTGATCTGGGAATTGCTTTTCTCCTCCACGTTCCCTCCTCAGATCATTCAAGGTTCAACTGGCATGACATTTCTGACTTCTTCCAAACTACTCCCAATCTGGACCCCACACTTTGGAGGACAGGAAGGCTTTCACCTGGTGAGTACACAAACACCTCAAGCCCTTTGAAGGTAAATAAGCCAGGAAAACTCCCTGAACCTTGGATGAGGCAACTTCCTTCTCAGAACTACATCTCCCATCATCTGGGAGGGTATTCCCTTAACTGACCCAAAATATCACAGAGTGAGGGCCTGGGGCTGTCTTCCAGCCTACAGTGTTCCTAACGAACAAAACACGCAAAAGCACACACTGGCTGCCAAGAGCCTCAAGGTCACCACAAGAATTCACTTCCTAACGACACAGAAATTACTTCACTTTGATCTGAGAAGTACACAGGCACACACACGCTATAGCCAAGGAATGCTTAGGGTTCTCTAGTGACTGAAATGCTTACCACCTCTAGGAAGAATGGCAGATTTCAGGAACACCACAACCTATGGAATAAACATGAAACTCTCAGGAAGGACATCCAAATCTGCAATGGTTCTCTGAGGGACATCACAGTTCACCTTTCATTCATGGAACCCAAGACATAAAGTCAGTGCCACACAAGGCTGTTCCTCAAGTGACTTGGGGAAGGAACCTATATTCTACCAACCAGTGTTGGGAAACTAAACAACAAACATCCCACACACACTCACACACAGAGAATGAGTGACATACTAATATTTATCTTGTATGTGAATTTCTTACATTCTATGGAGTTAATTACAACTTTGTGCAAGACCAGAAGTCATAGAACATCACCCAGCCTTGTTCGTTCCATCTATTTCCTCCACGTTAATGATAGATTTTGATTCAAAGACACTTCTGCATGCCTAAGCAGCGGATACACTCAAAGAGTGTGAAACAATTGGTAATATCAGAATTTATGACAAATAGCAAAGAAATTAATACATGAACAAATGAGAAATATTAAGCACACAGACAAAGACAGACACATACACACAAGAAAGGCACACAGAAAGGTAGACACAGACACCCAGGAACCTGGCCTCTATTCAACGCAAGTCGAATGTTATCTGCAAAGGCTGAAATCCTGGCGTTACCCTACTGAGGCGACACTTTAAGCACTTTAGGAAGGATCAAACTTAGAAAAACCCAAGAAGTGACATCACTTCCAACATTGTCCTTGGAAGGAAGACATACTACCACCATTATGCCAAGGAACAACTAAAGGCTAATCGAGAGTCAGTGTCTGAAGCCATCACTTGAACTCAAATCACTTCTAGCAGGGTAACGAGGCACATACATATATGCATCGTGATAGCCTCACATACCCTGCACATATTCAAGGATCCCTGAATCTTTCCTCCTCAGTGAATTGATTACAGTTTACCTAGGGAGTAACAACACAGAGAAAAACCCAAAATTACTGCCTTCCGAAGGAGCATTCCTGACTGGCATTATTAGGAACACAGCATCCACGGACAATGATCCAGGAACTATTTTCAACCGCACATGAGGCCCCACACACAAACACACCCACACAATGAATGTGACCCATGAATATTAACTACTTTGTGTAAGTCAATTTCTGGGCTTTCATCAAAAAAAGTACCTTTCAGCAGAACCCATACTTATGAACACCTGGAAACACCGGTGAATGAGGTGAATTCCTTCCAACCTTCACTGCCTGTGCTTTGATGTACTCTGCAGACCAGAGAAGAATTTATATCAGATCAACAGGTGTCTGTGCTGTGCCTCCATGGAACCTTTTCCTCCCTTGCCAGTCCACTAGAACCACACCTTGAGATGACGTGGTGAGGAATAGAAGCAGAAACCAAGGCTCCAGAATGGGGAAATCTTTGCCAGGTATACATCTGACTGAAATTAATACCGAGAATATACTCAAAAACTAAATTCCCGTAAAAATCAGTGACCCAATGAAGAAATACACAAATGCACTTAACAGAGCTTGTTCCAAGGCAGAAGTCCAAAGGACCTACAACTACATAAAGAAATGCTCACCATCGCTCGTCTGAAAGAATTCAAAAATGAAAACCATACCAAGATTCCAAACCACTCCCATTGTAATGGCTATCAAGAATACAAACAACTAATGTTTTCAAGGATGTCTAAAAAAAAGGAACCCTCATATGCAGTTAGTGGGAATGCAAATTAGTACAACAACTGTGGAAAACAATATGGAAGCTTCTCGAAACTCAAAGTAGAATTGCTGTGTGATCCAGCATTATCATTCATAGGGATATACCTGAATGAATGCAAGCCAGGTAACAATACAGACACCTGCACATCCGTGTTTACTGCAGCATTACTCACAACAGCTAACATATGTAAACGGCCAAGATGCCTCACAACTGATACATGGATCCAAAACTGTGGCATTTACACACAATGGAATTTTATTCAGCCTTAAATAAGCATGAAATTTTGTTGTTTGCAGGTAAATGGATGGAACTAGAGAACATCACCTTAAGTTAAATTAGTCAGGTTGGGGAAACCAAAGGCCACATGTTTTTTCTCACACATGCACTAGAGACCTGACACACATACAAGCAGTAGTATGAACAACAGGTCTAAGGGGAGCTCATTTATGAGAGAGAGAGGGTAAAAGGAGGAGGTTAACCAGGTCAATATGGTTGTTGTACTTTCTGTAGAGGAATGCAGAATTTTAAAAACTTTTGAAACTACCATAAGAAGGAGAATAAAGTAGAAAAGCAAAAAATCGAGGGAATGACCCAATTTGTGTTATAACGTGTACATATATATATATGCATAGAGCTATATATGTATGAGCAAATGTCACAATGAAACATCCCGTATAGCTATCTCAATTAAACAAACAAAAACGTGCGGGTCACCAGTGGCTCACACCCGCAGTCCCTGTGACTCAGAAGGGAGAGATAAGGAAGATCTTGGTTCAAACACAGCTTGGGCAAATAGTTTGCAAGACCCTGTCTCAAAAACACCTATCACAAAAAAAGGGCTGGTGAACTGCCTCAAGGTAGAGTCCCTGAGTTCAAGCCCCAGTTCTGCCCCCCACACTAAAACAAAATAAACACAAAAAGGGATTTTTGGTAACAGAAATGGAAAATAGGTCCTGTATAGGGAGTTGTTACTTGTGGGAGGGGTGAGGATATAAGGAAAGGGTGTAGGATATGGTATAAATATTATATACTCATGTATGAAAATGGAAAAACGAGACGTGATGAAACTATTCCAGGAATACGGTGAGAGAGAATAAAGGAGAACGTGGAGGGATGAATTCAACTATGGCATATTATAAGAACTTTGGCAAAAGTCACAATGTACCCCCACTACAGTAAGTTTGTTAAAACTCAGGAATGGAAAAAAAGTGTTTTTAATCATTGTGTTCATTTCACTGACCTTCACAGACAGAAGTTACACAACCAAACTTAATCGGCCAGTTTTCCCACAAACTAACACCCAAATGACTGACTATGCATGTTAGTTCTCATGACCTCATACCTCCTCACAAACATTATAGCACTGACATCACACTCACATCACCCAACAGCAGATGTGAGGAACAGAGCCCTGTGCTCCAAACACCTCTGAAAATAGCTGCACCAGCACAGGTAATCATTCAAACTCTCTGCATACATTTCCCTATCAAATAAGAAGGTTGGTCTAAATGACATATAAGGTCAGTTTGGCTTCTCCTATTCTACTAACATTTTCGGTCACTTTTGCTCAACTGGGCACTTCCCAAATGCTTGAGCCACAGAAAATGAGTGAATTATGTTTTCTTGTTTACTATGCTAAAAGTTGGAGGAATTTGTTACACACATATAGGTAACTAACACATGGAAGATGACAGGCCCATCTGCTAACTACTGGTGGCATCCAAGAGGGCTCCATAAACTCAGGGGCTTACACTGAAAGCCCAGGGGCATCTTGACATCTGCCCTGCAATAAAGCATCTATGGCCTCTGCAAAAATCCTACCAGTGCATTTGCTGGGGTGCTGACAAAAAATGCTTCAATGATACCTACATGCTAAGGGACCCAGGGCTCATGAACTCGTCCTCAACTCAGTCACTGCTAGAAGCGGGGGTATGGGAGTTGTTTATCTCACAGAGAAAGATCTCTGATCAAACATGCTCCTTAACTCACCTGAGTTTGTGGAATCTGAAATTCCAGTTGAACAGAAACCATGTGGTAATTTCCTGATAATCTGTGTCACTGCATAACTTTCTTTTTATCTGTAAATTAGAAAAACAAGAATTTTCAATGGAATTTGATTCAGCCACAATAAAGAATGAGATTTTATCCTTTGCAGAGAAATGGATGGAAATGGAGATTATCTTAAGTGAAATTAGCCAGGTTCTGAAACCAAACACTGCATGTTTTCTCTCAGATGTAGAATACAGGCCCAATAAATATACAAAGAGTGCTATGAAAAACAACTCAATCTGACGGGGAGTCCCTAATGGGAGGGAGAACATTTAAAAGAACGAAGTTAAGAATGTGAATGTATTTTCTATACATCAAAAATGGAAGGGGAATAAAGTAAAAAGGACAACAGGAAGGGATGAAACAATTAGGATCATAAGACGTATGTACATGGAAATGTCACAGTGAAACTCCCTATAGACCTATCTTAAACAAAAAAATATCATTTTTTTCAAAAGAAGAAAACAGACCCAGTCCCACCAAACACAAACATATAAACTAATAAAAAACACAACACAAGAAAGGAAACCTGGTCTTGTCTCGCGGTCAGTTACATTGGGAGCAGGGAGGATTATTAGTAAATGGTTGTGAGGGTGAATAGGATGGAAATATTGTGTACTCATGTATGAAAATGGAAACATGAGACCTGTGAAACTATTCCAGGAATAGGGAGGGAGATAATAAAGGAAAATGATGGAAGGGATGATTTTAACTATGACATAGTGTAAAAAACTTTTGTAAATGTAACAACATATACCCAGTACAACAGTACTCAATAAACAATATTTAAAAAAAGAAAAACCATACCACTCCAGCACACCTTCTGTGCGTTGAGTATTTTCAACAGAGGCTTGTGGAAAATATTTGCAAGAGCTGGCTTTGAACTGCGATCCTCCTGTTTCTACCTGCTGAGGTGAGAGAAATGCAGGTATACGTCACGGGCAAACAGCCCAAATTTCAGGTACATTACTATGGGTTTTTTATCACATACCGATCCATTCCTAAACAATATAGTGATTGGTGTTGGATGGTTTGGCTCTGTTTATTCTTTTCGGGGTTCACTGTACTTCTTTAATCTAAAGATTTATAGAACTTTGACAGGAGGTGTTGCTAAAAGGGTAGAGCAACTGCTTTGCAAGTGAAAAGCATTGAGTTTCAACGCCAGTATTACCAGTCCCAACAGTTCCACCAAAACCAAAAAAGTTTACGAAGATCTCTACTGAGGCATGGTATCACCCGATCCTAGGATGCTCAGGTCACCCGTGTGCTCAGGCCACGTGTGCCCCGTATATCGAGGACCCAAATAAAAGAGAAGTCTTCCACACGAGACAGTGGCACCTACCTCCAGCTTCTCCATGCTTGGCTGGCTGTGCTACCATAGCAAGAGGCCAGGCAGGAGCTGCCTCGGGAATGTGTATGTTGCAGTGGCTGGGATCCCACTGTGACATCACAACCAAGTCTGTCCTGATTGGTCAGACCACGTAAGCACTGCCTCTATGGCCCCTCTCCCTTCAGTCTCCAGCCATTTGTGTGGCAGTTTCCTGGCAAGAACTTGTGATCTGGGAATTGCTTTTCTCCTCCACGTTCCCTCCTCAGATCATTCAAGGTTCAACTGGCATGACATTTCTGACTTCTTCCAAACTACTCCCAATCTGGACCCCACACTTTGGAGGACAGGAAGGCTTTCACCTGGTGAGTACACAAACACCTCAAGCCCTTTGAAGGTAAATAAGCCAGGAAAACTCCCTGAACCTTGGATGAGGCAACTTCCTTCTCAGAACTACATCTCCCATCATCTGGGAGGGTATTCCCTTAACTGACCCAAAATATCACAGAGTGAGGGCCTGGGGCTGTCTTCCAGCCTACAGTGTTCCTAACTTGAACAAAACACGCAAAAGCACACACTGGCTGCCAAGAGCCTCAAGGTGACCACAAGAATTCACTTCCTAACGACACAGAAATTACTTCACTTTGATCTGAGAAGTACACAGGCACACACACGCTATAGCCAAGGAATGCTTAGGGTTCTCTAGTGACTGAAATGCTTACCACCTCTCGGAAGAATGGCAGATTTCAGGAACACCACAACCTATGGAATAAACATGAAACTCTCAGGAAGGACATCCAAATCTGCAATGGTTCTCTGAGGGACATCACAGTTCACCTTTCATTCATGGAACCCAAGACATAAAGTCAGTGCCACACAAGGCTGTTCCTCAAGTGACTTGGGGAAGGAACCTATATTCTACCAACCAGTGTTGGGAAACTAAACAACAAACATCCCACACACACTCACACACAGAGAATGAGTGACATACTAATATTTATCTTGTATGTGAATTTCTTACATTCTATGGAGTTAATTACAACTTTGTGCAAGACCAGAAGTCATAGAACATCACCCAGCCTTGTTCGTTCCATCTATTTCCTCCACGTTAATGATAGATTTTGATTCAAAGACACTTCTGCATGCCTAAGCAGCGGATACACTCAAAGAGTGTGAAACAATTGGTAATATGAGAATTTATGACAAATAGCAAAGAAATTAATACATGAACAAATGAGAAATATTAAGCACACAGACAAAGACAGACACATACACACAAGAAAGGCACACAGAAAGGTAGACACAGATACCCAGGAACCTGGCCTCTATTCAACGCAAGTCGAATGTTATCTGCAAAGGCTGAAATCCTGGCGTTACCCTACTGAGGCGACACTTTAAGCACTTTAGGAAGGATCAAACTTAGAAAAACCCAAGAAGTGACATCACTTCCAACATTGTCCTTGGAAGGAAGACATACTACCACCATTATGCCAAGGAACAACTAAAGGCTAATCGAGAGTCAGTGTCTGAAGCCATCACTTGAACTCAAATCACTTCTAGCAGGGTAACGAGGCACATACATATATGCATCGTGATAGCCTCACATACCCTGCACATATTCAAGGATCCCTGAATCTTTCCTCCTCAGTGAATTGATTACAGTTTACCTAGGGAGTAACAACACAGAGAAAAACCCAAAATTACTGCCTTCCGAAGGAGCATTCCTGACTGGCATTATTAGGAACACAGCATCCACGGACAATGATCCAGGAACTATTTTCAACCGCACATGAGGCCCCACACACAAACACACCCACACAATGAATGTGACCCATGAATATTAACTACTTTGTGTAAGTCAATTTCTGGGCTTTCATCAAAAAAAGTACCTTTCAGCAGAACCCATACTTATGAACACCTGGAAACACCGGTGAATGAGGTGAATTCCTTCCAACCTTCACTGCCTGTGCTTTGATGTACTCTGCAGACCAGAGAAGAATTTATATCAGATCAACAGGTGTCTGTGCTGTGCCTCCATGGAACCTTTTCCTCCCTTGCCAGTCCACTAGAACCACACCTTGAGATGACGTGGTGAGGAATAGAAGCAGAAACCAAGGCTCCAGAATGGGGAAATCTTTGCCAGGTATACATCTGACTGAAATTAATACCGAGAATATACTCAAAAACTAAATTCCCGTAAAAATCAGTGACCCAATGAAGAAATACACAAATGCACTTAACAGAGCTTGTTCCAAGGCAGAAGTCCAAAGGACCTACAACTACATAAAGAAATGCTCACCATCGCTCGTCTGAAAGAATTCAAAAATGAAAACCATACCAAGATTCCAAACCACTCCCATTGTAATGGCTATCAAGAATACAAACAACTAATGTTTTCAAGGATGTCTAAAAAAAAGGAACCCTCATATGCAGTTAGTGGGAATGCAAATTAGTACAACAACTGTGGAAAACAATATGGAAGCTTCTCGAAACTCAAAGTAGAATTGCTGTGTGATCCAGCATTATCATTCATAGGGATATACCTGAATGAATGCAAGCCAGGTAACAATACAGACACCTGCACATCCGTGTTTACTGCAGCATTACTCACAACAGCTAACATATGTAAACGGCCAAGATGCCTCACAACTGATACATGGATCCAAAACTGTGGCATTTACACACAATGGAATTTTATTCAGCCTTAAATAAGCATGAAATTTTGTTGTTTGCAGGTAAATGGATGGAACTAGAGAACATCACCTTAAGTTAAATTAGTCAGGTTGGGGAAACCAAAGGCCACATGTTTTTTCTCACACATGCACTAGAGACCTGACACACATACAAGCAGTAGTATGAACAACAGGTCTAAGGGGAGCTCATTTATGAGAGAGAGAGGGTAAAAGGAGGAGGTTAACCAGGTCAATATGGTTGTTGTACTTTCTGTAGAGGAATGCAGAATTTTAAAAACTTTTGAAACTACCATAAGAAGGAGAATAAAGTAGAAAAGCAAAAAATCGAGGGAATGACCCAATTTGTGTTATAACGTGTACATATATATATATGCATAGAGCTATATATGTATGAGCAAATGTCACAATGAAACATCCCGTATAGCTATCTCAATTAAACAAACAAAAACGTGCGGGTCACCAGTGGCTCACACCCGCAGTCCCTGTGACTCAGAAGGGAGAGATAAGGAAGATCTTGGTTCAAACACAGCTTGGGCAAATAGTTTGCAAGACCCTGTCTCAAAAACACCTATCACAAAAAAAGGGCTGGTGAACTGCCTCAAGGTAGAGTCCCTGAGTTCAAGCCCCAGTTCTGCCCCCCACACTAAAACAAAATAAACACAAAAAGGGATTTTTGGTAACAGAAATGGAAAATAGGTCCTGTATAGGGAGTTGTTACTTGTGGGAGGGGTGAGGATATAAGGAAAGGGTGTAGGATATGGTATAAATATTATATACTCATGTATGAAAATGGAAAAACGAGACGTGATGAAACTATTCCAGGAATACGGTGAGAGAGAATAAAGGAGAACGTGGAGGGATGAATTCAACTATGGCATATTATAAGAACTTTGGCAAAAGTCACAATGTACCCCCACTACAGTAAGTTTGTTAAAACTCAGGAATGGAAAAAAAGTGTTTTTAATCATTGTGTTCATTTCACTGACCTTCACAGACAGAAGTTACACAACCAAACTTAATCGGCCAGTTTTCCCACAAACTAACACCCAAATGACTGACTATGCATGTTAGTTCTCATGACCTCATACCTCCTCACAAACATTATAGCACTGACATCACACTCACATCACCCAACAGCAGATGTGAGGAACAGAGCCCTGTGCTCCAAACACCTCTGAAAATAGCTGCACCAGCACAGGTAATCATTCAAACTCTCTGCATACATTTCCCTATCAAATAAGAAGGTTGGTCTAAATGACATATAAGGTCAGTTTGGCTTCTCCTATTCTACTAACATTTTCGGTCACTTTTGCTCAACTGGGCACTTCCCAAATGCTTGAGCCACAGAAAATGAGTGAATTATGTTTTCTTGTTTACTATGCTAAAAGTTGGAGGAATTTGTTACACACATATAGGTAACTAACACATGGAAGATGACAGGCCCATCTGCTAACTACTGGTGGCATCCAAGAGGGCTCCATAAACTCAGGGGCTTACACTGAAAGCCCAGGGGCATCTTGACATCTGCCCTGCAATAAAGCATCTATGGCCTCTGCAAAAATCCTACCAGTGCATTTGCTGGGGTGCTGACAAAAAATGCTTCAATGATACCTACATGCTAAGGGACCCAGGGCTCATGAACTCGTCCTCAACTCAGTCACTGCTAGAAGCGGGGGTATGGGAGTTGTTTATCTCACAGAGAAAGATCTCTGATCAAACATGCTCCTTAACTCACCTGAGTTTGTGGAATCTGAAATTCCAGTTGAACAGAAACCATGTGGTAATTTCCTGATAATCTGTGTCACTGCATAACTTTCTTTTTATCTGTAAATTAGAAAAACAAGAATTTTCAATGGAATTTGATTCAGCCACAATAAAGAATGAGATTTTATCCTTTGCAGAGAAATGGATGGAAATGGAGATTATCTTAAGTGAAATTAGCCAGGTTCTGAAACCAAACACTGCATGTTTTCTCTCAGATGTAGAATACAGGCCCAATAAATATACAAAGAGTGCTATGAAAAACAACTCAATCTGACGGGGAGTCCCTAATGGGAGGGAGAACATTTAAAAGAACGAAGTTAAGAATGTGAATGTATTTTCTATACATCAAAAATGGAAGGGGAATAAAGTAAAAAGGACAACAGGAAGGGATGAAACAATTAGGATCATAAGACGTATGTACATGGAAATGTCACAGTGAAACTCCCTATAGACCTATCTTAAACAAAAAAATATCATTTTTTTCAAAAGAAGAAAACAGACCCAGTCCCACCAAACACAAACATATAAACTAATAAAAAACACAACACAAGAAAGGAAACCTGGTCTTGTCTCGCGGTCAGTTACATTGGGAGCAGGGAGGATTATAAGTAAATGGTTGTGAGGGTGAATAGGATGGAAATATTGTGTACTCATGTATGAAAATGGAAACATGAGACCTGTGAAACTATTCCAGGAATAGGGAGGGAGATAATAAAGGAAAATGATGGAAGGGATGATTTTAACTATGACATAGTGTAAAAAACTTTTGTAAATGTAACAACATATACCCAGTACAACAGTACTCAATAAACAATATTTAAAAAAAGAAAAACCATACCACTCCAGCACACCTTCTGTGCGTTGAGTATTTTCAACAGAGGCTTGTGGAAAATATTTGCAAGAGCTGGCTTTGAACTGCGATCCTCCTGTTTCTACCTGCTGAGGTGAGAGAAATGCAGGTATACGTCACGGGCAAACAGCCCAAATTTCAGGTACATTACTATGGGTTTTTTATCACATACCGATCCATTCCTAAACAATATAGTGATTGGTGTTGGATGGTTTGGCTCTGTTTATTCTTTTCGGGGTTCACTGTACTTCTTTAATCTAAAGATTTATAGAACTTTGACAGGAGGTGTTGCTAAAAGGGTAGAGCAACTGCTTTGCAAGTGAAAAGCATTGAGTTTCAACGCCAGTATTACCAGTCCCAACAGTTCCACCAAAACCAAAAAAGTTTACGAAGATCTCTACTGAGGCATGGTATCACCCGATCCTAGGATGCTCAGGTCACCCGTGTGCTCAGGCCACGTGTGCCCCGTATATCGAGGACCCAAATAAAAGAGAAGTCTTCCACACGAGACAGTGGCACCTACCTCCAGCTTCTCCATGCTTGGCTGGCTGTGCTACCATAGCAAGAGGCCAGGCAGGAGCTGCCTCGGGAATGTGTATGTTGCAGTGGCTGGGATCCCACTGTGACATCACAACCAAGTCTGTCCTGATTGGTCAGACCACGTAAGCACTGCCTCTATGGCCCCTCTCCCTTCAGTCTCCAGCCATTTGTGTGGCAGTTTCCTGGCAAGAACTTGTGATCTGGGAATTGCTTTTCTCCTCCACGTTCCCTCCTCAGATCATTCAAGGTTCAACTGGCATGACATTTCTGACTTCTTCCAAACTACTCCCAATCTGGACCCCACACTTTGGAGGACAGGAAGGCTTTCACCTGGTGAGTACACAAACACCTCAAGCCCTTTGAAGGTAAATAAGCCAGGAAAACTCCCTGAACCTTGGATGAGGCAACTTCCTTCTCAGAACTACATCTCCCATCATCTGGGAGGGTATTCCCTTAACTGACCCAAAATATCACAGAGTGAGGGCCTGGGGCTGTCTTCCAGCCTACAGTGTTCCTAACTTGAACAAAACACGCAAAAGCACACACTGGCTGCCAAGAGCCTCAAGGTGACCACAAGAATTCACTTCCTAACGACACAGAAATTACTTCACTTTGATCTGAGAAGTACACAGGCACACACACGCTATAGCCAAGGAATGCTTAGGGTTCTCTAGTGACTGAAATGCTTACCACCTCTCGGAAGAATGGCAGATTTCAGGAACACCACAACCTATGGAATAAACATGAAACTCTCAGGAAGGACATCCAAATCTGCAATGGTTCTCTGAGGGACATCACAGTTCACCTTTCATTCATGGAACCCAAGACATAAAGTCAGTGCCACACAAGGCTGTTCCTCAAGTGACTTGGGGAAGGAACCTATATTCTACCAACCAGTGTTGGGAAACTAAACAACAAACATCCCACACACACTCACACACAGAGAATGAGTGACATACTAATATTTATCTTGTATGTGAATTTCTTACATTCTATGGAGTTAATTACAACTTTGTGCAAGACCAGAAGTCATAGAACATCACCCAGCCTTGTTCGTTCCATCTATTTCCTCCACGTTAATGATAGATTTTGATTCAAAGACACTTCTGCATGCCTAAGCAGCGGATACACTCAAAGAGTGTGAAACAATTGGTAATATGAGAATTTATGACAAATAGCAAAGAAATTAATACATGAACAAATGAGAAATATTAAGCACACAGACAAAGACAGACACATACACACAAGAAAGGCACACAGAAAGGTAGACACAGATACCCAGGAACCTGGCCTCTATTCAACGCAAGTCGAATGTTATCTGCAAAGGCTGAAATCCTGGCGTTACCCTACTGAGGCGACACTTTAAGCACTTTAGGAAGGATCAAACTTAGAAAAACCCAAGAAGTGACATCACTTCCAACATTGTCCTTGGAAGGAAGACATACTACCACCATTATGCCAAGGAACAACTAAAGGCTAATCGAGAGTCAGTGTCTGAAGCCATCACTTGAACTCAAATCACTTCTAGCAGGGTAACGAGGCACATACATATATGCATCGTGATAGCCTCACATACCCTGCACATATTCAAGGATCCCTGAATCTTTCCTCCTCAGTGAATTGATTACAGTTTACCTAGGGAGTAACAACACAGAGAAAAACCCAAAATTACTGCCTTCCGAAGGAGCATTCCTGACTGGCATTATTAGGAACACAGCATCCACGGACAATGATCCAGGAACTATTTTCAACCGCACATGAGGCCCCACACACAAACACACCCACACAATGAATGTGACCCATGAATATTAACTACTTTGTGTAAGTCAATTTCTGGGCTTTCATCAAAAAAAGTACCTTTCAGCAGAACCCATACTTATGAACACCTGGAAACACCGGTGAATGAGGTGAATTCCTTCCAACCTTCACTGCCTGTGCTTTGATGTACTCTGCAGACCAGAGAAGAATTTATATCAGATCAACAGGTGTCTGTGCTGTGCCTCCATGGAACCTTTTCCTCCCTTGCCAGTCCACTAGAACCACACCTTGAGATGACGTGGTGAGGAATAGAAGCAGAAACCAAGGCTCCAGAATGGGGAAATCTTTGCCAGGTATACATCTGACTGAAATTAATACCGAGAATATACTCAAAAACTAAATTCCCGTAAAAATCAGTGACCCAATGAAGAAATACACAAATGCACTTAACAGAGCTTGTTCCAAGGCAGAAGTCCAAAGGACCTACAACTACATAAAGAAATGCTCACCATCGCTCGTCTGAAAGAATTCAAAAATGAAAACCATACCAAGATTCCAAACCACTCCCATTGTAATGGCTATCAAGAATACAAACAACTAATGTTTTCAAGGATGTCTAAAAAAAAGGAACCCTCATATGCAGTTAGTGGGAATGCAAATTAGTACAACAACTGTGGAAAACAATATGGAAGCTTCTCGAAACTCAAAGTAGAATTGCTGTGTGATCCAGCATTATCATTCATAGGGATATACCTGAATGAATGCAAGCCAGGTAACAATACAGACACCTGCACATCCGTGTTTACTGCAGCATTACTCACAACAGCTAACATATGTAAACGGCCAAGATGCCTCACAACTGATACATGGATCCAAAACTGTGGCATTTACACACAATGGAATTTTATTCAGCCTTAAATAAGCATGAAATTTTGTTGTTTGCAGGTAAATGGATGGAACTAGAGAACATCACCTTAAGTTAAATTAGTCAGGTTGGGGAAACCAAAGGCCACATGTTTTTTCTCACACATGCACTAGAGACCTGACACACATACAAGCAGTAGTATGAACAACAGGTCTAAGGGGAGCTCATTTATGAGAGAGAGAGGGTAAAAGGAGGAGGTTAACCAGGTCAATATGGTTGTTGTACTTTCTGTAGAGGAATGCAGAATTTTAAAAACTTTTGAAACTACCATAAGAAGGAGAATAAAGTAGAAAAGCAAAAAATCGAGGGAATGACCCAATTTGTGTTATAACGTGTACATATATATATATGCATAGAGCTATATATGTATGAGCAAATGTCACAATGAAACATCCCGTATAGCTATCTCAATTAAACAAACAAAAACGTGCGGGTCACCAGTGGCTCACACCCGCAGTCCCTGTGACTCAGAAGGGAGAGATAAGGAAGATCTTGGTTCAAACACAGCTTGGGCAAATAGTTTGCAAGACCCTGTCTGAAAAACACCTATCACAAAAAAAGGGCTGGTGAACTGCCTCAAGGTAGAGTCCCTGAGTTCAAGCCCCAGTTCTGCCCCCCACACTAAAACAAAATAAACACAAAAAGGGATTTTTGGTAACAGAAATGGAAAATAGGTCCTGTATAGGGAGTTGTTACTTGTGGGAGGGGTGAGGATATAAGGAAAGGGTGTAGGATATGGTATAAATATTATATACTCATGTATGAAAATGGAAAAACGAGACGTGATGAAACTATTCCAGGAATACGGTGAGAGAGAATAAAGGAGAACGTGGAGGGATGAATTCAACTATGGCATATTATAAGAACTTTGGCAAAAGTCACAATGTACCCCCACTACAGTAAGTTTGTTAAAACTCAGGAATGGAAAAAAAGTGTTTTTAATCATTGTGTTCATTTCACTGACCTTCACAGACAGAAGTTACACAACCAAACTTAATCGGCCAGTTTTCCCACAAACTAACACCCAAATGACTGACTATGCATGTTAGTTCTCATGACCTCATACCTCCTCACAAACATTATAGCACTGACATCACACTCACATCACCCAACAGCAGATGTGAGGAACAGAGCCCTGTGCTCCAAACACCTCTGAAAATAGCTGCACCAGCACAGGTAATCATTCAAACTCTCTGCATACATTTCCCTATCAAATAAGAAGGTTGGTCTAAATGACATATAAGGTCAGTTTGGCTTCTCCTATTCTACTAACATTTTGGGTCACTTTTGCTCAACTGGGCACTTCCCAAATGCTTGAGCCACAGAAAATGAGTGAATTATGTTTTCTTGTTTACTATGCTAAAAGTTGGAGGAATTTGTTACACACATATAGGTAACTAACACATGGAAGATGACAGGCCCATCTGCTAACTACTGGTGGCATCCAAGAGGGCTCCATAAACTCAGGGGCTTACACTGAAAGCCCAGGGGCATCTTGACATCTGCCCTGCAATAAAGCATCTATGGCCTCTGCAAAAATCCTACCAGTGCATTTGCTGGGGTGCTGACAAAAAATGCTTCAATGATACCTACATGCTAAGGGACCCAGGGCTCATGAACTCGTCCTCAACTCAGTCACTGCTAGAAGCGGGGGTATGGGAGTTGTTTATCTCACAGAGAAAGATCTCTGATCAAACATGCTCCTTAACTCACCTGAGTTTGTGGAATCTGAAATTCCAGTTGAACAGAAACCATGTGGTAATTTCCTGATAATCTGTGTCACTGCATAACTTTCTTTTTATCTGTAAATTAGAAAAACAAGAATTTTCAATGGAATTTGATTCAGCCACAATAAAGAATGAGATTTTATCCTTTGCAGAGAAATGGATGGAAATGGAGATTATCTTAAGTGAAATTAGCCAGGTTCTGAAACCAAACACTGCATGTTTTCTCTCAGATGTAGAATACAGGCCCAATAAATATACAAACAGTGCTATGAAAAACAACTCAATCTGACGGGGAGTCCCTAATGGGAGGGAGAACATTTAAAAGAACGAAGTTAAGAATGTGAATGTATTTTCTATACATCAAAAATGGAAGGGGAATAAAGTAAAAAGGACAACAGGAAGGGATGAAACAATTAGGATCATAAGACGTATGTACATGGAAATGTCACAGTGAAACTCCCTATAGACCTATCTTAAACAAAAAAATATCATTTTTTTCAAAAGAAGAAAACAGACCCAGTCCCACCAAACACAAACATATAAACTAATAAAAAACACAACACAAGAAAGGAAACCTGGTCTTGTCTCGCGGTCAGTTACATTGGGAGCAGGGAGGATTATTAGTAAATGGTTGTGAGGGTGAATAGGATGGAAATATTGTGTACTCATGTATGAAAATGGAAACATGAGACCTGTGAAACTATTCCAGGAATAGGGAGGGAGATAATAAAGGAAAATGATGGAAGGGATGATTTTAACTATGACATAGTGTAAAAAACTTTTGTAAATGTAACAACATATACCCAGTACAACAGTACTCAATAAACAATATTTAAAAAAAGAAAAACCATACCACTCCAGCACACCTTCTGTGCGTTGAGTATTTTCAACAGAGGCTTGTGGAAAATATTTGCAAGAGCTGGCTTTGAACTGCGATCCTCCTGTTTCTACCTGCTGAGGTGAGAGAAATGCAGGTATACGTCACGGGCAAACAGCCCAAATTTCAGGTACATTACTATGGGTTTTTTATCACATACCGATCCATTCCTAAACAATATAGTGATTGGTGTTGGATGGTTTGGCTCTGTTTATTCTTTTCGGGGTTCACTGTACTTCTTTAATCTAAAGATTTATAGAACTTTGACAGGAGGTGTTGCTAAAAGGGTAGAGCAACTGCTTTGCAAGTGAAAAGCATTGAGTTTCAACGCCAGTATTACCAGTCCCAACAGTTCCACCAAAACCAAAAAAGTTTACGAAGATCTCTACTGAGGCATGGTATCACCCGATCCTAGGATGCTCAGGTCACCCGTGTGCTCAGGCCACGTGTGCCCCGTATATCGAGGACCCAAATAAAAGAGAAGTCTTCCACACGAGACAGTGGCACCTACCTCCAGCTTCTCCATGCTTGGCTGGCTGTGCTACCATAGCAAGAGGCCAGGCAGGAGCTGCCTCGGGAATGTGTATGTTGCAGTGGCTGGGATCCCACTGTGACATCACAACCAAGTCTGTCCTGATTGGTCAGACCACGTAAGCACTGCCTCTATGGCCCCTCTCCCTTCAGTCTCCAGCCATTTGTGTGGCAGTTTCCTGGCAAGAACTTGTGATCTGGGAATTGCTTTTCTCCTCCACGTTCCCTCCTCAGATCATTCAAGGTTCAACTGGCATGACATTTCTGACTTCTTCCAAACTACTCCCAATCTGGACCCCACACTTTGGAGGACAGGAAGGCTTTCACCTGGTGAGTACACAAACACCTCAAGCCCTTTGAAGGTAAATAAGCCAGGAAAACTCCCTGAACCTTGGATGAGGCAACTTCCTTCTCAGAACTACATCTCCCATCATCTGGGAGGGTATTCCCTTAACTGACCCAAAATATCACAGAGTGAGGGCCTGGGGCTGTCTTCCAGCCTACAGTGTTCCTAACTTGAACAAAACACGCAAAAGCACACACTGGCTGCCAAGAGCCTCAAGGTGACCACAAGAATTCACTTCCTAACGACACAGAAATTACTTCACTTTGATCTGAGAAGTACACAGGCACACACACGCTATAGCCAAGGAATGCTTAGGGTTCTCTAGTGACTGAAATGCTTACCACCTCTCGGAAGAATGGCAGATTTCAGGAACACCACAACCTATGGAATAAACATGAAACTCTCAGGAAGGACATCCAAATCTGCAATGGTTCTCTGAGGGACATCACAGTTCACCTTTCATTCATGGAACCCAAGACATAAAGTCAGTGCCACACAAGGCTGTTCCTCAAGTGACTTGGGGAAGGAACCTATATTCTACCAACCAGTGTTGGGAAACTAAACAACAAACATCCCACACACACTCACACACAGAGAATGAGTGACATACTAATATTTATCTTGTATGTGAATTTCTTACATTCTATGGAGTTAATTACAACTTTGTGCAAGACCAGAAGTCATAGAACATCACCCAGCCTTGTTCGTTCCATCTATTTCCTCCACGTTAATGATAGATTTTGATTCAAAGACACTTCTGCATGCCTAAGCAGCGGATACACTCAAAGAGTGTGAAACAATTGGTAATATGAGAATTTATGACAAATAGCAAAGAAATTAATACATGAACAAATGAGAAATATTAAGCACACAGACAAAGACAGACACATACACACAAGAAAGGCACACAGAAAGGTAGACACAGATACCCAGGAACCTGGCCTCTATTCAACGCAAGTCGAATGTTATCTGCAAAGGCTGAAATCCTGGCGTTACCCTACTGAGGCGACACTTTAAGCACTTTAGGAAGGATCAAACTTAGAAAAACCCAAGAAGTGACATCACTTCCAACATTGTCCTTGGAAGGAAGACATACTACCACCATTATGCCAAGGAACAACTAAAGGCTAATCGAGAGTCAGTGTCTGAAGCCATCACTTGAACTCAAATCACTTCTAGCAGGGTAACGAGGCACATACATATATGCATCGTGATAGCCTCACATACCCTGCACATATTCAAGGATCCCTGAATCTTTCCTCCTCAGTGAATTGATTACAGTTTACCTAGGGAGTAACAACACAGAGAAAAACCCAAAATTACTGCCTTCCGAAGGAGCATTCCTGACTGGCATTATTAGGAACACAGCATCCACGGACAATGATCCAGGAACTATTTTCAACCGCACATGAGGCCCCACACACAAACACACCCACACAATGAATGTGACCCATGAATATTAACTACTTTGTGTAAGTCAATTTCTGGGCTTTCATCAAAAAAAGTACCTTTCAGCAGAACCCATACTTATGAACACCTGGAAACACCGGTGAATGAGGTGAATTCCTTCCAACCTTCACTGCCTGTGCTTTGATGTACTCTGCAGACCAGAGAAGAATTTATATCAGATCAACAGGTGTCTGTGCTGTGCCTCCATGGAACCTTTTCCTCCCTTGCCAGTCCACTAGAACCACACCTTGAGATGACGTGGTGAGGAATAGAAGCAGAAACCAAGGCTCCAGAATGGGGAAATCTTTGCCAGGTATACATCTGACTGAAATTAATACCGAGAATATACTCAAAAACTAAATTCCCGTAAAAATCAGTGACCCAATGAAGAAATACACAAATGCACTTAACAGAGCTTGTTCCAAGGCAGAAGTCCAAAGGACCTACAACTACATAAAGAAATGCTCACCATCGCTCGTCTGAAAGAATTCAAAAATGAAAACCATACCAAGATTCCAAACCACTCCCATTGTAATGGCTATCAAGAATACAAACAACTAATGTTTTCAAGGATGTCTAAAAAAAAGGAACCCTCATATGCAGTTAGTGGGAATGCAAATTAGTACAACAACTGTGGAAAACAATATGGAAGCTTCTCGAAACTCAAAGTAGAATTGCTGTGTGATCCAGCATTATCATTCATAGGGATATACCTGAATGAATGCAAGCCAGGTAACAATACAGACACCTGCACATCCGTGTTTACTGCAGCATTACTCACAACAGCTAACATATGTAAACGGCCAAGATGCCTCACAACTGATACATGGATCCAAAACTGTGGCATTTACACACAATGGAATTTTATTCAGCCTTAAATAAGCATGAAATTTTGTTGTTTGCAGGTAAATGGATGGAACTAGAGAACATCACCTTAAGTTAAATTAGTCAGGTTGGGGAAACCAAAGGCCACATGTTTTTTCTCACACATGCACTAGAGACCTGACACACATACAAGCAGTAGTATGAACAACAGGTCTAAGGGGAGCTCATTTATGAGAGAGAGAGGGTAAAAGGAGGAGGTTAACCAGGTCAATATGGTTGTTGTACTTTCTGTAGAGGAATGCAGAATTTTAAAAACTTTTGAAACTACCATAAGAAGGAGAATAAAGTAGAAAAGCAAAAAATCGAGGGAATGACCCAATTTGTGTTATAACGTGTACATATATATATATGCATAGAGCTATATATGTATGAGCAAATGTCACAATGAAACATCCCGTATAGCTATCTCAATTAAACAAACAAAAACGTGCGGGTCACCAGTGGCTCACACCCGCAGTCCCTGTGACTCAGAAGGGAGAGATAAGGAAGATCTTGGTTCAAACACAGCTTGGGCAAATAGTTTGCAAGACCCTGTCTCAAAAACACCTATCACAAAAAAAGGGCTGGTGAACTGCCTCAAGGTAGAGTCCCTGAGTTCAAGCCCCAGTTCTGCCCCCCACACTAAAACAAAATAAACACAAAAAGGGATTTTTGGTAACAGAAATGGAAAATAGGTCCTGTATAGGGAGTTGTTACTTGTGGGAGGGGTGAGGATATAAGGAAAGGGTGTAGGATATGGTATAAATATTATATACTCATGTATGAAAATGGAAAAACGAGACGTGATGAAACTATTCCAGGAATACGGTGAGAGAGAATAAAGGAGAACGTGGAGGGATGAATTCAACTATGGCATATTATAAGAACTTTGGCAAAAGTCACAATGTACCCCCACTACAGTAAGTTTGTTAAAACTCAGGAATGGAAAAAAAGTGTTTTTAATCATTGTGTTCATTTCACTGACCTTCACAGACAGAAGTTACACAACCAAACTTAATCGGCCAGTTTTCCCACAAACTAACACCCAAATGACTGACTATGCATGTTAGTTCTCATGACCTCATACCTCCTCACAAACATTATAGCACTGACATCACACTCACATCACCCAACAGCAGATGTGAGGAACAGAGCCCTGTGCTCCAAACACCTCTGAAAATAGCTGCACCAGCACAGGTAATCATTCAAACTCTCTGCATACATTTCCCTATCAAATAAGAAGGTTGGTCTAAATGACATATAAGGTCAGTTTGGCTTCTCCTATTCTACTAACATTTTGGGTCACTTTTGCTCAACTGGGCACTTCCCAAATGCTTGAGCCACAGAAAATGAGTGAATTATGTTTTCTTGTTTACTATGCTAAAAGTTGGAGGAATTTGTTACACACATATAGGTAACTAACACATGGAAGATGACAGGCCCATCTGCTAACTACTGGTGGCATCCAAGAGGGCTCCATAAACTCAGGGGCTTACACTGAAAGCCCAGGGGCATCTTGACATCTGCCCTGCAATAAAGCATCTATGGCCTCTGCAAAAATCCTACCAGTGCATTTGCTGGGGTGCTGACAAAAAATGCTTCAATGATACCTACATGCTAAGGGACCCAGGGCTCATGAACTCGTCCTCAACTCAGTCACTGCTAGAAGCGGGGGTATGGGAGTTGTTTATCTCACAGAGAAAGATCTCTGATCAAACATGCTCCTTAACTCACCTGAGTTTGTGGAATCTGAAATTCCAGTTGAACAGAAACCATGTGGTAATTTCCTGATAATCTGTGTCACTGCATAACTTTCTTTTTATCTGTAAATTAGAAAAACAAGAATTTTCAATGGAATTTGATTCAGCCACAATAAAGAATGAGATTTTATCCTTTGCAGAGAAATGGATGGAAATGGAGATTATCTTAAGTGAAATTAGCCAGGTTCTGAAACCAAACACTGCATGTTTTCTCTCAGATGTAGAATACAGGCCCAATAAATATACAAAGAGTGCTATGAAAAACAACTCAATCTGACGGGGAGTCCCTAATGGGAGGGAGAACATTTAAAAGAACGAAGTTAAGAATGTGAATGTATTTTCTATACATCAAAAATGGAAGGGGAATAAAGTAAAAAGGACAACAGGAAGGGATGAAACAATTAGGATCATAAGACGTATGTACATGGAAATGTCACAGTGAAACTCCCTATAGACCTATCTTAAACAAAAAAATATCATTTTTTTCAAAAGAAGAAAACAGACCCAGTCCCACCAAACACAAACATATAAACTAATAAAAAACACAACACAAGAAAGGAAACCTGGTCTTGTCTCGCGGTCAGTTACATTGGGAGCAGGGAGGATTATTAGTAAATGGTTGTGAGGGTGAATAGGATGGAAATATTGTGTACTCATGTATGAAAATGGAAACATGAGACCTGTGAAACTATTCCAGGAATAGGGAGGGAGATAATAAAGGAAAATGATGGAAGGGATGATTTTAACTATGACATAGTGTAAAAAACTTTTGTAAATGTAACAACATATACCCAGTACAACAGTACTCAATAAACAATATTTAAAAAAAGAAAAACCATACCACTCCAGCACACCTTCTGTGCGTTGAGTATTTTCAACAGAGGCTTGTGGAAAATATTTGCAAGAGCTGGCTTTGAACTGCGATCCTCCTGTTTCTACCTGCTGAGGTGAGAGAAATGCAGGTATACGTCACGGGCAAACAGCCCAAATTTCAGGTACATTACTATGGGTTTTTTATCACATACCGATCCATTCCTAAACAATATAGTGATTGGTGTTGGATGGTTTGGCTCTGTTTATTCTTTTCGGGGTTCACTGTACTTCTTTAATCTAAAGATTTATAGAACTTTGACAGGAGGTGTTGCTAAAAGGGTAGAGCAACTGCTTTGCAAGTGAAAAGCATTGAGTTTCAACGCCAGTATTACCAGTCCCAACAGTTCCACCAAAACCAAAAAAGTTTACGAAGATCTCTACTGAGGCATGGTATCACCCGATCCTAGGATGCTCAGGTCACCCGTGTGCTCAGGCCACGTGTGCCCCGTATATCGAGGACCCAAATAAAAGAGAAGTCTTCCACACGAGACAGTGGCACCTACCTCCAGCTTCTCCATGCTTGGCTGGCTGTGCTACCATAGCAAGAGGCCAGGCAGGAGCTGCCTCGGGAATGTGTATGTTGCAGTGGCTGGGATCCCACTGTGACATCACAACCAAGTCTGTCCTGATTGGTCAGACCACGTAAGCACTGCCTCTATGGCCCCTCTCCCTTCAGTCTCCAGCCATTTGTGTGGCAGTTTCCTGGCAAGAACTTGTGATCTGGGAATTGCTTTTCTCCTCCACGTTCCCTCCTCAGATCATTCAAGGTTCAACTGGCATGACATTTCTGACTTCTTCCAAACTACTCCCAATCTGGACCCCACACTTTGGAGGACAGGAAGGCTTTCACCTGGTGAGTACACAAACACCTCAAGCCCTTTGAAGGTAAATAAGCCAGGAAAACTCCCTGAACCTTGGATGAGGCAACTTCCTTCTCAGAACTACATCTCCCATCATCTGGGAGGGTATTCCCTTAACTGACCCAAAATATCACAGAGTGAGGGCCTGGGGCTGTCTTCCAGCCTACAGTGTTCCTAACGAACAAAACACGCAAAAGCACACACTGGCTGCCAAGAGCCTCAAGGTCACCACAAGAATTCACTTCCTAACGACACAGAAATTACTTCACTTTGATCTGAGAAGTACACAGGCACACACACGCTATAGCCAAGGAATGCTTAGGGTTCTCTAGTGACTGAAATGCTTACCACCTCTCGGAAGAATGGCAGATTTCAGGAACACCACAACCTATGGAATAAACATGAAACTCTCAGGAAGGACATCCAAATCTGCAATGGTTCTCTGAGGGACATCACAGTTCACCTTTCATTCATGGAACCCAAGACATAAAGTCAGTGCCACACAAGGCTGTTCCTCAAGTGACTTGGGGAAGGAACCTATATTCTACCAACCAGTGTTGGGAAACTAAACAACAAACATCCCACACACACTCACACACAGAGAATGAGTGACATACTAATATTTATCTTGTATGTGAATTTCTTACATTCTATGGAGTTAATTACAACTTTGTGCAAGACCAGAAGTCATAGAACATCACCCAGCCTTGTTCGTTCCATCTATTTCCTCCACGTTAATGATAGATTTTGATTCAAAGACACTTCTGCATGCCTAAGCAGCGGATACACTCAAAGAGTGTGAAACAATTGGTAATATGAGAATTTATGACAAATAGCAAAGAAATTAATACATGAACAAATGAGAAATATTAAGCACACAGACAAAGACAGACACATACACACAAGAAAGGCACACAGAAAGGTAGACACAGACACCCAGGAACCTGGCCTCTATTCAACGCAAGTCGAATGTTATCTGCAAAGGCTGAAATCCTGGCGTTACCCTACTGAGGCGACACTTTAAGCACTTTAGGAAGGATCAAACTTAGAAAAACCCAAGAAGTGACATCACTTCCAACATTGTCCTTGGAAGGAAGACATACTACCACCATTATGCCAAGGAACAACTAAAGGCTAATCGAGAGTCAGTGTCTGAAGCCATCACTTGAACTCAAATCACTTCTAGCAGGGTAACGAGGCACATACATATATGCATCGTGATAGCCTCACATACCCTGCACATATTCAAGGATCCCTGAATCTTTCCTCCTCAGTGAATTGATTACAGTTTACCTAGGGAGTAACAACACAGAGAAAAACCCAAAATTACTGCCTTCCGAAGGAGCATTCCTGACTGGCATTATTAGGAACACAGCATCCACGGACAATGATCCAGGAACTATTTTCAACCGCACATGAGGCCCCACACACAAACACACCCACACAATGAATGTGACCCATGAATATTAACTACTTTGTGTAAGTCAATTTCTGGGCTTTCATCAAAAAAAGTACCTTTCAGCAGAACCCATACTTATGAACACCTGGAAACACCGGTGAATGAGGTGAATTCCTTCCAACCTTCACTGCCTGTGCTTTGATGTACTCTGCAGACCAGAGAAGAATTTATATCAGATCAACAGGTGTCTGTGCTGTGCCTCCATGGAACCTTTTCCTCCCTTGCCAGTCCACTAGAACCACACCTTGAGATGACGTGGTGAGGAATAGAAGCAGAAACCAAGGCTCCAGAATGGGGAAATCTTTGCCAGGTATACATCTGACTGAAATTAATACCGAGAATATACTCAAAAACTAAATTCCCGTAAAAATCAGTGACCCAATGAAGAAATACACAAATGCACTTAACAGAGCTTGTTCCAAGGCAGAAGTCCAAAGGACCTACAACTACATAAAGAAATGCTCACCATCGCTCGTCTGAAAGAATTCAAAAATGAAAACCATACCAAGATTCCAAACCACTCCCATTGTAATGGCTATCAAGAATACAAACAACTAATGTTTTCAAGGATGTCTAAAAAAAAGGAACCCTCATATGCAGTTAGTGGGAATGCAAATTAGTACAACAACTGTGGAAAACAATATGGAAGCTTCTCGAAACTCAAAGTAGAATTGCTGTGTGATCCAGCATTATCATTCATAGGGATATACCTGAATGAATGCAAGCCAGGTAACAATACAGACACCTGCACATCCGTGTTTACTGCAGCATTACTCACAACAGCTAACATATGTAAACGGCCAAGATGCCTCACAACTGATACATGGATCCAAAACTGTGGCATTTACACACAATGGAATTTTATTCAGCCTTAAATAAGCATGAAATTTTGTTGTTTGCAGGTAAATGGATGGAACTAGAGAACATCACCTTAAGTTAAATTAGTCAGGTTGGGGAAACCAAAGGCCACATGTTTTTTCTCACACATGCACTAGAGACCTGACACACATACAAGCAGTAGTATGAACAACAGGTCTAAGGGGAGCTCATTTATGAGAGAGAGAGGGTAAAAGGAGGAGGTTAACCAGGTCAATATGGTTGTTGTACTTTCTGTAGAGGAATGCAGAATTTTAAAAACTTTTGAAACTACCATAAGAAGGAGAATAAAGTAGAAAAGCAAAAAATCGAGGGAATGACCCAATTTGTGTTATAACGTGTACATATATATATATGCATAGAGCTATATATGTATGAGCAAATGTCACAATGAAACATCCCGTATAGCTATCTCAATTAAACAAACAAAAACGTGCGGGTCACCAGTGGCTCACACCCGCAGTCCCTGTGACTCAGAAGGGAGAGATAAGGAAGATCTTGGTTCAAACACAGCTTGGGCAAATAGTTTGCAAGACCCTGTCTCAAAAACACCTATCACAAAAAAAGGGCTGGTGAACTGCCTCAAGGTAGAGTCCCTGAGTTCAAGCCCCAGTTCTGCCCCCCACACTAAAACAAAATAAACACAAAAAGGGATTTTTGGTAACAGAAATGGAAAATAGGTCCTGTATAGGGAGTTGTTACTTGTGGGAGGGGTGAGGATATAAGGAAAGGGTGTAGGATATGGTATAAATATTATATACTCATGTATGAAAATGGAAAAACGAGACGTGATGAAACTATTCCAGGAATACGGTGAGAGAGAATAAAGGAGAACGTGGAGGGATGAATTCAACTATGGCATATTATAAGAACTTTGGCAAAAGTCACAATGTACCCCCACTACAGTAAGTTTGTTAAAACTCAGGAATGGAAAAAAAGTGTTTTTAATCATTGTGTTCATTTCACTGACCTTCACAGACAGAAGTTACACAACCAAACTTAATCGGCCAGTTTTCCCACAAACTAACACCCAAATGACTGACTATGCATGTTAGTTCTCATGACCTCATACCTCCTCACAAACATTATAGCACTGACATCACACTCACATCACCCAACAGCAGATGTGAGGAACAGAGCCCTGTGCTCCAAACACCTCTGAAAATAGCTGCACCAGCACAGGTAATCATTCAAACTCTCTGCATACATTTCCCTATCAAATAAGAAGGTTGGTCTAAATGACATATAAGGTCAGTTTGGCTTCTCCTATTCTACTAACATTTTGGGTCACTTTTGCTCAACTGGGCACTTCCCAAATGCTTGAGCCACAGAAAATGAGTGAATTATGTTTTCTTGTTTACTATGCTAAAAGTTGGAGGAATTTGTTACACACATATAGGTAACTAACACATGGAAGATGACAGGCCCATCTGCTAACTACTGGTGGCATCCAAGAGGGCTCCATAAACTCAGGGGCTTACACTGAAAGCCCAGGGGCATCTTGACATCTGCCCTGCAATAAAGCATCTATGGCCTCTGCAAAAATCCTACCAGTGCATTTGCTGGGGTGCTGACAAAAAATGCTTCAATGATACCTACATGCTAAGGGACCCAGGGCTCATGAACTCGTCCTCAACTCAGTCACTGCTAGAAGCGGGGGTATGGGAGTTGTTTATCTCACAGAGAAAGATCTCTGATCAAACATGCTCCTTAACTCACCTGAGTTTGTGGAATCTGAAATTCCAGTTGAACAGAAACCATGTGGTAATTTCCTGATAATCTGTGTCACTGCATAACTTTCTTTTTATCTGTAAATTAGAAAAACAAGAATTTTCAATGGAATTTGATTCAGCCACAATAAAGAATGAGATTTTATCCTTTGCAGAGAAATGGATGGAAATGGAGATTATCTTAAGTGAAATTAGCCAGGTTCTGAAACCAAACACTGCATGTTTTCTCTCAGATGTAGAATACAGGCCCAATAAATATACAAAGAGTGCTATGAAAAACAACTCAATCTGACGGGGAGTCCCTAATGGGAGGGAGAACATTTAAAAGAACGAAGTTAAGAATGTGAATGTATTTTCTATACATCAAAAATGGAAGGGGAATAAAGTAAAAAGGACAACAGGAAGGGATGAAACAATTAGGATCATAAGACGTATGTACATGGAAATGTCACAGTGAAACTCCCTATAGACCTATCTTAAACAAAAAAATATCATTTTTTTCAAAAGAAGAAAACAGACCCAGTCCCACCAAACACAAACATATAAACTAATAAAAAACACAACACAAGAAAGGAAACCTGGTCTTGTCTCGCGGTCAGTTACATTGGGAGCAGGGAGGATTATTAGTAAATGGTTGTGAGGGTGAATAGGATGGAAATATTGTGTACTCATGTATGAAAATGGAAACATGAGACCTGTGAAACTATTCCAGGAATAGGGAGGGAGATAATAAAGGAAAATGATGGAAGGGATGATTTTAACTATGACATAGTGTAAAAAACTTTTGTAAATGTAACAACATATACCCAGTACAACAGTACTCAATAAACAATATTTAAAAAAAGAAAAACCATACCACTCCAGCACACCTTCTGTGCGTTGAGTATTTTCAACAGAGGCTTGTGGAAAATATTTGCAAGAGCTGGCTTTGAACTGCGATCCTCCTGTTTCTACCTGCTGAGGTGAGAGAAATGCAGGTATACGTCACGGGCAAACAGCCCAAATTTCAGGTACATTACTATGGGTTTTTTATCACATACCGATCCATTCCTAAACAATATAGTGATTGGTGTTGGATGGTTTGGCTCTGTTTATTCTTTTCGGGGTTCACTGTACTTCTTTAATCTAAAGATTTATAGAACTTTGACAGGAGGTGTTGCTAAAAGGGTAGAGCAACTGCTTTGCAAGTGAAAAGCATTGAGTTTCAACGCCAGTATTACCAGTCCCAACAGTTCCACCAAAACCAAAAAAGTTTACGAAGATCTCTACTGAGGCATGGTATCACCCGATCCTAGGATGCTCAGGTCACCCGTGTGCTCAGGCCATGTGTGCCCCGTATATCGAGGACCCAAATAAAAGAGAAGTCTTCCACACGAGACAGTGGCACCTACCTCCAGCTTCTCCATGCTTGGCTGGCTGTGCTACCATAGCAAGAGGCCAGGCAGGAGCTGCCTCGGGAATGTGTATGTTGCAGTGGCTGGGATCCCACTGTGACATCACAACCAAGTCTGTCCTGATTGGTCAGACCACGTAAGCACTGCCTCTATGGCCCCTCTCCCTTCAGTCTCCAGCCATTTGTGTGGCAGTTTCCTGGCAAGAACTTGTGATCTGGGAATTGCTTTTCTCCTCCACGTTCCCTCCTCAGATCATTCAAGGTTCAACTGGCATGACATTTCTGACTTCTTCCAAACTACTCCCAATCTGGACCCCACACTTTGGAGGACAGGAAGGCTTTCACCTGGTGAGTACACAAACACCTCAAGCCCTTTGAAGGTAAATAAGCCAGGAAAACTCCCTGAACCTTGGATGAGGCAACTTCCTTCTCAGAACTACATCTCCCATCATCTGGGAGGGTATTCCCTTAACTGACCCAAAATATCACAGAGTGAGGGCCTGGGGCTGCCTTCCAGCCTACAGTGTTCCTAACTTGAACAAAACACGCAAAAGCACACACTGGCTGCCAAGAGCCTCAAGGTCACCACAAGAATTCACTTCCTAACGACACAGAAATTACTTCACTTTGATCTGAGAAGTACACAGGCACACACACGCTATAGCCAAGGAATGCTTAGGGTTCTCTAGTGACTGAAAAGCTTACCACCTCTCGGAAGAATGGCAGATTTCAGGAACACCACAACCTATGGAAGAAACATGAAACTCTCAGCAAGGACATCCAAATCTGCAATGGTTCTCTGAGGGACATCACAGTTCACCTTTCATTCATGGAACCCAAGACATAAAGTCAGTGCCACACAAGGCTGTTCCTCAAGTGACTCGGGGAAGGAACCTATATTCTACCAACCAGTGTTGGGAAACTAAACAACAAACATCCCACACACACTCACACACAGAGAATGAGTGACATACTAATATTTATCTTGTATGTGAATTTCTTACATTCTATGGAGTTAATTACAACTTTGTGCAAGACCAGAAGTCATAGAACATCACCCAGCCTTGTTCGTTCCATCTATTTCCTCCACGTTAATGATAGATTTTGATTCAAAGACACTTCTGCATGCCTAAGCAGCGGATACACTCAAAGAGTGTGAAACAATTGGTAATATGAGAATTTATGACAAATAGCAAAGAAATTAATATATGAACAAATGAGAAATATTAAGCACACAGACAAAGACAGACACATACACACAAGAAACGCACACAGAAAGGTAGACACAGACACCCAGGAACCTGGCCTCTATTCAACGCAAGTCGAATGTTATCTGCAAAGGCTGAAATCCTGGCGTTACCCTACTGAGGCGACACTTTAAGCACTTTAGGAAGGATCAAACTTAGAAAAACCCAAGAAGTTACATCAGTTCCAACATTGTCCTTGGAAGGAAGACATACTACCACCATTATGCCAAGGAACAACTAAAGGCTAATCGAGAGTCAGTGTCTGAAGCCATCACTTGAACTCAAATCACTTCTAGCAGGGTAACGAAGCACATACATATATGCATCGTGATAGCCTCACATACCCTGCACATATTCAAGGATCCCTGAATCTTTCCTCCTCAGTGAATTGATTACAGTTTACCTAGGGAGTAACAACACAGAGAAAAACCCAAAATTACTGCCTTCCGAAGGAGCATTCCTGACTGGCATTATTAGGAACACAGCATCCACGGACAATGATCCAGGAACTATTTTCAACCGCACATGAGGCCCCACACACAAACACACCCACACAATGAATGTGACCCATGAATATTAACTACTTTGTGTAAGTCAATTTCTGGGCTTTCATCAAAAAAAGTACCTTTCAGCAGAACCCATACTTATGAACACCTGGAAACACCGGTGAATGAGGTGAATTCCTTCCAACCTTCACTGCCTGTGCTTTGATGTACTCTGCAGACCAGAGAAGAATTTATATCAGATCAACAGGTGTCTGTGCTGTGCCTCCATGGAACCTTTTCCTCCCTTGCCAGTCCACTAGAACCACACCTTGAGATGACGTGGTGAGGAATAGAAGCAGAAACCAAGGCTCCAGAATGGGGAAATCTTTGCCAGGTATACATCTGACTGAAATTAATACCGAGAATATACTCAAAAACTAAATTCCCGTAAAAATCAGTGACCCAATGAAGAAATACACAAATGCACTTAACAGAGCTTGTTCCAAGGCAGAAGTCCAAAGGACCTACAACTACATAAAGAAATGCTCACCATCGCTCGTCTGAAAGAATTCAAAAATGAAAACCATACCAAGATTCCAAACCACTCCCATTGTAATGGCTATCAAGAATACAAACAACTAATGTTTTCAAGGATGTCTAAAAAAAAGGAACCCTCATATGCAGTTAGTGGGAATGCAAATTAGTACAACAACTGTGGAAAACAATATGGAGGCTTCTCGAAACTCAAAGTAGAATTGCTGTGTGATCCAGCATTATCATTCATAGGGATATACCTGAATGAATGCAAGCCAGGTAACAATACAGACACCTGCACATCCGTGTTTACTGCAGCATTACTCACAACAGCTAACATATGTAAACGGCCAAGATGCCTCACAACTGATACATGGATCCAAAACTGTGGCATTTACACACAATGGAATTTTATTCAGCCTTAAATAAGCATGAAATTTTGTTGTTTGCAGGTAAATGGATGGAACTAGAGAACATCACCTTAAGTTAAATTAGTCAGGTTGGGGAAACCAAAGGCCACATGTTTTTTCTCACACATGCACTAGAGACCTGACACACATACAAGCAGTAGTATGAACAACAGGTCTAAGGGGAGCTCATTTATGAGAGAGAGAGGGTAAAAGGAGGAGGTTAACCAGGTCAATATGGTTGTTGTACTTTCTGTAGAGGAATGCAGAATTTTAAAAACTTTTGAAACTACCATAAGAAGGAGAATAAAGTAGAAAAGCAAAAAATCGAGGGAATGACCCAATTTGTGTTATAACGTGTACATATATATATATGCATAGAGCTATATATGTATGAGCAAATGTCACAATGAAATATCCCGTATAGCTATCTCAATTAAACAAACAAAAACGTGCGGGTCACCAGTGGCTCACACCCGCAGTCCCTGTGACTCAGAAGGGAGAGATAAGGAAGATCTTGGTTCAAACACAGCTTGGGCAAATAGTTTGCAAGACCCTGTCTCAAAAACACCTATCACAAAAAAAGGGCTGGTGAACTGCCTCAAGGTAGAGTCCCTGAGTTCAAGCCCCAGTTCTGCCCCCCACACTAAAACAAAATAAACACAAAAAGGGATTTTTGGTAACAGAAATGGAAAATAGGTCCTGTATAGGGAGTTGTTACTTGTGGGAGGGGTGAGGATATAAGGAAAGGGTGTAGGATATGGTATAAATATTATATACTCATGTATGAAAATGGAAAAACGAGACGTGATGAAACTATTCCAGGAATACGGTGAGAGAGAATAAAGGAGAACGTGGAGGGATGAATTCAACTATGGCATATTATAAGAACTTTGGCAAAAGTCACAATGTACCCCCACTACAGTAAGTTTGTTAAAACTCAGGAATGGAAAAAAAGTGTTTTTAATCATTGTGTTCATTTCACTGACCTTCACAGACAGAAGTTACACAACCAAACTTAATCGGCCAGTTTTCCCACAAACTAACACCCAAATGACTGACTATGCATGTTAGTTCTCATGACCTCATACCTCCTCACAAACATTACAGCACTGACATCACACTCACATCACCCAACAGCAGATGTGAGGAACAGAGCCCTGTGCTCCAAACACCTCTGAAAATAGCTGCACCAGCACAGGTAATCATTCAAACTCTCTGCATACATTTCCCTATCAAATAAGAAGGTTGGTCTAAATGACATATAAGGTCAGTTTGGCTTCTCCTATTCTACTAACATTTTGGGTCACTTTTGCTCAACTGGGCACTTCCCAAATGCCTGACCCACAGAAAATGAGTGAATTATGTTTTCTTGTTTACTATGCTAAAAGTTGGAGGAATTTGTTACACACATATAGGTAACTAACACATGGAAGATGACAGGCCCATCTGCTAACTACTGGTGGCATCCAAGAGGGCTCCATAAACTCAGGGGCTTACACTGAAAGCCCAGGGGCATCTTGACATCTGCCCTGCAATAAAGCATCTATGGCCTCTGCAAAAATCCTACCAGTGCATTTGCTGGGGTGCTGACAAAAAATGCTTCAATGATACCTACATGCTAAGGGACCCAGGGCTCATGAACTCGTCCTCAACTCAGTCACTGCTAGAAGCGGGGGTATGGGAGTTGTTTATCTCACAGAGAAAGATCTCTGATCAAACATGCTCCTTAACTCACCTGAGTTTGTGGAATCTGAAATTCCAGTTGAACAGAAACCATGTGGTAATTTCCTGATAATCTGTGTCACTGCATAACTTTCTTTTTATCTGTAAATTAGAAAAACAAGAATTTTCAATGGAATTTGATTCAGCCACAATAAAGAATGAGATTTTATCCTTTGCAGAGAAATGGATGGAAATGGAGATTATCTTAAGTGAAATTAGCCAGGTTCTGAAACCAAACACTGCATGTTTTCTCTCAGATGTAGAATACAGCCCAATAAATATACAAAGAGTGCTATGAAAAACAACTCAATCTGACGGGGAGTCCCTAATGGGAGGGAGAACATTTAAAAGAACGAAGTTAAGAATGTGAATGTATTTTCTATACATCAAAAATGGAAGGGGAATAAAGTAAAAAGGACAACAGGAAGGGATGAAACAATTAGGATCATAAGACGTATGTACATGGAAATGTCACAGTGAAACTCCCTATAGACCTATCTTCAACAAAAAAATATCATTTTTTTTCAAAAGAAGAAAACAGACCCAGTCCCACCAAACACAAACATATAAACTAATAAAAAACACAACACAAGAAAGGAAACCTGGTCTTGTCTCGTGGTCAGTTACATTGGGAGCAGGGAGGATTATTGGTAAATGGTTGTGAGGGTGAATAGGATGGAAATATTGTGTACTCATGTATGAAAATGGAAACATGAGACCTGTGAAACTATTCCAGGAATAGGGAGGGAGATAATAAAGGAAAATGATGGAAGGGATGATTTTAACTATGACATAGTGTAAAAAACTTTTGTAAATGTAACAACATATACCCAGTACAACAGTACTCAATAAACAATATTTAAAAAAAGAAAAACCATACCACTCCAGCACACCTTCTGTGCGTTGAGTATTTTCAACAGAGGCTTGTGGAAAATATTTGCAAGAGCTGGCTTTGAACTGCGATCCTCCTGTTTCTACCTGCTGAGGTGAGAGAAATGCAGGTATACGTCACGGGCAAACAGCCCAAATTTCAGGTACATTACTATGGGTTTTTTATCACATACCGATCCATTCCTAAACAATATAGTGATTGGTGTTGGATGGTTTGGCTCTGTTTATTCTTTTCGGGGTTCACTGTACTTCTTTAATCTAAAGATTTATAGAACTTTGACAGGAGGTGTTGCTAAAAGGGTAGAGCAACTGCTTTGCAAGTGAAAAGCATTGAGTTTCAACGCCAGTATTACCAGTCCCAACAGTTCCACCAAAACCAAAAAAGTTTACAAAGATCTCTACTGAGGCATGGTATCACCCGATCCTAGGATGCTCAGGTCACCCGTGTGCTCAGGCCACGTGTGCCCCGTATATCGAGGACCCAAATAAAAGAGAAGTCTTCCACACGAGACAGTGGCACCTACCTCCAGCTTCTCCATGCTTGGCTGGCTGTGCTACCATAGCAAGAGGCCAGGCAGGAGCTGCCTCGGGAATGTGTATGTTGCAGTGGCTGGGATCCCACTGTGACATCACAACCAAGTCTGTCCTGATTGGTCAGACCACGTAAGCACTGCCTCTATGGCCCCTCTCCCTTCAGTCTCCAGCCATTTGTGTGGCAGTTTCCTGGCAAGAACTTGTGATCTGGGAATTGCTTTTCTCCTCCACGTTCCCTCCTCAGATCATTCAAGGTTCAACTGGCATGACATTTCTGACTTCTTCCAAACTACTCCCAATCTGGACCCCACACTTTGGAGGACAGGAAGGCTTTCACCTGGTGAGTACACAAACACCTCAAGCCCTTTGAAGGTAAATAAGCCAGGAAAACTCCCTGAACCTTGGATGAGGCAACTTCCTTCTCAGAACTACATCTCCCATCATCTGGGAGGGTATTCCCTTAACTGACCCAAAATATCACAGAGTGAGGGCCTGGGGCTGTCTTCCAGCCTACAGTGTTCCTAACGAACAAAACACGCAAAAGCACACACTGGCTGCCAAGAGCCTCAAGGTCACCACAAGAATTCACTTCCTAACGACACAGAAATTACTTCACTTTGATCTGAGAAGTACACAGGCACACACACGCTATAGCCAAGGAATGCTTAGGGTTCTCTAGTGACTGAAATGCTTACCACCTCTCGGAAGAATGGCAGATTTCAGGAACACCACAACCTATGGAATAAACATGAAACTCTCAGGAAGGACATCCAAATCTGCAATGGTTCTCTGAGGGACATCACAGTTCACCTTTCATTCATGGAACCCAAGACATAAAGTCAGTGCCACACAAGGCTGTTCCTCAAGTGACTTGGGGAAGGAACCTATATTCTACCAACCAGTGTTGGGAAACTAAACAACAAACATCCCACACACACTCACACACAGAGAATGAGTGACATACTAATATTTATCTTGTATGTGAATTTCTTACATTCTATGGAGTTAATTACAACTTTGTGCAAGACCAGAAGTCATAGAACATCACCCAGCCTTGTTCGTTCCATCTATTTCCTCCACGTTAATGATAGATTTTGATTCAAAGACACTTCTGCATGCCTAAGCAGCGGATACACTCAAAGAGTGTGAAACAATTGGTAATATGAGAATTTATGACAAATAGCAAAGAAATTAATACATGAACAAATGAGAAATATTAAGCACACAGACAAAGACAGACACATACACACAAGAAAGGCACACAGAAAGGTAGACACAGACACCCAGGAACCTGGCCTCTATTCAACGCAAGTCGAATGTTATCTGCAAAGGCTGAAATCCTGGCGTTACCCTACTGAGGCGACACTTTAAGCACTTTAGGAAGGATCAAACTTAGAAAAACCCAAGAAGTGACATCACTTCCAACATTGTCCTTGGAAGGAAGACATACTACCACCATTATGCCAAGGAACAACTAAAGGCTAATCGAGAGTCAGTGTCTGAAGCCATCACTTGAACTCAAATCACTTCTAGCAGGGTAACGAGGCACATACATATATGCATCGTGATAGCCTCACATACCCTGCACATATTCAAGGATCCCTGAATCTTTCCTCCTCAGTGAATTGATTACAGTTTACCTAGGGAGTAACAACACAGAGAAAAACCCAAAATTACTGCCTTCCGAAGGAGCATTCCTGACTGGCATTATTAGGAACACAGCATCCACGGACAATGATCCAGGAACTATTTTCAACCGCACATGAGGCCCCACACACAAACACACCTACACAATGAATGTGACCCATGAATATTAACTACTTTGTGTAAGTCAATTTCTGGGCTTTCATCAAAAAAAGTACCTTTCAGCAGAACCCATACTTATGAACACCTGGAAACACCGGTGAATGAGGTGAATTCCTTCCAACCTTCACTGCCTGTGCTTTGATGTACTCTGCAGACCAGAGAAGAATTTATATCAGATCAACAGGTGTCTGTGCTGTGCCTCCATGGAACCTTTTCCTCCCTTGCCAGTCCACTAGAACCACACCTTGAGATGACGTGGTGAGGAATAGAAGCAGAAACCAAGGCTCCAGAATGGGGAAATCTTTGCCAGGTATACATCTGACTGAAATTAATACCGAGAATATACTCAAAAACTAAATTCCCGTAAAAATCAGTGACCCAATGAAGAAATACACAAATGCACTTAACAGAGCTTGTTCCAAGGCAGAAGTCCAAAGGACCTACAACTACATAAAGAAATGCTCACCATCGCTCGTCTGAAAGAATTCAAAAATGAAAACCATACCAAGATTCCAAACCACTCCCATTGTAATGGCTATCAAGAATACAAACAACTAATGTTTTCAAGGATGTCTAAAAAAAAGGAACCCTCATATGCAGTTAGTGGGAATGCAAATTAGTACAACAACTGTGGAAAACAATATGGAAGCTTCTCGAAACTCAAAGTAGAATTGCTGTGTGATCCAGCATTATCATTCATAGGGATATACCTGAATGAATGCAAGCCAGGTAACAATACAGACACCTGCACATCCGTGTTTACTGCAGCATTACTCACAACAGCTAACATATGTAAACGGCCAAGATGCCTCACAACTGATACATGGATCCAAAACTGTGGCATTTACACACAATGGAATTTTATTCAGCCTTAAATAAGCATGAAATTTTGTTGTTTGCAGGTAAATGGATGGAACTAGAGAACATCACCTTAAGTTAAATTAGTCAGGTTGGGGAAACCAAAGGCCACATGTTTTTTCTCACACATGCACTAGAGACCTGACACACATACAAGCAGTAGTATGAACAACAGGTCTAAGGGGAGCTCATTTATGAGAGAGAGAGGGTAAAAGGAGGAGGTTAACCAGGTCAATATGGTTGTTGTACTTTCTGTAGAGGAATGCAGAATTTTAAAAACTTTTGAAACTACCATAAGAAGGAGAATAAAGTAGAAAAGCAAAAAATCGAGGGAATGACCCAATTTGTGTTATAACGTGTACATATATATATATGCATAGAGCTATATATGTATGAGCAAATGTCACAATGAAACATCCCGTATAGCTATCTCAATTAAACAAACAAAAACGTGCGGGTCACCAGTGGCTCACACCCGCAGTCCCTGTGACTCAGAAGGGAGAGATAAGGAAGATCTTGGTTCAAACACAGCTTGGGCAAATAGTTTGCAAGACCCTGTCTCAAAAACACCTATCACAAAAAAAGGGCTGGTGAACTGCCTCAAGGTAGAGTCCCTGAGTTCAAGCCCCAGTTCTGCCCCCCACACTAAAACAAAATAAACACAAAAAGGGATTTTTGGTAACAGAAATGGAAAATAGGTCCTGTATAGGGAGTTGTTACTTGTGGGAGGGGTGAGGATATAAGGAAAGGGTGTAGGATATGGTATAAATATTATATACTCATGTATGAAAATGGAAAAACGAGACGTGATGAAACTATTCCAGGAATACGGTGAGAGAGAATAAAGGAGAACGTGGAGGGATGAATTCAACTATGGCATATTATAAGAACTTTGGCAAAAGTCACAATGTACCCCCACTACAGTAAGTTTGTTAAAACTCAGGAATGGAAAAAAAGTGTTTTTAATCATTGTGTTCATTTCACTGACCTTCACAGACAGAAGTTACACAACCAAACTTAATCGGCCAGTTTTCCCACAAACTAACACCCAAATGACTGACTATGCATGTTAGTTCTCATGACCTCATACCTCCTCACAAACATTACAGCACTGACATCACACTCACATCACCCAACAGCAGATGTGAGGAACAGAGCCCTGTGCTCCAAACACCTCTGAAAATAGCTGCACCAGCACAGGTAATCATTCAAACTCTCTGCATACATTTCCCTATCAAATAAGAAGGTTGGTCTAAATGACATATAAGGTCAGTTTGGCTTCTCCTATTCTACTAACATTTTGGGTCACTTTTGCTCAACTGGGCACTTCCCAAATGCTTGAGCCACAGAAAATGAGTGAATTATGTTTTCTTGTTTACTATGCTAAAAGTTGGAGGAATTTGTTACACACATATAGGTAACTAACACATGGAAGATGACAGGCCCATCTGCTAACTACTGGTGGCATCCAAGAGAGCTCCATAAACTCAGGGGCTTACACTGAAAGCCCAGGGGCATCTTGACATCTGCCCTGCAATAAAGCATCTATGGCCTCTGCAAAAATCCTACCAGTGCATTTGCTGGGGTGCTGACAAAAAATGCTTCAATGATACCTACATGCTAAGGGACCCAGGGCTCATGAACTCGTCCTCAACTCAGTCACTGCTAGAAGCGGGGGTATGGGAGTTGTTTATCTCACAGAGAAAGATCTCTGATCAAACATGCTCCTTAACTCACCTGAGTTTGTGGAATCTGAAATTCCAGTTGAACAGAAACCATGTGGTAATTTCCTGATAATCTGTGTCACTGCATAACTTTCTTTTTATCTGTAAATTAGAAAAACAAGAATTTTCAATGGAATTTGATTCAGCCACAATAAAGAATGAGATTTTATCCTTTGCAGAGAAATGGATGGAAATGGAGATTATCTTAAGTGAAATTAGCCAGGTTCTGAAACCAAACACTGCATGTTTTCTCTCAGATGTAGAATACAGGCCCAATAAATATACAAAGAGTGCTATGAAAAACAACTCAATCTGACGGGGAGTCCCTAATGGGAGGGAGAACATTTAAAAGAACGAAGTTAAGAATGTGAATGTATTTTCTATACATCAAAAATGGAAGGGGAATAAAGTAAAAAGGACAACAGGAAGGGATGAAACAATTAGGATCATAAGACGTATGTACATGGAAATGTCACAGTGAAACTCCCTATAGACCTATCTTAAACAAAAAAATATCATTTTTTTCAAAAGAAGAAAACAGACCCAGTCCCACCAAACACAAACATATAAACTAATAAAAAACACAACACAAGAAAGGAAACCTGGTCTTGTCTCGCGGTCAGTTACATTGGGAGCAGGGAGGATTATTAGTAAATGGTTGTGAGGGTGAATAGGATGGAAATATTGTGTACTCATGTATGAAAATGGAAACATGAGACCTGTGAAACTATTCCAGGAATAGGGAGGGAGATAATAAAGGAAAATGATGGAAGGGATGATTTTAACTATGACATAGTGTAAAAAACTTTTGTAAATGTAACAACATATACCCAGTACAACAGTACTCAATAAACAATATTTAAAAAAAGAAAAACCATACCACTCCAGCACACCTTCTGTGCGTTGAGTATTTTCAACAGAGGCTTGTGGAAAATATTTGCAAGAGCTGGCTTTGAACTGCGATCCTCCTGTTTCTACCTGCTGAGGTGAGAGAAATGCAGGTATACGTCACGGGCAAACAGCCCAAATTTCAGGTACATTACTATGGGTTTTTTATCACATACCGATCCATTCCTAAACAATATAGTGATTGGTGTTGGATGGTTTGGCTCTGTTTATTCTTTTCGGGGTTCACTGTACTTCTTTAATCTAAAGATTTATAGAACTTTGACAGGAGGTGTTGCTAAAAGGGTAGAGCAACTGCTTTGCAAGTGAAAAGCATTGAGTTTCAACGCCAGTATTACCAGTCCCAACAGTTCCACCAAAACCAAAAAAGTTTACGAAGATCTCTACTGAGGCATGGTATCACCCGATCCTAGGATGCTCAGGTCACCCGTGTGCTCAGGCCACGTGTGCCCCGTATATCGAGGACCCAAATAAAAGAGAAGTCTTCCACACGAGACAGTGGCACCTACCTCCAGCTTCTCCATGCTTGGCTGGCTGTGCTACCATAGCAAGAGGCCAGGCAGGAGCTGCCTCGGGAATGTGTATGTTGCAGTGGCTGGGATCCCACTGTGACATCACAACCAAGTCTGTCCTGATTGGTCAGACCACGTAAGCACTGCCTCTATGGCCCCTCTCCCTTCAGTCTCCAGCCATTTGTGTGGCAGTTTCCTGGCAAGAACTTGTGATCTGGGAATTGCTTTTCTCCTCCACGTTCCCTCCTCAGATCATTCAAGGTTCAACTGGCATGACATTTCTGACTTCTTCCAAACTACTCCCAATCTGGACCCCACACTTTGGAGGACAGGAAGGCTTTCACCTGGTGAGTACACAAACACCTCAAGCCCTTTGAAGGTAAATAAGCCAGGAAAACTCCCTGAACCTTGGATGAGGCAACTTCCTTCTCAGAACTACATCTCCCATCATCTGGGAGGGTATTCCCTTAACTGACCCAAAATATCACAGAGTGAGGGTCTGGGGCTGTCTTCCAGCCTACAGTGTTCCTAACGAACAAAACACGCAAAAGCACACACTGGCTGCCAAGAGCCTCAAGGTCACCACAAGAATTCACTTCCTAACGACACAGAAATTACTTCACTTTGATCTGAGAAGTACACAGGCACACACACGCTATAGCCAAGGAATGCTTAGGGTTCTCTAGTGACTGAAATGCTTACCACCTCTCGGAAGAATGGCAGATTTCAGGAACACCACAACCTATGGAATAAACATGAAACTCTCAGGAAGGACATCCAAATCTGCAATGGTTCTCTGAGGGACATCACAGTTCACCTTTCATTCATGGAACCCAAGACATAAAGTCAGTGCCACACAAGGCTGTTCCTCAAGTGACTTGGGGAAGGAACCTATATTCTACCAACCAGTGTTGGGAAACTAAACAACAAACATCCCACACACACTCACACACAGAGAATGAGTGACATACTAATATTTATCTTGTATGTGAATTTCTTACATTCTATGGAGTTAATTACAACTTTGTGCAAGACCAGAAGTCATAGAACATCACCCAGCCTTGTTCGTTCCATCTATTTCCTCCACGTTAATGATAGATTTTGATTCAAAGACACTTCTGCATGCCTAAGCAGCGGATACACTCAAAGAGTGTGAAACAATTGGTAATATGAGAATTTATGACAAATAGCAAAGAAATTAATACATGAACAAATGAGAAATATTAAGCACACAGACAAAGACAGACACATACACACAAGAAAGGCACACAGAAAGGTAGACACAGACACCCAGGAACCTGGCCTCTATTCAACGCAAGTCGAATGTTATCTGCAAAGGCTGAAATCCTGGCGTTACCCTACTGAGGCGACACTTTAAGCACTTTAGGAAGGATCAAACTTAGAAAAACCCAAGAAGTGACATCACTTCCAACATTGTCCTTGGAAGGAAGACATACTACCACCATTATGCCAAGGAACAACTAAAGGCTAATCGAGAGTCAGTGTCTGAAGCCATCACTTGAACTCAAATCACTTCTAGCAGGGTAACGAGGCACATACATATATGCATCGTGATAGCCTCACATACCCTGCACATATTCAAGGATCCCTGAATCTTTCCTCCTCAGTGAATTGATTACAGTTTACCTAGGGAGTAACAACACAGAGAAAAACCCAAAATTACTGCCTTCCGAAGGAGCATTCCTGACTGGCATTATTAGGAACACAGCATCCACGGACAATGATCCAGGAACTATTTTCAACCGCACATGAGGCCCCACACACAAACACACCTACACAATGAATGTGACCCATGAATATTAACTACTTTGTGTAAGTCAATTTCTGGGCTTTCATCAAAAAAAGTACCTTTCAGCAGAACCCATACTTATGAACACCTGGAAACACCGGTGAATGAGGTGAATTCCTTCCAACCTTCACTGCCTGTGCTTTGATGTACTCTGCAGACCAGAGAAGAATTTATATCAGATCAACAGGTGTCTGTGCTGTGCCTCCATGGAACCTTTTCCTCCCTTGCCAGTCCACTAGAACCACACCTTGAGATGACGTGGTGAGGAATAGAAGCAGAAACCAAGGCTCCAGAATGGGGAAATCTTTGCCAGGTATACATCTGACTGAAATTAATACCGAGAATATACTCAAAAACTAAATTCCCGTAAAAATCAGTGACCCAATGAAGAAATACACAAATGCACTTAACAGAGCTTGTTCCAAGGCAGAAGTCCAAAGGACCTACAACTACATAAAGAAATGCTCACCATCGCTCGTCTGAAAGAATTCAAAAATGAAAACCATACCAAGATTCCAAACCACTCCCATTGTAATGGCTATCAAGAATACAAACAACTAATGTTTTCAAGGATGTCTAAAAAAAAGGAACCCTCATATGCAGTTAGTGGGAATGCAAATTAGTACAACAACTGTGGAAAACAATATGGAAGCTTCTCGAAACTCAAAGTAGAATTGCTGTGTGATCCAGCATTATCATTCATAGGGATATACCTGAATGAATGCAAGCCAGGTAACAATACAGACACCTGCACATCCGTGTTTACTGCAGCATTACTCACAACAGCTAACATATGTAAACGGCCAAGATGCCTCACAACTGATACATGGATCCAAAACTGTGGCATTTACACACAATGGAATTTTATTCAGCCTTAAATAAGCATGAAATTTTGTTGTTTGCAGGTAAATGGATGGAACTAGAGAACATCACCTTAAGTTAAATTAGTCAGGTTGGGGAAACCAAAGGCCACATGTTTTTTCTCACACATGCACTAGAGACCTGACACACATACAAGCAGTAGTATGAACAACAGGTCTAAGGGGAGCTCATTTATGAGAGAGAGAGGGTAAAAGGAGGAGGTTAACCAGGTCAATATGGTTGTTGTACTTTCTGTAGAGGAATGCAGAATTTTAAAAACTTTTGAAACTACCATAAGAAGGAGAATAAAGTAGAAAAGCAAAAAATCGAGGGAATGACCCAATTTGTGTTATAACGTGTACATATATATATATGCATAGAGCTATATATGTATGAGCAAATGTCACAATGAAACATCCCGTATAGCTATCTCAATTAAACAAACAAAAACGTGCGGGTCACCAGTGGCTCACACCCGCAGTCCCTGTGACTCAGAAGGGAGAGATAAGGAAGATCTTGGTTCAAACACAGCTTGGGCAAATAGTTTGCAAGACCCTGTCTCAAAAACACCTATCACAAAAAAAGGGCTGGTGAACTGCCTCAAGGTAGAGTCCCTGAGTTCAAGCCCCAGTTCTGCCCCCCACACTAAAACAAAATAAACACAAAAAGGGATTTTTGGTAACAGAAATGGAAAATAGGTCCTGTATAGGGAGTTGTTACTTGTGGGAGGGGTGAGGATATAAGGAAAGGGTGTAGGATATGGTATAAATATTATATACTCATGTATGAAAATGGAAAAACGAGACGTGATGAAACTATTCCAGGAATACGGTGAGAGAGAATAAAGGAGAACGTGGAGGGATGAATTCAACTATGGCATATTATAAGAACTTTGGCAAAAGTCACAATGTACCCCCACTACAGTAAGTTTGTTAAAACTCAGGAATGGAAAAAAAGTGTTTTTAATCATTGTGTTCATTTCACTGACCTTCACAGACAGAAGTTACACAACCAAACTTAATCGGCCAGTTTTCCCACAAACTAACACCCAAATGACTGACTATGCATGTTAGTTCTCATGACCTCATACCTCCTCACAAACATTACAGCACTGACATCACACTCACATCACCCAACAGCAGATGTGAGGAACAGAGCCCTGTGCTCCAAACACCTCTGAAAATAGCTGCACCAGCACAGGTAATCATTCAAACTCTCTGCATACATTTCCCTATCAAATAAGAAGGTTGGTCTAAATGACATATAAGGTCAGTTTGGCTTCTCCTATTCTACTAACATTTTGGGTCACTTTTGCTCAACTGGGCACTTCCCAAATGCTTGAGCCACAGAAAATGAGTGAATTATGTTTTCTTGTTTACTATGCTAAAAGTTGGAGGAATTTGTTACACACATATAGGTAACTAACACATGGAAGATGACAGGCCCATCTGCTAACTACTGGTGGCATCCAAGAGAGCTCCATAAACTCAGGGGCTTACACTGAAAGCCCAGGGGCATCTTGACATCTGCCCTGCAATAAAGCATCTATGGCCTCTGCAAAAATCCTACCAGTGCATTTGCTGGGGTGCTGACAAAAAATGCTTCAATGATACCTACATGCTAAGGGACCCAGGGCTCATGAACTCGTCCTCAACTCAGTCACTGCTAGAAGCGGGGGTATGGGAGTTGTTTATCTCACAGAGAAAGATCTCTGATCAAACATGCTCCTTAACTCACCTGAGTTTGTGGAATCTGAAATTCCAGTTGAACAGAAACCATGTGGTAATTTCCTGATAATCTGTGTCACTGCATAACTTTCTTTTTATCTGTAAATTAGAAAAACAAGAATTTTCAATGGAATTTGATTCAGCCACAATAAAGAATGAGATTTTATCCTTTGCAGAGAAATGGATGGAAATGGAGATTATCTTAAGTGAAATTAGCCAGGTTCTGAAACCAAACACTGCATGTTTTCTCTCAGATGTAGAATACAGGCCCAATAAATATACAAAGAGTGCTATGAAAAACAACTCAATCTGACGGGGAGTCCCTAATGGGAGGGAGAACATTTAAAAGAACGAAGTTAAGAATGTGAATGTATTTTCTATACATCAAAAATGGAAGGGGAATAAAGTAAAAAGGACAACAGGAAGGGATGAAACAATTAGGATCATAAGACGTATGTACATGGAAATGTCACAGTGAAACTCCCTATAGACCTATCTTAAACAAAAAAATATCATTTTTTTCAAAAGAAGAAAACAGACCCAGTCCCACCAAACACAAACATATAAACTAATAAAAAACACAACACAAGAAAGGAAACCTGGTCTTGTCTCGCGGTCAGTTACATTGGGAGCAGGGAGGATTATTAGTAAATGGTTGTGAGGGTGAATAGGATGGAAATATTGTGTACTCATGTATGAAAATGGAAACATGAGACCTGTGAAACTATTCCAGGAATAGGGAGGGAGATAATAAAGGAAAATGATGGAAGGGATGATTTTAACTATGACATAGTGTAAAAAACTTTTGTAAATGTAACAACATATACCCAGTACAACAGTACTCAATAAACAATATTTAAAAAAAGAAAAACCATACCACTCCAGCACACCTTCTGTGCGTTGAGTATTTTCAACAGAGGCTTGTGGAAAATATTTGCAAGAGCTGGCTTTGAACTGCGATCCTCCTGTTTCTACCTGCTGAGGTGAGAGAAATGCAGGTATACGTCACGGGCAAACAGCCCAAATTTCAGGTACATTACTATGGGTTTTTTATCACATACCGATCCATTCCTAAACAATATAGTGATTGGTGTTGGATGGTTTGGCTCTGTTTATTCTTTTCGGGGTTCACTGTACTTCTTTAATCTAAAGATTTATAGAACTTTGACAGGAGGTGTTGCTAAAAGGGTAGAGCAACTGCTTTGCAAGTGAAAAGCATTGAGTTTCAACGCCAGTATTACCAGTCCCAACAGTTCCACCAAAACCAAAAAAGTTTACGAAGATCTCTACTGAGGCATGGTATCACCCGATCCTAGGATGCTCAGGTCACCCGTGTGCTCAGGCCACGTGTGCCCCGTATATCGAGGACCCAAATAAAAGAGAAGTCTTCCACACGAGACAGTGGCACCTACCTCCAGCTTCTCCATGCTTGGCTGGCTGTGCTACCATAGCAAGAGGCCAGGCAGGAGCTGCCTCGGGAATGTGTATGTTGCAGTGGCTGGGATCCCACTGTGACATCACAACCAAGTCTGTCCTGATTGGTCAGACCACGTAAGCACTGCCTCTATGGCCCCTCTCCCTTCAGTCTCCAGCCATTTGTGTGGCAGTTTCCTGGCAAGAACTTGTGATCTGGGAATTGCTTTTCTCCTCCACGTTCCCTCCTCAGATCATTCAAGGTTCAACTGGCATGACATTTCTGACTTCTTCCAAACTACTCCCAATCTGGACCCCACACTTTGGAGGACAGGAAGGCTTTCACCTGGTGAGTACACAAACACCTCAAGCCCTTTGAAGGTAAATAAGCCAGGAAAACTCCCTGAACCTTGGATGAGGCAACTTCCTTCTCAGAACTACATCTCCCATCATCTGGGAGGGTATTCCCTTAACTGACCCAAAATATCACAGAGTGAGGGTCTGGGGCTGTCTTCCAGCCTACAGTGTTCCTAACGAACAAAACACGCAAAAGCACACACTGGCTGCCAAGAGCCTCAAGGTCACCACAAGAATTCACTTCCTAACGACACAGAAATTACTTCACTTTGATCTGAGAAGTACACAGGCACACACACGCTATAGCCAAGGAATGCTTAGGGTTCTCTAGTGACTGAAATGCTTACCACCTCTCGGAAGAATGGCAGATTTCAGGAACACCACAACCTATGGAATAAACATGAAACTCTCAGGAAGGACATCCAAATCTGCAATGGTTCTCTGAGGGACATCACAGTTCACCTTTCATTCATGGAACCCAAGACATAAAGTCAGTGCCACACAAGGCTGTTCCTCAAGTGACTTGGGGAAGGAACCTATATTCTACCAACCAGTGTTGGGAAACTAAACAACAAACATCCCACACACACTCACACACAGAGAATGAGTGACATACTAATATTTATCTTGTATGTGAATTTCTTACATTCTATGGAGTTAATTACAACTTTGTGCAAGACCAGAAGTCATAGAACATCACCCAGCCTTGTTCGTTCCATCTATTTCCTCCACGTTAATGATAGATTTTGATTCAAAGACACTTCTGCATGCCTAAGCAGCGGATACACTCAAAGAGTGTGAAACAATTGGTAATATGAGAATTTATGACAAATAGCAAAGAAATTAATACATGAACAAATGAGAAATATTAAGCACACAGACAAAGACAGACACATACACACAAGAAAGGCACACAGAAAGGTAGACACAGACACCCAGGAACCTGGCCTCTATTCAACGCAAGTCGAATGTTATCTGCAAAGGCTGAAATCCTGGCGTTACCCTACTGAGGCGACACTTTAAGCACTTTAGGAAGGATCAAACTTAGAAAAACCCAAGAAGTGACATCACTTCCAACATTGTCCTTGGAAGGAAGACATACTACCACCATTATGCCAAGGAACAACTAAAGGCTAATCGAGAGTCAGTGTCTGAAGCCATCACTTGAACTCAAATCACTTCTAGCAGGGTAACGAGGCACATACATATATGCATCGTGATAGCCTCACATACCCTGCATATATTCAAGGATCCCTGAATCTTTCCTCCTCAGTGAATTGATTACAGTTTACCTAGGGAGTAAGAACACAGAGAAAAACCCAAAATTACTGCCTTCCGAAGGAGCATTCCTGACTGGCATTATTAGGAACACAGCATCCACGGACAATGATCCAGGAACTATTTTCAACCGCACATGAGGCCCCACACACAAACACACCTACACAATGAATGTGACCCATGAATATTAACTACTTTGTGTAAGTCAATTTCTGGGCTTTCATCAAAAAAAGTACCTTTCAGCAGAACCCATACTTATGAACACCTGGAAACACCGGTGAATGAGGTGAATTCCTTCCAACCTTCACTGCCTGTGCTTTGATGTACTCTGCAGACCAGAGAAGAATTTATATCAGATCAACAGGTGTCTGTGCTGTGCCTCCATGGAACCTTTTCCTCCCTTGCCAGTCCACTAGAACCACACCTTGAGATGACGTGGTGAGGAATAGAAGCAGAAACCAAGGCTCCAGAATGGGGAAATCTTTGCCAGGTATACATCTGACTGAAATTAATACCGAGAATATACTCAAAAACTAAATTCCCGTAAAAATCAGTGACCCAATGAAGAAATACACAAATGCACTTAACAGAGCTTGTTCCAAGGCAGAAGTCCAAAGGACCTACAACTACATAAAGAAATGCTCACCATCGCTCGTCTGAAAGAATTCAAAAATGAAAACCATACCAAGATTCCAAACCACTCCCATTGTAATGGCTATCAAGAATACAAACAACTAATGTTTTCAAGGATGTCTAAAAAAAAGGAACCCTCATATGCAGTTAGTGGGAATGCAAATTAGTACAACAACTGTGGAAAACAATATGGAAGCTTCTCGAAACTCAAAGTAGAATTGCTGTGTGATCCAGCATTATCATTCATAGGGATATACCTGAATGAATGCAAGCCAGGTAACAATACAGACACCTGCACATCCGTGTTTACTGCAGCATTACTCACAACAGCTAACATATGTAAACGGCCAAGATGCCTCACAACTGATACATGGATCCAAAACTGTGGCATTTACACACAATGGAATTTTATTCAGCATTAAATAAGCATGAAATTTTGTTGTTTGCAGGTAAATGGATGGAACTAGAGAACATCACCTTAAGTTAAATTAGTCAGGTTGGGGAAACCAAAGGCCACATGTTTTTTCTCACACATGCACTAGAGACCTGACACACATACAAGCAGTAGTATGAACAACAGGTCTAAGGGGAGCTCATTTATGAGAGAGAGAGGGTAAAAGGAGGAGGTTAACCAGGTCAATATGGTTGTTGTACTTTCTGTAGAGGAATGCAGAATTTTAAAAACTTTTGAAACTACCATAAGAAGGAGAATAAAGTAGAAAAGCAAAAAATCGAGGGAATGACCCAATTTGTGTTATAACGTGTACATATATATATATGCATAGAGCTATATATGTATGAGCAAATGTCACAATGAAACATCCCGTATAGCTATCTCAATTAAACAAACAAAAACGTGCGGGTCACCAGTGGCTCACACCCGCAGTCCCTGTGACTCAGAAGGGAGAGATAAGGAAGATCTTGGTTCAAACACAGCTTGGGCAAATAGTTTGCAAGACCCTGTCTCAAAAACACCTATCACAAAAAAAGGGCTGGTGAACTGCCTCAAGGTAGAGTCCCTGAGTTCAAGCCCCAGTTCTGCCCCCCACACTAAAACAAAATAAACACAAAAAGGGATTTTTGGTAACAGAAATGGAAAATAGGTCCTGTATAGGGAGTTGTTACTTGTGGGAGGGGTGAGGATATAAGGAAAGGGTGTAGGATATGGTATAAATATTATATACTCATGTATGAAAATGGAAAAACGAGACGTGATGAAACTATTCCAGGAATACGGTGAGAGAGAATAAAGGAGAACGTGGAGGGATGAATTCAACTATGGCATATTATAAGAACTTTGGCAAAAGTCACAATGTACCCCCACTACAGTAAGTTTGTTAAAACTCAGGAATGGAAAAAAAGTGTTTTTAATCATTGTGTTCATTTCACTGACCTTCACAGACAGAAGTTACACAACCAAACTTAATCGGCCAGTTTTCCCACAAACTAACACCCAAATGACTGACTATGCATGTTAGTTCTCATGACCTCATACCTCCTCACAAACATTACAGCACTGACATCACACTCACATCACCCAACAGCAGATGTGAGGAACAGAGCCCTGTGCTCCAAACACCTCTGAAAATAGCTGCACCAGCACAGGTAATCATTCAAACTCTCTGCATACATTTCCTATCAAATAAGAAGGTTGGTCTAAATGACATATAAGGTCAGTTTGGCTTCTCCTATTCTACTAACATTTTGGGTCACTTTTGCTCAACTGGGCACTTCCCAAATGCTTGAGCCACAGAAAATGAGTGAATTATGTTTTCTTGTTTACTTATGCTAAAAGTTGGAGGAATTTGTTACACACATATAGGTAACTAACACATGGAAGATGACAGGCCCATCTGCTAACTACTGGTGGCATCCAAGAGAGCTCCATAAACTCAGGGGCTTACACTGAAAGCCCAGGGGCATCTTGACATCTGCCCTGCAATAAAGCATCTATGGCCTCTGCAAAAATCCTACCAGTGCATTTGCTGGGGTGCTGACAAAAAATGCTTCAATGATACCTACATGCTAAGGGACCCAGGGCTCATGAACTCGTCCTCAACTCAGTCACTGCTAGAAGCGGGGGTATGGGAGTTGTTTATCTCACAGAGAAAGATCTCTGATCAAACATGCTCCTTAACTCACCTGAGTTTGTGGAATCTGAAATTCCAGTTGAACAGAAACCATGTGGTAATTTCCTGATAATCTGTGTCACTGCATAACTTTCTTTTTATCTGTAAATTAGAAAAACAAGAATTTTCAATGGAATTTGATTCAGCCACAATAAAGAATGAGATTTTATCCTTTGCAGAGAAATGGATGGAAATGGAGATTATCTTAAGTGAAATTAGCCAGGTTCTGAAACCAAACACTGCATGTTTTCTCTCAGATGTAGAATACAGGCCCAATAAATATACAAAGAGTGCTATGAAAAACAACTCAATCTGACGGGGAGTCCCTAATGGGAGGGAGAACATTTAAAAGAACGAAGTTAAGAATGTGAATGTATTTTCTATACATCAAAAATGGAAGGGGAATAAAGTAAAAAGGACAACAGGAAGGGATGAAACAATTAGGATCATAAGACGTATGTACATGGAAATGTCACAGTGAAACTCCCTATAGACCTATCTTAAACAAAAAAATATCATTTTTTTCAAAAGAAGAAAACAGACCCAGTCCCACCAAACACAAACATATAAACTAATAAAAAACACAACACAAGAAAGGAAACCTGGTCTTGTCTCGCGGTCAGTTACATTGGGAGCAGGGAGGATTATTAGTAAATGGTTGTGAGGGTGAATAGGATGGAAATATTGTGTACTCATGTATGAAAATGGAAACATGAGACCTGTGAAACTATTCCAGGAATAGGGAGGGAGATAATAAAGGAAAATGATGGAAGGGATGATTTTAACTATGACATAGTGTAAAAAACTTTTGTAAATGTAACAACATATACCCAGTACAACAGTACTCAATAAACAATATTTAAAAAAAGAAAAACCATACCACTCCAGCACACCTTCTGTGCGTTGAGTATTTTCAACAGAGGCTTGTGGAAAATATTTGCAAGAGCTGGCTTTGAACTGCGATCCTCCTGTTTCTACCTGCTGAGGTGAGAGAAATGCAGGTATACGTCACGGGCAAACAGCCCAAATTTCAGGTACATTACTATGGGTTTTTTATCACATACCGATCCATTCCTAAACAATATAGTGATTGGTGTTGGATGGTTTGGCTCTGTTTATTCTTTTCGGGGTTCACTGTACTTCTTTAATCTAAAGATTTATAGAACTTTGACAGGAGGTGTTGCTAAAAGGGTAGAGCAACTGCTTTGCAAGTGAAAAGCATTGAGTTTCAACGCCAGTATTACCAGTCCCAACAGTTCCACCAAAACCAAAAAAGTTTACGAAGATCTCTACTGAGGCATGGTATCACCCGATCCTAGGATGCTCAGGTCACCCGTGTGCTCAGGCCACGTGTGCCCCGTATATCGAGGACCCAAATAAAAGAGAAGTCTTCCACACGAGACAGTGGCACCTACCTCCAGCTTCTCCATGCTTGGCTGGCTGTGCTACCATAGCAAGAGGCCAGGCAGGAGCTGCCTCGGGAATGTGTATGTTGCAGTGGCTGGGATCCCACTGTGACATCACAACCAAGTCTGTCCTGATTGGTCAGACCACGTAAGCACTGCCTCTATGGCCCCTCTCCCTTCAGTCTCCAGCCATTTGTGTGGCAGTTTCCTGGCAAGAACTTGTGATCTGGGAATTGCTTTTCTCCTCCACGTTCCCTCCTCAGATCATTCAAGGTTCAACTGGCATGACATTTCTGACTTCTTCCAAACTACTCCCAATCTGGACCCCACACTTTGGAGGACAGGAAGGCTTTCACCTGGTGAGTACACAAACACCTCAAGCCCTTTGAAGGTAAATAAGCCAGGAAAACTCCCTGAACCTTGGATGAGGCAACTTCCTTCTCAGAACTACATCTCCCATCATCTGGGAGGGTATTCCCTTAACTGACCCAAAATATCACAGAGTGAGGGTCTGGGGCTGTCTTCCAGCCTACAGTGTTCCTAACGAACAAAACACGCAAAAGCACACACTGGCTGCCAAGAGCCTCAAGGTCACCACAAGAATTCACTTCCTAACGACACAGAAATTACTTCACTTTGATCTGAGAAGTACACAGGCACACACACGCTATAGCCAAGGAATGCTTAGGGTTCTCTAGTGACTGAAATGCTTACCACCTCTCGGAAGAATGGCAGATTTCAGGAACACCACAACCTATGGAATAAACATGAAACTCTCAGGAAGGACATCCAAATCTGCAATGGTTCTCTGAGGGACATCACAGTTCACCTTTCATTCATGGAACCCAAGACATAAAGTCAGTGCCACACAAGGCTGTTCCTCAAGTGACTTGGGGAAGGAACCTATATTCTACCAACCAGTGTTGGGAAACTAAACAACAAACATCCCACACACACTCACACACAGAGAATGAGTGACATACTAATATTTATCTTGTATGTGAATTTCTTACATTCTATGGAGTTAATTACAACTTTGTGCAAGACCAGAAGTCATAGAACATCACCCAGCCTTGTTCGTTCCATCTATTTCCTCCACGTTAATGATAGATTTTGATTCAAAGACACTTCTGCATGCCTAAGCAGCGGATACACTCAAAGAGTGTGAAACAATTGGTAATATGAGAATTTATGACAAATAGCAAAGAAATTAATACATGAACAAATGAGAAATATTAAGCACACAGACAAAGACAGACACATACACACAAGAAAGGCACACAGAGAGGTAGACACAGACACCCAGGAACCTGGCCTCTATTCAACGCAAGTCGAATGTTATCTGCAAAGGCTGAAATCCTGGCGTTACCCTACTGAGGCGACACTTTAAGCACTTTAGGAAGGATCAAACTTAGAAAAACCCAAGAAGTGACATCACTTCCAACATTGTCCTTGGAAGGAAGACATACTACCACCATTATGCCAAGGAACAACTAAAGGCTAATCGAGAGTCAGTGTCTGAAGCCATCACTTGAACTCAAATCACTTCTAGCAGGGTAACGAGGCACATACATATATGCATCGTGATAGCCTCACATACCCTGCATATATTCAAGGATCCCTGAATCTTTCCTCCTCAGTGAATTGATTACAGTTTACCTAGGGAGTAAGAACACAGAGAAAAACCCAAAATTACTGCCTTCCGAAGGAGCATTCCTGACTGGCATTATTAGGAACACAGCATCCACGGACAATGATCCAGGAACTATTTTCAACCGCACATGAGGCCCCACACACAAACACACCTACACAATGAATGTGACCCATGAATATTAACTACTTTGTGTAAGTCAATTTCTGGGCTTTCATCAAAAAAAGTACCTTTCAGCAGAACCCATACTTATGAACACCTGGAAACACCGGTGAATGAGGTGAATTCCTTCCAACCTTCACTGCCTGTGCTTTGATGTACTCTGCAGACCAGAGAAGAATTTATATCAGATCAACAGGTGTCTGTGCTGTGCCTCCATGGAACCTTTTCCTCCCTTGCCAGTCCACTAGAACCACACCTTGAGATGACGTGGTGAGGAATAGAAGCAGAAACCAAGGCTCCAGAATGGGGAAATCTTTGCCAGGTATACATCTGACTGAAATTAATACCGAGAATATACTCAAAAACTAAATTCCCGTAAAAATCAGTGACCCAATGAAGAAATACACAAATGCACTTAACAGAGCTTGTTCCAAGGCAGAAGTCCAAAGGACCTACAACTACATAAAGAAATGCTCACCATCGCTCGTCTGAAAGAATTCAAAAATGAAAACCATACCAAGATTCCAAACCACTCCCATTGTAATGGCTATCAAGAATACAAACAACTAATGTTTTCAAGGATGTCTAAAAAAAAGGAACCCTCATATGCAGTTAGTGGGAATGCAAATTAGTACAACAACTGTGGAAAACAATATGGAAGCTTCTCGAAACTCAAAGTAGAATTGCTGTGTGATCCAGCATTATCATTCATAGGGATATACCTGAATGAATGCAAGCCAGGTAACAATACAGACACCTGCACATCCGTGTTTACTGCAGCATTACTCACAACAGCTAACATATGTAAACGGCCAAGATGCCTCACAACTGATACATGGATCCAAAACTGTGGCATTTACACACAATGGAATTTTATTCAGCCTTAAATAAGCATGAAATTTTGTTGTTTGCAGGTAAATGGATGGAACTAGAGAACATCACCTTAAGTTAAATTAGTCAGGTTGGGGAAACCAAAGGCCACATGTTTTTTCTCACACATGCACTAGAGACCTGACACACATACAAGCAGTAGTATGAACAACAGGTCTAAGGGGAGCTCATTTATGAGAGAGAGAGGGTAAAAGGAGGAGGTTAACCAGGTCAATATGGTTGTTGTACTTTCTGTAGAGGAATGCAGAATTTTAAAAACTTTTGAAACTACCATAAGAAGGAGAATAAAGTAGAAAAGCAAAAAATCGAGGGAATGACCCAATTTGTGTTATAACGTGTACATATATATATATGCATAGAGCTATATATGTATGAGCAAATGTCACAATGAAACATCCCGTATAGCTATCTCAATTAAACAAACAAAAACGTGCGGGTCACCAGTGGCTCACACCCGCAGTCCCTGTGACTCAGAAGGGAGAGATAAGGAAGATCTTGGTTCAAACACAGCTTGGGCAAATAGTTTGCAAGACCCTGTCTCAAAAACACCTATCACAAAAAAAGGGCTGGTGAACTGCCTCAAGGTAGAGTCCCTGAGTTCAAGCCCCAGTTCTGCCCCCCACACTAAAACAAAATAAACACAAAAAGGGATTTTTGGTAACAGAAATGGAAAATAGGTCCTGTATAGGGAGTTGTTACTTGTGGGAGGGGTGAGGATATAAGGAAAGGGTGTAGGATATGGTATAAATATTATATACTCATGTATGAAAATGGAAAAACGAGACGTGATGAAACTATTCCAGGAATACGGTGAGAGAGAATAAAGGAGAACGTGGAGGGATGAATTCAACTATGGCATATTATAAGAACTTTGGCAAAAGTCACAATGTACCCCCACTACAGTAAGTTTGTTAAAACTCAGGAATGGAAAAAAAGTGTTTTTAATCATTGTGTTCATTTCACTGACCTTCACAGACAGAAGTTACACAACCAAACTTAATCGGCCAGTTTTCCCACAAACTAACACCCAAATGACTGACTATGCATGTTAGTTCTCATGACCTCATACCTCCTCACAAACATTACAGCACTGACATCACACTCACATCACCCAACAGCAGATGTGAGGAACAGAGCCCTGTGCTCCAAACACCTCTGAAAATAGCTGCACCAGCACAGGTAATCATTCAAACTCTCTGCATACATTTCCCTATCAAATAAGAAGGTTGGTCTAAATGACATATAAGGTCAGTTTGGCTTCTCCTATTCTACTAACATTTTGGGTCACTTTTGCTCAACTGGGCACTTCCCAAATGCTTGAGCCACAGAAAATGAGTGAATTATGTTTTCTTGTTTACTATGCTAAAAGTTGGAGGAATTTGTTACACACATATAGGTAACTAACACATGGAAGATGACAGGCCCATCTGCTAACTACTGGTGGCATCCAAGAGAGCTCCATAAACTCAGGGGCTTACACTGAAAGCCCAGGGGCATCTTGACATCTGCCCTGCAATAAAGCATCTATGGCCTCTGCAAAAATCCTACCAGTGCATTTGCTGGGGTGCTGACAAAAAATGCTTCAATGATACCTACATGCTAAGGGACCCAGGGCTCATGAACTCGTCCTCAACTCAGTCACTGCTAGAAGCGGGGGTATGGGAGTTGTTTATCTCACAGAGAAAGATCTCTGATCAAACATGCTCCTTAACTCACCTGAGTTTGTGGAATCTGAAATTCCAGTTGAACAGAAACCATGTGGTAATTTCCTGATAATCTGTGTCACTGCATAACTTTCTTTTTATCTGTAAATTAGAAAAACAAGAATTTTCAATGGAATTTGATTCAGCCACAATAAAGAATGAGATTTTATCCTTTGCAGAGAAATGGATGGAAATGGAGATTATCTTAAGTGAAATTAGCCAGGTTCTGAAACCAAACACTGCATGTTTTCTCTCAGATGTAGAATACAGGCCCAATAAATATACAAAGAGTGCTATGAAAAACAACTCAATCTGACGGGGAGTCCCTAATGGGAGGGAGAACATTTAAAAGAACGAAGTTAAGAATGTGAATGTATTTTCTATACATCAAAAATGGAAGGGGAATAAAGTAAAAAGGACAACAGGAAGGGATGAAACAATTAGGATCATAAGACGTATGTACATGGAAATGTCACAGTGAAACTCCCTATAGACCTATCTTAAACAAAAAAATATCATTTTTTTCAAAAGAAGAAAACAGACCCAGTCCCACCAAACACAAACATATAAACTAATAAAAAACACAACACAAGAAAGGAAACCTGGTCTTGTCTCGCGGTCAGTTACATTGGGAGCAGGGAGGATTATTAGTAAATGGTTGTGAGGGTGAATAGGATGGAAATATTGTGTACTCATGTATGAAAATGGAAACATGAGACCTGTGAAACTATTCCAGGAATAGGGAGGGAGATAATAAAGGAAAATGATGGAAGGGATGATTTTAACTATGACATAGTGTAAAAAACTTTTGTAAATGTAACAACATATACCCAGTACAACAGTACTCAATAAACAATATTTAAAAAAAGAAAAACCATACCACTCCAGCACACCTTCTGTGCGTTGAGTATTTTCAACAGAGGCTTGTGGAAAATATTTGCAAGAGCTGGCTTTGAACTGCGATCCTCCTGTTTCTACCTGCTGAGGTGAGAGAAATGCAGGTATACGTCACGGGCAAACAGCCCAAATTTCAGGTACATTACTATGGGTTTTTTATCACATACCGATCCATTCCTAAACAATATAGTGATTGGTGTTGGATGGTTTGGCTCTGTTTATTCTTTTCGGGGTTCACTGTACTTCTTTAATCTAAAGATTTATAGAACTTTGACAGGAGGTGTTGCTAAAAGGGTAGAGCAACTGCTTTGCAAGTGAAAAGCATTGAGTTTCAACGCCAGTATTACCAGTCCCAACAGTTCCACCAAAACCAAAAAAGTTTACGAAGATCTCTACTGAGGCATGGTATCACCCGATCCTAGGATGCTCAGGTCACCCGTGTGCTCAGGCCACGTGTGCCCCGTATATCGAGGACCCAAATAAAAGAGAAGTCTTCCACACGAGACAGTGGCACCTACCTCCAGCTTCTCCATGCTTGGCTGGCTGTGCTACCATAGCAAGAGGCCAGGCAGGAGCTGCCTCGGGAATGTGTATGTTGCAGTGGCTGGGATCCCACTGTGACATCACAACCAAGTCTGTCCTGATTGGTCAGACCACGTAAGCACTGCCTCTATGGCCCCTCTCCCTTCAGTCTCCAGCCATTTGTGTGGCAGTTTCCTGGCAAGAACTTGTGATCTGGGAATTGCTTTTCTCCTCCACGTTCCCTCCTCAGATCATTCAAGGTTCAACTGGCATGACATTTCTGACTTCTTCCAAACTACTCCCAATCTGGACCCCACACTTTGGAGGACAGGAAGGCTTTCACCTGGTGAGTACACAAACACCTCAAGCCCTTTGAAGGTAAATAAGCCAGGAAAACTCCCTGAACCTTGGATGAGGCAACTTCCTTCTCAGAACTACATCTCCCATCATCTGGGAGGGTATTCCCTTAACTGACCCAAAATATCACAGAGTGAGGGCCTGGGGCTGTCTTCCAGCCTACAGTGTTCCTAACGAACAAAACACGCAAAAGCACACACTGGCTGCCAAGAGCCTCAAGGTCACCACAAGAATTCACTTCCTAACGACACAGAAATTACTTCACTTTGATCTGAGAAGTACACAGGCACACACACGCTATAGCCAAGGAATGCTTAGGGTTCTCTAGTGACTGAAATGCTTACCACCTCTCGGAAGAATGGCAGATTTCAGGAACACCACAACCTATGGAATAAACATGAAACTCTCAGGAAGGACATCCAAATCTGCAATGGTTCTCTGAGGGACATCACAGTTCACCTTTCATTCATGGAACCCAAGACATAAAGTCAGTGCCACACAAGGCTGTTCCTCAAGTGACTTGGGGAAGGAACCTATATTCTACCAACCAGTGTTGGGAAACTAAACAACAAACATCCCACACACACTCACACACAGAGAATGAGTGACATACTAATATTTATCTTGTATGTGAATTTCTTACATTCTATGGAGTTAATTACAACTTTGTGCAAGACCAGAAGTCATAGAACATCACCCAGCCTTGTTCGTTCCATCTATTTCCTCCACGTTAATGATAGATTTTGATTCAAAGACACTTCTGCATGCCTAAGCAGCGGATACACTCAAAGAGTGTGAAACAATTGGTAATATGAGAATTTATGACAAATAGCAAAGAAATTAATACATGAACAAATGAGAAATATTAAGCACACAGACAAAGACAGACACATACACACAAGAAAGGCACACAGAAAGGTAGACACAGACACCCAGGAACCTGGCCTCTATTCAACGCAAGTCGAATGTTATCTGCAAAGGCTGAAATCCTGGCGTTACCCTACTGAGGCGACACTTTAAGCACTTTAGGAAGGATCAAACTTAGAAAAACCCAAGAAGTGACATCACTTCCAACATTGTCCTTGGAAGGAAGACATACTACCACCATTATGCCAAGGAACAACTAAAGGCTAATCGAGAGTCAGTGTCTGAAGCCATCACTTGAACTCAAATCACTTCTAGCAGGGTAACGAGGCACATACATATATGCATCGTGATAGCCTCACATACCCTGCATATATTCAAGGATCCCTGAATCTTTCCTCCTCAGTGAATTGATTACAGTTTACCTAGGGAGTAAGAACACAGAGAAAAACCCAAAATTACTGCCTTCCGAAGGAGCATTCCTGACTGGCATTATTAGGAACACAGCATCCACGGACAATGATCCAGGAACTATTTTCAACCGCACATGAGGCCCCACACACAAACACACCTACACAATGAATGTGACCCATGAATATTAACTACTTTGTGTAAGTCAATTTCTGGGCTTTCATCAAAAAAAGTACCTTTCAGCAGAACCCATACTTATGAACACCTGGAAACACCGGTGAATGAGGTGAATTCCTTCCAACCTTCACTGCCTGTGCTTTGATGTACTCTGCAGACCAGAGAAGAATTTATATCAGATCAACAGGTGTCTGTGCTGTGCCTCCATGGAACCTTTTCCTCCCTTGCCAGTCCACTAGAACCACACCTTGAGATGACGTGGTGAGGAATAGAAGCAGAAACCAAGGCTCCAGAATGGGGAAATCTTTGCCAGGTATACATCTGACTGAAATTAATACCGAGAATATACTCAAAAACTAAATTCCCGTAAAAATCAGTGACCCAATGAAGAAATACACAAATGCACTTAACAGAGCTTGTTCCAAGGCAGAAGTCCAAAGGACCTACAACTACATAAAGAAATGCTCACCATCGCTCGTCTGAAAGAATTCAAAAATGAAAACCATACCAAGATTCCAAACCACTCCCATTGTAATGGCTATCAAGAATACAAACAACTAATGTTTTCAAGGATGTCTAAAAAAAAGGAACCCTCATATGCAGTTAGTGGGAATGCAAATTAGTACAACAACTGTGGAAAACAATATGGAAGCTTCTCGAAACTCAAAGTAGAATTGCTGTGTGATCCAGCATTATCATTCATAGGGATATACCTGAATGAATGCAAGCCAGGTAACAATACAGACACCTGCACATCCGTGTTTACTGCAGCATTACTCACAACAGCTAACATATGTAAACGGCCAAGATGCCTCACAACTGATACATGGATCCAAAACTGTGGCATTTACACACAATGGAATTTTATTCAGCCTTAAATAAGCATGAAATTTTGTTGTTTGCAGGTAAATGGATGGAACTAGAGAACATCACCTTAAGTTAAATTAGTCAGGTTGGGGAAACCAAAGGCCACATGTTTTTTCTCACACATGCACTAGAGACCTGACACACATACAAGCAGTAGTATGAACAACAGGTCTAAGGGGAGCTCATTTATGAGAGAGAGAGGGTAAAAGGAGGAGGTTAACCAGGTCAATATGGTTGTTGTACTTTCTGTAGAGGAATGCAGAATTTTAAAAACTTTTGAAACTACCATAAGAAGGAGAATAAAGTAGAAAAGCAAAAAATCGAGGGAATGACCCAATTTGTGTTATAACGTGTACATATATATATATGCATAGAGCTATATATGTATGAGCAAATGTCACAATGAAACATCCCGTATAGCTATCTCAATTAAACAAACAAAAACGTGCGGGTCACCAGTGGCTCACACCCGCAGTCCCTGTGACTCAGAAGGGAGAGATAAGGAAGATCTTGGTTCAAACACAGCTTGGGCAAATAGTTTGCAAGACCCTGTCTCAAAAACACCTATCACAAAAAAAGGGCTGGTGAACTGCCTCAAGGTAGAGTCCCTGAGTTCAAGCCCCAGTTCTGCCCCCCACACTAAAACAAAATAAACACAAAAAGGGATTTTTGGTAACAGAAATGGAAAATAGGTCCTGTATAGGGAGTTGTTACTTTTGGGAGGGGTGAGGATATAAGGAAAGGGTGTAGGATATGGTATAAATATTATATACTCATGTATGAAAATGGAAAAACGAGACGTGATGAAACTATTCCAGGAATACGGTGAGAGAGAATAAAGGAGAACGTGGAGGGATGAATTCAACTATGGCATATTATAAGAACTTTGGCAAAAGTCACAATGTACCCCCACTACAGTAAGTTTGTTAAAACTCAGGAATGGAAAAAAAGTGTTTTTAATCATTGTGTTCATTTCACTGACCTTCACAGACAGAAGTTACACAACCAAACTTAATCGGCCAGTTTTCCCACAAACTAACACCCAAATGACTGACTATGCATGTTAGTTCTCATGACTTCATACCTCCTCACAAACATTACAGCACTGACATCACACTCACATCACCCAACAGCAGATGTGAGGAACAGAGCCCTGTGCTCCAAACACCTCTGAAAATAGCTGCACCAGCACAGGTAATCATTCAAACTCTCTGCATACATTTCCCTATCAAATAAGAAGGTTGGTCTAAATGACATATAAGGTCAGTTTGGCTTCTCCTATTCTACTAACATTTTGGGTCACTTTTGCTCAACTGGGCACTTCCCAAATGCCTGAGCCACAGAAAATGAGTGAATTATGTTTTCTTGTTTACTATGCTAAAAGTTGGAGGAATTTGTTACACACATATACGTAACTAACACATGGAAGATGACAGGCCCATCTGCTAACTACTGGTGGCATCCAAGAGGGCTCCATAAACTCAGGGGCTTACACTGAAAGCCCAGGGGCATCTTGACATCTGCCCTGCAATAAAGCATCTATGGCCTCTGCAAAAATCCTACCAGTGCATTTGCTGGGGTGCTGACAAAAAATGCTTCAATGATACCTACATGCTAAGGGACCCAGGGCTCATGAACTCGTCCTCAACTCAGTCACTGCTAGAAGCGGGGGTATGGGAGTTGTTTATCTCACAGAGAAAGATCTCTGATCAAACATGCTCCTTAACTCACCTGAGTTTGTGGAATCTGAAATTCCAGTTGAACAGAAACCATGTGGTAATTTCCTGATAATCTGTGTCACTGCATAACTTTCTTTTTATCTGTAAATTAGAAAAACAAGAATTTTCAATGGAATTTGATTCAGCCACAATAAAGAATGAGATTTTATCCTTTGCAGAGAAATGGATGGAAATGGAGATTATCTTAAGTGAAATTAGCCAGGTTCTGAAACCAAACACTGCATGTTTTCTCTCAGATGTAGAATACAGGCCCAATAAATATACAAAGAGTGCTATGAAAAACAACTCAATCTGACGGGGAGTCCCTAATGGGAGGGAGAACATTTAAAAGAACGAAGTTAAGAATGTGAATGTATTTTCTATACATCAAAAATGGAAGGGGAATAAAGTAAAAAGGACAACAGGAAGGGATGAAACAATTAGGATCATAAGACGTATGTACATGGAAATGTCACAGTGAAACTCCCTATAGACCTATCTTAAACAAAAAAATATCATTTTTTTCAAAAGAAGAAAACAGACCCAGTCCCACCAAACACAAACATATAAACTAATAAAAAACACAACACAAGAAAGGAAACCTGGTCTTGTCTCGCGGTCAGTTACATTGGGAGCAGGGAGGATTATTAGTAAATGGTTGTGAGGGTGAATAGGATGGAAATATTGTGTACTCATGTATGAAAATGGAAACATGAGACCTGTGAAACTATTCCAGGAATAGGGAGGGAGATAATAAAGGAAAATGATGGAAGGGATGATTTTAACTATGACATAGTGTAAAAAACTTTTGTAAATGTAACAACATATACCCAGTACAACAGTACTCAATAAACAATATTTAAAAAAAGAAAAACCATACCACTCCAGCACACCTTCTGTGCGTTGAGTATTTTCAACAGAGGCTTGTGGAAAATATTTGCAAGAGCTGGCTTTGAACTGCGATCCTCCTGTTTCTACCTGCTGAGGTGAGAGAAATGCAGGTATACGTCACGGGCAAACAGCCCAAATTTCAGGTACATTACTATGGGTTTTTTATCACATACCGATCCATTCCTAAACAATATAGTGATTGGTGTTGGATGGTTTGGCTCTGTTTATTCTTTTCGGGGTTCACTGTACTTCTTTAATCTAAAGATTTATAGAACTTTGACAGGAGGTGTTGCTAAAAGGGTAGAGCAACTGCTTTGCAAGTGAAAAGCATTGAGTTTCAACGCCAGTATTACCAGTCCCAACAGTTCCACCAAAACCAAAAAAGTTTACGAAGATCTCTACTGAGGCATGGTATCACCCGATCCTAGGATGCTCAGGTCACACGTGTGCTCAGGCCACGTGTGCCCCGTATATCGAGGACCCAAATAAAAGAGAAGTCTTCCACACGAGACAGTGGCACCTACCTCCAGCTTCTCCATGCTTGGCTGGCTGCGCTACCATAGCAAGAGGCCAGACAGGAGCTGCCTCGGGAATGTGTATGTTGCAGTGGCTGGGATCCCACTGTGACATCACAACCAAGTCTGTCCTGATTGGTCAGACCACGTAAGCACTGCCTCTATGGCCCCTCTCCCTTCAGTCTCCAGCCATTTGTGTGGCAGTTTCCTGGCAAGAACTTGTGATCTGGGAATTGCTTTTCTCCTCCACGTTCCCTCCTCAGATCATTCAAGGTTCAACTGGCATGACATTTCTGACTTCTTCCAAACTACTCCCAATCTGGACCCCACACTTTGGAGGACAGGAAGGCTTTCACCTGGTGAGTACACAAACACCTCAAGCCCTTTGAAGGTAAATAAGCCAGGAAAACTCCCTGAACCTTGGATGAGGCAACTTCCTTCTCAGAACTACATCTCCCATCATCTGGGAGGGTATTCCCTTAACTGACCCAAAATATCACAGAGTGAGGGCCTGGGGCTGTCTTCCAGCCTACAGTGTTCCTAACTTGAACAAAACACGCAAAAGCACACACTGGCTGCCAAGAGCCTCAAGGTGACCACAAGAATTCACTTCCTAACGACACAGAAATTACTTCACTTTGATCTGAGAAGTACACAGGCACACACACGCTATAGCCAAGGAATGCTTAGGGTTCTCTAGTGACTGAAAAGCTTACCACCTCTCGGAAGAATGGCAGATTTCAGGAACACCACAACCTATGGAAGAAACATGAAACTCTCAGCAAGGACATCCAAATCTGCAATGGTTCTCTGAGGGACATCACAGTTCACCTTTCATTCATGGAACCGAAGACATAAAGTCAGTGCCACACAAGGCTGTTCCTCAAGTGACTCGGGGAAGGAACCTATATTCTACCAACCAGTGTTGGGAAACTAAACAACAAACATCCCACACACACTCACACACAGAGAATGAGTGACATACTAATATTTATCTTGTATGTGAATTTCTTACATTCTATGGAGTTAATTACAACTTTGTGCAAGACCAGAAGTCATAGAACATCACCCAGCCTTGTTCGTTCCATCTATTTCCTCCACGTTAATGATAGATTTTGATTCAAAGACACTTCTGCATGCCTAAGCAGCGGATACACTCAAAGAGTGTGAAACAATTGGTAATATGAGAATTTATGACAAATAGCAAAGAAATTAATACATGAACAAATGAGAAATATTAAGCACACAGACAAAGACAGACACATACACACAAGAAAGGCACACAGAAAGGTAGACACAGACACCCAGGAACCTGGCCTCTATTCAACGCAAGTCGAATGTTATCTGCAAAGGCTGAAATCCTGGCGTTACCCTACTGAGGCGACACTTTAAGCACTTTAGGAAGGATCAAACTTAGAAAAACCCAAGAAGTGACATCACTTCCAACATTGTCCTTGGAAGGAAGACATACTACCACCATTATGCCAAGGAACAACTAAAGGCTAATCGAGAGTCAGTGTCTGAAGCCATCACTTGAACTCAAATCACTTCTAGCAGGGTAACGAGGCACATACATATATGCATCGTGATAGCCTCACATACCCTGCACATATTCAAGGATCCCTGAATCTTTCCTCCTCAGTGAATTGATTACAGTTTACCTAGGGAGTAACAACACAGAGAAAAACCGAAAATTACTGCCTTCCGAAGGAGCATTCCTGACTGGCATTATTAGGAACACAGCATCCACGGACAATGATCCAGGAACTATTTTCAACCGCACATGAGGCCCCACACACAAACACACCCACACAATGAATGTGACCCATGAATATTAACTACTTTGTGTAAGTCAATTTCTGGGCTTTCATCAAAAAAAGTACCTTTCAGCAGAACCCATACTTATGAACACCTGGAAACACCGGTGAATGAGGTGAATTCCTTCCAACCTTCACTGCCTGTGCTTTGATGTACTCTGCAGACCAGAGAAGAATTTATATCAGATCAACAGGTGTCTGTGCTGTGCCTCCATGGAACCTTTTCCTCCCTTGCCAGTCCACTAGAACCACACCTTGAGATGACGTGGTGAGGAATAGAAGCAGAAACCAAGGCTCCAGAATGGGGAAATCTTTGCCAGGTATACATCTGACTGAAATTAATACCGAGAATATACTCAAAAACTAAATTCCCGTAAAAATCAGTGACCCAATGAAGAAATACACAAATGCACTTAACAGAGCTTGTTCCAAGGCAGAAGTCCAAAGGACCTACAACTACATAAAGAAATGCTCACCATCGCTCGTCTGAAAGAATTCAAAAATGAAAACCATACCAAGATTCCAAACCACTCCCATTGTAATGGCTATCAAGAATACAAACAACTAATGTTTTCAAGGATGTCTAAAAAAAAGGAACCCTCATATGCAGTTAGTGGGAATGCAAATTAGTACAACAACTGTGGAAAACAATATGGAAGCTTCTCGAAACTCAAAGTAGAATTGCTGTGTGATCCAGCATTATCATTCATAGGGATATACCTGAATGAATGCAAGCCAGGTAACAATACAGACACCTGCACATCCGTGTTTACTGCAGCATTACTCACAACAGCTAACATATGTAAACAGCCAAGGTGCCTCACAACTGATACATGGATCCAAAACTGTGGCATTTACACACAATGGAATTTTATTCAGCCTTAAATAAGCATGAAATTTTGTTGTTTGCAGGTAAATGGATGGAACTAGAGAACATCACCTTAAGTTAAATTAGTCAGGTTGGGGAAACCAAAGGCCACATGTTTTTTCTCACACATGCACTAGAGACCTGACACACATACAAGCAGTAGTATGAACAACAGGTCTAAGGGGAGCTCATTTATGAGAGAGAGAGGGTAAAAGGAGGAGGTTAACCAGGTCAATATGGTTGTTGTACTTTCTGTAGAGGAATGCAGAATTTTAAAAACTTTTGAAACTATCATAAGAAGGAGAATAAAGTAGAAAAGCAAAAAATCGAGGGAATGACCCAATTTGTGTTATAACGTGTACATATATATATATATGCATAGAGCTATATATGTATGAGCAAATGTCACAATGAAACATCCCGTATAGCTATCTCAATTAAACAAACAAAAACGTGCGGGTCACCAGTGTCTCACAACCGCAGTCCCTGTGACTCAGAAGGGAGAGATAAGGAAGATCTTGGTTCAAACACAGCTTGGGCAAATAGTTTGCAAGACCCTGTCTCAAAAACACCTATCACAAAAAAAGGGCTGGTGAACTGCCTCAAGGTAGAGTCCCTGAGTTCAAGCCCCAGTTCTGCCCCCCACACTAAAACAAAATAAACACAAAAAGGGATTTTTGGTAACAGAAATGGAAAATAGGTCCTGTATAGGGAGTTGTTACTTGTGGGAGGGGTGAGGATATAAGGAAAGGGTGTAGGATATGGTATAAATATTATATACTCATGTATGAAAATGGAAAAACGAGACGTGATGAAACTATTCCAGGAATACGGTGAGAGAGAATAAAGGAGAACGTGGAGGGATGAATTCAACTATGGCATTTTATAAGAATTTTGGCAAAAGTCACAATGTACCCCCACTACAGTAAGTTTGTTAAAACTCAGGAATGGAAAAAAAGTGTTTTTAATCATTGTGTTCATTTCACTGACCTTCACAGACAGAAGTTACACAACCAAACTTAATCGGCCAGTTTTCCCACAAACTAACACCCAAATGACTGACTATGCATGTTAGTTCTCATGACCTCATACCTCCTCACAAACATTATAGCACTGACATCACACTCACATCACCCAACAGCAGATGTGAGGAACAGAGCCCTGTGCTCCAAACACCTCTGAAAATAGCTGCACCAGCACAGGTAATCATTCAAACTCTCTGCATACATTTCCCTATCAAATAAGAAGGTTGGTCTAAATGACATATAAGGTCAGTTTGGCTTCTCCTGTTCTACTAACATTTTCGGTCACTTTTGCTCAACTGGGCACTTCCCAAATGCCTGACCCACAGAAAATGAGTGAATTATGTTTTCTTGTTTACTATGCTAAAAGTTGGAGGAATTTGTTACACACATATAGGTAACTAACACATGGAAGATGACAGGCCCATCTGCTAACTACTGGTGGCATCCAAGAGGGCTCCATAAACTCAGGGGCTTACACTGAAAGCCCAGGGGCATCTTGACATCTGCCCTGCAATAAAGCATCTATGGCCTCTGCAAAAATCCTACCAGTGCATTTGCTGGGGTGCTGACAAAAAATGCTTCAATGATACATACATGCTAAGGGACCCAGGGCTCATGAACTCGTCCTCAACTCAGTCACTGCTAGAAGCGGGGGTATGGGAGTTGTTTATCTCACAGAAAAAGATCTCTGATCAAACATGCTCCTTAACTCACCTGAGTTTGTGGAATCTGAAATTCCAGTTGAACAGAAACCATGTGGTAATTTCCTGATAATCTGTGTCACTGCATAACTTTCTTTTTATCTGTAAATTAGAAAAACAAGAATTTTCAATGGAATTTGATTCAGCCACAATAAAGAATGAGATTTTATCCTTTGCAGAGAAATGGATGGAAATGGAGATTATCTTAAGTGAAATTAGCCAGGTTCTGAAACCAAACACTGCATGTTTTCTCTCAGATGTAGAATACAGGCCCAATAAATATACAAAGAGTGCTATGAAAAACAACTCAATCTGACGGGGAGTCCCTAATGGGAGGGAGAACATTTAAAAGAACGAAGTTAAGAATGTGAATGTATTTTCTATACATCAAAAATGGAAGGGGAATAAAGTAAAAAGGACAACAGGAAGGGATGAAACAATTAGGATCATAAGACGTATGTACATGGAAATGTCACAGTGAAACTCCCTATAGACCTATCTTAAACAAAAAAATATCATTTTTTTTCAAAAGAAGAAAACAGACCCAGTCCCACCAAACACAAACATATAAACTAATAAAAAACACAACACAAGAAAGGAAACCTGGTCTTGTCTCGCGGTCAGTTACATTGGGAGCAGGGAGGATTATTAGTAAATGGTTGTGAGGGTGAATAGGATGGAAATATTGTGTACTCATGTATGAAAATGGAAACATGAGACCTGTAAAACTATTCCAGGAATAGGGAGGGAGATAATAAAGGAAAATGATGGAAGGGATGATTTTAACTATGACATAGTGTAAAAAACTTTTGTAAATGTAACAACATATACCCAGTACAACAGTACTCAATAAACAATATTTAAAAAAAGAAAAACCATACCACTCCAGCACACCTTCTGTGCGTTGAGTATTTTCAACAGAGGCTTGTGGAAAATATTTGCAAGAGCTGGCTTTGAACTGCGATCCTCCTGTTTCTACCTGCTGAGGTGAGAGAAATGCAGGTATACGTCACGGGCAAACAGCCCAAATTTCAGGTACATTACTATGGGTTTTTTATCACATACCGATCCATTCCTAAACAATATAGTGATTGGTGTTGGATGGTTTGGCTCTGTTTATTCTTTTCGGGGTTCACTGTACTTCTTTAATCTAAAGATTTATAGAACTTTGACAGGAGGTGTTGCTAAAAGGGTAGAGCAACTGCTTTGCAAGTGAAAAGCATTGAGTTTCAACGCCAGTATTACCAGTCCCAACAGTTCCACCAAAACCAAAAAAGTTTACGAAGATCTCTACTGAGGCATGGTATCACCCGATCCTAGGATGCTCAGGTCACCCGTGTGCTCAGGCCACGTGTGCCCCGTATATCGAGGACCCAAATAAAAGAGAAGTCTTCCACACGAGACAGTGGCACCTACCTCCAGCTGCTCCATGCTTGGCTGGCTGCGCTACCATAGCAAGAGGCCAGGCAGGAGCTGCTTCGGGAATGTGTATGTTGCAGTGGCTGGGATCCCACTGTGACATCACAACCAAGTCTGTCCTGATTGGTCAGACCACGTAAGCACTGCCTCTATGGCCCCTCTCCCTTCAGTCTCCAGCCATTTGTGTGGCAGTTTCCTGGCAAGAACTTGTGATCTGGGAATTGCTTTTCTCCTCCACGTTCCCTCCTCAGATCATTCAAGGTTCAACTGGCATGACATTTCTGACTTCTTCCAAACTACTCCCAATCTGGACCCCACACTTTGGAGGACAGGAAGGCTTTCACCTGGTGAGTACACAAACACCTCAAGCCCTTTGAAGGTAAATAAGCCAGGAAAACTCCCTGAACCTTGGATGAGGCAACTTCCTTCTCAGAACTACATCTCCCATCATCTGGGAGGGTATTCCCTTAACTGACCCAAAATATCACAGAGTGAGGGCCTGGGGCTGCCTTCCAGCCTACAGTGTTCCTAACTTGAACAAAACACGCAAAAGCACACACTGGCTGCCAAGAGCCTCAAGGTCACCAGAAGAATTCACTTCCTAACGACACAGAAATTACTTCACTTTGATCTGAGAAGTACACAGGCACACACACGCTATAGCCAAGGAATGCTTAGGGTTCTCTAGTGACTGAAATGCTTACCACCTCTCGGAAGAATGGCAGATTTCAGGAACACCACAACCTATGGAATAAACATGAAACTCTCAGCAAGGACATCCAAATCTGCAATGGTTCTCTGAGGGACATCACAGTTCACCTTTCATTCATGGAACCCAAGACATAAAGTCAGTGCCACACAAGTCTGTTCCTCAAGTGACTTGGGGAAGGAACCTATATTCTACCAACCAGTGTTGGGAAACTAAACAACAAACATCCCACACACACTCACACACAGAGAATGAGTGACATACTAATATTTATCTTGTATGTGAATTTCTTACATTCTATGGAGTTAATTACAACTTTGTGCAAGACCAGAAGTCATAGAACATCACCCAGCCTTGTTCGTTCCATCTATTTCCTCCACGTTAATGATAGATTTTGATTCAAAGACACTTCTGCATGCCTAAGCAGCGGATACACTCAAAGAGTGTGAAACAATTGGTAATATGAGAATTTATGACAAATAGCAAAGAAATTAATACATGAACAAATGAGAAATATTAAGCACACAGACAAAGACAGACACATACACACAAGAAAGGCACACAGAGAGGTAGACACAGACACCCAGGAACCTGGCCTCTATTCAACGCAAGTCGAATGTTATCTGCAAAGGCTGAAATCCTGGCGTTACCCTACTGAGGCGACACTTTAAGCACTTTAGGAAGGATCAAACTTAGAAAAACCCAAGAAGTGACATCAGTTCCAACATTGTCCTTGGAAGGAAGACATACTACCACCATTATGCCAAGGAACAACTAAAGGCTAATCGAGAGTCAGTGTCTGAAGCCATCACTTGAACTCAAATCACTTCTAGCAGGGTAACGAGGCACATACATATATGCATCGTGATAGCCTCACATACCCTGCACATATTCAAGGATCCCTGAATCTTTCCTCCTCAGTGAATTGATTACAGTTTACCTAGGGAGTAACAACACAGAGAAAAACCGAAAATTACTGCCTTCCGAAGGAGCATTCCTGACTGGCATTATTAGGAACACAGCATCCACGGACAATGATCCAGGAACTATTTTCAACCGCACATGCGGCCCCACACACAAACACACCCACACAATGAATGTGACCCATGAATATTAACTACTTTGTGTAAGTCAATTTCTGGGCTTTCATCAAAAAAAGTACCTTTCAGCAGAACCCATACTTATGAACACCTGGAAACACCGGTGAATGAGGTGAATTCCTTCCAACCTTCACTGCCTGTGCTTTGATGTACTCTGCAGACCAGAGAAGAATTAATATCAGATCAACAGGTGTCTGTGCTGTGCCTCCATGGAACCTTTTCCTCCCTTGCCAGTCCACTAGAACCACACCTTGAGATGACGTGGTGAGGAATAGAAGCAGAAACCAAGGCTCCAGAATGGGGAAATCTTTGCCAGGTATACATCTGACTGAAATTAATACCGAGAATATACTCAAAAACTAAATTCCCGTAAAAATCAGTGACCCAATGAAGAAATACACGAATGAACTTAACAGAGCTTGTTCCAAGGCAGAAGTCCAAAGGACCTACAACTACATAAAGAAATGCTCACCATCGCTCGTCAGAAAGAAAACAAAAATGAAAACCATACCAAGATTCCAAACCACTCCCATTGTAATGGCTATCAAGAATACAAACAGCTAATGTTTTCAAGGATGTCTAAAAAAAAGGAACCCTCATATGCAGTTAGTGGGAATGCAAATTAGTACAACAACTGTGGAAAACAATATGGAGGCTTCTCGAAACTCAAAGTAGAATTGCTGTGTGATCCAGCATTATCATTCATAGGGATATACCTGAATGAATGCAAGCCAGGTAACAATACAGACACCTGCACATCCGTGTTTACTGCAGCATTACTCACAACAGCTAACATATGTAAACGGCCAAGATGCCTCACAACTGATACATGGATCCAAAACTGTGGCATTTACACACAATGGAATTTTATTCAGCCTTAAATAAGCATGAAATTTTGTTGTTTGCAGGTAAATGGATGGAACTAGAGAACATCACCTTAAGTTAAATTAGTCAGGTTGGGGAAACCAAAGGCCACATGTTTTTTCTCACACATGCACTAGAGACCTGACACACATACAAGCAGTAGTATGAACAACAGGTCTAAGGGGAGCTCATTTATGAGAGAGAGAGGGTAAAAGGAGGAGGTTAACCAGGTCAATATGGTTGTTGTACTTTCTGTAGAGGAATGCAGAATTTTAAAAACTTTTGAAACTACCATAAGAAGGAGAATAAAGTAGAAAAGCAAAAAATCGAGGGAATGACCCAATTTGTGTTATAACGTGTACATATATATATATGCATAGAGCTATATATGTATGAGCAAATGTCACAATGAAACATCCCGTATAGCTATCTCAATTAAACAAACAAAAACGTGCGGGTCACCAGTGGCTCACACCCGCAGTCCCTGTGACTCAGAAGGGAGAGATAAGGAAGATCTTGGTTCAAACACAGCTTGGGCAAATAGTTTGCAAGACCCTGTCTCAAAAACACCTATCACAAAAAAAGGGCTGGTGAACTGCCTCAAGGTAGAGTCCCTGAGTTCAAGCCCCAGTTCTGCCCCCCACACTAAAACAAAATAAACACAAAAAGGGATTTTTGGTAACAGAAATGGAAAATAGGTCCTGTATAGGGAGTTGTTACTTGTGGGAGGGGTGAGGATATAAGGAAAGGGTGTAGGATATGGTATAAATATTATATACTCATGTATGAAAATGGAAAAACGAGACGTGATGAAACTATTCCAGGAATACGGTGAGAGAGAATAAAGGAGAACGTGGAGGGATGAATTCAACTATGGCATATTATAAGAACTTTGGCAAAAGTCACAATGTACCCCCACTACAGTAAGTTTGTTAAAACTCAGGAATGGAAAAAAAGTGTTTTTAATCATTGTGTTCATTTCACTGACCTTCACAGACAGAAGTTACACAACCAAACTTAATCGGCCAGTTTTCCCACAAACTAACACCCAAATGACTGACTATGCATGTTAGTTCTCATGACCTCATACCTCCTCACAAACATTACAGCACTGACATCACACTCACATCACCCAACAGCAGATGTGAGGAACAGAGCCCTGTGCTCCAAACACCTCTGAAAATAGCTGCACCAGCACAGGTAATCATTCAAACTCTCTGCATACATTTCCCTATCAAATAAGAAGGTTGGTCTAAATGACATATAAGGTCAGTTTGGCTTCTCCTATTCTACTAACATTTTGGGTCACTTTTGCTCAACTGGGCACTTCCCAAATGCCTGACCCACAGAAAATGAGTGAATTATGTTTTCTTGTTTACTATGCTAAAAGTTGGAGGAATTTGTTACACACATATAGGTAACTAACACATGGAAGATGACAGGCCCATCTGCTAACTACTGGTGGCATCCAAGAGGGCTCCATAAACTCAGGGGCTTACACTGAAAGCCCAGGGGCATCTTGACATCTGCCCTGCAATAAAGCATCTATGGCCTCTGCAAAAATCCTACCAGTGCATTTGCTGGGGTGCTGACAAAAAATGCTTCAATGATACCTACATGCTAAGGGACCCAGGGCTCATGAACTCGTCCTCAACTCAGTCACTGCTAGAAGCGGGGGTATGGGAGTTGTTTATCTCACAGAGAAAGATCTCTGATCAAACATGCTCCTTAACTCACCTGAGTTTGTGGAATCTGAAATTCCAGTTGAACAGAAACCATGTGGTAATTTCCTGATAATCTGTGTCACTGCATAACTTTCTTTTTATCTGTAAATTAGAAAAACAAGAATTTTCAATGGAATTTGATTCAGCCACAATAAAGAATGAGATTTTATCCTTTGCAGAGAAATGGATGGAAATGGAGATTATCTTAAGTGAAATTAGCCAGGTTCTGAAACCAAACACTGCATGTTTTCTCTCAGATGTAGAATACAGGCCCAATAAATATACAAAGAGTGCTATGAAAAACAACTCAATCTGACGGGGAGTCCCTAATGGGAGGGAGAACATTTAAAAGAACGAAGTTAAGAATGTGAATGTATTTTCTATACATCAAAAATGGAAGGGGAATAAAGTAAAAAGGACAACAGGAAGGGATGAAAGAATTAGGATCATAAGACGTATGTACATGGAAATGTCACAGTGAAACTCCCTATAGACCTATCTTAAACAAAAAAATATCATTTTTTTTCAAAAGAAGAAAACAGACCCAGTCCCACCAAACACAAACATATAAACTAATAAAAAACACAACACAAGAAAGGAAACCTGGTCTTGTCTCGCGGTCAGTTACATTGGGAGCAGGGAGGATTATTAGTAAATGGTTGTGAGGGTGAATAGGATGGAAATATTGTGTACTCATGTATGAAAATGGAAACATGAGACCTGTGAAACTATTCCAGGAATAGGGAGGGAGATAATAAAGGAAAATGATGGAAGGGATGATTTTAACTATGACATAGTGTAAAAAACTTTTGTAAATGTAACAACATATACCCAGTACAACAGTACTCAATAAACAATATTTAAAAAAAGAAAAACCATACCACTCCAGCACACCTTCTGTGCGTTGAGTATTTTCAACAGAGGCTTGTGGAAAATATTTGCAAGAGCTGGCTTTGAACTGCGATCCTCCTGTTTCTACCTGCTGAGGTGAGAGAAATGCAGGTATACGTCACGGGCAAACAGCCCAAATTTCAGGTACATTACTATGGGTTTTTTATCACATACCGATCCATTCCTAAACAATATAGTGATTGGTGTTGGATGGTTTGGCTCTGTTTATTCTTTTCGGGGTTCACTGTACTTCTTTAATCTAAAGATTTATAGAACTTTGACAGGAGGTGTTGCTAAAAGGGTAGAGCAACTGCTTTGCAAGTGAAAAGCATTGAGTTTCAACGCCAGTATTACCAGTCCCAACAGTTCCACCAAAACCAAAAAAGTTTACGAAGATCTCTACTGAGGCATGGTATCACCCGATCCTAGGATGCTCAGGTCACCCGTGTGCTCAGGCCACGTGTGCCCCGTATATCGAGGACCCAAATAAAAGAGAAGTCTTCCACACGAGACAGTGGCACCTACCTCCAGCTTCTCCATGCTTGGCTGGCTGTGCTACCATAGCAAGAGGCCAGGCAGGAGCTGCCTCGGGAATGTGTATGTTGCAGTGGCTGGGATCCCACTGTGACATCACAACCAAGTCTGTCCTGATTGGTCAGACCACGTAAGCACTGCCTCTATGGCCCCTCTCCCTTCAGTCTCCAGCCATTTGTGTGGCAGTTTCCTGGCAAGAACTTGTGATCTGGGAATTGCTTTTCTCCTCCACGTTCCCTCCTCAGATCATTCAAGGTTCAACTGGCATGACATTTCTGACTTCTTCCAAACTACTCCCAATCTGGACCCCACACTTTGGAGGACAGGAAGGCTTTCACCTGGTGAGTACACAAACACCTCAAGCCCTTTGAAGGTAAATAAGCCAGGAAAACTCCCTGAACCTTGGATGAGGCAACTTCCTTCTCAGAACTACATCTCCCATCATCTGGGAGGGTATTCCCTTAACTGACCCAAAATATCACAGAGTGAGGGCCTGGGGCTGTCTTCCAGCCTACAGTGTTCCTAACGAACAAAACACGCAAAAGCACACACTGGCTGCCAAGAGCCTCAAGGTCACCACAAGAATTCACTTCCTAACGACACAGAAATTACTTCACTTTGATCTGAGAAGTACACAGGCACACACACGCTATAGCCAAGGAATGCTTAGGGTTCTCTAGTGACTGAAATGCTTACCACCTCTCGGAAGAATGGCAGATTTCAGGAACACCACAACCTATGGAATAAACATGAAACTCTCAGGAAGGACATCCAAATCTGCAATGGTTCTCTGAGGGACATCACAGTTCACCTTTCATTCATGGAACCCAAGACATAAAGTCAGTGCCACACAAGGCTGTTCCTCAAGTGACTTGGGGAAGGAACCTATATTCTACCAACCAGTGTTGGGAAACTAAACAACAAACATCCCACACACACTCACACACAGAGAATGAGTGACATACTAATATTTATCTTGTATGTGAATTTCTTACATTCTATGGAGTTAATTACAACTTTGTGCAAGACCAGAAGTCATAGAACATCACCCAGCCTTGTTCGTTCCATCTATTTCCTCCACGTTAATGATAGATTTTGATTCAAAGACACTTCTGCATGCCTAAGCAGCGGATACACTCAAAGAGTGTGAAACAATTGGTAATATGAGAATTTATGACAAATAGCAAAGAAATTAATACATGAACAAATGAGAAATATTAAGCACACAGACAAAGACAGACACATACACACAAGAAAGGCACACAGAAAGGTAGACACAGACACCCAGGAACCTGGCCTCTATTCAACGCAAGTCGAATGTTATCTGCAAAGGCTGAAATCCTGGCGTTACCCTACTGAGGCGACACTTTAAGCACTTTAGGAAGGATCAAACTTAGAAAAACCCAAGAAGTGACATCACTTCCAACATTGTCCTTGGAAGGAAGACATACTACCACCATTATGCCAAGGAACAACTAAAGGCTAATCGAGAGTCAGTGTCTGAAGCCATCACTTGAACTCAAATCACTTCTAGCAGGGTAACGAGGCACATACATATATGCATCGTGATAGCCTCACATACCCTGCACATATTCAAGGATCCCTGAATCTTTCCTCCTCAGTGAATTGATTACAGTTTACCTAGGGAGTAACAACACAGAGAAAAACCCAAAATTACTGCCTTCCGAAGGAGCATTCCTGACTGGCATTATTAGGAACACAGCATCCACGGACAATGATCCAGGAACTATTTTCAACCGCACATGAGGCCCCACACACAAACACACCTACACAATGAATGTGACCCATGAATATTAACTACTTTGTGTAAGTCAATTTCTGGGCTTTCATCAAAAAAAGTACCTTTCAGCAGAACCCATACTTATGAACACCTGGAAACACCGGTGAATGAGGTGAATTCCTTCCAACCTTCACTGCCTGTGCTTTGATGTACTCTGCAGACCAGAGAAGAATTTATATCAGATCAACAGGTGTCTGTGCTGTGCCTCCATGGAACCTTTTCCTCCCTTGCCAGTCCACTAGAACCACACCTTGAGATGACGTGGTGAGGAATAGAAGCAGAAACCAAGGCTCCAGAATGGGGAAATCTTTGCCAGGTATACATCTGACTGAAATTAATACCGAGAATATACTCAAAAACTAAATTCCCGTAAAAATCAGTGACCCAATGAAGAAATACACAAATGCACTTAACAGAGCTTGTTCCAAGGCAGAAGTCCAAAGGACCTACAACTACATAAAGAAATGCTCACCATCGCTCGTCTGAAAGAATTCAAAAATGAAAACCATACCAAGATTCCAAACCACTCCCATTGTAATGGCTATCAAGAATACAAACAACTAATGTTTTCAAGGATGTCTAAAAAAAAGGAACCCTCATATGCAGTTAGTGGGAATGCAAATTAGTACAACAACTGTGGAAAACAATATGGAAGCTTCTCGAAACTCAAAGTAGAATTGCTGTGTGATCCAGCATTATCATTCATAGGGATATACCTGAATGAATGCAAGCCAGGTAACAATACAGACACCTGCACATCCGTGTTTACTGCAGCATTACTCACAACAGCTAACATATGTAAACGGCCAAGATGCCTCACAACTGATACATGGATCCAAAACTGTGGCATTTACACACAATGGAATTTTATTCAGCCTTAAATAAGCATGAAATTTTGTTGTTTGCAGGTAAATGGATGGAACTAGAGAACATCACCTTAAGTTAAATTAGTCAGGTTGGGGAAACCAAAGGCCACATGTTTTTTCTCACACATGCACTAGAGACCTGACACACATACAAGCAGTAGTATGAACAACAGGTCTAAGGGGAGCTCATTTATGAGAGAGAGAGGGTAAAAGGAGGAGGTTAACCAGGTCAATATGGTTGTTGTACTTTCTGTAGAGGAATGCAGAATTTTAAAAACTTTTGAAACTACCATAAGAAGGAGAATAAAGTAGAAAAGCAAAAAATCGAGGGAATGACCCAATTTGTGTTATAACGTGTACATATATATATATGCATAGAGCTATATATGTATGAGCAAATGTCACAATGAAACATCCCGTATAGCTATCTCAATTAAACAAACAAAAACGTGCGGGTCACCAGTGGCTCACACCCGCAGTCCCTGTGACTCAGAAGGGAGAGATAAGGAAGATCTTGGTTCAAACACAGCTTGGGCAAATAGTTTGCAAGACCCTGTCTCAAAAACACCTATCACAAAAAAAGGGCTGGTGAACTGCCTCAAGGTAGAGTCCCTGAGTTCAAGCCCCAGTTCTGCCCCCCACACTAAAACAAAATAAACACAAAAAGGGATTTTTGGTAACAGAAATGGAAAATAGGTCCTGTATAGGGAGTTGTTACTTGTGGGAGGGGTGAGGATATAAGGAAAGGGTGTAGGATATGGTATAAATATTATATACTCATGTATGAAAATGGAAAAACGAGACGTGATGAAACTATTCCAGGAATACGGTGAGAGAGAATAAAGGAGAACGTGGAGGGATGAATTCAACTATGGCATATTATAAGAACTTTGGCAAAAGTCACAATGTACCCCCACTACAGTAAGTTTGTTAAAACTCAGGAATGGAAAAAAAGTGTTTTTAATCATTGTGTTCATTTCACTGACCTTCACAGACAGAAGTTACACAACCAAACTTAATCGGCCAGTTTTCCCACAAACTAACACCCAAATGACTGACTATGCATGTTAGTTCTCATGACCTCATACCTCCTCACAAACATTACAGCACTGACATCACACTCACATCACCCAACAGCAGATGTGAGGAACAGAGCCCTGTGCTCCAAACACCTCTGAAAATAGCTGCACCAGCACAGGTAATCATTCAAACTCTCTGCATACATTTCCCTATCAAATAAGAAGGTTGGTCTAAATGACATATAAGGTCAGTTTGGCTTCTCCTATTCTACTAACATTTTGGGTCACTTTTGCTCAACTGGGCACTTCCCAAATGCTTGAACCACAGAAAATGAGTGAATTATGTTTTCTTGTTTACTATGCTAAAAGTTGGAGGAATTTGTTACACACATATAGGTAACTAACACATGGAAGATGACAGGCCCATCTGCTAACTACTGGTGGCATCCAAGAGGGCTCCATAAACTCAGGGGCTTACACTGAAAGCCCAGGGGCATCTTGACATCTGCCCTGCAATAAAGCATCTATGGCCTCTGCAAAAATCCTACCAGTGCATTTGCTGGGGTGCTGACAAAAAATGCTTCAATGATACCTACATGCTAAGGGACCCAGGGCTCATGAACTCGTCCTCAACTCAGTCACTGCTAGAAGCGGGGGTATGGGAGTTGTTTATCTCACAGAGAAAGATCTCTGATCAAACATGCTCCTTAACTCACCTGAGTTTGTGGAATCTGAAATTCCAGTTGAACAGAAACCATGTGGTAATTTCCTGATAATCTGTGTCACTGCATAACTTTCTTTTTATCTGTAAATTAGAAAAACAAGAATTTTCAATGGAATTTGATTCAGCCACAATAAAGAATGAGATTTTATCCTTTGCAGAGAAATGGATGGAAATGGAGATTATCTTAAGTGAAATTAGCCAGGTTCTGAAACCAAACACTGCATGTTTTCTCTCAGATGTAGAATACAGGCCCAATAAATATACAAAGAGTGCTATGAAAAACAACTCAATCTGACGGGGAGTCCCTAATGGGAGGGAGAACATTTAAAAGAACGAAGTTAAGAATGTGAATGTATTTTCTATCCATCAAAAATGGAAGGGGAATAAAGTAAAAAGGACAACAGGAAGGGATGAAACAATTAGGATCATAAGACGTATGTACATGGAAATGTCACAGTGAAACTCCCTATAGACCTATCTTAAACAAAAAAATATCATTTTTTTCAAAAGAAGAAAACAGACCCAGTCCCACCAAACACAAACATATAAACTAATAAAAAACACAACACAAGAAAGGAAACCTGGTCTTGTCTCGCGGTCAGTTACATTGGGAGCAGGGAGGATTATTAGTAAATGGTTGTGAGGGTGAATAGGATGGAAATATTGTGTACTCATGTATGAAAATGGAAACATGAGACCTGTGAAACTATTCCAGGAATAGGGAGGGAGATAATAAAGGAAAATGATGGAAGGGATGATTTTAACTATGACATAGTGTAAAAAACTTTTGTAAATGTAACAACATATACCCAGTACAACAGTACTCAATAAACAATATTTAAAAAAAGAAAAACCATACCACTCCAGCACACCTTCTGTGCGTTGAGTATTTTCAACAGAGGCTTGTGGAAAATATTTGCAAGAGCTGGCTTTGAACTGCGATCCTCCTGTTTCTACCTGCTGAGGTGAGAGAAATGCAGGTATACGTCACGGGCAAACAGCCCAAATTTCAGGTACATTACTATGGGTTTTTTATCACATACCGATCCATTCCTAAACAATATAGTGATTGGTGTTGGATGGTTTGGCTCTGTTTATTCTTTTCGGGGTTCACTGTACTTCTTTAATCTAAAGATTTATAGAACTTTGACAGGAGGTGTTGCTAAAAGGGTAGAGCAACTGCTTTGCAAGTGAAAAGCATTGAGTTTCAACGCCAGTATTACCAGTCCCAACAGTTCCACCAAAACCAAAAAAGTTTACGAAGATCTCTACTGAGGCATGGTATCACCCGATCCTAGGATGCTCAGGTCACCCGTGTGCTCAGGCCATGTGTGCCCCGTATATCGAGGACCCAAATAAAAGAGAAGTCTTCCACACGAGACAGTGGCACCTACCTCCAGCTTCTCCATGCTTGGCTGGCTGTGCTACCATAGCAAGAGGCCAGGCAGGAGCTGCCTCGGGAATGTGTATGTTGCAGTGGCTGGGATCCCACTGTGACATCACAACCAAGTCTGTCCTGATTGGTCAGACCACGTAAGCACTGCCTCTATGGCCCCTCTCCCTTCAGTCTCCAGCCATTTGTGTGGCAGTTTCCTGGCAAGAACTTGTGATCTGGGAATTGCTTTTCTCCTCCACGTTCCCTCCTCAGATCATTCAAGGTTCAACTGGCATGACATTTCTGACTTCTTCCAAACTACTCCCAATCTGGACCCCACACTTTGGAGGACAGGAAGGCTTTCACCTGGTGAGTACACAAACACCTCAAGCCCTTTGAAGGTAAATAAGCCAGGAAAACTCCCTGAACCTTGGATGAGGCAACTTCCTTCTCAGAACTACATCTCCCATCATCTGGGAGGGTATTCCATTAACTGACCCAAAATATCACAGAGTGAGGGCCTGGGGCTGCCTTCCAGCCTACAGTGTTCCTAACTTGAACAAAACACTCAAAAGCACACACTGGCTGCCAAGAGCCTCAAGGTGACCACAAGAATTCACTTCCTAACGACACAGAAATTACTTCACTTTGATCTGAGAAGTACACAGGCACACACACGCTATAGTCAAGGAATGCTTAGGGTTCTCTAGTGACTGAAAAGCTTACCACCTCTCGGAAGAATGGCAGATTTCAGGAACACCACAACCTATGGAAGAAACATGAAACTCTCAGCAAGGACATCCAAATCTGCAATGGTTCTCTGAGGGACATCACAGTTCACCTTTCATTCATGGAACCGAAGACATAAAGTCAGTGCCACACAAGGCTGTTCCTCAAGTGACTCGGGGAAGGAACCTATATTCTACCAACCAGTGTTGGGAAACTAAACAACAAACATCCCACACACACTCACACACAGAGAATGAGTGACATACTAATATTTATCTTGTATGTGAATTTCTTACATTCTATGGAGTTAATTACAACTTTGTGCAAGACCAGAAGTCATAGAACATCACCCAGCCTTGTTCGTTCCATCTATTTCCTCCACGTTAATGATAGATTTTGATTCAAAGACACTTCTGCATGCCTAAGCAGCGGATACACTCAAAGAGTGTGAAACAATTGGTAATATGAGAATTTATGACAAATAGCAAAGAAATTAATATATGAACAAATGAGAAATATTAAGCACACAGACAAAGACAGACACATACACACAAGAAACGCACACAGAAAGGTAGACACAGACACCCAGGAGCCTGGCCTCTATTCAACGCATGTCGAATGTTATCTGCAAAGGCTGAAATCCTGGCGTTACCCTACTGAGGCGACACTTTAAGCACTTTAGGAAGGATCAAACTTAGAAAAACCCAAGAAGTGACATCACTTCCAACATTGTCCTTGGAAGGAAGACATACTACCACCATTATGCCAAGGAACAACTAAAGGCTAATCGAGAGTCAGTGTCTGAAGCCATCACTTGAACTCAAATCACTTCTAGCAGGGTAACGAGGCACATACATATATGCATCGTGATAGCCTCACATACCCTGCACATATTCAAGGATCCCTGAATCTTTCCTCCTCAGTGAATTGATTACAGTTTACCTAGGGAGTAACAACACAGAGAAAAACCCAAAATTACTGCCTTCCGAAGGAGCATTCCTGACTGGCATTATTAGGAACACAGCATCCACGGACAATGATCCAGGAACTATTTTCAACCGCACATGCGGCCCCACACACAAACACACCCACACAATGAATGTGACCCATGAATATTAACTACTTTGTGTAAGTCAATTTCTGGGCTTTCATCAAAAAAAAGTACCTTTCAGCAGAACCCATACTTATGAACACCTGGAAACACCGGTGAATGAGGTGAATTCCTTCCAACCTTCACTGCCTGTGCTTTGATGTACTCTGCAGACCAGAGAAGAATTAATATCAGATCAACAGGTGTCTGTGCTGTGCCTCCATGGAACCTTTTCCTCCCTTGCCAGTCCACTAGAACCACACCTTGAGATGACGTGGTGAGGAATAGAAGCAGAAACCAAGGCTCCAGAATGGGGAAATCATTGCCAGGTATACATCTGACTGAAATTAATACCGAGAATATACTCAAAAACTAAATTCCCGTAAAAATCAGTGACCCAATGAAGAAATACACGAATGAACTTAACAGAGCTTGTTCCAAGGCAGAAGTCCAAAGGACCTACAACTACATAAAGAAATGCTCACCATCGCTCGTCAGAAAGAAAACAAAAATGAAAACCATACCAAGATTCCAAACCACTCCCATTGTAATGGCTATCAAGAATACAAACAGCTAATGTTTTCAAGGATGTCTAAAAAAAAGGAACCCTCATATGCAGTTAGTGGGAATGCAAATTAGTACAACAACTGTGGAAAACAATATGGAGGCTTCTCGAAACTCAAAGTAGAATTGCTGTGTGATCCAGCATTATCATTCATAGGGATATACCTGAATGAATGCAAGCCAGGTAACAATACAGACACCTGCACATCCGTGTTTACTGCAGCATTACTCACAACAGCTAACATATGTAAACGGCCAAGATGCCTCACAACTGATACATGGATCCAAAACTGTGGCATTTACACACAATGGAATTTTATTCAGCCTTAAATAAGCATGAAATTTTGTTGTTTGCAGGTAAATGGATGGAACTAGAGAACATCACCTTAAGTTAAATTAGTCAGGTTGGGGAAACCAAAGGCCACATGTTTTTTCTCACACATGCACTAGAGACCTGACACACATACAAGCAGTAGTATGAACAACAGGTCTAAGGGGAGCTCATTTATGAGAGAGAGAGGGTAAAAGGAGGAGGTTAACCAGGTCAATATGGTTGTTGTACTTTCTGTAGAGGAATGCAGAATTTTAAAAACTTTTGAAACTACCATAAGAAGGAGAATAAAGTAGAAAAGCAAAAAATCGAGGGAATGACCCAATTTGTGTTATAACGTGTACATATATATATATGCATAGAGCTATATATGTATGAGCAAATGTCACAATGAAACATCCCGTATAGCTATCTCAATTAAACAAACAAAAACGTGCGGGTCACCAGTGGCTCACACCCGCAGTCCCTGTGACTCAGAAGGGAGAGATAAGGAAGATCTTGGTTCAAACACAGCTTGGGCAAATAGTTTGCAAGACCCTGTCTCAAAAACACCTATCACAAAAAAAGGGCTGGTGAACTGCCTCAAGGTAGAGTCCCTGAGTTCAAGCCCCAGTTCTGCCCCCCACACTAAAACAAAATAAACACAAAAAGGGATTTTTGGTAACAGAAATGGAAAATAGGTCCTGTATAGGGAGTTGTTACTTGTGGGAGGGGTGAGGATATAAGGAAAGGGTGTAGGATATGGTATAAATATTATATACTCATGTATGAAAATGGAAAAACGAGACGTGATGAAACTATTCCAGGAATACGGTGAGAGAGAATAAAGGAGAACGTGGAGGGATGAATTCAACTATGGCATATTATAAGAACTTTGGCAAAAGTCACAATGTACCCCCACTACAGTAAGTTTGTTAAAACTCAGGAATGGAAAAAAAGTGTTTTTAATCATTGTGTTCATTTCACTGACCTTCACAGACAGAAGTTACACAACCAAACTTAATCGGCCAGTTTTCCCACAAACTAACACCCAAATGACTGACTATGCAAGTTAGTTCTCATGACCTCATACCTCCTCACAAACATTACAGCACTGACATCACACTCACATCACCCAACAGCAGATGTGAGGAACAGAGCCCTGTGCTCCAAACACCTCTGAAAATAGCTGCACCAGCACAGGTAATCATTCAAACTCTCTGCATACATTTCCCTATCAAATAAGAAGGTTGGTCTAAATGACATATAAGGTCAGTTTGGCTTCTCCTATTCTACTAACATTTTGGGTCACTTTTGCTCAACTGGGCACTTCCCAAATGCTTGAGCCACAGAAAATGAGTGAATTATGTTTTCTTGTTTACTATGCTAAAAGTTGGAGGAATTTGTTACACACATATAGGTAACTAACACATGGAAGATGACAGGCCCATCTGCTAACTACTGGTGGCATCCAAGAGGGCTCCATAAACTCAGGGGCTTACACTGAAAGCCCAGGGGCATCTTGACATCTGCCCTGCAATAAAGCATCTATGGCCTCTGCAAAAATCCTACCAGTGCATTTGCTGGGGTGCTGACAAAAAATGCTTCAATGATACCTACATGCTAAGGGACCCAGGGCTCATGAACTCGTCCTCAACTCAGTCACTGCTAGAAGCGGGGGTATGGGAGTTGTTTATCTCACAGAGAAAGATCTCTGATCAAACATGCTCCTTAACTCACCTGAGTTTGTGGAATCTGAAATTCCAGTTGAACAGAAACCATGTGGTAATTTCCTGATAATCTGTGTCACTGCATAACTTTCTTTTTATCTGTAAATTAGAAAAACAAGAATTTTCAATGGAATTTGATTCAGCCACAATAAAGAATGAGATTTTATCCTTTGCAGAGAAATGGATGGAAATGGAGATTATCTTAAGTGAAATTAGCCAGGTTCTGAAACCAAACACTGCATGTTTTCTCTCAGATGTAGAATACAGGCCCAATAAATATACAAAGAGTGCTATGAAAAACAACTCAATCTGACGGGGAGTCCCTAATGGGAGGGAGAACATTTAAAAGAACGAAGTTAAGAATGTGAATGTATTTTCTATACATCAAAAATGGAAGGGGAATAAAGTAAAAAGGACAACAGGAAGGGATGAAACAATTAGGATCATAAGACGTATGTACATGGAAATGTCACAGTGAAACTCCCTATAGACCTATCTTAAACAAAAAAATATCATTTTTTTCAAAAGAAGAAAACAGACCCAGTCCCACCAAACACAAACATATAAACTAATAAAAAACACAACACAAGAAAGGAAACCTGGTCTTGTCTCGCGGTCAGTTACATTGGGAGCAGGGAGGATTATTAGTAAATGGTTGTGAGGGTGAATAGGATGGAAATATTGTGTACTCATGTATGAAAATGGAAACATGAGACCTGTAAAACTATTCCAGGAATAGGGAGGGAGATAATAAAGGAAAATGATGGAAGGGATGATTTTAACTATGACATAGTGTAAAAAACTTTTGTAAATGTAACAACATATACCCAGTACAACAGTACTCAATAAACAATTTAAAAAAAGAAAAACCATACCACTCCAGCACACCTTCTGTGCGTTGAGTATTTTCAACAGAGGCTTGTGGAAAATATTTGCAAGACCTGGCTTTGAACTGCGATCCTCCTGTTTCTACCTGCTGAGGTGAGAGAAATGCAGGTATACGTCACGGGCAAACAGCCCAAATTTCAGGTACATTACTATGGGTTTTTTATCACATACCGATCCATTCCTAAACAATATAGTGATTGGTGTTGGATGGTTTGGCTCTGTTTATTCTTTTCGGGGTTCACTGTACTTCTTTAATCTAAAGATTTATAGAACTTTGACAGGAGGTGTTGCTAAAAGGGTAGAGCAACTGCTTTGCAAGTGAAAAGCATTGAGTTTCAACGCCAGTATTACCAGTCCCAACAGTTCCACCAAAACCAAAAAAGTTTACGAAGATCTCTACTGAGGCATGGTATCACCCGATCCTAGGATGCTCAGGTCACCCGTGTGCTCAGGCCACGTGTGCCCCGTATATCGAGGACCCAAATAAAAGAGAAGTCTTCCACACGAGACAGTGGCACCTACCTCCAGCTTCTCCATGCTTGGCTGGCTGTGCTACCATAGCAAGAGGCCAGGCAGGAGCTGCCTCGGGAATGTGTATGTTGCAGTGGCTGGGATCCCACTGTGACATCACAACCAAGTCTGTCCTGATTGGTCAGACCACGTAAGCACTGCCTCTATGGCCCCTCTCCCTTCAGTCTCCAGCCATTTGTGTGGCAGTTTCCTGGCAAGAACTTGTGATCTGGGAATTGCTTTTCTCCTCCACGTTCCCTCCTCAGATCATTCAAGGTTCAACTGGCATGACATTTCTGACTTCTTCCAAACTACTCCCAATCTGGACCCCACACTTTGGAGGACAGGAAGGCTTTCGCCTGGTGAGTACACAAACACCTCAAGCCCTTTGAAGGTAAATAAGCCAGGAAAACTCCCTGAACCTTGGATGAGGCAACTTCCTTCTCAGAACTACATCTCCCATCATCTGGGAGGGTATTCCCTTAACTGACCCAAAATATCACAGAGTGAGGGCCTGGGGCTGCGTTCCAGCCTACAGTGTTCCTAACTTGAACAAAACACGCAAAAGCACACACTGGCTGCCAAGAGCCTCAAGGTCACCACAAGAATTCACTTCCTAACGACACAGAAATTACTTCACTTTGATCTGAGAAGTACACAGGCACACACACGCTATAGCCAAGGAATGCTTAGGGTTCTCTAGTGACTGAAATGCTTACCACCTCTCGGAAGAATGGTAGATTTCAGGAACACCACAACCTATGGAATAAACATGAAACTCTCAGGAAGGACATCCAAATCTGCAATGGTTCTCTGAGGGACATCACAGTTCACCTTTCATTCATGGAACCCAAGACATAAAGTCAGTGCCACACAAGTCTGTTCCTCAAGTGACTTGGGGAAGGAACCTATATTCTACCAACCAGTGTTGGGAAACTAAACAACAAACATCCCACACACACTCACACACAGAGAATGAGTGACATACTAATATTTATCTTGTATGTGAATTTCTTACATTCTATGGAGTTAATTACAACATTGTGCAAGACCAGAAGTCATAGAACATCACCCAGCCTTGTTCGTTCCATCTATTTCCTCCACGTTAATGATAGATTTTGATTCAAAGACACTTCTGCATGCCTAAGCAGCGGATACACTCAAAGAGTGTGAAACAATTGGTAATATGAGAATTTATGACAAATAGCAAAGAAATTAATACATGAACAAATGAGAAATATTAAGCACACAGACAAAGACAGACACATACACACAAGAAAGGCACACAGAGAGGTAGACACAGACACCCAGGAACCTGGCCTCTATTCAACGCAAGTCGAATGTTATCTGCAAAGGCTGAAATCCTGGCGTTACCCTACTGAGGCGACACTTTAAGCACTTTAGGAAGGATCAAACTTAGAAAAACCCAAGAAGTGACATCAGTTCCAACATTGTCCTTGGAAGGAAGACATACTACCACCATTATGCCAAGGAACAACTAAAGGCTAATCGAGAGTCAGTGTCTGAAGCCATCACTTGAACTCAAATCACTTCTAGCAGGGTAACGAGGCACATACATATATGCATCGTGATAGCCTCACATACCCTGCACATATTCAAGGATCCCTGAATCTTTCCTCCTCAGTGAATTGATTACAGTTTACCTAGGGAGTAACAACACAGAGAAAAACCCAAAATTACTGCCTTCCGAAGGAGCATTCCTGACTGGCATTATTAGGAACACAGCATCCACGGACAATGATCCAGGAACTATTTTCAACCGCACATGCGGCCCCACACACAAACACACCCACACAATGAATGTGACCCATGAATATTAACTACTTTGTGTAAGTCAATTTCTGGGCTTTCATCAAAAAAAAGTACCTTTCAGCAGAACCCATACTTATGAACACCTGGAAACACCGGTGAATGAGGTGAATTCCTTCCAACCTTCACTGCCTGTGCTTTGATGTACTCTGCAGACCAGAGAAGAATTAATATCAGATCAACAGGTGTCTGTGCTGTGCCTCCATGGAACCTTTTCCTCCCTTGCCAGTCCACTAGAACCACACCTTGAGATGACGTGGTGAGGAATAGAAGCAGAAACCAAGGCTCCAGAATGGGGAAATCATTGCCAGGTATACATCTGACTGAAATTAATACCGAGAATATACTCAAAAACTAAATTCCCGTAAAAATCAGTGACCCAATGAAGAAATACACGAATGAACTTAACAGAGCTTGTTCCAAGGCAGAAGTCCAAAGGACCTACAACTACATAAAGAAATGCTCACCATCGCTCGTCAGAAAGAAAACAAAAATGAAAACCATACCAAGATTCCAAACCACTCCCATTGTAATGGCTATCAAGAATACAAACAGCTAATGTTTTCAAGGATGTCTAAAAAAAAGGAACCCTCATATGCAGTTAGTGGGAATGCAAATTAGTACAACAACTGTGGAAAACAATATGGAGGCTTCTCGAAACTCAAAGTAGAATTGCTGTGTGATCCAGCATTATCATTCATAGGGATATACCTGAATGAATGCAAGCCAGGTAACAATACAGACACCTGCACATCCGTGTTTACTGCAGCATTACTCACAACAGCTAACATATGTAAACGGCCAAGATGCCTCACAACTGATACATGGATCCAAAACTGTGGCATTTACACACAATGGAATTTTATTCAGCCTTAAATAAGCATGAAATTTTGTTGTTTGCAGGTAAATGGATGGAACTAGAGAACATCACCTTAAGTTAAATTAGTCAGGTTGGGGAAACCAAAGGCCACATGTTTTTTCTCACACATGCACTAGAGACCTGACACACATACAAGCAGTAGTATGAACAACAGGTCTAAGGGGAGCTCATTTATGAGAGAGAGAGGGTAAAAGGAGGAGGTTAACCAGGTCAATATGGTTGTTGTACTTTCTGTAGAGGAATGCAGAATTTTAAAAACTTTTGAAACTACCATAAGAAGGAGAATAAAGTAGAAAAGCAAAAAATCGAGGGAATGACCCAATTTGTGTTATAACGTGTACATATATATATATGCATAGAGCTATATATGTATGAGCAAATGTCACAATGAAACATCCCGTATAGCTATCTCAATTAAACAAACAAAAACGTGCGGGTCACCAGTGGCTCACACCCGCAGTCCCTGTGACTCAGAAGGGAGAGATAAGGAAGATCTTGGTTCAAACACAGCTTGGGCAAATAGTTTGCAAGACCCTGTCTCAAAAACACCTATCACAAAAAAAGGGCTGGTGAACTGCCTCAAGGTAGAGTCCCTGAGTTCAAGCCCCAGTTCTGCCCCCCACACTAAAACAAAATAAACACAAAAAGGGATTTTTGGTAACAGAAATGGAAAATAGGTCCTGTATAGGGAGTTGTTACTTGTGGGAGGGGTGAGGATATAAGGAAAGGGTGTAGGATATGGTATAAATATTATATACTCATGTATGAAAATGGAAAAACGAGACGTGATGAAACTATTCCAGGAATACGGTGAGAGAGAATAAAGGAGAACGTGGAGGGATGAATTCAACTATGGCATATTATAAGAACTTTGGCAAAAGTCACAATGTACCCCCACTACAGTAAGTTTGTTAAAACTCAGGAATGGAAAAAAAGTGTTTTTAATCATTGTGTTCATTTCACTGACCTTCACAGACAGAAGTTACACAACCAAACTTAATCGGCCAGTTTTCCCACAAACTAACACCCAAATGACTGACTATGCATGTTAGTTCTCATGACCTCATACCTCCTCACAAACATTACAGCACTGACATCACACTCACATCACCCAACAGCAGATGTGAGGAACAGAGCCCTGTGCTCCAAACACCTCTGAAAATAGCTGCACCAGCACAGGTAATCATTCAAACTCTCTGCATACATTTCCCTATCAAATAAGAAGGTTGGTCTAAATGACATATAAGGTCAGTTTGGCTTCTCCTATTCTACTAACATTTTGGGTCACTTTTGCTCAACTGGGCACTTCCCAAATGCCTGACCCACAGAAAATGAGTGAATTATGTTTTCTTGTTTACTATGCTAAAAGTTGGAGGAATTTGTTACACACATATAGGTAACTAACACATGGAAGATGACAGGCCCATCTGCTAACTACTGGTGGCATCCAAGAGGGCTCCATAAACTCAGGGGCTTACACTGAAAGCCCAGGGGCATCTTGACATCTGCCCTGCAATAAAGCATCTATGGCCTCTGCAAAAATCCTACCAGTGCATTTGCTGGGGTGCTGACAAAAAATGCTTCAATGATACCTACATGCTAAGGGACCCAGGGCTCATGAACTCGTCCTCAACTCAGTCACTGCTAGAAGCGGGGGTATGGGAGTTGTTTATCTCACAGAGAAAGATCTCTGATCAAACATGCTCCTTAACTCACCTGAGTTTGTGGAATCTGAAATTCCAGTTGAACAGAAACCATGTGGTAATTTCCTGATAATCTGTGTCACTGCATAACTTTCTTTTTATCTGTAAATTAGAAAAACAAGAATTTTCAATGGAATTTGATTCAGCCACAATAAAGAATGAGATTTTATCCTTTGCAGAGAAATGGATGGAAATGGAGATTATCTTAAGTGAAATTAGCCAGGTTCTGAAACCAAACACTGCATGTTTTCTCTCAGATGTAGAATACAGGCCCAATAAATATACAAAGAGTGCTATGAAAAACAACTCAATCTGACGGGGAGTCCCTAAAGGGAGGGAGAACATTTAAAAGAACGAAGTTAAGAATGTGAATGTATTTTCTATACATCAAAAATGGAAGGGGAATAAAGTAAAAAGGACAACAGGAAGGGATGAAAGAATTAGGATCATAAGACGTATGTACATGGAAATGTCACAGTGAAACTCCCTATAGACCTATCTTAAACAAAAAAATATCATTTTTTTTCAAAAGAAGAAAACAGACCCAGTCCCACCAAACACAAACATATAAACTAATAAAAAACACAACACAAGAAAGGAAACCTGGTCTTGTCTCGCGGTCAGTTACATTGGGAGCAGGGAGGATTATTAGTAAATGGTTGTGAGGGTGAATAGGATGGAAATATTGTGTACTCATGTATGAAAATGGAAACATGAGACCTGTGAAACTATTCCAGGAATAGGGAGGGAGATAATAAAGGAAAATGATGGAAGGGATGATTTTAACTATGACATAGTGTAAAAAACTTTTGTAAATGTAACAACATATACCCAGTACAACAGTACTCAATAAACAATATTTAAAAAAAGAAAAACCATACCACTCCAGCACACCTTCTGTGCGTTGAGTATTTTCAACAGAGGCTTGTGGAAAATATTTGCAAGAGCTGGCTTTGAACTGCGATCCTCCTGTTTCTACCTGCTGAGGTGAGAGAAATGCAGGTATACGTCACGGGCAAACAGCCCAAATTTCAGGTACATTACTATGGGTTTTTTATCACATACCGATCCATTCCTAAACAATATAGTGATTGGTGTTGGATGGTTTGGCTCTGTTTATTCTTTTCGGGGTTCACTGTACTTCTTTAATCTAAAGATTTATAGAACTTTGACAGGAGGTGTTGCTAAAAGGGTAGAGCAACTGCTTTGCAAGTGAAAAGCATTGAGTTTCAACGCCAGTATTACCAGTCCCAACAGTTCCACCAAAACCAAAAAAGTTTACGAAGATCTCTACTGAGGCATGGTATCACCCGATCCTAGGATGCTCAGGTCACCCGTGTGCTCAGGCCACGTGTGCCCCGTATATCGAGGACCCAAATAAAAGAGAAGTCTTCCACACGAGACAGTGGCACCTACCTCCAGCTTCTCCATGCTTGGCTGGCTGTGCTACCATAGCAAGAGGCCAGGCAGGAGCTGCCTCGGGAATGTGTATGTTGCAGTGGCTGGGATCCCACTGTGACATCACAACCAAGTCTGTCCTGATTGGTCAGACCACGTAAGCACTGCCTCTATGGCCCCTCTCCCTTCAGTCTCCAGCCATTTGTGTGGCAGTTTCCTGGCAAGAACTTGTGATCTGGGAATTGCTTTTCTCCTCCACGTTCCCTCCTCAGATCATTCAAGGTTCAACTGGCATGACATTTCTGACTTCTTCCAAACTACTCCCAATCTGGACCCCACACTTTGGAGGACAGGAAGGCTTTCACCTGGTGAGTACACAAACACCTCAAGCCCTTTGAAGGTAAATAAGCCAGGAAAACTCCCTGAACCTTGGATGAGGCAACTTCCTTCTCAGAACTACATCTCCCATCATCTGGGAGGGTATTCCCTTAACTGACCCAAAATATCACAGAGTGAGGGCCTGGGGCTGTCTTCCAGCCTACAGTGTTCCTAACGAACAAAACACGCAAAAGCACACACTGGCTGCCAAGAGCCTCAAGGTCACCACAAGAATTCACTTCCTAACGACACAGAAATTACTTCACTTTGATCTGAGAAGTACACAGGCACACACACGCTATAGCCAAGGAATGCTTAGGGTTCTCTAGTGACTGAAATGCTTACCACCTCTCGGAAGAATGGCAGATTTCAGGAACACCACAACCTATGGAATAAACATGAAACTCTCAGGAAGGACATCCAAATCTGCAATGGTTCTCTGAGGGACATCACAGTTCACCTTTCATTCATGGAACCCAAGACATAAAGTCAGTGCCACACAAGGCTGTTCCTCAAGTGACTTGGGGAAGGAACCTATATTCTACCAACCAGTGTTGGGAAACTAAACAACAAACATCCCACACACACTCACACACAGAGAATGAGTGACATACTAATATTTATCTTGTATGTGAATTTCTTACATTCTATGGAGTTAATTACAACTTTGTGCAAGACCAGAAGTCATAGAACATCACCCAGCCTTGTTCGTTCCATCTATTTCCTCCACGTTAATGATAGATTTTGATTCAAAGACACTTCTGCATGCCTAAGCAGCGGATACACTCAAAGAGTGTGAAACAATTGGTAATATGAGAATTTATGACAAATAGCAAGGAAATTAATACATGAACAAATGAGAAATATTAAGCACACAGACAAAGACAGACACATACACACAAGAAAGGCACACAGAAAGGTAGACACAGACACCCAGGAACCTGGCCTCTATTCAACGCAAGTCGAATGTTATCTGCAAAGGCTGAAATCCTGGCGTTACCCTACTGAGGCGACACTTTAAGCACTTTAGGAAGGATCAAACTTAGAAAAACCCAAGAAGTGACATCACTTCCAACATTGTCCTTGGAAGGAAGACATACTACCACCATTATGCCAAGGAACAACTAAAGGCTAATCGAGAGTCAGTGTCTGAAGCCATCACTTGAACTCAAATCACTTCTAGCAGGGTAACGAGGCACATACATATATGCATCGTGATAGCCTCACATACCCTGCACATATTCAAGGATCCCTGAATCTTTCCTCCTCAGTGAATTGATTACAGTTTACCTAGGGAGTAACAACACAGAGAAAAACCCAAAATTACTGCCTTCCGAAGGAGCATTCCTGACTGGCATTATTAGGAACACAGCATCCACGGACAATGATCCAGGAACTATTTTCAACCGCACATGAGGCCCCACACACAAACACACCTACACAATGAATGTGACCCATGAATATTAACTACTTTGTGTAAGTCAATTTCTGGGCTTTCATCAAAAAAAGTACCTTTCAGCAGAACCCATACTTATGAACACCTGGAAACACCGGTGAATGAGGTGAATTCCTTCCAACCTTCACTGCCTGTGCTTTGATGTACTCTGCAGACCAGAGAAGAATTTATATCAGATCAACAGGTGTCTGTGCTGTGCCTCCATGGAACCTTTTCCTCCCTTGCCAGTCCACTAGAACCACACCTTGAGATGACGTGGTGAGGAATAGAAGCAGAAACCAAGGCTCCAGAATGGGGAAATCTTTGCCAGGTATACATCTGACTGAAATTAATACCGAGAATATACTCAAAAACTAAATTCCCGTAAAAATCAGTGACCCAATGAAGAAATACACAAATGCACTTAACAGAGCTTGTTCCAAGGCAGAAGTCCAAAGGACCTACAACTACATAAAGAAATGCTCACCATCGCTCGTCTGAAAGAATTCAAAAATGAAAACCATACCAAGATTCCAAACCACTCCCATTGTAATGGCTATCAAGAATACAAACAACTAATGTTTTCAAGGATGTCTAAAAAAAAGGAACCCTCATATGCAGTTAGTGGGAATGCAAATTAGTACAACAACTGTGGAAAACAATATGGAAGCTTCTCGAAACTCAAAGTAGAATTGCTGTGTGATCCAGCATTATCATTCATAGGGATATACCTGAATGAATGCAAGCCAGGTAACAATACAGACACCTGCACATCCGTGTTTACTGCAGCATTACTCACAACAGCTAACATATGTAAACGGCCAAGATGCCTCACAACTGATACATGGATCCAAAACTGTGGCATTTACACACAATGGAATTTTATTCAGCCTTAAATAAGCATGAAATTTTGTTGTTTGCAGGTAAATGGATGGAACTAGAGAACATCACCTTAAGTTAAATTAGTCAGGTTGGGGAAACCAAAGGCCACATGTTTTTTCTCACACATGCACTAGAGACCTGACACACATACAAGCAGTAGTATGAACAACAGGTCTAAGGGGAGCTCATTTATGAGAGAGAGAGGGTAAAAGGAGGAGGTTAACCAGGTCAATATGGTTGTTGTACTTTCTGTAGAGGAATGCAGAATTTTAAAAACTTTTGAAACTACCATAAGAAGGAGAATAAAGTAGAAAAGCAAAAAATCGAGGGAATGACCCAATTTGTGTTATAACGTGTACATATATATATATGCATAGAGCTATATATGTATGAGCAAATGTCACAATGAAACATCCCGTATAGCTATCTCAATTAAACAAACAAAAACGTGCGGGTCACCAGTGGCTCACACCCGCAGTCCCTGTGACTCAGAAGGGAGAGATAAGGAAGATCTTGGTTCAAACACAGCTTGGGCAAATAGTTTGCAAGACCCTGTCTCAAAAACACCTATCACAAAAAAAGGGCTGGTGAACTGCCTCAAGGTAGAGTCCCTGAGTTCAAGCCCCAGTTCTGCCCCCCACACTAAAACAAAATAAACACAAAAAGGGATTTTTGGTAACAGAAATGGAAAATAGGTCCTGTATAGGGAGTTGTTACTTGTGGGAGGGGTGAGGATATAAGGAAAGGGTGTAGGATATGGTATAAATATTATATACTCATGTATGAAAATGGAAAAACGAGACGTGATGAAACTATTCCAGGAATACGGTGAGAGAGAATAAAGGAGAACGTGGAGGGATGAATTCAACTATGGCATATTATAAGAACTTTGGCAAAAGTCACAATGTACCCCCACTACAGTAAGTTTGTTAAAACTCAGGAATGGAAAAAAAGTGTTTTTAATCATTGTGTTCATTTCACTGACCTTCACAGACAGAAGTTACACAACCAAACTTAATCGGCCAGTTTTCCCACAAACTAACACCCAAATGACTGACTATGCATGTTAGTTCTCATGACCTCATACCTCCTCACAAACATTACAGCACTGACATCACACTCACATCACCCAACAGCAGATGTGAGGAACAGAGCCCTGTGCTCCAAACACCTCTGAAAATAGCTGCACCAGCACAGGTAATCATTCAAACTCTCTGCATACATTTCCCTATCAAATAAGAAGGTTGGTCTAAATGACATATAAGGTCAGTTTGGCTTCTCCTATTCTACTAACATTTTGGGTCACTTTTGCTCAACTGGGCACTTCCCAAATGCTTGAACCACAGAAAATGAGTGAATTATGTTTTCTTGTTTACTATGCTAAAAGTTGGAGGAATTTGTTACACACATATAGGTAACTAACACATGGAAGATGACAGGCCCATCTGCTAACTACTGGTGGCATCCAAGAGGGCTCCATAAACTCAGGGGCTTACACTGAAAGCCCAGGGGCATCTTGACATCTGCCCTGCAATAAAGCATCTATGGCCTCTGCAAAAATCCTACCAGTGCATTTGCTGGGGTGCTGACAAAAAATGCTTCAATGATACCTACATGCTAAGGGACCCAGGGCTCATGAACTCGTCCTCAACTCAGTCACTGCTAGAAGCGGGGGTATGGGAGTTGTTTATCTCACAGAGAAAGATCTCTGATCAAACATGCTCCTTAACTCACCTGAGTTTGTGGAATCTGAAATTCCAGTTGAACAGAAACCATGTGGTAATTTCCTGATAATCTGTGTCACTGCATAACTTTCTTTTTATCTGTAAATTAGAAAAACAAGAATTTTCAATGGAATTTGATTCAGCCACAATAAAGAATGAGATTTTATCCTTTGCAGAGAAATGGATGGAAATGGAGATTATCTTAAGTGAAATTAGCCAGGTTCTGAAACCAAACACTGCATGTTTTCTCTCAGATGTAGAATACAGGCCCAATAAATATACAAAGAGTGCTATGAAAAACAACTCAATCTGACGGGGAGTCCCTAATGGGAGGGAGAACATTTAAAAGAACGAAGTTAAGAATGTGAATGTATTTTCTATACATCAAAAATGGAAGGGGAATAAAGTAAAAAGGACAACAGGAAGGGATGAAACAATTAGGATCATAAGACGTATGTACATGGAAATGTCACAGTGAAACTCCCTATAGACCTATCTTAAACAAAAAAATATCATTTTTTTCAAAAGAAGAAAACAGACCCAGTCCCACCAAACACAAACATATAAACTAATAAAAAACACAACACAAGAAAGGAAACCTGGTCTTGTCTCGCGGTCAGTTACATTGGGAGCAGGGAGGATTATTAGTAAATGGTTGTGAGGGTGAATAGGATGGAAATATTGTGTACTCATGTATGAAAATGGAAACATGAGACCTGTGAAACTATTCCAGGAATAGGGAGGGAGATAATAAAGGAAAATGATGGAAGGGATGATTTTAACTATGACATAGTGTAAAAAACTTTTGTAAATGTAACAACATATACCCAGTACAACAGTACTCAATAAACAATATTTAAAAAAAGAAAAACCATACCACTCCAGCACACCTTCTGTGCGTTGAGTATTTTCAACAGAGGCTTGTGGAAAATATTTGCAAGAGCTGGCTTTGAACTGCGATCCTCCTGTTTCTACCTGCTGAGGTGAGAGAAATGCAGGTATACGTCACGGGCAAACAGCCCAAATTTCAGGTACATTACTATTGGTTTTTTATCACATACCGATCCATTCCTAAACAATATAGTGATTGGTGTTGGATGGTTTGGCTCTGTTTATTCTTTTCGGGGTTCACTGTACTTCTTTAATCTAAAGATTTATAGAACTTTGACAGGAGGTGTTGCTAAAAGGGTAGAGCAACTGCTTTGCAAGTGAAAAGCATTGAGTTTCAACGCCAGTATTACCAGTCCCAACAGTTCCACCAAAACCAAAAAAGTTTACGAAGATCTCTACTGAGGCATGGTATCACCCGATCCTAGGATGCTCAGGTCACCCGTGTGCTCAGGCCACGTGTGCCCCGTATATCGAGGACCCAAATAAAAGAGAAGTCTTCCACACGAGACAGTGGCACCTACCTCCAGCTTCTCCATGCTTGGCTGGCTGTGCTACCATAGCAAGAGGCCAGGCAGGAGCTGCCTCGGGAATGTGTATGTTGCAGTGGCTGGGATCCCACTGTGACATCACAACCAAGTCTGTCCTGATTGGTCAGACCACGTAAGCACTGCCTCTATGGCCCCTCTCCCTTCAGTCTCCAGCCATTTGTGTGGCAGTTTCCTGGCAAGAACTTGTGATCTGGGAATTGCTTTTCTCCTCCACGTTCCCTCCTCAGATCATTCAAGGTTCAACTGGCATGACATTTCTGACTTCTTCCAAACTACTCCCAATCTGGACCCCACACTTTGGAGGACAGGAAGGCTTTCACCTGGTGAGTACACAAACACCTCAAGCCCTTTGAAGGTAAATAAGCCAGGAAAACTCCCTGAACCTTGGATGAGGCAACTTCCTTCTCAGAACTACATCTCCCATCATCTGGGAGGGTATTCCCTTAACTGACCCAAAATATCACAGAGTGAGGGCCTGGGGCTGTCTTCCAGCCTACAGTGTTCCTAACGAACAAAACACGCAAAAGCACACACTGGCTGCCAAGAGCCTCAAGGTCACCACAAGAATTCACTTCCTAACGACACAGAAATTACTTCACTTTGATCTGAGAAGTACACAGGCACACACACGCTATAGCCAAGGAATGCTTAGGGTTCTCTAGTGACTGAAATGCTTACCACCTCTCGGAAGAATGGCAGATTTCAGGAACACCACAACCTATGGAAGAAACATGAAACTCTCAGCAAGGACATCCAAATCTGCAATGGTTCTCTGAGGGACATCACAGTTCACCTTTCATTCATGGAACCCAAGACATAAAGTCAGTGCCACACAAGGCTGTTCCTCAAGTGACTTGGGGAAGGAACCTATATTCTACCAACCAGTGTTGGGAAACTAAACAACAAACATCCCACACACACTCACACACAGAGAATGAGTGACATACTAATATTTATCTTGTATGTGAATTTCTTACATTCTATGGAGTTAATTACAACTTTGTGCAAGACCAGAAGTCATAGAACATCACCCAGCCTTGTTCGTTCCATCTATTTCCTCCACGTTAATGATAGATTTTGATTCAAAGACACTTCTGCATGCCTAAGCAGCGGATACACTCAAAGAGTGTGAAACAATTGGTAATATGAGAATTTATGACAAATAGCAAAGAAATTAATACATGAACAAATGAGAAATATTAAGCACACAGACAAAGACAGACACATACACACAAGAAAGGCACACAGAAAGGTAGACACAGACACCCAGGAACCTGGCCTCTATTCAACGCAAGTCGAATGTTATCTGCAAAGGCTGAAATCCTGGCGTTACCCTACTGAGGCGACACTTTAAGCACTTTAGGAAGGATCAAACTTAGAAAAACCCAAGAAGTGACATCACTTCCAACATTGTCCTTGGAAGGAAGACATACTACCACCATTATGCCAAGGAACAACTAAAGGCTAATCGAGAGTCAGTGTCTGAAGCCATCACTTGAACTCAAATCACTTCTAGCAGGGTAACGAGGCACATACATATATGCATCGTGATAGCCTCACATACCCTGCACATATTCAAGGATCCCTGAATCTTTCCTCCTCAGTGAATTGATTACAGTTTACCTAGGGAGTAACAACACAGAGAAAAACCCAAAATTACTGCCTTCCGAAGGAGCATTCCTGACTGGCATTATTAGGAACACAGCATCCACGGACAATGATCCAGGAACTATTTTCAACCGCACATGAGGCCCCACACACAAACACACCTACACAATGAATGTGACCCATGAATATTAACTACTTTGTGTAAGTCAATTTCTGGGCTTTCATCAAAAAAAGTACCTTTCAGCAGAACCCATACTTATGAACACCTGGAAACACCGGTGAATGAGGTGAATTCCTTCCAACCTTCACTGCCTGTGCTTTGATGTACTCTGCAGACCAGAGAAGAATTTATATCAGATCAACAGGTGTCTGTGCTGTGCCTCCATGGAACCTTTTCCTCCCTTGCCAGTCCACTAGAACCACACCTTGAGATGACGTGGTGAGGAATAGAAGCAGAAACCAAGGCTCCAGAATGGGGAAATCTTTGCCAGGTATACATCTGACTGAAATTAATACCGAGAATATACTCAAAAACTAAATTCCCGTAAAAATCAGTGACCCAATGAAGAAATACACAAATGCACTTAACAGAGCTTGTTCCAAGGCAGAAGTCCAAAGGACCTACAACTACATAAAGAAATGCTCACCATCGCTCGTCTGAAAGAATTCAAAAATGAAAACCATACCAAGATTCCAAACCACTCCCATTGTAATGGCTATCAAGAATACAAACAACTAATGTTTTCAAGGATGTCTAAAAAAAAGGAACCCTCATATGCAGTTAGTGGGAATGCAAATTAGTACAACAACTGTGGAAAACAATATGGAAGCTTCTCGAAACTCAAAGTAGAATTGCTGTGTGATCCAGCATTATCATTCATAGGGATATACCTGAATGAATGCAAGCCAGGTAACAATACAGACACCTGCACATCCGTGTTTACTGCAGCATTACTCACAACAGCTAACATATGTAAACGGCCAAGATGCCTCACAACTGATACATGGATCCAAAACTGTGGCATTTACACACAATGGAATTTTATTCAGCCTTAAATAAGCATGAAATTTTGTTGTTTGCAGGTAAATGGATGGAACTAGAGAACATCACCTTAAGTTAAATTAGTCAGGTTGGGGAAACCAAAGGCCACATGTTTTTTCTCACACATGCACTAGAGACCTGACACACATACAAGCAGTAGTATGAACAACAGGTCTAAGGGGAGCTCATTTATGAGAGAGAGAGGGTAAAAGGAGGAGGTTAACCAGGTCAATATGGTTGTTGTACTTTCTGTAGAGGAATGCAGAATTTTAAAAACTTTTGAAACTACCATAAGAAGGAGAATAAAGTAGAAAAGCAAAAAATCGAGGGAATGACCCAATTTGTGTTATAACGTGTACATATATATATATGCATAGAGCTATATATGTATGAGCAAATGTCACAATGAAACATCCCGTATAGCTATCTCAATTAAACAAACAAAAACGTGCGGGTCACCAGTGGCTCACACCCGCAGTCCCTGTGACTCAGAAGGGAGAGATAAGGAAGATCTTGGTTCAAACACAGCTTGGGCAAATAGTTTGCAAGACCCTGTCTCAAAAACACCTATCACAAAAAAAGGGCTGGTGAACTGCCTCAAGGTAGAGTCCCTGAGTTCAAGCCCCAGTTCTGCCCCCCACACTAAAACAAAATAAACACAAAAAGGGATTTTTGGTAACAGAAATGGAAAATAGGTCCTGTATAGGGAGTTGTTACTTGTGGGAGGGGTGAGGATATAAGGAAAGGGTGTAGGATATGGTATAAATATTATATACTCATGTATGAAAATGGAAAAACGAGACGTGATGAAACTATTCCAGGAATACGGTGAGAGAGAATAAAGGAGAACGTGGAGGGATGAATTCAACTATGGCATATTATAAGAACTTTGGCAAAAGTCACAATGTACCCCCACTACAGTAAGTTTGTTAAAACTCAGGAATGGAAAAAAAGTGTTTTTAATCATTGTGTTCATTTCACTGACCTTCACAGACAGAAGTTACACAACCAAACTTAATCGGCCAGTTTTCCCACAAACTAACACCCAAATGACTGACTATGCATGTTAGTTCTCATGACCTCATACCTCCTCACAAACATTACAGCACTGACATCACACTCACATCACCCAACAGCAGATGTGAGGAACAGAGCCCTGTGCTCCAAACACCTCTGAAAATAGCTGCACCAGCACAGGTAATCATTCAAACTCTCTGCATACATTTCCCTATCAAATAAGAAGGTTGGTCTAAATGACATATAAGGTCAGTTTGGCTTCTCCTATTCTACTAACATTTTGGGTCACTTTTGCTCAACTGGGCACTTCCCAAATGCCTGACCCACAGAAAATGAGTGAATTATGTTTTCTTGTTTACTATGCTAAAAGTTGGAGGAATTTGTTACACACATATAGGTAACTAACACATGGAAGATGACAGGCCCATCTGCTAACTACTGGTGGCATCCAAGAGGCCTCCATAAACTCAGGGGCTTACACTGAAAGCCCAGGGGCATCTTGACATCTGCCCTGCAATAAAGCATCTACGGCCTCTGCAAAAATCCTACCAGTGCATTTGCTGAGGTGCTGACAAACAATGTTTCAATGATACATACATGCTAAGGGACCCAGGGCTCATGAACTCGTCCTCAACTCAGTCACTGCTAGAAGCGGGGGTATGGGAGTTGTTTATCTCACAGAGAAAGATCTCTGATCAAACATGCTCCTTAACTCACCTGAGTTTGTGGAATCTGAAATTCCAGTGGAACAGAAACCATGTGGTAATTTCCTGATAATCTGTGTCACTGCATAACTTTCTTTTTATCTGTAAATTAGAAAAACAAGAATTTTCAATGGAATTTGATTCAGCCACAATAAAGAATGAGATTTTATCCTTTGCAGAGAAATGGATGGAAATGGACATTATCTTAAGTGAAATTAGCCAGGTTCTGAAACCAAACACTGCATGTTTTCTCTCAGATGTAGAATACAGGCCCAATAAATATACAAAGAGTGCTATGAAAAACAACTCAATCTGACGGGGAGTCCCTAATGGGAGGGAGAACATTTAAAAGAACGAAGTTAAGAATGTGAATGTATTTTCTATACATCAAAAATGGAAGGGGAATAAAGTAAAAAGGACAACAGGAAGGGATGAAACAATTAGGATCATAAGACATATGTACATGGAAATGTCACAGTGAAACTCCCTATAGACCTATCTTAAACAAAAAAATATCATTTTTTTTCAAAAGAAGAAAACAGACCCAGTCCCACCAAACACAAACATATAAACTAATAAAAAACACAACACAAGAAAGGAAACCTGGTCTTGTCTCGCGGTCAGTTACATTGGGAGCAGGGAGGATTATTAGTAAATGGTTGTGAGGGTGAATAGGATGGAAATATTGTGTACTCATGTATGAAAATGGAAACATGAGACCTGTGAAACTATTCCAGGAATAGGGAGGGAGATAATAAAGGAAAATGATGGAAGGGATGATTTTAACTATGACATAGTGTAAAAAACTTTTGTAAATGTAACAACATATACCCAGTACAACAGTACTCAATAAACAATATTTAAAAAAAGAAAAACCATACCACTCCAGCACACCTTCTGTGCGTTGAGTATTTTCAACAGAGGCTTGTGGAAAATATTTGCAAGAGCTGGCTTTGAACTGCGATCCTCCTGTTTCTACCTGCTGAGGTGAGAGAAATGCAGGTATACGTCACGGGCAAACAGCCCAAATTTCAGGTACATTACTATGGGTTTGTTATCACATACCGATCCATTCCTAAACAATATAGTGATTGGTGTTGGATTGTTTGGCTCTGTGTATTCTTTTCGGGGTTCACTGTACTTCTTTAATCTAAAGATTTATAGAACTTTGACAGGAGGTGTTGCTAAAAGGGTAGAGCAACTGCTTTGCAAGTGAAAAGCATTGAGTTTCAACGCCAGTATTACCAGTCCCAACAGTTCCACCAAAACCAAAAAAGTTTACGAAGATCTCTACTGAGGCATGGTATCACCCGATCCTAGGATGCTCAGGTCACCCGTGTGCTCAGGCCACGTGTGCCCCGTATATCGAGGACCCAAATAAAAGAGAAGTCTTCCACACGAGACAGTGGCACCTACCTTCAGCTTCTCCATGCTTGGCTGGCTGCGCTACCATAGCAAGAGGCCAGGCAGGAGCTGCCTCGGGAATGTGTATGTTGCAGTGGCTGGGATCCCACTGTGACATCACAACCAAGTCTGTCCTGATTGGTCAGACCACGTAAGCACTGCCTCTATGGCCCCTCTCCCTTCAGTCTCCAGCCATTTGTGTGGCAGTTTCCTGGCAAGAACTTGTGATCTGGGAATTGCTTTTCTCCTCCACGTTCCCTCCTCAGATCATTCAAGGTTCAACTGGCATGACATTTCTGACTTCTTCCAAACTACTCCCAATCTGGACCCCACACTTTGGAGGACAGGAAGGCTTTCACCTGGTGAGTACACAAACACCTCAAGCCCTTTGAAGGTAAATAAGCCAGGAAAACTCCCTGAACCTTGGATGAGGCAACTTCCTTCTCAGAACTACATCTCCCATCATCTGGGAGGGTATTCCCTTAACTGACCCAAAATATCACAGAGTGAGGGCCTGGGGCTGTCTTCCAGCCTACAGTGTTCCTAACTTGAACAAAACACGCAAAAGCACACACTGGCTGCCAAGAGCCTCAAGGTGACCACAAGAATTCACTTCCTAACGACACAGAAATTACTTCACTTTGATCTGAGAAGTACACAGGCACACACACGCTATAGCCAAGGAATGCTTAGGGTTCTCTAGTGACTGAAAAGCTTACCACCTCTCGGAAGAATGGCAGATTTCAGGAACACCACAACCTATGGAAGAAACATGAAACTCTCAGCAAGGACATCCAAATCTGCAATGGTTCTCTGAGGGACATCACAGTTCACCTTTCATTCATGGAACCGAAGACATAAAGTCAGTGCCACACAAGGCTGTTCCTCAAGTGACTCGGGGAAGGAACCTATATTCTACCAACCAGTGTTGGGAAACTAAACAACAAACATCCCACACACACTCACACACAGAGAATGAGTGACATACTAATATTTATCTTGTATGTGAATTTCTTACATTCTATGGAGTTAATTACAACTTTGTGCAAGACCAGAAGTCATAGAACATCACCCAGCCTTGTTCGTTCCATCTATTTCCTCCACGTTAATGATAGATTTTGATTCAAAGACACTTCTGCATGCCTAAGCAGCGGATACACTCAAAGAGTGTGAAACAATTGGTAATATGAGAATTTATGACAAATAGCAAAGAAATTAATATATGAACAAATGAGAAATATTAAGCACACAGACAAAGACAGACACATACACACAAGAAACGCACACAGAAAGGTAGACACAGACACCCAGGAACCTGGCCTCTATTCACCGCAAGTCGAATGTTATCTGCAAAGGCTGAAATCCTGGCGTTACCCTACTGAGGCGACACTTTAAGCACTTTAGGAAGGATCAAACTTAGAAAAACCCAAGAAGTGACATCACTTCCAACATTGTCCTTGGAAGGAAGACATACTACCACCATTATGCCAAGGAACAACTAAAGGCTAATCGAGAGTCAGTGTCTGAAGCCATCACTTGAACTCAAATCACTTCTAGCAGGGTAACGAGGCACATACATATATGCATCATGATAGCCTCACATACCCTGCACATATTCAAGGATCCCTGAATCTTTCCTCCTCAGTGAATTGATTACAGTTTACCTAGGGAGTAACAACACAGAGAAAAACCCAAAATTACTGCCTTCTGAAGGAGCATTCCTGACTGGCATTATTAGGAACACAGCATCCACGGACAATGATCCAGGAACTATTTTCAACCGCACATGAGGCCCCACACACAAACACACCCACACAATGAATGTGACCCATGAATATTAACTACTTTGTGTAAGTCAATTTCTGGGCTTTCATCAAAAAAAGTACCTTTCAGCAGAACCCATACTTATGAACACCTGGAAACACCGGTGAATGAGGTGAATTCCTTCCAACCTTCACTGCCTGTGCTTTGATGTACTCTGCAGACCAGAGAAGAATTTATATCAGATCAACAGGTGTCTGTGCTGTGCCTCCATGGAACCTTTTCCTCCCTTGCCAGTCCACTAGAACCACACCTTGAGATGACGTGGTGAGGAATAGAAGCAGAAACCAAGGCTCCAGAATGGGAAAATCTTTGCCACGTATACATCTGACTGAAATTAATACCGAGAATATACTCAAAAACTAAATTCCCGTAAAAATCAGTGACCCAATGAAGAAATACACAAATGCACTTAACAGAGCTTGTTCCAAGGCAGAAGTCCAAAGGACCTACAACTACATAAAGAAATGCTCACCATCGCTCGTCTGAAAGAATTCAAAAATGAAAACCATACCAAGATTCCAAACCACTCCCATTGTAATGGCTATCAAGAATACAAACAACTAATGTTTTCAAGGATGTCTAAAAAAAAGGAACCCTCATATGCAGTTAGTGGGAATGCAAATTAGTACAACAACTGTGGAAAACAATATGGAAGCTTCTCGAAACTCAAAGTAGAATTGCTGTGTGATCCAGCATTATCATTCATAGGGATATACCTGAATGAATGCAAGCCAGGTAACAATACAGACACCTGCACATCCGTGTTTACTGCAGCATTACTCACAACAGCTAACATATGTAAACGGCCAAGATGCCTCACAACTGATACATGGATCCAAAACTGTGGCATTTACACACAATGGAATTTTATTCAGCCTTAAATAAGCATGAAATTTTGTTGTTTGCAGGTAAATGGATGGAACTAGAGAACATCACCTTAAGTTAAATTAGTCAGGTTGGGGAAACCAAAGGCCACATGTTTTTTCTCACACATGCACTAGAGACCTGACACACATACAAGCAGTAGTATGAACAACAGGTCTAAGGGGAGCTCATTTATGAGAGAGAGAGGGTAAAAGGAGGAGGTTAACCAGGTCAATATGGTTGTTGTACTTTCTGTAGAGGAATGCAGAATTTTAAAAACTTTTGAAACTATCATAAGAAGGAGAATAAAGTAGAAAAGCAAAAAATCGAGGGAATGACCCAATTTGTGTTATAACGTGTACATATATATATATATGCATAGAGCTATATATGTATGAGCAAATGTCACAATGAAACATCCCGTATAGCTATCTCAATTAAACAAACAAAAACGTGCGGGTCACCAGTGTCTCACAACCGCAGTCCCTGTGACTCAGAAGGGAGAGATAAGGAAGATCTTGGTTCAAACACAGCTTGGGCAAATAGTTTGCAAGACCCTGTCTCAAAAACACCTATCACAAAAAAAGGGCTGGTGAACTGCCTCAAGGTAGAGTCCCTGAGTTCAAGCCCCAGTTCTGCCCCCCACACTAAAACAAAATAAACACAAAAAGGGATTTTTGGTAACAGAAATGGAAAATAGGTCCTGTATAGGGAGTTGTTACTTGTGGGAGGGGTGAGGATATAAGGAAAGGGTGTAGGATATGGTATAAATATTATATACTCATGTATGAAAATGGAAAAACGAGACGTGATGAAACTATTCCAGGAATACGGTGAGAGAGAATAAAGGAGAATGTGGAGGGATGAATTCAACTATGGCATATTATAAGAACTTTGGCAAAAGTCACAATGTACCCCCACTACAGTAAGTTTGTTAAAACTCAGGAATGGAAAAAAAGTGTTTTTAATCATTGTGTTCATTTCACTGACCTTCACAGACAGAAGTTACACAACCAAACTTAATCGGCCAGTTTTCCCACAAACTAACACCCAAATGACTGACTATGCATGTTAGTTCTCATGACCTCATACCTCCTCACAAACATTATAGCACTGACATCACACTCACATCACCCAACAGCAGATGTGAGGAACAGAGCCCTGTGCTCCAAACACCTCTGAAAATAGCTGCACCAGCACAGGTAATCATTCAAACTCTCTGCATACATTTCCCTATCAAATAAGAAGGTTGGTCTAAATGACATATAAGGTCAGTTTGGCTTCTCCTATTCTACTAACATTTTCGGTCACTTTTGCTCAACTGGGCACTTCCCAAATGCCTGACCCACAGAAAATGAGTGAATTATGTTTTCTTGTTTACTATGCTAAAAGTTGGAGGAATTTGTTACACACATATAGGTAACTAACACATGGAAGATGACAGGCCCATCTGCTAACTACTGGTGGCATCCAAGAGGGCTCCATAAACTCAGGGGCTTACACTGAAAGCCCAGGGGCATCTTGACATCTGCCCTGCAATAAAGCATCTATGGCCTCTGCAAAAATCCTACCAGTGCATTTGCTGGGGTGCTGACAAAAAATGCTTCAATGATACCTACATGCTAAGGGACCCAGGGCTCATGAACTCGTCCTCAACTCAGTCACTGCTAGAAGCGGGGGTATGGGAGTTGTTTATCTCACAGAAAAAGATCTCTGATCAAACATGATCCTTAACTCACCTGAGTTTGTGGAATCTGAAATTCCAGTTGAACAGAAACCATGTGGTAATTTCCTGATAATCTGTGTCACTGCATAACTTTCTTTTTATCTGTAAATTAGAAAAACAAGAATTTTCAATGGAATTTGATTCAGCCACAATAAAGAATGAGATTTTATCCTTTGCAGAGAAATGGATGGAAATGGAGATTATCTTAAGTGAAATTAGCCAGGTTCTGAAACCAAACACTGCATGTTTTCTCTCAGATGTAGAATACAGGCCCAATAAATATACAAAGAGTGCTATGAAAAACAACTCAATCTGACGGGGAGTCCCTAAAGGGAGGGAGAACATTTAAAAGAACGAAGTTAAGAATGTGAATGTATTTTCTATACATCAAAAATGGAAGGGGAATAAAGTAAAAAGGACAACAGGAAGGGATGAAACAATTAGGATCATAAGACGTATGTACATGGAAATGTCACAGTGAAACTCCCTATAGACCTATCTTCAACAAAAAAATATCATTTTTTTTCAAAAGAAGAAAACAGACCCAGTCCCACCAAACACAAACATATAAACTAATAAAAAACACAACACAAGAAAGGAAACCTGGTCTTGTCTCGCGGTTAGTTACATTGGGAGCAGGGAGGATTATTAGTAAATGGTTGTGAGGGTGAATAAGATGGAAATATTGTGTACTCATGTATGAAAATGGAAACATGAGACCTGTGAAACTATTCCAGGAATAGGGAGGGAGATAATAAAGGAAAATGATGGAAGGGATGATTTTAACTATGACATAGTGTAAAAAACTTTTGTAAATGTAACAACATATACCCAGTACAACAGTACTCAATAAACAATATTTCAAAAAAGAAACACCATACCACTCCAGCACACCTTCTGTGCGTTGAGTATTTTCAACAGAGGCTTGTGGAAAACATTTGCAAGAGCTGGCTTTGAACTGCGATCCTCCTGTTTCTACCTGCTGAGGTGAGAGAAATGCAGGTATACGTCACGGGCAAACAGCCCAAATTTCAGGTACATTACTATGGGTTTTTTATCACATACCGATCCATTCCTAAACAATATAGTGATTGGTGTTGGATGGTTTGGCTCTGTTTATTCTTTTCGGGGTTCACTGTACTTCTTTAATCTAAAGATTTATAGAACTTTGACAGGAGGTGTTGCTAAAAGGGTAGAGCAACTGCTTTGCAAGTGAAAAGCATTGAGTTTCAACGCCAGTATTACCAGTCCCAACAGTTCCACCAAAACCAAAAAAGTTTATGAAGATCTCTACTGAGGAATGGTATCACCCGATCCTAGGATGCTCAGGTCACCCGTGTGCTCAGGCCACGTGTGCCCCGTATATCGAGGACCCAAATAAAAGAGAAGTCTTCCACACGAGACAGTGGCACCTACCTCCAGCTTCTCCATGCTTGGCTGGCTGTGCTACCATAGCAAGAGGCCAGGCAGGAGCTGCCTCGGGAATGTGTATGTTGCAGTGGCTGGGATCCCACTGTGACATCACAGCCAAGTCTGTCCTGATTGGTCAGACCACGTAAGCACTGCCTCTATGGCCCCTCTCCCTTCAGTCTCCAGCCATTTGTGTGGCAGTTTCCTGGCAAGAACTTGTGATCTGGGAATTGCTTTTCTCCTCCACGTTCCCTCCTCAGATCATTCAAGGTTCAACTGGCATGACATTTCAGACTTCTTCCAAACTACTCCCAATCTGGACCCCACACTTTGGAGGACAGGAAGGCTTTCACCTGGTGAGTACACAAACACCTCAAGCCCTTTGAAGGTAAATAAGCCAGGAAAACTCCCTGAACCTTGGATGAGGCAACTTCCTTCTCAGAACTACATCTCCCATCATCTGGGAGGGTATTCCCTTAACTGACCCAAAATATCACAGAGTGAGGGCCTGGGGCTGTCTTCCAGCCTACAGTGTTCCTAACTTGAACAAAACACGCAAAAGCACACACTGGCTGCCAAGAGCCTCAAGGTGACCACAAGAATTCACTTCCTAATGACACAGAAATTACTTCACTTTGATCTGAGAAGTACACAGGCACACACACGCTATAGCCAAGGAATGCTTAGGGTTCTCTAGTGACTGAAATGCTTACCACCTCTCGGAAGAATGGCAGATTTCAGGAACACCACAACCTATGGAAGAAACATGAAACTCTCAGGAAGGACATTCAAATCTGCAATGGTTCTCTGAGGGACATCACAGTTCACCTTTCATTCATGGAACCCAAGACATAAAGTCAGTGCCACACAAGGCTGTTCCTCACGTGACTTGGGGAAGGAACCTATATTCTACCAACCAGTGTTGGGAAACTAAACAACAAACATCCCACACACACTCACACACAGAGAATCAGTGACATACTAATATTTATCTTGTATGTGAATTTCTTACATTCTATGGAGTTAATTACAACTTTGTGCAAGACCAGAAGTCATAGAACATCACCCAGCCTTGTTCGTTCCATCTATTTCCTCAACGTTAATCATAGATTTTGATTCAAAGACACTTCTGCATGCCTAAGCAGCGGATACACTCAAAGAGTGTGAAACAATTGGTAATATGAGAATTTATGACAAATAGCAAAGAAATTAATACATGAACAAATGAGGAATATTAAGCACACAGACAAAGACAGACACATACACACAAGAAAGGCACACAGAAAGGTAGACACAGACACCCAGGAGCCTGGCCTCTATTCAACGCAAGTCGAATGTTATCTGCAAAGGCTGAAATCCTGGCGTTACCCTACTGAGGCGACACTTTAAGCACTTTAGGAAGGATCAAACTTAGAAAAACCCAAGAAGTGACATCAGTTCCAACATTATCCTTGGAAGGAAGACATACTACCACCATTATGCCAAGGAACAACTAAAGGCTAACCGAGAGTCAGTGTCCGAAGCCATCACTTGAACTCAAATCACTTATAGCAGGGTAACGAGGCACATCCATATCTGCATCACGTTAGCCTCACATACCCTGCACATATTCAAGGATCCCTGAATCTTTCCTCCTCAGTGAATTGATTACTGTTTACCTAGGGAGTAACAACACAGAGAAAAACCCAAAATTACTGCCTTCCGAAGGAACATTCCTGACTGGCATTATTAGGAACACAGCATCCACGGACAATGATCCAGGAACTATTTTCAACCACACATGCGGCCCCACACACAAACACACCCACACAATGAATGTGACCCATGAATATTAACTACTTTGTGGAAGTCAATTTCTGGGCTTTCATCAAAAAAAGTACCTTTGAGCACAACCCATACTTATGAACACCTGGAAACACCGGTGAATGAGGTGAATTCCTTCCAACCTTCACTGCCTGTGCTTTGATGTACTCTGCAGACCAGAGAAGAATTTATATCAGATCAACAGGTGTCTGTGCTGTGCCTCCATGGAACCTTTTCCTCCCTTGCCAGTCCACTAGAACCACACCTTGAGATGACGTGGTGAGGAATAGAAGCAGAAACCAAGGCTCCAGAATGGGGAAATCTTTGCCAGGTATACATCTGACTGAAATTAATACCGAGAATATACTCAAAAACTAAATTCCCATAAAAATCAGTGACCCAATGAAGAAATACACAAATGAACTTAACAGAGCTTGTTCCAAGGCAGAAGTCCAAAGGACCTACAACTACATAAAGAAATGCTCACCATCGCTCGTCAGAAAGAAAACAAAAATGAAAACCATACCAAGATTCCAAACCACTCCCATTGTAATGGCTATCAAGAATACAAACAACTAATGTTTTCAAGGATGTCTAAAAAAAAGGAACCCTCATATGCAGTTAGTGGGAATGCAAATTAGTACAACAACTGTGGAAAACAATATGGAGGCTTCTCGAACCTCAAAGTAGAATTGCTGTGTGATCCAGCATTATCATTCATAGGGATATACCTGAATGAATGCAAGCCAGGTAACAATACAGACACCTGCACATCCATGTTTACTGCAGCATTATTCACAACAGCTAACATATGTAAACAGCCAAGATGCCTCTCAACTGACACATGGATTCAAAACTGTGGCATTTACACACAATGGAATTTTATTCAGCCTTAAATAAGCATGAAGTTTTGTTGTTTGCAGGTAAATGGATGGAACTAGAGAACATCACCTTAAGTTAAATTAGTCAGGTTGGGGAAACCAAAGGCCACATGTTTTTTCTCACACATGCACTAGAGACCTGACACACATACAAGCAGTAGTATGAACAACAGGTCTAAGGGGAGCTCATTTACGAGAGAAAGAGGGTAAAAGGAGGAGGTTAACCAGGTCAATATGGTTGTTGTGCTTTCTGTAGAGGAATGCAGAATTTTAAAAACTTTTGAAACTACCATAAGAAGGAGAATAAAGTAGAAAAGCAAAAAATAGAGGGAATGACCCAATTTGTGTTATAACGTGTACATATATATATATGCATAGAGCTATATATGTATGAGCAAATATCACAATGAAACATCCCGTATAGCTATCTTAATTAAACAAACAAAAACGTGCGGGTCACCAGTGGCTCACACCCGCAGTCCCTGTGACTCAGAACGGAGAGATAAGGAAGATCTTGGTTCAAACACAGCTTGGGCAAATAGTTTGCAAGACCCTGTCTCAGAAACACCTATCACAAAAAAACGGCTGGTGAACTGCCTCAAGGTAGAGTCCCTGAGTTCAAGCCCCAGTTCTGCCCCCCACACTAAAACAAAATAAACACAAAAAGGGATTTTTGGTAACAGAAATAAAAATAGGTCCTGTATAGGGAGTTGTTACTTGTCGGAGGGGTGAGGATATAAGGAAAGGGTGTAGGATATGGTATAAATATTATATACTCATGTATGAAAATGGAAAAACAAGACGTGATGAAACTATTCCAGGAATACGGTGAGAGAGAATAAAGGAGAATGTGGAGGGATGAATTCAACTATGGCATATTTTAAGAACTTTGGCAAAAGTCACAATGTACCCCCACTACAGTAAGTTTGTTAAAACTCAGGAATGGAAAAAAGTGTTTTTAATCATTGTGTTCATTTCACTGACCTTCACAGACAGAAGTTACACAACCAAACTGAATCGGCCAGGTTTCCCACAAACTAACACCCAAATGACTGACTATGCATGTTAGTTCTCATGACCTCATACCTCCTCACAAACATTATAGCACTGACATCACACTCACATCACCCAACAGCAGATGTGAGGAACAGAGCCCTGTGCTCCAAACACCTCTGAAAATAGCTGCACCAGCACAGGTAATCATTCAAACTCTCTGCATACATTTCCCTATCAAATAAGAAGGTTCGTCTAAATGACATATATGGTCAGTTTGGCTTCTCCTATTCTACTAACATTTTGGGTCACTTTTGCTCAACTGGGCACTTCCCAAATGCCTGACCCACAGAAAATGAGTGAATTATGTTTTCTTGTTTACTATGCTAAAAGTTGGAGGAATTTGTTACACACATATAGGTAACTAACACATGGAAGATGACAGGCCCATCTGCTAACTACTGGTGGCATCCAAGAGGCCTCCATAAACTCAGGGGCTTACACTGAAAGCCCAGGGGCATCTTGACATCTGCCCTGCAATAAAGCATCTATGGCCTCTGCAAAAATCCTACCAGTGCATTTGCTGGGGTGCTGACAAACAATGCTTCAATGATACATACATGCTAAGGGACCCAGGGCTCATGAACTCGTCCTCAACTCAGTCACTGCTAGAAGCGGGGGTATTGGAGTTGTTTATCTCACAGAGAAAGATCTCTGATCAAACATGCTCCTTAACTCACCTGAGTTTGTGGAATCTGAAATTCCAGTGGAACAGAAACCATGTGGTAATTTCCTGATAATCTGTGTCACTGCATAACTTTCTTTTTATCTGTAAATTAGAAAAACAAGAATTTTCAATGGAATTTGATTCAGCCACAATAAAGAATGAGATTTTATCCTTTGCAGAGAAATGGATGGAAATGGACATTATCTTAAGTGAAATTAGCCAGGTTCTGAAACCAAACACTGCATGTTTTCTCTCAGATGTAGAATATAGGCCCAATAAATATAGAAAGAGTGCTATGAAAAACAACTCAATCTGACGGGGAGTCCCTAATGGGAGGGAGAACATTTAAAAGAACGAAGTTAAGAATGTGAATACGGTCGGTTGATGTATTTTCTATCCATCAAAAATGGAAGGGGAATAAAGTAAAAAGGACAATAGGAAGGGATGAAACAATTAGGATCATAAGACGTATGTACATGGAAATGTCACAGTGAAACTCCCTATAGACCTATCTTCAACAAAAAAATATCATTTTTTTTCAAAAGAAGAAAACAGACCCAGTCCCACCAAACACAAACATATAAACTAATAAAAAACACAACACAAGAAAGGAAACCTGGTCTTGTCTCGCGGTTAGTTACATTGGGAGCAGGGAGGATTATTAGTAAATGGTTGTGAGGGTGAATAAGATGGAAATATTGTGTACTCATGTATGAAAATGGAAACATGAGACCTGTGAAACTATTCCAGGAATAGGGAGGGAGATAATAAAGGAAAATGATGGAAGGGATGATTTTAACTATGACATAGTGTAAAAAACTTTTGTAAATGTAACAACATATACCCAGTACAACAGTACTCAATAAACAATATTTCAAAAAAGAAACACCATACCACTCCAGCACACCTTCTGTGCGTTGAGTATTTTCAACAGAGGCTTGTGGAAAACATTTGCAAGAGCTGGCTTTGAACTGCGATCCTCCTGTTTCTACCTGCTGAGGTGAGAGAAATGCAGGTATACGTCACGGGCAAACAGCCCAAATTTCAGGTACATTACTATGGGTTTTTTATCACATACCGATCCATTCCTAAACAATATAGTGATTGGTGTTGGATGGTTTGGCTCTGTTTATTCTTTTCGGGGTTCACTGTACTTCTTTAATCTAAAGATTTATAGAACTTTGACAGGAGGTGTTGCTAAAAGGGTAGAGGAACTGCTTTGCAAGTGAAAAGCATTGAGTTTCAACGCCAGTATTACCAGTCCCAACAGTTCCACCAAAACCAAAAAAGTTTATGAAGATCTCTACTGAGGAATGGTATCACCCGATCCTAGGATGCTCAGGTCACCCGTGTGCTCAGGCCACGTGTGCCCCGTATATCGAGGACCCAAATAAAAGAGAAGTCTTCCACACGAGACAGTGGCACCTACCTCCAGCTTCTCCATGCTTGGCTGGCTGCGCTACCATAGCAAGAGGCCAGGCAGGAGCTGCCTCGGGAATGTGTATGTTGCAGTGGCTGGGATCCCACTGTGACATCACAACCAAGTCTGTCCTGATTGGTCAGACCACGTAAGTACTGCCTCTATGGCCCCTCTCCCTTCAGTCTCCAGCCATTTGTGTGGCAGTTTCCTGGCAAGAACTTGTGATCTGGGAATTGCTTTTCTCCTCCACGTTCCCTCCTCAGATCATTCAAGGTTCAACTGGCATGACATTTCTGACTTCTTCCAAACTACTCCCAATCTGGACCCCACACTTTGGAGGACAGGAAGGCTTTCACCTGGTGAGTACACAAACACCTCAAGCCCTTTGAAGGTAAATAAGCCAGGAAAACTCCCTGAACCTTGGATGAGGCAACTTCCTTCTCAGAACTACATCTCCCATCATCTGGGAGGGTATTCCCTTATCTGACCCAAAGTATCACAGAGTGAGGACCTGGGGCTGTCTTCCAGCCTACAGTGTTCCTCACTTGAACAAAACACGCAAAAGCACACACTGGCTGCCAAGAGCCTCAAGGTGACCACAAGAATTCACTTCCTAACGACACAGAAATTACTTCACTTTGATCTGAGAAGTACACAGGCACACACACGCTATAGCCAAGGAATGCTTAGGGTTCTCTAGTGACTGAAATGCTTACCACCTCTCGGAAGAATGGCAGATTTCAGGAACACCACAACCTATGGAAGAAACATGAAACTCTCAGGAAGGACATTCAAATCTGCAATGGTTCTCTGAGGGACATCACAGTTCACCTTTCATTCATGGAACCCAAGACATAAAGTCAGTGCCACACAAGGCTGTTCCTCAAGTGACTTGGGGAAGGAACCTATATTCTACCAACCAGTGTTGGGAAACTAAACAACAAACATCCCACACACACTCACACACAGAGAATGAGTGACATACTAATATTTATCTTGCATGTGAATTTCTTACATTCTATGGAGTTAATTACAACTTTGTGCAAGAACAGAAGTCATAGAACATCACCCAGCCTTGTTCGTTCCATCGATTTCCTCAACGTTAATCATAGATTTTGATTCAAAGACACTTCTGCATGCCTAAGCAGCAGATACACTCAAAGAGTGTGAAACAATTGGTAATATGAGAATTTATGACAAATAGCAAAGAAATTAATACATGAACAAATGAGAAATATTAAGCACACAGACAAAGACAGACACATACACACAAGAAAGGCACACAGAAAGGTAGACACAGACACCCAAGAACCTGGCCTCTATTCAACGCAAGTCGAATGTTATCTGCAAAGGCTGAAATCCTGGCGTTACCCTACTGAGGCGACACTTTAAGCACTTTAGGAAGGATCAAACTTAGAAAAACCCAAGAAGTGACATCAGTTCCAACATTGTCCTTGGAAGGAAGACATACTACCACCATTATGCCAAGGAACAACTAAAGGCTAATCGAGAGTCAGTGTCCGAAGCCATCACTTGAACTCAAATCACTTCTAGCAGGGTAACGAGGCACATACATATATGCAACACGATAGCCTCACATACCCTGCACATATTCAAGGATCCCTGAATCTTTCCTTCTCAGTGAATTGATTACAGTTTACCTAGGGAGTAACAACACAGAGAAAAATGAAAATTACTGCCTTCCGAAGGAGCATTCCTGACTGGCATTATTAGGAACACAGCATCCACGGACAATGATCCAGGAACTATTTTCAACCACACATGCGGCCCCACACACAAACACACCCACACAATGAATGTGACCCATGAATATTAACTACTTTGTGGAAGTCAATTTCTGGGCTTTCATCAAAAAAAAGTACCTTTCAGCAGAACCCATACTTATGAACACCTGGAAACACCGGTGAATGAGGTGAATTCCTTCCAACCTTCACTGCCTGTGCTTTGATGTACTCTGCAGACCAGAGAAGAATTTATATCAGATCAACAGGTGTCTGTGCTGTGCCTCCATGGAACCTTTTCCTCCCTTGCCAGTCCACTAGAACCACACCTTGAGATGACGTGGTGAGGAATAGAAGCAGAAACCAAGGCTCCAGAATGGGGAAATCTTTGCCAGGTATACATCTGACTGAAATTAATACCGAGAATATACTCAAAAACTAAATTCCCATAAAAATCAGTGACCCAATGAAGAAATACACAAATGAACTTAACAGAGCTTGTTCCAAGGCAGAAGTCCAAAGGACCTACAACTACATAAAGAAATGCTCACCATCGCTCGTCAGAAAGAAAACAAAAATGAAAACCATACCAAGATTCCAAACCACTCCCATTGTAATGGCTATCAAGAATACAAACAACTAATGTTTTCAAGGATGTCTAAAAAAAAGGAACCCTCATATGCAGTTAGTGGGAATGCAAATTAGTACAACAACTGTGGAAAACAATATGGAGGCTTCTCGAACCTCAAAGTAGAATTGCTGTGTGATCCAGCATTATCATTCATAGGGATATACCTGAATGAATGCAAGCCAGGTAACAATACAGACACCTGCACATCCATGTTTACTGCAGCATTATTCACAACAGCTAACATATGTAAACAGCCAAGATGCCTCTCAACTGACACATGGATTCAAAACTGTGGCATTTACACACAATGGAATTTTATTCAGCCTTAAATAAGCATGAAGTTTTGTTGTTTGCAGGTAAATGGATGGAACTAGAGAACATCACCTTAAGTTAAATTAGTCAGGTTGGGGAAACCAAAGGCCACATGTTTTTTCTCACACATGCACTAGAGACCTGACACACATACAAGCAGTAGTATGAACAACAGGTCTAAGGGGAGCTCATTTACGAGAGAAAGAGGGTAAAAGGAGGAGGTTAACCAGGTCAATATGGTTGTTGTGCTTTCTGTAGAGGAATGCAGAATTTTAAAAACTTTTGAAACTACCATAAGAAGGAGAATAAAGTAGAAAAGCAAAAAATAGAGGGAATGACCCAATTTGTGTTATAACGTGTACATATATATATATGCATAGAGCTATATATGTATGAGCAAATGTCACAATGAAACATCCCGTATAGCTATCTTAATTAAACAAACAAAAACGTGCGGGTCACCAGTGGCTCACACCCGCAGTCCCTGTGACTCAGAACGGAGAGATAAGGAAGATCTTGGTTCAAACACAGCTTGGGCAAATAGTTTGCAAGACCCTGTCTCAGAAACACCTATCACAAAAAACCGGCTGGTGAACTGCCTCAAGGTAGAGTCCCTGAGTTCAAGCCCCAGTTCTGCCCCCCACACTAAAACAAAATAAACACAAAAAGGGATTTTTGGTAACAGAAATAAAAATAGGTCCTGTATAGGGAGTTGTTACTTGTCGGAGGGGTGAGGATATAAGGAAAGGGTGTAGGATATGGTATAAATATTATATACTCATGTATGAAAATGGAAAAACGAGACGTGATGAAACTATTCCAGGAATACGGTGAGAGAGAATAAAGGAGAATGTGGAGGGATGAATTCAACTATGGCATATTATAAGAACTTTGGCAAAAGTCACAATGTACCCCCACTACAGTAAGTTTGTTAAAACTCAGGAATGGAAAAAAGTGTTTTTAATCATTGTGTTCATTTCACTGACCTTCACAGACAGAAGTTACACAACCAAACTGAATCGGCCAGGTTTCCCACAAACTAACACCCAAATGACTGACTATGCATGTTAGTTCTCATGACCTCATACCTCCTCACAAACATTATAGCACTGACATCACACTCACATCACCCAACAGCAGATGTGAGGAACAGAGCCCTGTGCTCCAAACACCTCTGAAAATAGCTGCACCAGCACAGGTAATCATTCAAACTCTCTGCATACATTTCCCTATCAAATAAGAAGGTTGGTCTAAATGACATATAAGGTCAGTTTGGCTTCTCCTATTCTACTAACATTTTGGGTCACTTTTGCTCAACTGGGCACTTCCCAAATGCCTGACCCACAGAAAATGAGTGAATTATGTTTTCTTGTTTACTATGCTAAAAGTTGGAGGAATTTGTTACACACATATAGGTAACTAACACATGGAAGATGACAGGCCCATCTGCTAACTACTGGTGGCATCCAAGAGGCCTCCATAAACTCAGGGGCTTACACTGAAAGCCCAGGGGCATCTTGACATCTGCCCTGCAATAAAGCATCTATGGCCTCTGCAAAAATCCTACCAGTGCATTTGCTGGGGTGCTGACAAACAATGCTTCAATGATACATACATGCTAAGGGACCCAGGGCTCATGAACTCGTCCTCAACTCAGTCACTGCTAGAAGCGGGGGTATTGGAGTTGTTTATCTCACAGAGAAAGATCTCTGATCAAACATGCTCCTTAACTCACCTGAGTTTGTGGAATCTGAAATTCCAGTGGAACAGAAACCATGTGGTAATTTCCTGATAATCTGTGTCACTGCATAACTTTCTTTTTATCTGTAAATTAGAAAAAGAATTTTCAATGGAATTTGATTCAGCCACAATAAAGAATGAGATTTTATCCTTTGCAGAGAAATGGATGGAAATGGACATTATCTTAAGTGAAATTAGCCAGGTTCTGAAACCAAACACTGCATGTTTTCTCTCAGATGTAGAATATAGGCCCAATAAATATAGAAAGAGTGCTATGAAAAACAACTCAATCTGACGGGGAGTCCCTAATGGGAGGGAGAACATTTAAAAGAACGAAGTTAAGAATGTGAATACGGTCGGTTGATGTATTTTCTATCCATCAAAAATGGAAGGGGAATAAAGTAAAAAGGACAACAGGAAGGGATGAAACAATTAGGATCATAAGACGTATGTACATGGAAATGTCACAGTGAAACTCCCTATAGACCTATCTTCAACAAAAAAATATCATTTTTTTTCAAAAGAAGAAAACAGACCCAGTCCCACCAAACACAAACATATAAACTAATAAAAAACACAACACAAGAAAGGAAACCTGGTCTTGTCTCGCGGTTAGTTACATTGGGAGCAGGGAGGATTATTAGTAAATGGTTGTGAGGGTGAATAAGATGGAAATATTGTGTACTCATGTATGAAAATGGAAACATGAGACCTGTGAAACTATTCCAGGAATAGGGAGGGAGATAATAAAGGAAAATGATGGAAGGGATGATTTTAACTATGACATAGTGTAAAAAACTTTTGTAAATGTAACAACATATACCCAGTACAACAGTACTCAATAAACAATATTTCAAAAAAGAAACACCATACCACTCCAGCACACCTTCTGTGCGTTGAGTATTTTCAACAGAGGCTTGTGGAAAACATTTGCAAGAGCTGGCTTTGAACTGCGATCCTCCTGTTTCTACCTGCTGAGGTGAGAGAAATGCAGGTATACGTCACGGGCAAACAGCCCAAATTTCAGGTACATTACTATGGGTTTTTTATCACATACCGATCCATTCCTAAACAATATAGTGATTGGTGTTGGATGGTTTGGCTCTGTTTATTCTTTTCGGGGTTCACTGTACTTCTTTAATCTAAAGATTTATAGAACTTTGACAGGAGGTGTTGCTAAAAGGGTAGAGGAACTGCTTTGCAAGTGAAAAGCATTGAGTTTCAACGCCAGTATTACCAGTCCCAACAGTTCCACCAAAACCAAAAAAGTTTATGAAGATCTCTACTGAGGAATGGTATCACCCGATCCTAGGATGCTCAGGTCACCCGTGTGCTCAGGCCACGTGTGCCCCGTATATCGAGGACCCAAATAAAAGAGAAGTCTTCCACACGAGACAGTGGCACCTACCTCCAGCTTCTCCATGCTTGGCTGGCTGCGCTACCATAGCAAGAGGCCAGGCAGGAGCTGCCTCGGGAATGTGTATGTTGCAGTGGCTGGGATCCCACTGTGACATCACAACCAAGTCTGTCCTGATTGGTCAGACCACGTAAGTACTGCCTCTATGGCCCCTCTCCCTTCAGTCTCCAGCCATTTGTGTGGCAGTTTCCTGGCAAGAACTTGTGATCTGGGAATTGCTTTTCTCCTCCACGTTCCCTCCTCAGATCATTCAAGGTTCAACTGGCATGACATTTCTGACTTCTTCCAAACTACTCCCAATCTGGACCCCACACTTTGGAGGACAGGAAGGCTTTCACCTGGTGAGTACACAAACACCTCAAGCCCTTTGAAGGTAAATAAGCCAGGAAAACTCCCTGAACCTTGGATGAGGCAACTTCCTTCTCAGAACTACATCTCCCATCATCTGGGAGGGTATTCCCTTATCTGACCCAAAGTATCACAGAGTGAGGACCTGGGGCTGTCTTCCAGCCTACAGTGTTCCTCACTTGAACAAAACACGCAAAAGCACACACTGGCTGCCAAGAGCCTCAAGGTGACCACAAGAATTCACTTCCTAACGACACAGAAATTACTTCACTTTGATCTGAGAAGTACACAGGCACACACACGCTATAGCCAAGGAATGCTTAGGGTTCTCTAGTGACTGAAATGCTTACCACCTCTCGGAAGAATGGCAGATTTCAGGAACACCACAACCTATGGAAGAAACATGAAACTCTCAGGAAGGACATTCAAATCTGCAATGGTTCTCTGAGGGACATCACAGTTCACCTTTCATTCATGGAACCCAAGACATAAAGTCAGTGCCACACAAGGCTGTTCCTCAAGTGACTTGGGGAAGGAACCTATATTCTACCAACCAGTGTTGGGAAACTAAACAACAAACATCCCACACACACTCACACACAGAGAATGAGTGACATACTAATATTTATCTTGCATGTGAATTTCTTACATTCTATGGAGTTAATTACAACTTTGTGCAAGAACAGAAGTCATAGAACATCACCCAGCCTTGTTCGTTCCATCGATTTCCTCAACGTTAATCATAGATTTTGATTCAAAGACACTTCTGCATGCCTAAGCAGCAGATACACTCAAAGAGTGTGAAACAATTGGTAATATGAGAATTTATGACAAATAGCAAAGAAATTAATACATGAACAAATGAGAAATATTAAGCACACAGACAAAGACAGACACATACACACAAGAAAGGCACACAGAAAGGTAGACACAGACACCCAAGAACCTGGCCTCTATTCAACGCAAGTCGAATGTTATCTGCAAAGGCTGAAATCCTGGCGTTACCCTACTGAGGCGACACTTTAAGCACTTTAGGAAGGATCAAACTTAGAAAAACCCAAGAAGTGACATCAGTTCCAACATTGTCCTTGGAAGGAAGACATACTACCACCATTATGCCAAGGAACAACTAAAGGCTAATCGAGAGTCAGTGTCCGAAGCCATCACTTGAACTCAAATCACTTCTAGCAGGGTAACGAGGCACATACATATATGCAACACGATAGCCTCACATACCCTGCACATATTCAAGGATCCCTGAATCTTTCCTTCTCAGTGAATTGATTACAGTTTACCTAGGGAGTAACAACACAGAGAAAAATGAAAATTACTGCCTTCCGAAGGAGCATTCCTGACTGGCATTATTAGGAACACAGCATCCACGGACAATGATCCAGGAACTATTTTCAACCACACATGCGGCCCCACACACAAACACACCCACACAATGAATGTGACCCATGAATATTAACTACTTTGTGGAAGTCAATTTCTGGGCTTTCATCAAAAAAAAGTACCTTTCAGCAGAACCCATACTTATGAACACCTGGAAACACCGGTGAATGAGGTGAATTCCTTCCAACCTTCACTGCCTGTGCTTTGATGTACTCTGCAGACCAGAGAAGAATTTATATCAGATCAACAGGTGTCTGTGCTGTGCCTCCATGGAACCTTTTCCTCCCTTGCCAGTCCACTAGAACCACACCTTGAGATGACGTGGTGAGGAATAGAAGCAGAAACCAAGGCTCCAGAATGGGGAAATCTTTGCCAGGTATACATCTGACTGAAATTAATACCGAGAATATACTCAAAAACTAAATTCCCATAAAAATCAGTGACCCAATGAAGAAATACACAAATGAACTTAACAGAGCTTGTTCCAAGGCAGAAGTCCAAAGGACCTACAACTACATAAAGAAATGCTCACCATCGCTCGTCAGAAAGAAAACAAAAATGAAAACCATACCAAGATTCCAAACCACTCCCATTGTAATGGCTATCAAGAATACAAACAACTAATGTTTTCAAGGATGTCTAAAAAAAAGGAACCCTCATATGCAGTTAGTGGGAATGCAAATTAGTACAACAACTGTGGAAAACAATATGGAGGCTTCTCGAACCTCAAAGTAGAATTGCTGTGTGATCCAGCATTATCATTCATAGGGATATACCTGAATGAATGCAAGCCAGGTAACAATACAGACACCTGCACATCCATGTTTACTGCAGCATTATTCACAACAGCTAACATATGTAAACAGCCAAGATGCCTCTCAACTGACACATGGATTCAAAACTGTGGCATTTACACACAATGGAATTTTATTCAGCCTTAAATAAGCATGAAGTTTTGTTGTTTGCAGGTAAATGGATGGAACTAGAGAACATCACCTTAAGTTAAATTAGTCAGGTTGGGGAAACCAAAGGCCACATGTTTTTTCTCACACATGCACTAGAGACCTGACACACATACAAGCAGTAGTATGAACAACAGGTCTAAGGGGAGCTCATTTACGAGAGAAAGAGGGTAAAAGGAGGAGGTTAACCAGGTCAATATGGTTGTTGTGCTTTCTGTAGAGGAATGCAGAATTTTAAAAACTTTTGAAACTACCATAAGAAGGAGAATAAAGTAGAAAAGCAAAAAATAGAGGGAATGACCCAATTTGTGTTATAACGTGTACATATATATATATGCATAGAGCTATATATGTATGAGCAAATGTCACAATGAAACATCCCGTATAGCTATCTTAATTAAACAAACAAAAACGTGCGGGTCACCAGTGGCTCACACCCGCAGTCCCTGTGACTCAGAACGGAGAGATAAGGAAGATCTTGGTTCAAACACAGCTTGGGCAAATAGTTTGCAAGACCCTGTCTCAGAAACACCTATCACAAAAAACCGGCTGGTGAACTGCCTCAAGGTAGAGTCCCTGAGTTCAAGCCCCAGTTCTGCCCCCCACACTAAAACAAAATAAACACAAAAAGGGATTTTTGGTAACAGAAATAAAAATAGGTCCTGTATAGGGAGTTGTTACTTGTCGGAGGGGTGAGGATATAAGGAAAGGGTGTAGGATATGGTATAAATATTATATACTCATGTATGAAAATGGAAAAACGAGACGTGATGAAACTATTCCAGGAATACGGTGAGAGAGAATAAAGGAGAATGTGGAGGGATGAATTCAACTATGGCATATTATAAGAACTTTGGCAAAAGTCACAATGTACCCCCACTACAGTAAGTTTGTTAAAACTCAGGAATGGAAAAAAGTGTTTTTAATCATTGTGTTCATTTCACTGACCTTCACAGACAGAAGTTACACAACCAAACTGAATCGGCCAGGTTTCCCACAAACTAACACCCAAATGACTGACTATGCATGTTAGTTCTCATGACCTCATACCTCCTCACAAACATTATAGCACTGACATCACACTCACATCACCCAACAGCAGATGTGAGGAACAGAGCCCTGTGCTCCAAACACCTCTGAAAATAGCTGCACCAGCACAGGTAATCATTCAAACTCTCTGCATACATTTCCCTATCAAATAAGAAGGTTGGTCTAAATGACATATAAGGTCAGTTTGGCTTCTCCTATTCTACTAACATTTTGGGTCACTTTTGCTCAACTGGGCACTTCCCAAATGCCTGACCCACAGAAAATGAGTGAATTATGTTTTCTTGTTTACTATGCTAAAAGTTGGAGGAATTTGTTACACACATATAGGTAACTAACACATGGAAGATGACAGGCCCATCTGCTAACTACTGGTGGCATCCAAGAGGCCTCCATAAACTCAGGGGCTTACACTGAAAGCCCAGGGGCATCTTGACATCTGCCCTGCAATAAAGCATCTATGGCCTCTGCAAAAATCCTACCAGTGCATTTGCTGGGGTGCTGACAAACAATGCTTCAATGATACATACATGCTAAGGGACCCAGGGCTCATGAACTCGTCCTCAACTCAGTCACTGCTAGAAGCGGGGGTATTGGAGTTGTTTATCTCACAGAGAAAGATCTCTGATCAAACATGCTCCTTAACTCACCTGAGTTTGTGGAATCTGAAATTCCAGTGGAACAGAAACCATGTGGTAATTTCCTGATAATCTGTGTCACTGCATAACTTTCTTTTTATCTGTAAATTAGAAAAAGAATTTTCAATGGAATTTGATTCAGCCACAATAAAGAATGAGATTTTATCCTTTGCAGAGAAATGGATGGAAATGGACATTATCTTAAGTGAAATTAGCCAGGTTCTGAAACCAAACACTGCATGTTTTCTCTCAGATGTAGAATATAGGCCCAATAAATATAGAAAGAGTGCTATGAAAAACAACTCAATCTGACGGGGAGTCCCTAATGGGAGGGAGAACATTTAAAAGAACGAAGTTAAGAATGTGAATACGGTCGGTTGATGTATTTTCTATCCATCAAAAATGGAAGGGGAATAAAGTAAAAAGGACAACAGGAAGGGATGAAACAATTAGGATCATAAGACGTATGTACATGGAAATGTCACAGTGAAACTCCCTATAGACCTATCTTCAACAAAAAAATATCATTTTTTTTCAAAAGAAGAAAACAGACCCAGTCCCACCAAACACAAACATATAAACTAATAAAAAACACAACACAAGAAAGGAAACCTGGTCTTGTCTCGCGGTTAGTTACATTGGGAGCAGGGAGGATTATTAGTAAATGGTTGTGAGGGTGAATAAGATGGAAATATTGTGTACTCATGTATGAAAATGGAAACATGAGACCTGTGAAACTATTCCAGGAATAGGGAGGGAGATAATAAAGGAAAATGATGGAAGGGATGATTTTAACTATGACATAGTGTAAAAAACTTTTGTAAATGTAACAACATATACCCAGTACAACAGTACTCAATAAACAATATTTCAAAAAAGAAACACCATACCACTCCAGCACACCTTCTGTGCGTTGAGTATTTTCAACAGAGGCTTGTGGAAAACATTTGCAAGAGCTGGCTTTGAACTGCGATCCTCCTGTTTCTACCTGCTGAGGTGAGAGAAATGCAGGTATACGTCACGGGCAAACAGCCCAAATTTCAGGTACATTACTATGGGTTTTTTATCACATACCGATCCATTCCTAAACAATATAGTGATTGGTGTTGGATGGTTTGGCTCTGTTTATTCTTTTCGGGGTTCACTGTACTTCTTTAATCTAAAGATTTATAGAACTTTGACAGGAGGTGTTGCTAAAAGGGTAGAGCAACTGCTTTGCAAGTGAAAAGCATTGAGTTTCAACGCCAGTATTACCAGTCCCAACAGTTCCACCAAAACCAAAAAAGTTTATGAAGATCTCTACTGAGGAATGGTATCACCCGATCCTAGGATGCTCAGGTCACCCGTGTGCTCAGGCCACGTGTGCCCCGTATATCGAGGACCCAAATAAAAGAGAAGTCTTCCACACGAGACAGTGGCACCTACCTCCAGCTTCTCCATGCTTGGCTGGCTGTGCTACCATAGCAAGAGGCCAGGCAGGAGCTGCCTCGGGAATGTGTATGTTGCAGTGGCTGGGATCCCACTGTGACATCACAGCCAAGTCTGTCCTGATTGGTCAGACCACGTAAGCACTGCCTCTATGGCCCCTCTCCCTTCAGTCTCCAGCCATTTGTGTGGCAGTTTCCTGGCAAGAACTTGTGATCTGGGAATTGCTTTTCTCCTCCACGTTCCCTCCTCAGATCATTCAAGGTTCAACTGGCATGACATTTCTGACTTCTTCCAAACTACTCCCAATCTGGACCCCACACTTTGGAGGACAGGAAGGCTTTCACCTGGTGAGTACACAAACACCTCAAGCGCGTTGAAGGTAAATAAGCCAGGAAAACTCCCTGAACCTTGGATGAGGCAACTTCCTTCTCAGAACTACATCTCCCATCATCTGGGAGGGTATTCCCTTAACTGACCCAAAATATCACAGAGTGAGGGCCTGGGGCTGTCTTCCAGCCTACAGTGTTCCTAACTTGAACAAAACACGCAAAAGCACACACTGGCTGCCAAGAGCCTCAAGGTGACCACAAGAATTCACTTCCTAACGACACAGAAATTACTTCACTTTGATCTGAGAAGTACACAGGCACACACACGCTATAGCCAAGGAATGCTTAGGGTTCTCTAGTGACTGAAATGCTTACCACCTCTCGGAAGAATGGCAGATTTCAGGAACACCACAACCTATGGAAGAAACATGAAACTCTCAGGAAGGACATTCAAATCTGCAATGGTTCTCTGAGGGACATCACAGTTCACCTTTCATTCATGGAACCCAAGACATAAAGTCAGTGCCACACAAGGCTGTTCCTCAAGTGACTTGGGGAAGGAACCTATATTCTACCAACCAGTGTTGGGAAACTAAACAACAAACATCCCACACACACTCACACACAGAGAATGAGTGACATACTAATATTTATCTTGCATGTGAATTTCTTACATTCTATGGAGTTAATTACAACTTTGTGCAAGAACAGAAGTCATAGAACATCACCCAGCCTTGTTCGTTCCATCGATTTCCTCAACGTTAATCATAGATTTTGATTCAAAGACACTTCTGCATGCCTAAGCAGCAGATACACTCAAAGAGTGTGAAACAATTGGTAATATGAGAATTTATGACAAATAGCAAAGAAATTAATACATGAACAAATGAGAAATATTAAGCACACAGACAAAGACAGACACATACACACAAGAAAGGCACACAGAAAGGTAGACACAGACACCCAAGAACCTGGCCTCTATTCAACGCAAGTCGAATGTTATCTGCAAAGGCTGAAATCCTGGCGTTACCCTACTGAGGCGACACTTTAAGCACTTTAGGAAGGATCAAACTTAGAAAAACCCAAGAAGTGACATCAGTTCCAACATTGTCCTTGGAAGGAAGACATACTACCACCATTATGCCAAGGAACAACTAAAGGCTAATCGAGAGTCAGTGTCCGAAGCCATCACTTGAACTCAAATCACTTCTAGCAGGGTAACGAGGCACATACATATATGCAACACGATAGCCTCACATACCCTGCACATATTCAAGGATCCCTGAATCTTTCCTTCTCAGTGAATTGATTACAGTTTACCTAGGGAGTAACAACACAGAGAAAAATGAAAATTACTGCCTTCCGAAGGAGCATTCCTGACTGGCATTATTAGGAACACAGCATCCACGGACAATGATCCAGGAACTATTTTCAACCACACATGCGGCCCCACACACAAACACACCCACACAATGAATGTGACCCATGAATATTAACTACTTTGTGGAAGTCAATTTCTGGGCTTTCATCAAAAAAAAGTACCTTTCAGCAGAACCCATACTTATGAACACCTGGAAACACCGGTGAATGAGGTGAATTCCTTCCAACCTTCACTGCCTGTGCTTTGATGTACTCTGCAGACCAGAGAAGAATTTATATCAGATCAACAGGTGTCTGTGCTGTGCCTCCATGGAACCTTTTCCTCCCTTGCCAGTCCACTAGAACCACACCTTGAGATGACGTGGTGAGGAATAGAAGCAGAAACCAAGGCTCCAGAATGGGGAAATCTTTGCCAGGTATACATCTGACTGAAATTAATACCGAGAATATACTCAAAAACTAAATTCCCATAAAAATCAGTGACCCAATGAAGAAATACACAAATGAACTTAACAGAGCTTGTTCCAAGGCAGAAGTCCAAAGGACCTACAACTACATAAAGAAATGCTCACCATCGCTCGTCAGAAAGAAAACAAAAATGAAAACCATACCAAGATTCCAAACCACTCCCATTGTAATGGCTATCAAGAATACAAACAACTAATGTTTTCAAGGATGTCTAAAAAAAAGGAACCCTCATATGCAGTTAGTGGGAATGCAAATTAGTACAACAACTGTGGAAAACAATATGGAGGCTTCTCGAACCTCAAAGTAGAATTGCTGTGTGATCCAGCATTATCATTCATAGGGATATACCTGAATGAATGCAAGCCAGGTAACAATACAGACACCTGCACATCCATGTTTACTGCAGCATTATTCACAACAGCTAACATATGTAAACAGCCAAGATGCCTCTCAACTGACACATGGATTCAAAACTGTGGCATTTACACACAATGGAATTTTATTCAGCCTTAAATAAGCATGAAGTTTTGTTGTTTGCAGGTAAATGGATGGAACTAGAGAACATCACCTTAAGTTAAATTAGTCAGGTTGGGGAAACCAAAGGCCACATGTTTTTTCTCACACATGCACTAGAGACCTGACACACATACAAGCAGTAGTATGAACAACAGGTCTAAGGGGAGCTCATTTACGAGAGAAAGAGGGTAAAAGGAGGAGGTTAACCAGGTCAATATGGTTGTTGTGCTTTCTGTAGAGGAATGCAGAATTTTAAAAACTTTTGAAACTACCATAAGAAGGAGAATAAAGTAGAAAAGCAAAAAATAGAGGGAATGACCCAATTTGTGTTATAACGTGTACATATATATATATGCATAGAGCTATATATGTATGAGCAAATGTCACAATGAAACATCCCGTATAGCTATCTTAATTAAACAAACAAAAACGTGCGGGTCACCAGTGGCTCACACCCGCAGTCCCTGTGACTCAGAACGGAGAGATAAGGAAGATCTTGGTTCAAACACAGCTTGGGCAAATAGTTTGCAAGACCCTGTCTCAGAAACACCTATCACAAAAAAACGGCTGGTGAACTGCCTCAAGGTAGAGTCCCTGAGTTCAAGCCCCAGTTCTGCCCCCCACACTAAAACAAAATAAACACAAAAAGGGATTTTTGGTAACAGAAATAAAAATAGGTCCTGTATAGGGAGTTGTTACTTGTCGGAGGGGTGAGGATATAAGGAAAGGGTGTAGGATATGGTATAAATATTATATACTCATGTATGAAAATGGAAAAACGAGACGTGATGAAACTATTCCAGGAATACGGTGAGAGAGAATAAAGGAGAATGTGGAGGGATGAATTCAACTATGGCATATTATAAGAACTTTGGCAAAAGTCACAATGTACCCCCACTACAGTAAGTTTGTTAAAACTCAGGAATGGAAAAAAGTGTTTTTAATCATTGTGTTCATTTCACTGACCTTCACAGACAGAAGTTACACAACCAAACTGAATCGGCCAGGTTTCCCACAAACTAACACCCAAATGACTGACTATGCATGTTAGTTCTCATGACCTCATACCTCCTCACAAACATTATAGCACTGACATCACACTCACATCACCCAACAGCAGATGTGAGGAACAGAGCCCTGTGCTCCAAACACCTCTGAAAATAGCTGCACCAGCACAGGTAATCATTCAAACTCTCTGCATACATTTCCCTATCAAATAAGAAGGTTGGTCTAAATGACATGTAAGGTCAGTTTGGCTTCTCCTATTCTACTAACATTTTGGGTCACTTTTGCTCAACTGGGCACTTCCCAAATGCCTGACCCACAGAAAATGAGTGAATTATGTTTTCTTGTTTACTATGCTAAAAGTTGGAGGAATTTGTTACACACATATAGGTAACTAACACATGGAAGATGACAGGCCCATCTGCTAACTACTGGTGGCATCCAAGAGGCCTCCATAAACTCAGGGGCTTACACTGAAAGCCCAGGGGCATCTTGACATCTGCCCTGCAATAAAGCATCTATGGCCTCTGCAAAAATCCTACCAGTGCATTTGCTGGGGTGCTGACAAACAATGCTTCAATGATACATACATGCTAAGGGACCCAGGGCTCATGAACTCGTCCTCAACTCAGTCACTGCTAGAAGCGGGGGTATTGGAGTTGTTTATCTCACAGAGAAAGATCTCTGATCAAACATGCTCCTTAACTCACCTGAGTTTGTGGAATCTGAAATTCCAGTGGAACAGAAACCATGTGGTAATTTCCTGATAATCTGTGTCACTGCATAACTTTCTTTTTATCTGTAAATTAGAAAAACAAGAATTTTCAATGGAATTTGATTCAGCCACAATAAAGAATGAGATTTTATCCTTTGCAGAGAAATGGATGGAAATGGACATTATCTTAAGTGAAATTAGCCAGGTTCTGAAACCAAACACTGCATGTTTTCTCTCAGATGTAGAATATAGGCCCAATAAATATAGAAAGAGTGCTATGAAAAACAACTCAATCTGACGGGGAGTCCCTAATGGGAGGGAGAACATTTAAAAGAACGAAGTTAAGAATGTGAATACGGTCGGTTGATGTATTTTCTATCCATCAAAAATGGAAGGGGAATAAAGTAAAAAGGACAACAGGAAGGGATGAAACAATTAGGATCATAAGACGTATGTACATGGAAATGTCACAGTGAAACTCCCTATAGACCTATCTTCAACAAAAAAATATCATTTTTTTTCAAAAGAAGAAAACAGACCCAGTCCCACCAAACACAAACATATAAACTAATAAAAAACACAACACAAGAAAGGAAACCTGGTCTTGTCTCGCGGTTAGTTACATTGGGAGCAGGGAGGATTATTAGTAAATGGTTGTGAGGGTGAATAAGATGGAAATATTGTGTACTCATGTATGAAAATGGAAACATGAGACCTGTGAAACTATTCCAGGAATAGGGAGGGAGATAATAAAGGAAAATGATGGAAGGGATGATTTTAACTATGACATAGTGTAAAAAACTTTTGTAAATGTAACAACATATACCCAGTACAACAGTACTCAATAAACAATATTTCAAAAAAGAAACACCATACCACTCCAGCACACCTTCTGTGCGTTGAGTATTTTCAACAGAGGCTTGTGGAAAACATTTGCAAGAGCTGGCTTTGAACTGCGATCCTCCTGTTTCTACCTGCTGAGGTGAGAGAAATGCAGGTATACGTCACGGGCAAACAGCCCAAATTTCAGGTACATTACTATGGGTTTTTTATCACATACCGATCCATTCCTAAACAATATAGTGATTGGTGTTGGATGGTTTGGCTCTGTTTATTCTTTTCGGGGTTCACTGTACTTCTTTAATCTAAAGATTTATAGAACTTTGACAGGAGGTGTTGCTAAAAGGGTAGAGCAACTGCTTTGCAAGTGAAAAGCATTGAGTTTCAACGCCAGTATTACCAGTCCCAACAGTTCCACCAAAACCAAAAAAGTTTATGAAGATCTCTACTGAGGAATGGTATCACCCGATCCTAGGATGCTCAGGTCACCCGTGTGCTCAGGCCACGTGTGCCCCGTATATCGAGGACCCAAATAAAAGAGAAGTCTTCCACACGAGACAGTGGCACCTACCTCCAGCTTCTCCATGCTTGGCTGGCTGTGCTACCATAGCAAGAGGCCAGGCAGGAGCTGCCTCGGGAATGTGTATGTTGCAGTGGCTGGGATCCCACTGTGACATCACAGCCAAGTCTGTCCTGATTGGTCAGACCACGTAAGCACTGCCTCTATGGCCCCTCTCCCTTCAGTCTCCAGCCATTTGTGTGGCAGTTTCCTGGCAAGAACTTGTGATCTGGGAATTGCTTTTCTCCTCCACGTTCCCTCCTCAGATCATTCAAGGTTCAACTGGCATGACATTTCTGACTTCTTCCAAACTACTCCCAATCTGGACCCCACACTTTGGAGGACAGGAAGGCTTTCACCTGGTGAGTACACAAACACCTCAAGCGCGTTGAAGGTAAATAAGCCAGGAAAACTCCCTGAACCTTGGATGAGGCAACTTCCTTCTCAGAACTACATCTCCCATCATCTGGGAGGGTATTCCCTTAACTGACCCAAAATATCACAGAGTGAGGGCCTGGGGCTGTCTTCCAGCCTACAGTGTTCCTAACTTGAACAAAACACGCAAAAGCACACACTGGCTGCCAAGAGCCTCAAGGTGACCACAAGAATTCACTTCCTAACGACACAGAAATTACTTCACTTTGATCTGAGAAGTACACAGGCACACACACGCTATAGCCAAGGAATGCTTAGGGTTCTCTAGTGACTGAAATGCTTACCACCTCTCGGAAGAATGGCAGATTTCAGGAACACCACAACCTATGGAAGAAACATGAAACTCTCAGGAAGGACATTCAAATCTGCAATGGTTCTCTGAGGGACATCACAGTTCACCTTTCATTCATGGAACCCAAGACATAAAGTCAGTGCCACACAAGGCTGTTCCTCAAGTGACTTGGGGAAGGAACCTATATTCTACCAACCAGTGTTGGGAAACTAAACAACAAACATCCCACACACACTCACACACAGAGAATGAGTGACATACTAATATTTATCTTGCATGTGAATTTCTTACATTCTATGGAGTTAATTACAACTTTGTGCAAGAACAGAAGTCATAGAACATCACCCAGCCTTGTTCGTTCCATCGATTTCCTCAACGTTAATCATAGATTTTGATTCAAAGACACTTCTGCATGCCTAAGCAGCAGATACACTCAAAGAGTGTGAAACAATTGGTAATATGAGAATTTATGACAAATAGCAAAGAAATTAATACATGAACAAATGAGAAATATTAAGCACACAGACAAAGACAGACACATACACACAAGAAAGGCACACAGAAAGGTAGACACAGACACCCAAGAACCTGGCCTCTATTCAACGCAAGTCGAATGTTATCTGCAAAGGCTGAAATCCTGGCGTTACCCTACTGAGGCGACACTTTAAGCACTTTAGGAAGGATCAAACTTAGAAAAACCCAAGAAGTGACATCAGTTCCAACATTGTCCTTGGAAGGAAGACATACTACCACCATTATGCCAAGGAACAACTAAAGGCTAATCGAGAGTCAGTGTCCGAAGCCATCACTTGAACTCAAATCACTTCTAGCAGGGTAACGAGGCACATACATATATGCAACACGATAGCCTCACATACCCTGCACATATTCAAGGATCCCTGAATCTTTCCTTCTCAGTGAATTGATTACAGTTTACCTAGGGAGTAACAACACAGAGAAAAATGAAAATTACTGCCTTCCGAAGGAGCATTCCTGACTGGCATTATTAGGAACACAGCATCCACGGACAATGATCCAGGAACTATTTTCAACCACACATGCGGCCCCACACACAAACACACCCACACAATGAATGTGACCCATGAATATTAACTACTTTGTGGAAGTCAATTTCTGGGCTTTCATCAAAAAAAAGTACCTTTCAGCAGAACCCATACTTATGAACACCTGGAAACACCGGTGAATGAGGTGAATTCCTTCCAACCTTCACTGCCTGTGCTTTGATGTACTCTGCAGACCAGAGAAGAATTTATATCAGATCAACAGGTGTCTGTGCTGTGCCTCCATGGAACCTTTTCCTCCCTTGCCAGTCCACTAGAACCACACCTTGAGATGACGTGGTGAGGAATAGAAGCAGAAACCAAGGCTCCAGAATGGGGAAATCTTTGCCAGGTATACATCTGACTGAAATTAATACCGAGAATATACTCAAAAACTAAATTCCCATAAAAATCAGTGACCCAATGAAGAAATACACAAATGAACTTAACAGAGCTTGTTCCAAGGCAGAAGTCCAAAGGACCTACAACTACATAAAGAAATGCTCACCATCGCTCGTCAGAAAGAAAACAAAAATGAAAACCATACCAAGATTCCAAACCACTCCCATTGTAATGGCTATCAAGAATACAAACAACTAATGTTTTCAAGGATGTCTAAAAAAAAGGAACCCTCATATGCAGTTAGTGGGAATGCAAATTAGTACAACAACTGTGGAAAACAATATGGAGGCTTCTCGAACCTCAAAGTAGAATTGCTGTGTGATCCAGCATTATCATTCATAGGGATATACCTGAATGAATGCAAGCCAGGTAACAATACAGACACCTGCACATCCATGTTTACTGCAGCATTATTCACAACAGCTAACATATGTAAACAGCCAAGATGCCTCTCAACTGACACATGGATTCAAAACTGTGGCATTTACACACAATGGAATTTTATTCAGCCTTAAATAAGCATGAAGTTTTGTTGTTTGCAGGTAAATGGATGGAACTAGAGAACATCACCTTAAGTTAAATTAGTCAGGTTGGGGAAACCAAAGGCCACATGTTTTTTCTCACACATGCACTAGAGACCTGACACACATACAAGCAGTAGTATGAACAACAGGTCTAAGGGGAGCTCATTTACGAGAGAAAGAGGGTAAAAGGAGGAGGTTAACCAGGTCAATATGGTTGTTGTGCTTTCTGTAGAGGAATGCAGAATTTTAAAAACTTTTGAAACTACCATAAGAAGGAGAATAAAGTAGAAAAGCAAAAAATAGAGGGAATGACCCAATTTGTGTTATAACGTGTACATATATATATATATGCATAGAGCTATATATGTATGAGCAAATGTCACAATGAAACATCCCGTATAGCTATCTTAATTAAACAAACAAAAACGTGCGGGTCACCAGTGGCTCACACCCGCAGTCCCTGTGACTCAGAACGGAGAGATAAGGAAGATCTTGGTTCAAACACAGCTTGGGCAAATAGTTTGCAAGACCCTGTCTCAGAAACACCTATCACAAAAAAACGGCTGGTGAACTGCCTCAAGGTAGAGTCCCTGAGTTCAAGCCCCAGTTCTGCCCCCCACACTAAAACAAAATAAACACAAAAAGGGATTTTTGGTAACAGAAATAAAAATAGGTCCTGTATAGGGAGTTGTTACTTGTCGGAGGGGTGAGGATATAAGGAAAGGGTGTAGGATATGGTATAAATATTATATACTCATGTATGAAAATGGAAAAACGAGACGTGATGAAACTATTCCAGGAATACGGTGAGAGAGAATAAAGGAGAATGTGGAGGGATGAATTCAACTATGGCATATTATAAGAACTTTGGCAAAAGTCACAATGTACCCCCACTACAGTAAGTTTGTTAAAACTCAGGAATGGAAAAAAGTGTTTTTAATCATTGTGTTCATTTCACTGACCTTCACAGACAGAAGTTACACAACCAAACTGAATCGGCCAGGTTTCCCACAAACTAACACCCAAATGACTGACTATGCATGTTAGTTCTCATGACCTCATACCTCCTCACAAACATTATAGCACTGACATCACACTCACATCACCCAACAGCAGATGTGAGGAACAGAGCCCTGTGCTCCAAACACCTCTGAAAATAGCTGCACCAGCACAGGTAATCATTCAAACTCTCTGCATACATTTCCCTATCAAATAAGAAGGTTGGTCTAAATGACATATAAGGTCAGTTTGGCTTCTCCTATTCTACTAACATTTTGGGTCACTTTTGCTCAACTGGGCACTTCCCAAATGCCTGACCCACAGAAAATGAGTGAATTATGTTTTCTTGTTTACTATGCTAAAAGTTGGAGGAATTTGTTACACACATATAGGTAACTAACACATGGAAGATGACAGGCCCATCTGCTAACTACTGGTGGCATCCAAGAGGCCTCCATAAACTCAGGGGCTTACACTGAAAGCCCAGGGGCATCTTGACATCTGCCCTGCAATAAAGCATCTATGGCCTCTGCAAAAATCCTACCAGTGCATTTGCTGGGGTGCTGACAAACAATGCTTCAATGATACATACATGCTAAGGGACCCAGGGCTCATGAACTCGTCCTCAACTCAGTCACTGCTAGAAGCAGGGGTATTGGAGTTGTTTATCTCACAGAGAAAGATCTCTGATCAAACATGCTCCTTAACTCACCTGAGTTTGTGGAATCTGAAATTCCAGTGGAACAGAAACCATGTGGTAATTTCCTGATAATCTGTGTCACTGCATAACTTTCTTTTTATCTGTAAATTAGAAAAACAAGAATTTTCAATGGAATTTGATTCAGCCACAATAAAGAATGAGATTTTATCCTTTGCAGAGAAATGGATGGAAATGGACATTATCTTAAGTGAAATTAGCCAGGTTCTGAAACCAAACACTGCATGTTTTCTCTCAGATGTAGAATATAGGCCCAATAAATATAGAAAGAGTGCTATGAAAAACAACTCAATCTGACGGGGAGTCCCTAATGGGAGGGAGAACATTTAAAAGAACGAAGTTAAGAATGTGAATACGGTCGGTTGATGTATTTTCTATCCATCAAAAATGGAAGGGGAATAAAGTAAAAAGGACAACAGGAAGGGATGAAACAATTAGGATCATAAGACGTATGTACATGGAAATGTCACAGTGAAACTCCCTATAGACCTATCTTCAACAAAAAAATATCATTTTTTTTCAAAAGAAGAAAACAGACCCAGTCCCACCAAACACAAACATATAAACTAATAAAAAACACAACACAAGAAAGGAAACCTGGTCTTGTCTCGCGGTTAGTTACATTGGGAGCAGGGAGGATTATTAGTAAATGGTTGTGAGGGTGAATAAGATGGAAATATTGTGTACTCATGTATGAAAATGGAAACAAGAGACCTGTGAAACTATTCCAGGAATAGGGAGGGAGATAATAAAGGAAAATGATGGAAGGGATGATTTTAACTATGACATAGTGTAAAAAACTTTTGTAAATGTAACAACATATACCCAGTACAACAGTACTCAATAAACAATATTTCAAAAAAGAAACACCATACCACTCCAGCACACCTTCTGTGCGTTGAGTATTTTCAACAGAGGCTTGTGGAAAACATTTGCAAGAGCTGGCTTTGAACTGCGATCCTCCTGTTTCTACCTGCTGAGGTGAGAGAAATGCAGGTATACGTCACGGGCAAACAGCCCAAATTTCAGGTACATTACTATGGGTTTTTTATCACATACCGATCCATTCCTAAACAATATAGTGATTGGTGTTGGATGGTTTGGCTCTGTTTATTCTTTTCGGGGTTCACTGTACTTCTTTAATCTAAAGATTTATAGAACTTTGACAGGAGGTGTTGCTAAAAGGGTAGAGCAACTGCTTTGCAAGTGAAAAGCATTGAGTTTCAACGCCAGTATTACCAGTCCCAACAGTTCCACCAAAACCAAAAAAGTTTATGAAGATCTCTACTGAGGAATGGTATCACCCGATCCTAGGATGCTCAGGTCACCCGTGTGCTCAGGCCACGTGTGCCCCGTATATCGAGGACCCAAATAAAAGAGAAGTCTTCCACACGAGACAGTGGCACCTACCTCCAGCTTCTCCATGCTTGGCTGGCTGTGCTACCATAGCAAGAGGCCAGGCAGGAGCTGCCTCGGGAATGTGTATGTTGCAGTGGCTGGGATCCCACTGTGACATCACAGCCAAGTCTGTCCTGATTGGTCAGACCACGTAAGCACTGCCTCTATGGCCCCTCTCCCTTCAGTCTCCAGCCATTTGTGTGGCAGTTTCCTGGCAAGAACTTGTGATCTGGGAATTGCTTTTCTCCTCCACGTTCCCTCCTCAGATCATTCAAGGTTCAACTGGCATGACATTTCTGACTTCTTCCAAACTACTCCCAATCTGGACCCCACACTTTGGAGGACAGGAAGGCTTTCACCTGGTGAGTACACAAACACCTCAAGCGCGTTGAAGGTAAATAAGCCAGGAAAACTCCCTGAACCTTGGATGAGGCAACTTCCTTCTCAGAACTACATCTCCCATCATCTGGGAGGGTATTCCCTTAACTGACCCAAAATATCACAGAGTGAGGGCCTGGGGCTGTCTTCCAGCCTACAGTGTTCCTAACTTGAACAAAACACGCAAAAGCACACACTGGCTGCCAAGAGCCTCAAGGTGACCACAAGAATTCACTTCCTAATGACACAGAAATTACTTCACTTTGATCTGAGAAGTACACAGGCACACACACGCTATAGCCAAGGAATGCTTAGGGTTCTCTAGTGACTGAAATGCTTACCACCTCTCGGAAGAATGGCAGATTTCAGGAACACCACAACCTATGGAAGAAACATGAAACTCTCAGGAAGGACATTCAAATCTGCAATGGTTCTCTGAGGGACATCACAGTTCACCTTTCATTCATGGAACCCAAGACATAAAGTCAGTGCCACACAAGGCTGTTCCTCAAGTGACTTGGGGAAGGAACCTATATTCTACCAACCAGTGTTGGGAAACTAAACAACAAACATCCCACACACACTCACACACAGAGAATGAGTGACATACTAATATTTATCTTGTATGTGAATTTCTTACATTCTATGGAGTTAATTACAACTTTGTGCAAGACCAGAAGTCATAGAACATCACCCAGCCTTGTTCGTTCCATCTATTTCCTCAACGTTAATCATAGATTTTGATTCAAAGACACTTCTGCATGCCTAAGCAGCGGATACACTCAAAGAGTGTGAAACAATTGGTAATATGAGAATTTATGACAAATAGCAAAGAAATTAATACATGAGCAAATGAGAAATATTAAGCACACAGACAAAGACAGACACATACACACAAGAAAGGCACACAGAAAGGTAGACACAGACACCCAGGAGCCTGGCCTCTATTCAATGCAAGTCGAATGTTATCTGCAAAGGCTGAAATCCTGGCGTTACCCTACTGAGGCGACACTTTAAGCACTTTAGGAAGGATCAAACTTAGAAAAACCCAAGAAGTGACATCAGTTCCAACATTATCCTTGGAAGGAAGACATACTACCACCATTATGCCAAGGAACAACTAAAGGCTAACCGAGAGTCAGTGTCCGAAGCCATCACTTGAACTCAAATCACTTCTAGCAGGGTAACGAGGCACATCCATATCTGCATCACGTTAGCCTCACATACCCTGCACATATTCAAGGATCCCTGAATCTTTCCTCCTCAGTGAATTGATTACAGTTTACCTAGGGAGTAACAACACAGAGAAAAACCCAAAATTACTGCCTTCCGAAGGAACATTCCTGACTGGCATTATTAGGAACACAGCATCCACGGACAATGATCCAGGAACTATTTACAACCACACATGCGGCCCCACACCCAAACACACCCACACAATGAATGTGACCCATGAATATTAACTACTTTCTGGAAGTCAATTTCTGGGCTTTCATCAAAAAAAGTACCTTTCAGCAGAACCCATACTTATGAACACCTGGAAACACCGGTGAATGAGGTGAATTCCTTCCAACCTTCACTGCCTGTGCTTTGATGTACTCTGCAGACCAGAGAAGAATGTATATCAGATCAACAGGTGTCTGTGCTGTGCCTCCATGGAACCTTTTCCTCCCTTGCCAGTCCACTAGAACCACACCTTGAGATGACGTGGTGAGGAATAGAAGCAGAAACCAAGGCTCCAGAATGGGGAAATCTTTGCCAGGTATACATCTGACTGAAATTAATACCGAGAATATACTCAAAAACTAAATTCCCGTAAAAATCAGTGACCCAGTGAAGAAATACACAAATGAACTTAACAGAGCTTGTTCCAAGGCAGAAGTCCGAAGGACCTACAACTACATAAAGAAATGCTCACCATCGCTCGTCAGAAAGAAAACAAAAATGAAAACCATACCAAGATTCCAAACCACTCCCATTGTAATGGCTATCAAGAATACAAACAACTAATGTTTTCAAGGATGTCTAAAAAAAAGGAACCCTCATATGCAGTTAGTGGGAATGCAAATTAGTACAACAACTGTGGAAAACAATATGGAGGCTTGTCGAACCTCAAAGTAGAATTGCTGTGTGATCCAGCATTATCATTCATAGGGATATACCTGAATGAATGCAAGCCAGGTAACAATACAGACACCTGCACATCCATGTTTACTGCAGCATTACTCACAACAGCTAACATATGTAAACAGCCAAGATGCCTCTCAACTGACACATCGATCCAAAACTGTGGCATTTACACACAATGGAATTTTATTCAGCCTTAAATAAGCATGAAGTTTTGTTGTTTGCAGGTAAATGGATGGAACTAGAGAACATCACCTTAAGTTAAATTAGTCAGGTTGGGGAAACCAAAGGCCACATGTTTTTTCTCACACATGCACTAGAGACCTGACACACATACAAGCAGTAGTATGAACAACAGGTCTAAGGGGAGCTCATTTATGAGAGAGAGAGGGTAAAAGGAGGAGGTTAACCAGGTCAATATGGTTGTTGTACTTTCTGTAGAGGAATGCAGAATTTTAAAAACTTTTGAAACTACCATAAGAAGGAGAATAAAGTAGAAAAGCAAAAAATAGAGGGAATGACCCAATTTGTGTTATAACGTGTACATATATATATATATATGCATAGCGCTATATATGTATGAGCAAATGTCACAATGAAACATCCCGTATAGCTATCTTAATTAAACAAACAAAAACGTGCGGGTCACCAGTGGCTCACACCCGCAGTCCCTGTGACTCAGAAGGGAGAGATAAGGAAGATCTTGGTTCAAACACAGCTTGGGCAAATAGTTTGCAAGACCCTGTCTCAGAAACACCTATCACAAAAAAACGGCTGGTGAACTGCCTCAAGGTACAGTCCCTGAGTTCAAGCCCCAGTTCTGCCCCCCACACTAAAACAAAATAAACACAAAAAGGGATTTTTGGTAACAGAAATAAAAATAGGTCCTGTATAGGGAGTTGTTACTTGTCGGAGGGGTGAGGATATAAGGAAAGGGTGTAGGATATGGTATAAATATTATATACTCATGTATGAAAATGGAAAAACGAGACGTGAAGAAACTATTCCACGAATATGGTGAGAGAGAATTACGGAGAATGTGGAGGGATGAATTCAACTATGGCATATTATAAGAACTTTGGCAAAAGTCACAATGTACCCCCACTACAGTAAGTTTGTTAAAACTCAGGAATGGAAAAAAGTGTTTTTAATCATTGTGTTCATTTCACTGACCTTCACAGACAGAAGTTACACAACCAAACTGAATCGGCCAGGTTTCCCACAAACTAACACCCAAATGACTGACTATGCATGTTAGTTCTCATGACCTCATACCTCCTCACAAACATTATAGCACTGACATCACACTCACATCACCCAACAGCAGATGTGAGGAACAGAGCCCTGTGCTCCAAACACCTCTGAAAATAGCTGCACCAGCACAGGTAATCATTCAAACTCTCTGCATACATTTCCCTATCAAATAAGAAGGTTGGTCTAAATGACATATAAGGTCAGTTTGGCTGCTCCTATTCTACTAACATTTTGGGTCACTTTTGCTCAACTGGGCACTTCCCAAATGCCTGACCCACAGAAAATGAGTGAATTATGTTTTCTTGTTTACTATGCTAAAAGTTGGAGGAATTTGTTACACACATATAGGTAACTAACACATGGAAGATGACAGGCCCATCTGCTAACTACTGGTGGCATCCAAGAGGCCTCCATAAACTCAGGGGCTTACACTGAAAGCCCAGGGGCATCTTGACATCTGCCCTGCAATAAAGCATCTATGGCCTCTGCAAAAATCCTACCAGTGCATTTGCTGGGGTGCTGACAAACAATGCTTCAATGATACATACATGCTAAGGGACCCAGGGCTCATGAACTCGTCCTCAACTCAGTCACTGCTAGAAGCGGGGGTATTGGAGTTGTTTATCTCACAGAGAAAGATCTCTGATCAAACATGCTCCTTAACTCACCTGAGTTTGTGGAATCTGAAATTCCAGTGGAACAGAAACCATGTGGTAATTTCCTGATAATCTGTGTCACTGCATAACTTTGCTTTTATCTGTAAATTAGAAAAACAAGAATTTTCAATGGAATTTGATTCAGCCACAATAAAGAATGAGATTTTATCCTTTGCAGAGAAATGGATGGAAATGGACATTATCTTAAGTGAAATTAGCCAGGTTCTGAAACCAAACACTGCATGTTTTCTCTCAGATGTAGAATATAGGCCCAATAAATATACAAAGAGTGCTATGAAAAACAACTCAATCTGACGGGGAGTCCCTAATGGGAGGGAGAACATTTAAAAGAACGAAGTTAAGAATGTGAATACGGTCGGTTGATGTATTTTCTATCCATCAAAAATGGAAGGGGAATAAAGTAAAAAGGACAACAGGAAGGGATGAAACAATTAGGATCATAAGACGTATGTACATGGAAATGTCACAGTGAAACTCCCTATAGACCTATCTTCAACAAAAAAATATCATTTTTTTTCAAAAGAAGAAAACAGACCCAGTCCCACCAAACACAAACATATAAACTAATAAAAAACACAACACAAGAAAGTAAACCTGGTCTTGTCTCGCGGTAAGTTACATTGGGAGCAGGGAGGATTATTAGTAAATGGTTGTGAGGGTGAATAGGATGGAAATATTGTGTACTCATGTATGAAAATGGAAACATGAGACCTGTGAAACTATTCCAGGAATAGGGAGGGAGATAATAAAGGAAAATGATGGAAGGGATGATTTTAACTATGACATAGTGTAAAAAACTTTTGTAAATGTAACAACATATACCCAGTACAACAGTACTCAATAAACAATATTTCAAAAAAGAAACACCATACCACTCCAGGACACCTTCTGTGCATTGAGTATTTTCAACAGAGGCTTGTGGAAAATATTTGCAAGAGCTGGCTTTGAACTGCGATCCTCCTGTTTCTACCTGCTGATGTGAGAGAAATGCAGGTATACGTCACGGGCAAACAGCCCAAATTTCTGGTACATTACTATGGGTTTTTTATCACATACCGATCCATTCCTAAACAATATAGTGATTGGTGTTGGATGGTTTGGCTCTGTTTATTCTTTTCGGGGTTCACTGTACTTCTTTAATCTAAAGATTTATAGAACTTTGACAGGAGGTGTTGCTAAAAGGGTAGAGCAACTGCTTTGCAAGTGAAAAGCATTGAGTTTCAACGCCAGTATTACCAGTCCCAACAGTTCCACCAAAACCAAAAAAGTTTATGAAGATCTCTACTGAGGAATGGTATCACCCGATCCTAGGATGCTCAGGTCACCCGTGTGCTCAGGCCACGTGTGCCCCGTATATCGAGGACCCAAATTAAAGAGAAGTCTTCCACACGAGACAGTGGCACCTACCTCCAGCTTCTCCATGCTTGGCTGGCTGCGCTACCATAGCAAGAGGCCAGGCAGGAGCTGCCTCGGGAATGTGTATGTTGCAGTGGCTGGGATCCCACTGTGACATCACAACCAAGTCTGTCCTGATTGGTCAGACCACGTAAGCACTGCCTCTATGGCCCCTCTCCCTTCAGTCTCCAGCCATTTGTGTGGCAGTTTCCTGGCAAGAACTTGTGATCTGGGAATTGCTTTTCTCCTCCACGTTCCCTCCTCAGATCATTCAAGGTTCAACTGGCATGACATTTCTGACTTCTTCCAAACTACTCCCAATCTGGACCCCACACTTTGGAGGACAGGAAGGCTTTCACCTGGTGAGTACACAAACACCTCAAGCCCTTTGAAGGTAAATAAGCCAGGAAAACTCCCTGAACCTTGGATGAGGCAACTTCCTTCTCAGAACTACATCTCCCATCATCTGGGAGGGTATTCCCTTAACTGACCCAAAATATCACAGAGTGAGGACCTGGGGCTGTCTTCCAGCCTACAGTGTTCCTCACTTGAACAAAACACGCAAAAGCACACACTGGCTGCCAAGAGCCTCAAGGTGACCACAAGAATTCACTTCCTAACGACACAGAAATTACTTCACTTTGATCTGAGAAGTACACAGGCACACACACGCTATAGCCAAGGAATGCTTAGGGTTCTCTAGTGACTGAAATGCTTACCACCTCTCGGAAGAATGGCAGATTTCAGGAACACCACAACCTATGGAATAAACATGAAACTCTCAGGAAGGACATTCAAATCTGCAATGGTTCTCTGAGGGACATCACAGTTCACCTTTCATTCATGGAACCCAAGACATAAAGTCAGTGCCACACAAGGCTGTTCCTCAAGTGACTTGGGGAAGGAACCTATATTCTACCAACCAGTGTTGGGAAACTAAACAAAAAACATCCCACACACACTCACACACAGAGAATGAGTGACATACTAATATTTATCTTGCATGTGAATTTCTTACATACTATGGAGTTAATTACAACTTTGTGCAAGACCAGAAGTCATAGAACATCACCCAGCCTTGTTCGTTCCATCTATTTCCTCAAAGTTAATGATAGATTTTGATTCAAAGACACTTCTGCATGCCTAAGCAGCGGATACACTCAAAGAGTGTGAAACAATTGGTAATATGAGAATTTATGACACATAGCAAAGAAATTAATACATGAACAAATGAGAAATATTAAGCACACAGACAAAGACAGACACATACACACAAGAAAGGCACACAGAAAGGTAGACACAGACACCCAGGAGCCTGGCCTCTATTCAACGCAAGTCGAATGTTATCTGCAAAGGCTGAAATCCTGGCGTTACCCTACTGAGGCGACACTTTAAGCACTTTAGGAAGGATCAAACTTAGAAAAACCCAAAAAGTGACATCAGTTCCAACATTGTCCTTGGAAGGAAGACATACTACCACCATTATGCCAAGGAACAACTAAAGGCTAACCGAGAGTCAGTGTCCGAAGCCATCACTTGAACTCAAATCACTTCCAGCAGGGTAACGAGGCACATCCATATCTGCATCACGTTAGCCTCACATACCCTGAACATATTCAACGATCCCTGAATCTTTCCTCCTCAGTGAATTGATTACAGTTTACCTAGGGAGTAACAACACAGAGAAAAACCCAAAATTACTGCCTTCTGAAGGAGCATTCCTGACTGGCATTATTAGGAACACAGCATCCACGGACAATGATCCAGGAACTATTTTCAACCACACATGCGGCCCCACACACAAACACACCCACACAATGAATGTGACCCATGAATATTAACTACTTTGTGGAAGTCAATTTCTGGGCTTTCATCAAAAAAAGTACCTTTCAGCAGAACCCATACTTATGAACACCTGGAAACACCGGTGAATGAGGTGAATTCCTTCCAACCTTCACTGCCTGTGCTTTGATGTACTCTGCAGACCAGAGAAGAATTTATATCAGATCAACAGGTGTCTGTGCTGTGCCTCCATGGAACCTTTTCCTCCCTTGCCAGTCCACTAGAACCACACCTTGAGATGACGTGGTGAGGAATAGAAGCAGAAACCAAGGCTCCAGAATGGGGAAATCTTTGCCAGGTATACATCTGACTGAAATTAATACCTAGAATATACTCAAAAACTAAATTCCCGTAAAAATCAGTGACCCAATGAAGAAATACACAAATGAACTTAACAGAGCTTGTTCCAAGGCAGAAGTCCAAAGGACCTACAACTACATAAAGAAATGCTCACCATCGCTCGTCAGAAAGAAAACAAAAATGAAAACCATACCAAGATTCCAAACCACTCCCATTGTAATGGCTATCAAGAATACAAACAACTAATGTTTTCAAGGATGTCTAAAAAAAAGGAACCCTCATATGCAGTTAGTGGGAATGCAAATTAGTACAACAACTGTGGAAAACAATATGGAGGCTTCTCGAACCTCAAAGTAGAATTGCTGTGTGATCCAGCATTATCATTCATAGGGATATACCTGAATGAATGCAAGCCAGGTAGCAATACAGACACCTGCACATCCATGTTTACTGCAGCATTACTCACAACAGCTAACATATGTAAACAGCCAAGATGCCTCTCAACTGATACATGGATCCAAAACTGTGGCATTTACACACAATGGAATTTTATTCAGCCTTAAATAAGCATGAAATTTTGTTGTTTGCAGGTAAATGGATGGAACTAGAGAACATCACCTTAAGTTAAATTAGTCAGGTTGGGGAAACCAAAGGCCACATGTTTTTTCTCACACATGCACTAGAGACCTGACACACATACAAGCAGTAGTATGAACAGCAGGTCTAAGGGGAGCTCATTTACGAGAGAAAGAGGATAAAAGGAGGAGGTTAACCAGGTCAATATGGTTGTTGTGCTTTCTGTAGAGGAATGCAGAATTTTAAAAACTTTTGAAACTACCATAAGAAGGAGAATAAAGTAGAAAAGCAAAAAATAGAGGGAATGACCCAATTTGTGTTATAACGTGTACATATATATATATGCATAGAGCTATATATGTATGAGCAAATGTCACAATGAAACATCCCGTATAGCTATCTTAATTAAACAAACAAAAACGTGCAGGTCACCAGTGGCTCACACCCGCAGTCCCTGTGACTCAGAACGGAGAGATAAGGAAGATCTTGGTTCAAACACAGCTTGGGCAAATAGTTTGCAAGACCCTGTCTCAGAAACACCTATCACACAAAAACGGCTGGTGAACTGCCTCAAGGTAGAGTCCCTGAGTTCAAGCCCCAGTTCTGCCCCCCACACTAAAACAAAATAAACACAAAAAGGGATTTTTGGTAACAGAAATGGAAAATAGGTCCTGTATAGGGAGTTGTTACTTGTCGGAGGGGTGAGGATATAAGGAAAGGGTGTAGGATATGGTATAAATATTATATACTCATGTATGAAAATGGAAAAACGAGACGTGATGAAACTATTCCAGGAATACGGTGAGAGAGAATAAAGGAGAATGTGGAGGGATGAATTCAACTATGGCATATTATAAGAACTTTGGCAAAAGTCACAATGTACCCCTACTACAGTAAGTTTGTTAAAACTCAGGAATGGAAAAAAGTGTTTTTAATCATTGTGTTCATTTCACTGACCTTCACAGACAGAAGTTACACAACCAAACTGAATCGGCCAGGTTTCCCACAAACTAACACCCAAATGACTGACTATGCATGTTAGTTCTCATGACCTCATACCTCCTCACAAACATTATAGCACTGACATCACACTCACATCACCCAACAGCAGATGTGAGGAACAGAGCCCTGTGCTCCAAACACCTCTGAAAATAGCTGCACCAGCACAGGTAATCATTCAAACTCTCTGCATACATTTCCCTATCAAATAAGAAGGTTGGTCTAAATGACATATAAGGTCAGTTTGGCTTCTCCTATTCTACTAACATTTTGGGTCACTTTTGCTCAACTGGGCACTTCCCAAATGCCTGACCCACAGAAAATGAGTGAATTATGTTTTCTTGTTTACTATGCTAAAAGTTGGAGGAATTTGTTACACACATATAGGTAACTAACACATGGAAGATGACAGGCCCATCTGCTAACTACTGGTGGCATCCAAGAGGCCTCCATAAACTCAGGGGCTTACACTGAAAGCCCAGGGGCATCTTGACATCTGCCCTGCAATAAAGCATCTACGGCCTCTGCAAAAATCCTACCAGTGCATTTGCTGGGGTGCTGACAAACAATGTTTCAATGATACATACATGCTAAGGGACCCAGGGCTCATGAACTCGTCCTCAACTCAGTCACTGCTAGAAGCGGGGGTATGGGAGTTGTTTATCTCACAGAGAAAGATCTCTGATCAAACATGCTCCTTAACTCACCTGAGTTTGTGGAATCTGAAATTCCAGTGGAACAGAAACCATGTGGTAATTTCCTGATAATCTGTGTCACTGCATAACTTTCTTTTTATCTGTAAATTAGAAAAACAAGAATTTTCAATGGAATTTGATTCAGCCACAATAAAGAATGAGATTTTATCCTTTGCAGAGAAATGGATGGAAATGGACATTATCTTAAGTGAAATTAGCCAGGTTCTGAAACCAAACACTGCATGTTTTCTCTCAGATGTAGAATATAGGCCCAATAAATATAGAAAGAGTGCTATGAAAAACAACTCAATCTGACGGGGAGTCCCTAATGGGAGGGAGAACATTTAAAAGAACGAAGTTAAGAATGTGAATACGGTCGGTTGATGTATTTTCTATCCATCAAAAATGGAAGGGGAATAAAGTAAAAAGGACAACAGGAAGGGATGAAACAATTAGGATCATAAGACGTATGTACATGGAAATGTCACAGTGAAACTCCCTATAGACCTATCTTCAACAAAAAAATATCATTTTTTTTCAAAAGAAGAAAACAGACCCAGTCCCACCAAACACAAACATATAAACTAATAAAAAACACAACACAAGAAAGTAAACCTGGTCTTGTCTCGCGGTTAGTTACATTGGGAGCAGGGAGGATTATTAGTAAATGGTTGTGAGGGTGAATAGGATGGAAATATTGTGTACTCATGTATGAAAATGGAAACATGAGACCTGTGAAACTATTCCAGGAATAGGGAGGGAGATAATAAAGGAAAATGATGGAAGGGATGATTTTAACTATGACATAGTGTAAAAAAGTTTTGTAAATGTAACAACATATACCCAGTACAACAGTACTCAATAAACAATATTTCAAAAAAGAAACACCCTACCACTCCAGCACACCTTCTGTGCGTTGAGTATTTTCAACAGAGGCTTGTGGAAAACATTTGCAAGAGCTGGCTTTGAACTGCGATCCTCCTGTTTCTACCTGCTGAGGTGAGAGAAATGCAGGTATACGTCACGGGCAAACAGCCCAAATTTCTGGTACATTACTATGGGTTTTTTATCACATACCGATCCATTCCTAAACAATATAGTGATTGGTGTTGGATGGTTTGGCTCTGTTTATTCTTTTCGGGGTTCACTGTACTTCTTTAATCTAAAGATTTATAGAACTTTGACAGGAGGTGTTGCTAAAAGGGTAGAGCAACTGCTTTGCAAGTGAAAAGCATTGAGTTTCAACGCCAGTATTACCAGTCCCAACAGTTCCACCAAAACCAAAAAAGTTTATGAAGATCTCTACTGAGGAATGGTATCACCCGATCCTAGGATGCTCAGGTCACCCGTGTGCTCAGGCCACGTGTGCCCCGTATATCGAGGACCCAAATAAAAGAGAAGTCTTCCACACGAGACAGTGGCACCTACCTCCAGCTTCTCCATGCTTGGCTGGCTGCGCTACCATAGCAAGAGGCCAGGCAGGAGCTGCCTCGGGAATGTGTATGTTGCAGTGGCTGGGATCCCACTGTGACATCACAACCAAGTCTGTCCTGATTGGTCAGACCACGTAAGCACTGCCTCTATGGCCCCTCTCCCTTCAGTCTCCAGCCATTTGTGTGGCAGTTTCCTGGCAAGAACTTGTGATCTGGGAATTGCTTTTCTCCTCCACGTTCCCTCCTCAGATCATTCAAGGTTCAACTGGCATGACATTTCTGACTTCTTCCAAACTACTCCCAATCTGGACCCCACACTTTGGAGGACAGGAAGGCTTTCACCTGGTGAGTACACAAACACCTCAAGCCCTTTGAAGGTAAATAAGCCAGGAAAACTCCCTGAACCTTGGATGAGGCAACTTCCTTCTCAGAACTACATCTCCCATCATCTGGGAGGGTATTCCCTTAACTGACCCAAAATATCACAGAGTGAGGACCTGGGGCTGTCTTCCAGCCTACAGTGTTCCTCACTTGAACAAAACACGCAAAAGCACACACTGGCTGCCAAGAGCCTCAAGGTGACCACAAGAATTCACTTCCTAACGACACAGAAATTACTTCACTTTGATCTGAGAAGTACACAGGCACACACACGCTATAGCCAAGGAATGCTTAGGGTTCTCTAGTGACTGAAATGCTTACCACCTCTCGGAAGAATGGCAGATTTCAGGAACACCACAACCTATGGAATAAACATGAAACTCTCAGGAAGGACATTCAAATCTGCAATGGTTCTCTGAGGGACATCACAGTTCACCTTTCATTCATGGAACCCAAGACATAAAGTCAGTGCCACACAAGGCTGTTCCTCAAGTGACTTGGGGAAGGAACCTATATTCTACCAACCAGTGTTGGGAAACTAAACAAAAAACATCCCACACACACTCACACACAGAGAATGAGTGACATACTAATATTTATCTTGCATGTGAATTTCTTACATACTATGGAGTTAATTACAACTTTGTGCAAGACCAGAAGTCATAGAACATCACCCAGCCTTGTTCGTTCCATCTATTTCCTCAAAGTTAATGATAGATTTTGATTCAAAGACACTTCTGCATGCCTAAGCAGCGGATACACTCAAAGAGTGTGAAACAATTGGTAATATGAGAATTTATGACACATAGCAAAGAAATTAATACATGAACAAATGAGAAATATTAAGCACACAGACAAAGACAGACACATACACACAAGAAAGGCACACAGAAAGGTAGACACAGACACCCAGGAGCCTGGCCTCTATTCAACGCAAGTCGAATGTTATCTGCAAAGGCTGAAATCCTGGCGTTACCCTACTGAGGCGACACTTTAAGCACTTTAGGAAGGATCAAACTTAGAAAAACCCAAAAAGTGACATCAGTTCCAACATTGTCCTTGGAAGGAAGACATACTACCACCATTATGCCAAGGAACAACTAAAGGCTAACCGAGAGTCAGTGTCCGAAGCCATCACTTGAACTCAAATCACTTCCAGCAGGGTAACGAGGCACATCCATATCTGCATCACGTTAGCCTCACATACCCTGAACATATTCAACGATCCCTGAATCTTTCCTCCTCAGTGAATTGATTACAGTTTACCTAGGGAGTAACAACACAGAGAAAAACCCAAAATTACTGCCTTCTGAAGGAGCATTCCTGACTGGCATTATTAGGAACACAGCATCCACGGACAATGATCCAGGAACTATTTTCAACCACACATGCGGCCCCACACACAAACACACCCACACAATGAATGTGACCCATGAATATTAACTACTTTGTGGAAGTCAATTTCTGGGCTTTCATCAAAAAAAGTACCTTTCAGCAGAACCCATACTTATGAACACCTGGAAACACCGGTGAATGAGGTGAATTCCTTCCAACCTTCACTGCCTGTGCTTTGATGTACTCTGCAGACCAGAGAAGAATTTATATCAGATCAACAGGTGTCTGTGCTGTGCCTCCATGGAACCTTTTCCTCCCTTGCCAGTCCACTAGAACCACACCTTGAGATGACGTGGTGAGGAATAGAAGCAGAAACCAAGGCTCCAGAATGGGGAAATCTTTGCCAGGTATACATCTGACTGAAATTAATACCTAGAATATACTCAAAAACTAAATTCCCGTAAAAATCAGTGACCCAATGAAGAAATACACAAATGAACTTAACAGAGCTTGTTCCAAGGCAGAAGTCCAAAGGACCTACAACTACATAAAGAAATGCTCACCATCGCTCGTCAGAAAGAAAACAAAAATGAAAACCATACCAAGATTCCAAACCACTCCCATTGTAATGGCTATCAAGAATACAAACAACTAATGTTTTCAAGGATGTCTAAAAAAAAGGAACCCTCATATGCAGTTAGTGGGAATGCAAATTAGTACAACAACTGTGGAAAACAATATGGAGGCTTCTCGAACCTCAAAGTAGAATTGCTGTGTGATCCAGCATTATCATTCATAGGGATATACCTGAATGAATGCAAGCCAGGTAGCAATACAGACACCTGCACATCCATGTTTACTGCAGCATTACTCACAACAGCTAACATATGTAAACAGCCAAGATGCCTCTCAACTGATACATGGATCCAAAACTGTGGCATTTACACACAATGGAATTTTATTCAGCCTTAAATAAGCATGAAGTTTTGTTGTTTGCAGGTAAATGGATGGAACTAGAGAACATCACCTTAAGTTAAATTAGTCAGGTTGGGGAAACCAAAGGCCACATGTTTTTTCTCACACATGCACTAGAGACCTGACACACATACAAGCAGTAGTATGAACAACAGGTCTAAGGGGAGCTCATTTATGAGAGAGAGAGGGTAAAAGGAGGAGGTTAACCAGGTCAATATGGTTGTTGTACTTTCTGTAGAGGAATGCAGAATTTTAAAAACTTTTGAAACTACCATAAGAAGGAGAATAAAGTAGAAAAGCAAAAAATAGAGGGAATGACCCAATTTGTGTTATAACGTGTACATATATATATATATATGCATAGCGCTATATATGTATGAGCAAATGTCACAATGAAACATCCCGTATAGCTATCTTAATTAAACAAACAAAAACATGCGGGTCACCAGTGGCTCACACCCGCAGTCCCTGTGACTCAGAAGGGAGAGATAAGGAAGATCTTGGTTCAAACACAGCTTGGGCAAATAGTTTGCAAGACCCTGTCTCAGAAACACCTATCACAAAAAAACGGCTGGTGAACTGCCTCAAGGTACAGTCCCTGAGTTCAAGCCCCAGTTCTGCCCCCCACACTAAAACAAAATAAACACAAAAAGGGATTTTTGGTAACAGAAATAAAAATAGGTCCTGTATAGGGAGTTGTTACTTGTCGGAGGGGTGAGGATATAAGGAAAGGGTGTAGGATATGGTATAAATATTATATACTCATGTATGAAAATGGAAAAACGAGACGTGAAGAAACTATTCCACGAATACGGTGAGAGAGAATTACGGAGAATGTGGAGGGATGAATTCAACTATGGCATATTATAAGAACTTTGGCAAAAGTCACAATGTACCCCCACTACAGTAAGTTTGTTAAAACTCAGGAATGGAAAAAAGTGTTTTTAATCATTGTGTTCATTTCACTGACCTTCACAGACAGAAGTTACACAACCAACCTGAATCGGCCAGGTTTCCCACAAACTAACACCCAAATGACTGACTATGCATGTTAGGTCTCATGACCTCATACCTCCTCACAAACATTATAGCACTGACATCACACTCACATCACCCAACAGCAGATGTGAGGAACAGAGCCCTGTGCGCCAAACACCTCTGAAAATAGCTGCACCAGCACAGGTAATCATTCAAACTCTCTGCATACATTTCCCTATCAAATAAGAAGGTTGGTCTAAATGACATATAAGGTCAGTTTGGCTTCTCCTATTCTACTAACATTTTGGGTCACTTTTGCTCAACTGGGCACTTCCCAAATGCCTGACCCACAGAAAATGAGTGAATTATGTTTTCTTGTTTACTATGCTAAAAGTTGGAGGAATTTGTTACACACATATAGGTAACTAACACATGGAAGATGACAGGCCCATCTGCTAACTACTGGTGGCATCCAAGAGGCCTCCATAAACTCAGGGGCTTACACTGAAAGCCCAGGGGCATCTTGACATCTGCCCTGCAATAAAGCATCTATGGCCTCTGCAAAAATCCTACCAGTGCATTTGCTGGGGTGCTGACAAACAATGCTTCAATGATACATACATGCTAAGGGACCCAGGGCTCATGAACTCGTCCTCAACTCAGTCACTGCTAGAAGCGGGGGTATTGGAGTTGTTTATCTCACAGAGAAAGATCTCTGATCAAACATGCTCCTTAACTCACCTGAGTTTGTGGAATCTGAAATTCCAGTGGAACAGAAACCATGTGGTAATTTCCTGATAATCTGTGTCACTGCATAACTTTCTTTTTATCTGTAAATTAGAAAAACAAGAATTTTCAATGGAATTTGATTCAGCCACAATAAAGAATGAGATTTTATCCTTTGCAGAGAAATGGATGGAAATGGACATTATCTTAAGTGAAATTAGCCAGGTTCTGAAACCAAACACTGCATGTTTTCTCTCAGATGTAGAATATAGGCCCAATAAATATAGAAAGAGTGCTATGAAAACAACTCAATCTGACGGGGAGTCCCTAATGGGAGGGAGAACATTTAAAAGAACGAAGTTAAGAATGTGAATACGGTCGGTTGATGTATTTTCTATCCATCAAAAATGGAAGGGGAATAAAGTAAAAAGGACAACAGGAAGGGATGAAACAATTAGGATCATAAGACGTATGTACATGGAAATGTCACAGTGAAACTCCCTATAGACCTATCTTCAACAAAAAAATATCATTTTTTTTCAAAAGAAGAAAACAGACCCAGTCCCACCAAACACAAACATATAAACTAATAAAAAACACAACACAAGAAAGGAAACCTGGTCTTGTCTCGCGGTTAGTTACATTGGGAGCAGGGAGGATTATTAGTAAATGGTTGTGAGGGTGAATAGGATGGAAATATTGTGTACTCATGTATGAAAATGGAAACATGAGACCTGTGAAACTATTCCAGGAATAGGGAGGGAGATAATAAAGGAAAATGATGGAAGGGATGATTTTAACTATGACATAGTGTAAAAAACTTTTGTAAATGTAACAACATATACCCAGTACAACAGTACTCAATAAACAATATTTCAAAAAAGAAACACCATACCACTCCAGCACACCTTCTGTGCGTTGAGTATTTTCAACAGAGGCTTGTGGAAAACATTTGCAAGAGCTGGCTTTGAACTGCGATCCTCCTGTTTCTACCTGCTGAGGTGAGAGAAATGCAGGTATAAGTCACGGGCAAACAGCCCAAATTTCAGGTACATTACTATGGGTTTTTTATCACATACCGATCCATTCCTAAACAATATAGTGATTGGTGTTGGATGGTTTGGCTCTGTTTATTCTTTTCGGGGTTCACTGTACTTCTTTAATCTAAAGATTTATAGAACTTTGACAGGAGGTGTTGCTAAAAGGGTAGAGCAACTGCTTTGCAAGTGAAAAGCATTGAGTTTCAACGCCAGTATTACCAGTCCCAAGAGTTCCACCAAAACCAAAAAAGTTTATGAAGATCTCTACTGAGGAATGGTATCACCCGATCCTAGGATGCTCAGGTCACCCGTGTGCTCAGGCCACGTGTGCCCCGTATATCGAGGACCCAAATAAAAGAGAAGTCTTCCACACGAGACAGTGGCACCTACCTCCAGCTTCTCCATGCTTGGCTGGCTGTGCTACCATAGCAAGAGGCCAGGCAGGAGCTGCCTCGGGAATGTGTATGTTGCAGTGGCTGGGATCCCACTGTGACATCACAGCCAAGTCTGTCCTGATTGGTCAGACCACGTAAGCACTGCCTCTATGGCCCCTCTCCCTTCAGTCTCCAGCCATTTGTGTGGCAGTTTCCTGGCAAGAACTTGTGATCTGGGAATTGCTTTTCTCCTCCACGTTCCCTCCTCAGATCATTCAAGGTTCAACTGGCATGACATTTCTGACTTCTTCCAAACTACTCCCAATCTGGACCCCACACTTTGGAGGACAGGAAGGCTTTCACCTGGTGAGTACACAAACACCTCAAGCCCTTTGAAGGTAAATAAGCCAGGAAAACTCCCTGAACCTTGGATGAGGCAACTTCCTTCTCAGAACTACATCTCCCATCATCTGGGAGGGTATTCCCTTAACTGACCCAAAATATCACAGAGTGAGGGCCTGGGGCTGTCTTCCAGCCTACAGTGTTCCTAACTTGAACAAAACACGCAAAAGCACACACTGGCTGGCAAGAGCCTCAAGGTGACCACAAGAATTCACTTCCTAACGACACAGAAATTACTTCACTTTGATCTGAGAAGTACACAGGCACACACACGCTATAGCCAAGGAATTCTTAGGGTTCTCTAGTGACTGAAATGCTTACCACCTCTCGGAAGAATGGCAGATTTCAGGAACACCACAACCTATGGAAGAAACATGAAACTCTCAGGAAGGACATTCAAATCTGCAATGGTTCTCTGAGGGACATCACAGTTCACCTTTCATTCATGGAACCCAAGACATAAAGTCAGTGCCACACAAGGCTGTTCCTCAAGTGACTTGGGGAAGGAACCTATATTCTACCAACCAGTGTTGGGAAACTAAACAACAAACATCCCACACACACTCACACACAGAGAATGAGTGACATACTAATATTTATCTTGTATGTGAATTTCTTACATTCTATGGAGTTAATTACAACTTTGTGCAAGACCAGAAGTCATAGAACATCACCCAGCCTTGTTCGTTCCATCTATTTCCTCAACGTTAATCATAGATTTTGATTCAAAGACACTTCTGCATGCCTAAGCAGCGGATACACTCAAAGAGTGTGAAACAATTGGTAATATGAGAATTTATGACAAATAGCAAAGAAATAAATACATGAACAAATGAGAAATATTAAGCACACAGACAAAGACAGACACATACACACAAGAAAGGCACACAGAAAGGTAGACACAGACACCCAGGAGCCTGGCCTCTATTCAACGCAAGTCGAATGTTATCTGCAAAGGCTGAAATCCTGGCGTTACCCTACTGAGGCAACACTTTAAGCACTTTAGGAAGGATCAAACTTAGAAAAACCCAAGAAGTGACATCAGTTCCAACATTGTCCTTGGAAGGAAGACATACTACCACCATTATGCCAAGGAACAACTAAAGGCTAACCGAGAGTCAGTGTCCGAAGCCATCACTTGAACTCAAATCACTTCCAGCAGGGTAACGAGGCACATCCATATCTGCATCACGTTAGCCTCACATACCCTGCACATATTCAAGGATCCCTGAATCTTTCCTCCTCAGTGAATTGATTACAGTTTACCTAGGGAGTAACAACACAGAGAAAAACCCAAAATTACTGCCTTCCGAAGGAGCATTCCTGACTGGCATTATTAGGAACACAGCATCCACGGACAATGATCCAGGAACTATTTTCAACCACACATGCGGCCCCACACACAAACACACCCACACAATGAATGTGACCCATGAATATTAACTACTTTGTGGAAGTCAATTTCTGGGCTTTCATCAAAAAAAGTACCTTTCAGCAGAACCCATACTTATGAACACCTGGAAACACCGGTGAATGAGGTGAATTCCTTCCAACCTTCACTGCCTGTGCTTTGATGTACTCTGCAGACCAGAGAAGAATTTATATCAGATCAACAGGTGTCTGTGCTGTGCCTCCATGGAACCTTTTCCTCCCTTGCCAGTCCACTAGAACCACACCTTGAGATGACGTGGTGAGGAATAGAAGCAGAAACCAAGGCTCCAGAATGGGGAAATCTTTGCCAGGTATACATCTGACTGAAATTAATACCTAGAATATACTCAAAAACTAAATTCCCGTAAAAATCAGTGACCCAATGAAGAAATACACAAATGAACTTAACAGAGCTTGTTCCAAGGCAGAAGTCCAAAGGACCTACAACTACATAAAGAAATGCTCACCATCGCTCGTCAGAAAGAAAACAAAAATGAAAACCATACCAAGATTCCAAACCACTCCCATTGTAATGGCTATCAAGAATACAAACAACTAATGTTTTCAAGGATGTCTAAAAAAAAGGAACCCTCATATGCAGTTAGTGGGAATGCAAATTAGTACAACAACTGTGGAAAACAATATGGAGGCTTCTCGAACCTCAAAGTAGAATTGCTGTGTGATCCAGCATTATCATTCATAGGGATATACCTGCATGAATGCAAGCCAGGTAGCAATACAGACACCTGCACATCCATGTTTACTGCAGCATTACTCACAACAGCTAACATATGTAAACAGCCAAGATACCTCTCAACTGATACATGGATCCAAAACTGTGGCATTTACACACAATGGAATTTTATTCAGCCTTAAATAAGCATGAAATTTTGTTGTTTGCAGGTAAATGGATGGAACTAGAGAACATCACCTTAAGTTAAATTAGTCAGGTTGGGGAAACCAAAGGCCACATGTTTTTTCTCACACATGCACTAGAGACCTGACACACATACAAGCAGTAGTATGAACAACAGGTCTAAGGGGAGCTCATTTATGAGAGAAAGAGGGTAAAAGGAGGAGGTTAACCAGGTCAATATGGTTGTTGTGCTTTCTGTAGAGGAATGCAGAATTTTAAAAACTTTTGAAACTACCATAAGAAGGAGAATAAAGTAGAAAAGCAAAAAATAGAGGGAATGACCCAATTTGTGTTATAACGTGTACATATATATATATGCATAGAGCTATATATGTATGAGCAAATGTCACAATGAAACATCCCGTATAGCTATCTTAATTAAACAAACAAAAACGTGCAGGTCACCAGTGGCTCACACCCGCAGTCCCTGTGACTCAGAACGGAGAGATAAGGAAGATCTTGGTTCAAACACAGCTTGGGCAAATAGTTTGCAAGACCCTGTCTCAGAAACACCTATCACACAAAAACGGCTGGTGAACTGCCTCAAGGTAGAGTCCCTGAGTTCAAGCCCCAGTTCTGCCCCCCACACTAAAACAAAATAAACACAAAAAGGGATTTTTGGTAACAGAAATGGAAAATAGGTCCTGTATAGGGAGTTGTTACTTGTCGGAGGGGTGAGGATATAAGGAAAGGGTGTAGGATATGGTATAAATATTATATACTCATGTATGAAAATGGAAAAACGAGACGTGATGAAACTATTCCAGGAATACGGTGAGAGAGAATAAAGGAGAATGTGGAGGGATGAATTCAACTATGGCATATTATAAGAACTTTGGCAAAAGTCACAATGTACCCCTACTACAGTAAGTTTGTTAAAACTCAGGAATGGAAAAAAGTGTTTTTAATCATTGTGTTCATTTCACTGACCTTCACAGACAGAAGTTACACAACCAAACTGAATCGGCCAGGTTTCCCACAAACTAACACCCAAATGACTGACTATGCATGTTAGTTCTCATGACCTCATACCTCCTCACAAACATTATAGCACTGACATCACACTCACATCACCCAACAGCAGATGTGAGGAACAGAGCCCTGTGCTCCAAACACCTCTGAAAATAGCTGCACCAGCACAGGTAATCATTCAAACTCTCTGCATACATTTCCCTATCAAATAAGAAGGTTGGTCTAAATGACATATAAGGTCAGTTTGGCTTCTCCTATTCTACTAACATTTTGGGTCACTTTTGCTCAACTGGGCACTTCCCAAATGCCTGACCCACAGAAAATGAGTGAATTATGTTTTCTTGTTTACTATGCTAAAAGTTGGAGGAATTTGTTACACACATATAGGTAACTAACACATGGAAGATGACAGGCCCATCTGCTAACTACTGGTGGCATCCAAGAGGCCTCCATAAACTCAGGGGCTTACACTGAAAGCCCAGGGGCATCTTGACATCTGCCCTGCAATAAAGCATCTACGGCCTCTGCAAAAATCCTACCAGTGCATTTGCTGGGGTGCTGACAAACAATGCTTCAATGATACATACATGCTAAGGGACCCAGGGCTCATGAACTCGTCCTCAACTCAGTCACTGCTAGAAGCGGGGGTATTGGAGTTGTTTATCTCACAGAGAAAGATCTCTGATCAAACATGCTCCTTAACTCACCTGAGTTTGTGGAATCTGAAATTCCAGTGGAACAGAAACCATGTGGTAATTTCCTGATAATCTGTGTCACTGCATAACTTTCTTTTTATCTGTAAATTAGAAAAACAAGAATTTTCAATGGAATTTGATTCAGCCACAATAAAGAATGAGATTTTATCCTTTGCAGAGAAATGGATGGAAATGGACATTATCTTAAGTGAAATTAGCCAGGTTCTGAAACCAAACACTGCATGTTTTCTCTCAGATGTAGAATACAGGCCCAATAAATATACAAAGAGTGCTATGAAAAACAACTCAATCTGACGGGGAGTCCCTAATGGGAGGGAGAACATTTAAAAGAACGAAGTTAAGAATGTGAATACGGTCGGTTGATGTATTTTCTATCCATCAAAAATGGAAGGGGAATAAAGTAAAAAGGACAACAGGAAGGGATGAAACAATTAGGATCATAAGACGTATGTACATGGAAATGTCACAGTGAAACTCCCTATAGACCTATCTTCAACAAAAAAATATCATTTTTTTTCAAAAGAAGAAAACAGACCCAGTCCCACCAAACACAAACATATAAACTAATAAAAAACACAACACAAGAAAGTAAACCTGGTCTTGTCTCGCGGTTAGTTACATTGGGAGCAGGGAGGATTATTAGTAAATGGTTGTGAGGGTGAATAGGATGGAAATATTGTGTACTCATGTATGAAAATGGAAACATGAGACCTGTGAAACTATTCCAGGAATTGGGAGGGAGATAATAAAGGAAAATGATGGAAGGGATGATTTTAACTATGACATAGTGTAAAAAAGTTTTGTAAATGTAACAACATATACCCAGTACAACAGTACTCAATAAACAATATTTCAAAAAAGAAACACCATACCACTCCAGCACACCTTCTGTGCGTTGAGTATTTTCAACAGAGGCTTGTGGAAAACATTTGCAAGAGCTGGCTTTGAACTGCGATCCTCCTGTTTCTACCTGCTGAGGTGAGAGAAATGCAGGTATACGTCACGGGCAAACAGCCCAAATTTCTGGTACATTACTATGGGTTTTTTATCACATACCGATCCATTCCTAAACAATATAGTGATTGGTGTTGGATGGTTTGGCTCTGTTTATTCTTTTCGGGGTTCACTGTACTTCTTTAATCTAAAGATTTATAGAACTTTGACAGGAGGTGTTGCTAAAAGGGTAGAGCAACTGCTTTGCAAGTGAAAAGCATTGAGTTTCAACGCCAGTATTACCAGTCCCAACAGTTCCACCAAAACCAAAAAAGTTTATGAAGATCTCTACTGAGGAATGGTATCACCCGATCCTAGGATGCTCAGGTCACCCGTGTGCTCAGGCCACGTGTGCCCCGTATATCGAGGACCCAAATAAAAGAGAAGTCTTCCACACAAGACAGTGGCACCTACCTCCAGCTTCTCCATGCTTGGCTGGCTGCGCTACCATAGCAAGAGGCCAGGCAGGAGCTGCCTCGGGAATGTGTATGTTGCAGTGGCTGGGATCCCACTGTGACATCACAACCAAGTCTGTCCTGATTGGTCAGACCACGTAAGCACTGCCTCTATGGCCCCTCTCCCTTCAGTCTCCAGCCATTTGTGTGGCAGTTTCCTGGCAAGAACTTGTGATCTGGGAATTGCTTTTCTCCTCCACGTTCCCTCCTCAGATCATTCAAGGTTCAACTGGCATGACATTTCTGACTTCTTCCAAACTACTCCCAATCTGGACCCCACACTTTGGAGGACAGGAAGGCTTTCACCTGGTGAGTACACAAACACCTCAAGCCCTTTGAAGGTAAATAAGCCAGGAAAACTCCCTGAACCTTGGATGAGGCAACTTCCTTCTCAGAACTACATCTCCCATCATCTGGGAGGGTATTCCCTTAACTGACCCAAAATGTCACAGAGTGAGGACCTGGGGCTGCCTTCCAGCCTACAGTGTTCCTCACTTGAACAAAACACGCAAAAGCACACACTGGCTGCCAAGAGCCTCAAGGTGACCACAAGAATTCACTTCCTAACGACACAGAAATTACTTCACTTTGATCTGAGAAGTACACAGGCACACACACGCTATAGCCAAGGAATGCTTAGGGTTCTCTAGTGACTGAAATGCTTACCACCTCTCGGAAGAATGGCAGATTTCAGGAACACCACAACCTATGGAATAAACATGAAACTCTCAGGAAGGACATTCAAATCTGCAATGGTTCTCTGAGGGACATCACAGTTCACCTTTCATTCATGGAACCCAAGACATAAAGTCAGTGCCACACAAGGCTGTTCCTCAAGTGACTTGGGGAAGGAACCTATATTCTACCAACCAGTTTTGGGAAACTAAACAACAAACATCCCACACACACTCACACACAGAGAATGAGTGACATACTAATATTTATCTTGTATGTGAATTTCTTACATTCTATGGAGTTAATTACAACTTTGTGCAAGACCAGAAGTCATAGAACATCACCCAGCCTTGTTCGTTCCATCTATTTCCTCAACGTTAATCATAGATTTTGATTCAAAGACACTTGTGCATGCCTAAGCAGCGGATACACTCAAAGAGTGTGAAACAATTGGTAATATGAGAATTTATGACAAATAGCAAAGAAATTAATACATGAAGAAATGAGAAATATTAAGCACACAGACAAAGACAGACACATACACACAAGAAAGGCACACAGAAAGGTAGACACAGACACCCAAGAACCTGGCCTCTATTCAACGCAAGTCGAATGTTATCTGCAAAGGCTGAAATCCTGGCGTTACCCTACTGAGGCGACACTTTAAGCACTTTAGGAAGGATCAAACTTAGAAAAACCCAAGAAGTGACATCACTTCCAACATTGTCCTTGGAAGGAAGACATACTACCACCATTATGCCAAGGAACAACTAAAGGCTAATCGAGAGTCAGTGTCCGAAGCCATCACTTGAACTCAAATCACTTCTAGCAGGGTAACGAGGCACATACATATATGCAACACGATAGCCTCACATACCCTGCACATATTCAAGGATCCCTGAATCTTTCCTCCTCAGTGAATTGATTACAGTTTACCTAGGGAGTAACAACACAGAGAAAAACCGAAAATTACTGCCTTCCGAAGGAGCATTCCTGACTGGCATTATTAGGAACACAGCATCCACGGACAATGATCCAGGAACTATTTTCAACCACACATGCGGCCCCACACACAAACACACCCACACAATGAATGTGACCCATGAATATTAACTACTTTGTGGAAGTCAATTTCTGGGCTTTCATCAAAAAAAAGTACCTTTCAGCAGAACCCATACTTATGAACACCTGGAAACACCGGTGAATGAGGTGAATTCCTTCCAACCTTCACTGCCTGTGCTTTGATGTACTCTGCAGACCAGAGAAGAATTTATATCAGATCAACAGGTGTCTGTGCTGTGCCTCCATGGAACCTTTTCCTCCCTTGCCAGTCCACTAGAACCACACCTTGAGATGACGTGGTGAGGAATAGAAGCAGAAACCAAGGCTCCAGAATGGGGAAATCTTTGCCAGGTATACATCTGACTGAAATTAATACCGAGAATATACTCAAAAACTAAATTCCCGTAAAAATCAGTGACCCAATGAAGAAATACACAAATGAACTTAACAGAGCTTGTTCCAAGGCAGAAGTCCAAAGGACCTACAACTACATAAAGAAATGCTCACCATCGCTCGTCAGAAAGAAAACAAAAATGAAAACCATACCAAGATTCCAAACCACTCCCATTGTAATGGCTATCAAGAATACAAACAACTAATGTTTTCAAGGATGTCTAAAAAAAAGGAACCCTCATATGCAGTTAGTGGGAATGCAAATTAGTACAACAACTGTGGAAAACAATATGGAGACTTCTCGAAACTCAAAGTAGAATTGCTGTGTGATCCAGCATTATCATTCATAGGGATATACCTGAATGAATGCAAGCCAGGTAACAATACAGACACCTGCACATCCATGTTTACCGCAGCATTATTCACAACAGCTAACATATGTAAACAGCCAAGATGCCTCTCAACTGACACATGGATTCAAAACTGTGGCATTTACACACAATGGAATTTTATTCAGCCTTAAATAAGCATGAAGTTTTGTTGTTTGCAGGTAAATGGATGGAACTAGAGAACATCACCTTAAGTTAAATTAGTCAGGTTGGGGAAACCAAAGGCCACATGTTTTTTCTCACACATGCACTAGAGACCTGACACACATACAAGCAGTAGTATGAACAACAGGCCTAAGGGGAGCTCATTTACGAGAGAAAGAGGGTAAAAGGAGGAGGTTAACCAGGTCAATATGGTTGTTGTGCTTTCTGTAGAGGAATGCAGAATTTTAAAAACTTTTGAAACTACCATAAGAAGGAGAATAAAGTAGAAAAGCAAAAAATAGAGGGAATGACCCAATTTGTGTTATAACGTGTACATATATATATATATATGCATAGCGCTATATATGTATGAGCAAATGTCACAATGAAACATCCCGTATAGCTATCTTAATTAAACAAACAAAAACATGCGGGTCACCAGTGGCTCACACCCGCAGTCCCTGTGACTCAGAAGGGAGAGATAAGGAAGATCTTGGTTCAAACACAGCTTGGGCAAATAGTTTGCAAGACCCTGTCTCAGAAACACCTATCACAAAAAAACGGCTGGTGAACTGCCTCAAGGTACAGTCCCTGAGTTCAAGCCCCAGTTCTGCCCCCCACACTAAAACAAAATAAACACAAAAAGGGATTTTTGGTAACAGAAATAAAAATAGGTCCTGTATAGGGAGTTGTTACTTGTCGGAGGGGTGAGGATATAAGGAAAGGGTGTAGGATATGGTATAAATATTATATACTCATGTATGAAAATGGAAAAACGAGACGTGATGAAACTATTCCAGGAATACGGTGAGAGAGAATAAAGGAGAATGTGGAGGGATGAATTCAACTATGGCATATTATAAGAACTTTGGCAAAAGTCACAATGTACCCCCACTACAGTAAGTTTGTTAAAACTCAGGAATGGAAAAAAGTGTTTTTAATCATTGTGTTCATTTCACTGACCTTCACAGACAGAAGTTACACAACCAAACTGAATCGGCCAGGTTTCCCACAAACTAACACCCAAATGACTGACTATGCATGTTAGTTATCATGACCTCATACCTCCTCACAAACATTATAGCACTGACATCACACTCACATCACCCAACAGCAGATGTGAGGAACAGAGCCCTGTGCTCCAAACACCTCTGAAAATAGCTGCACCAGCACAGGTAATCATTCAAACTCTCTGCATACATTTCCCTATCAAATAAGAAGGTTGGTCTAAATGACATGTAAGAACAGTTTGGCTGCTCCTATTCTACTAACATTTTGGGTCACTTTTGCTCAACTGGGCACTTCCCAAATGCCTGACCCACAGAAAATGAGTGAATTATGTTTTCTTGTTTACTATGCTAAAAGTTGGAGGAATTTGTTACACACATATAGGTAACTAACACATGGAAGATGACAGGCCCATCTGCTAACTACTGGTGGCATCCAAGAGGCCTCCATAAACTCAGGGGCTTACACTGAAAGCCCAGGGGCATCTTGACATCTGCCCTGCAATAAAGCATCTATGGCCTCTGCAAAAATCCTACCAGTGCATTTGCTGGGGTGCTGACAAAAAATGCTTCAATGACACATACATGCTAAGGGACCCAGGGCTCATGAACTCGTCCTCAACTCAGTCACTGCTAGAAGCGGGGGTATTGGAGTTGTTTATCTCACAGAGAAAGATCTCTGATCAAACATGCTCCTTAACTCACCTGAGTTTGTGGAATCTGAAATTCCAGTGGAACAGAAACCATGTGGTAATTTCCTGATAATCTGTGTCACTGCATAACTTTCTTTTTATCTGTAAATTAGAAAAACAAGAATTTTCAATGGAATTTGATTCAGCCACAATAAAGAATGAGATTTTATCCTTTACAGAGAAATGGATGGAAATGGAGATTATCTTAAGTGAAATTAGCCAGGTTCTGAAACCAAACACTGCATGTTTTCTCTCAGATGTAGAATATAGGCCCAATAAATATACAAAGAGTGCTATGAAAAACAACTCAATCTGACGGGGAGTCCCTAATGGGAGGGAGAACATTTAAAAGAACGAAGTTAAGAATGTGAATAAGGTCGATTGATTTATTTTCTATATATCAAAAATGGAAGGGGAATAAAGAAAAAAGGACAACAGGAAGGGATGAAACAATTAGGATCATAAGACGTATGTACATGGAAATGTCACAGTGAAACTCCCTATAGACCTATCTTAAACAAAAAATTATCATTTTTTTTCAAAAGAAGAAAACAGACCCAGTCCCACCAAACACAAACATATAAACTAATAAAAAACACAACACAAGAAAGGAAACCTGGTCTTGTCTCGCGGTTAGTTACATTGGGAGCAGGGAGGATTATTAGTAAATGGTTGTGAGGGTGAATAGGATGGAAATATTGTGTACTCATGTATGAAAATGGAAACATGAGACCTGTGAAACTATTCCAGGAATAGGGAGGGAGATAATAAAGGAAAATGATGGAAGGGATGATTTTAACTATGACATAGTGTAAAAAACTTTTGTAAATGTAACAACATATACCCAGTACAACAGTACTCAATAAACAATATTTCAAAAAAGAAACACCATACCACTCCAGGACACCTTCTGTGCATTGAGTATTTTCAACAGAGGCTTGTGGAAAACATTTGCAAGAGCTGGCTTTGAACTGCGATCCTCCTGTTTCTACCTGCTGAGGTGAGAGAAATGCAGGTATACGTCACGGGCAAACAGCCCAAATTTCAGGTACATTACTATGGGTTTTTTATCACATACCGATCCATTCCTAAACAATATAGTGATTGGTGTTGGATGGTTTGGCTCTGTTTATTCTTTTCGGGGTTCACTGTACTTCTTTAATCTAAAGATTTATAGAACTTTGACAGGAGGTGTTGCTAAAAGGGTAGAGCAACTGCTTTGCAAGTGAAAAGCATTGAGTTTCAACGCCAGTATTACCAGTCCCAACAGTTCCACCAAAACCAAAAAAGTTTATGAAGATCTCTACTGAGGAATGGTATCACCCGATCCTAGGATGCTCAGGTCACCCGTGTGCTCAGGCCACGTGTGCCCCGTATATCGAGGACCCAAATAAAAGAGAAGTCTTCCACACGAGACAGTGGCACCTACCTCCAGCTTCTCCATGCTTGGCTGGCTGTGCTACCATAGCAAGAGGCCAGGCAGGAGCTGCCTCGGGAATGTGTATGTTGCAGTGGCTGGGATCCCACTGTGACATCACAACCAAGTCTGTCCTGATTGGTCAGACCACGTAAGCACTGCCTCTATGGCCCCTCTCCCTTCAGTCTCCAGCCATTTGTGTGGCAGTTTCCTGGCAAGAACTTGTGATCTGGGAATTGCTTTTCTCCTCCACGTTCCCTCCTCAGATCATTCAAGGTTCAACTGGCATGACATTTCTGACTTCTTCCAAACTACTCCCAATCTGGACCCCACACTTTGGAGGACAGGAAGGCTTTCACCTGGTGAGTACACAAACACCTCAAGCCCTTTGAAGGTAAATAAGCCAGGAAAACTCCCTGAATCTTGGATGAGGCAACTTCCTTCTCAGAACTACATCTCCCATCATCTGGGAGGGTATTCCGTTAACTGACCCAAAATATCACAGAGTGAAGGCCTGGGGCTGTCTTCCAGCCTACAGTGTTCCTAACTTGAACAAAACACGCAAAAGCACACACTGGCTGCCAAGAGCCTCAAGGTGACCACAAGAATTCACTTCCTAACGACACAGAAATTACTTCACTTTGATCTGAGAAGTACACAGGCACACACACGCTATAGCCAAGGAATGCTTAGGGTTCTCTAGTGACTGAAATGCTTACCACCTCTCGGAAGAATGGCAGATTTCAGGAACACCACAACCTATGGAATAAACATGAAACTCAGGAAGGACATTCAAATCTGCAATGGTTCTCTGAGGGACATCACAGTTCACCTTTCATTCATGGAACCCAAGACATAAAGTCAGTGCCACACAAGGCTGTTCCTCAAGTGACTTGGGGAAGGAACCTATATTCTACCAACCAGTGTTGGGAAACTAAACAACAAACATCCCACACACACTCACACACAGAGAATGAGTGACATACTAATATTTATCTTGTATGTGAATTTCTTACATTCTATTGAGTTAATTACAACTTTGTGCAAGACCAGAAGTCATAGAACATCACCCAGCCTTGTTCGTTCCATCTATTTCCTCAACGTTAATCATAGATTTTGATTCAAAGACACTTCTGCATGCCTAAGCAGCGGATACACTCAAAGAGTGTGAAACAATTGGTAATATGAGAATTTATGACAAATAGCAAAGAAATTAATACATGAGCAAATGAGAAATATTAAGCACACAGACAAAGACAGACACATACACACAAGAAAGGCACACAGAAAGGTAGACACAGACACCCAGGAGCCTGGCCTCTATTCAATGCAAGTCGAATGTTATCTGCAAAGGCTGAAATCCTGGCGTTACCCTACTGAGGCGACACTTTAAGCACTTTAGGAAGGATCAAACTTAGAAAAACCCAAGAAGTGACATCAGTTCCAACATTGTCCTTGGAAGGAAGACATACTACCACCATTATGCCAAGGAACAACTAAAGGCTAACCGAGAGTCAGTGTCCGAAGCCATCACTTGAACTCAAATCACTTCTAGCAGGGTAACGAGGCACATCCATATCTGCATCACGTTAGCCTCACATACCCTGCACATATTCAAGGATCCCTGAATCTTTCCTCCTCAGTGAATTGATTACAGTTTACCTAGGGAGTAACAACACAGAGAAAAACCCAAAATTACTGCCTTCCGAAGGAGCATTCCTGACTGGCATTATTAGGAACACAGCATCCACGGACAATGATCCAGGAACTATTTACAACCACACATGCGGCCCCACACACAAACACACCCACACAATGAATGTGACCCATGAATATTAACTACTTTGTGGAAGTCAATTTCTGGGCTTTCATCAAAAAAAGTACCTTTCAGCAGAACCCATACTTATGAACACCTGGAAACACCGGTGAATGAGGTGAATTCCTTCCAACCTTCACTGCCTGTGCTTTGATGTACTCTGCAAACCAGAGAAGAATTTATATCAGATCAACAGGTGTCTGTGCTGTGCCTCCATGGAACCTTTTCCTCCCTTGCCAGTCCACTAGAACCACACCTTGAGATGACGTGGTGAGGAATAGAAGCAGAAACCAAGGCTCCAGAATGGGGAAATCTTTGCCAGGTATACATCTGACTGAAATTAATACCGAGAATATACTCAAAAACTAAATTCCCGTAAAAATCAGTGACCCAATGAAGAAATACACAAATGAACTTAACAGAGCTTGTTCCAAGGCAGAAGTCCAAAGGACCTACAACTACATAAAGAAATGCTCACCATCGCTCGTCAGAAAGAAAACAAAAATGAAAACCATACCAAGATTCCAAACCACTCCCATTGTAATGGCTATCAAGAATACAAACAACTAATGTTTTCAAGGATGTCTAAAAAAAAGGAACCCTCATATGCAGTTAGTGGGAATGCAAATTAGTACAACAACTGTGGAAAACAATATGGAGGCTTGTCGAACCTCAAAGTAGAATTGCTGTGTGATCCAGCATTATCATTCATAGGGATATACCTGAATGAATGCAAGCCAGGTAACAATACAGACACCTGCACATCCATGTTTACTGCAGCATTACTCACAACAGCTAACATATGTAAACAGCCAAGATGCCTCTCAACTGACACATGGATCCAAAACTGTGGCATTTACACACAATGGAATTTTATTCAGCCTTAAATAAGCATGAAGTTTTGTTGTTTGCAGGTAAATGGATGGAACTAGAGAACATCACCTTAAGTTAAATTAGTCAGGTTGGGGAAACCAAAGGCCACATGTTTTTTCTCACACATGCACTAGAGACCTGACACACATACAAGCAGTAGTATGAACAACAGGTCTAAGGGGAGCTCATTTATGAGAGAGAGAGGGTAAAAGGAGGAGGTTAACCAGGTCAATATGGTTGTTGTACTTTCTGTAGAGGAATGCAGAATTTTAAAAACTTTTGAAACTACCATAAGAAGGAGAATAAAGTAGAAAAGCAAAAAATAGAGGGAATGACCCAATTTGTGTTATAACGTGTACATATATATATATATATATGCATAGCGCTATATATGTATGAGCAAATGTCACAATGAAACATCCCGTATAGCTATCTTAATTAAACAAACAAAAACGTGCGGGTCACCAGTGGCTCACACCCGCAGTCCCTGTGACTCAGAAGGGAGAGATAAGGAAGATCTTGGTTCAAACACAGCTTGGGCAAATAGTTTGCAAGACCCTGTCTCAGAAACACCTATCACAAAAAAACGGCTGGTGAACTGCCTCAAGGTACAGTCCCTGAGTTCAAGCCCCAGTTCTGCCCCCCACACTAAAACAAAATAAACACAAAAAGGGATTTTTGGTAACAGAAATAAAAATAGGTCCTGTATAGGGAGTTGTTACTTGTCGGAGGGGTGAGGATATAAGGAAAGGGTGTAGGATATGGTATAAATATTATATACTCATGTATGAAAATGGAAAAACGAGACGTGAAGAAACTATTCCACGAATACGGTGAGAGAGAATTACGGAGAATGTGGAGGGATGAATTCAACTATGGCATATTATAAGAACTTTGGCAAAAGTCACAATGTACCCCCACTACAGTAAGTTTGTTAAAACTCAGGAATGGAAAAAAGTGTTTTTAATCATTGTGTTCATTTCACTGACCTTCACAGACAGAAGTTACACAACCAAACTGAATCGGCCAGGTTTCCCACAAACTAACACCCAAATGACTGACTATGCATGTTAGTTCTCATGACCTCATACCTCCTCACAAACATTATAGCACTGACATCACACTCACATCACCCAACAGCAGATGTGAGGAACAGAGCCCTGTGCTCCAAACACCTCTGAAAATAGCTGCACCAGCACAGGTAATCATTCAAACTCTCTGCATACATTTCCCTATCAAATAAGAAGGTTGGTCTAAATGACATATAAGGTCAGTTTGGCTTCTCCTATTCTACTAACATTTTGGGTCACTTTTGCTCAACTGGGCACTTCCCAAATGCCTGACCCACAGAAAATGAGTGAATTATGTTTTCTTGTTTACTATGCTAAAAGTTGGAGGAATTTGTTACACACATATAGGTAACTAACACATGGAAGATGACAGGCCCATCTGCTAACTACTGGTGGCATCCAAGAGGCCTCCATAAACTCAGGGGCTTACACTGAAAGCCCAGGGGCATCTTGACATCTGCCCTGCAATAAAGCATCTATGGCCTCTGCAAAAATCCTACCAGTGCATTTGCTGGGGTGCTGACAAACAATGCTTCAATGATACATACATGCTAAGGGACCCAGGGCTCATGAACTCGTCCTCAACTCAGTCACTGCTAGAAGCGGGGGTATTGGAGTTGTTTATCTCACAGAGAAAGATCTCTGATCAAACATGCTCCTTAACTCACCTGAGTTTGTGGAATCTGAAATTCCAGTGGAACAGAAACCATGTGGTAATTTCCTGATAATCTGTGTCACTGCATAACTTTGCTTTTATCTGTAAATTAGAAAAACAAGAATTTTCAATGGAATTTGATTCAGCCACAATAAAGAATGAGATTTTATCCTTTGCAGAGAAATGGATGGAAATGGACATTATCTTAAGTGAAATTAGCCAGGTTCTGAAACCAAACACTGCATGTTTTCTCTCAGATGTAGAATATAGGCCCAATAAATATACAAAGAGTGCTATGAAAAACAACTCAATCTGACGGGGAGTCCCTAATGGGAGGGAGAACATTTAAAAGAACGAAGTTAAGAATGTGAATACGGTCGGTTGATGTATTTTCTATCCATCAAAAATGGAAGGGGAATAAAGTAAAAAGGACAACAGGAAGGGATGAAACAATTAGGATCATAAGACGTATGTACATGGAAATGTCACAGTGAAACTCCCTATAGACCTATCTTAAACAAAAAAATATCATTTTTTTTCAAAAGAAGAAAACAGACCCAGTCCCACCAAACACAAACATATAAACTAATAAAAAACACAACACAAGAAAGTAAACCTGGTCTTGTCTCGCGGTAAGTTACATTGGGAGCAGGGAGGATTATTAGTAAATGGTTGTGAGGGTGAATAGGATGGAAATATTGTGTACTCATGTATGAAAATGGAAACATGAGACCTGTGAAACTATTCCAGGAATAGGGAGGGAGATAATAAAGGAAAATGATGGAAGGGATGATTTTAACTATGACATAGTGTAAAAAACTTTTGTAAATGTAACAACATATACCCAGTACAACAGTACTCAATAAACAATATTTCAAAAAAGAAACACCATACCACTCCAGGACACCTTCTGTGCATTGAGTATTTTCAACAGAGGCTTTTGGAAAATATTTGCAAGAGCTGGCTTTGAACTGCGATCCTCCTGTTTCTACCTGCTGAGCTGAGAGAAATGCAGGTATACGTCACGGGCAAACAGCCCAAATTTCTGGTACATTACTATGGGTTTTTTATCACATACCGATCCATTCCTAAACAATATAGTGATTGGTGTTGGATGGTTTGGCTCTGTTTATTCTTTTCGGGGTTCACTGTACTTCTTTAATCTAAAGATTTATAGAACTTTGACAGGAGGTGTTGCTAAAAGGGTAGAGCAACTGCTTTGCAAGTGAAAAGCATTGAGTTTCAACGCCAGTATTACCAGTCCCAACAGTTCCACCAAAACCAAAAAAGTTTATGAAGATCTCTACTGAGGAATGGTATCACCCGATCCTAGGATGCTCAGGTCACCCGTGTGCTCAGGCCACGTGTGCCCCGTATATCGAGGACCCAAATAAAAGAGAAGTCTTCCACACGAGACAGTGGCACCTACCTCCAGCTTCTCCATGCTTGGCTGGCTGCGCTACCATAGCAAGAGGCCAGGCAGGAGCTGCCTCGGGAATGTGTATGTTGCAGTGGCTGGGATCCCACTGTGACATCACAACCAAGTCTGTCCTGATTGGTCAGACCACGTAAGCACTGCCTCTATGGCCCCTCTCCCTTCAGTCTCCAGCCATTTGTGTGGCAGTTTCCTGGCAAGAACTTGGGATCTGGGAATTGCTTTTCTCCTCCACGTTCCCTCCTCAGATCATTCAAGGTTCAACTGGCATGACATTTCTGACTTCTTCCAAACTACTCCCAATCTGGACCCCACACTTTGGAGGACAGGAAGGCTTTCACCTGGTGAGTACACAAACACCTCAAGCCCTTTGAAGGTCAATAAGCCAGGAAAACTCCCTGAACCTTGGATGAGGCAACTTCCTTCTCAGAACTACATCTCCCATCATCTGGGAGGGTATTCCCTTAACTGACCCAAAATATCACAGAGTGAGGGCCTGGGGCTGTCTTCCAGCCTACAGTGTTCCTCACTTGAACAAAACACGTAAAAGCACACACTGGCTGCCAAGAGCCTCAAGGTGACCGCAAGAATTCACTTCCTAACGACACAGAAATTACTTCACTTTGATCTGAGAAGTACACAGGCACACACACGCTATAGCCAAGGAATGCTTAGGGTTCTCTAGTGACTGAAATGCTTACCACCTCTCGGAAGAATGGCAGATTTCAGGAACACCACAACCTATGGAATAAACATGAAACTCTCAGGAAGGACATTCAAATCTGCAATGGTTCTCTGAGGGACATCACAGTTCACCTTTCATTCATGGAACCCAAGACATAAAGTCAGTGCCACACAAGGCTGTTCCTCAAGTGACTTGGGGAAGGAACCTATATTCTACCAACCAGTGTTGGGAAACTAAACAACAAACATCCCACACACACTCACACGCAGAGAATGAGTGACATACTAATATTTATCTTGTATGTGAATTTCTTACATTCTATGGAGTTAATTACAACTTTGTGCAAGACCAGAAGTCATAGAACATCACCCAGCCTTGTTCGTTCCATCTATTTCCTCAACGTTAATCATAGATTTTGATTCAAAGACACTTCTGCATGCCTAAGCAGCGGATACACTCAAAGAGTGTGAAACAATTGGTAATATGAGAATTTATGACAAATAGCAAAGAAATTAATACATGAACAAATGAGAAATATTAAGCACACAGACAAAGACAGACACATACACACAAGAAAGGCACACAGAAAGGTAGACACAGACACCCAGGAGCCTGGCCTCTATTCAACGCAAGTCGAATGTTATCTGCAAAGGCTGAAATCCTGGCGTTACCCTACTGAGGCGACACTTTAAGCACTTTAGGAAGGATCAAACTTAGAAAAACCCAAGAAGTGACATCAGTTCCAACATTGTCCTTGGAAGGAAGACATACTACCACCATTATGCCAAGGAACAACTAAAGGCTAACCGAGAGTCAGTGTCCGAAGCCATCACTTGAACTCAAATCACTTCCAGCAGGGTAACGAGGCACATCCATATCTGCATCACGTTAGCCTCACATACCCTGCACATATTCAAGGATCCCTGAATCTTTCCTCCTCAGTGAATTGATTACAGTTTACCTAGGGAGTAACAACACAGAGAAAAACCCAAAATTACTGCCTTCTGAAGGAGCATTCCTGACTGGCATTATTAGGAACACAGCATCCACGGACAATGATCCAGGAACTATTTTCAACCACACATGCGGCCCCACACACAAACACACCCACACAATGAATGTGACCCATGAATATTAACTACTTTGTGGAAGTCAATTTCTGGGCTTTCATCAAAAAAAGTACCTTTCAGCAGAACCCATACTTATGAACACCTGGAAACACCGGTGAATGAGGTGAATTCCTTCCAACCTTCACTGCCTGTGCTTTGATGTACTCTGCAGACCAGAGAAGAATTTATATCAGATCAACAGGTGTCTGTGCTGTGCCTCCATGGAACCTTTTCCTCCCTTGCCAGTCCACTAGAACCACACCTTGAGATGACGTGGTGAGGAATAGAAGCAGAAACCAAGGCTCCAGAATGGGGAAATCTTTGCCAGGTATACATCTGACTGAAATTAATACCGAGAATATACTCAAAAACTAAATTCCCGTAAAAATCAGTGACCCAATGAAGAAATACACAAATGAACTTAACAGAGCTTGTTCCAAGGCAGAAGTCCAAAGGACCTACAACTACATAAAGAAATGCTCACCATCGCTCGTCAGAAAGAAAACAAAAATGAAAACCATACCAAGATTCCAAACCACTCCCATTGTAATGGCTATCAAGAATACAAACAACTAATGTTTTCAAGGATGTCTAAAAAAAAGGAACCCTCATATGCAGTTAGTGGGAATGCAAATTAGTACAACAACTGTGGAAAACAATATGGAGGCTTCTCGAACCTCAAAGTAGAATTGCTGTGTGATCCAGCATTATCATTCATAGGGATATACCTGAATGAATGCAAGCCAGGTAGCAATACACACACCTGCACATCCATGTTTACTGCAGCATTACTCACAACAGCTAACATATGTAAACAGCCAAGATGCCTCTCAACTGATACATGGATCCAAAACTGTGGCATTTACACACAATGGAATTTTATTCAGCCTTAAATAAGCATGAAATTTTGTTGTTTGCAGGTAAATGGATGGAACTAGAGAACATCACCTTAAGTTAAATTAGTCAGGTTGGGGAAACCAAAGGCCACATGTTTTTTCTCACACATGCACTAGAGACCTGACACACATACAAGCAGTAGTATGAACAACAGGTCTAAGGGGAGCTCATTTATGAGAGAAAGAGGGTAAAAGGAGGAGGTTAACCAGGTCAATATGGTTGTTGTGCTTTCTGTAGAGGAATGCAGAATTTTAAAAACTTTTGAAACTACCATAAGAAGGAGAATAAAGTAGAAAAGCAAAAAATAGAGGGAATGACCCAATTTGTGTTATAACGTGTACATATATATATATGCATAGAGCTATATATGTATGAGCAAATGTCACAATGAAACATCCCGTATAGCTATCTTAATTAAACAAACAAAAACGTGCAGGTCACCAGTGGCTCACACCCGCAGTCCCTGTGACTCAGAAGGGAGAGATAAGGAAGATCTTGGTTCAAACACAGCTTGGGCAAATAGTTTGCAAGACCCTGTCTCAGAAACACCTATCACACAAAAACGGCTGGTGAACTGCCTCAAGGTAGAGTCCGTGAGTTCAAGCCCCAGTTCTGCCCCCCACACTAAAACAAAATAAACACAAAAAGGGATTTTTGGTAACAGAAATGGAAAATAGGTCCTGTATAGGGAGTTGTTACTTGTCGGAGGGGTGAGGATATAAGGAAAGGGTGTAGGATATGGTATAAATATTATATACTCATGTATGAAAATGGAAAAACGAGACGTGATGAAACTATTCCAGGAATACGGTGAGAGAGAATAAAGGAGAATGTGGAGGGATGAATTCAACTATGGCATATTATAAGAACTTTGGCAAAAGTCACAATGTACCCCCACTACAGTAAGTTTGTTAAAACTCAGGAATGGAAAAAAGTGTTTTTAATCATTGTGTTCATTTCACTGACCTTCACAGACAGAAGTTACACAACCAAACAGAATCGGCCAGGTTTCCCACAAACTAACACCCAAATGACTGACTATGCATGTTAGTTCTCATGACCTCATACCTCCTCACAAACATTATAGCACTGACATCACACTCACATCACCCAACAGCAGATGTGAGGAACAGAGCCCTGTGCTCCAAACACCTCTGAAAATAGCTGCACCAGCACAGGTAATCATTCAAACTCTCTGCATACATTTCCCTATCAAATAAGAAGGTTGGTCTAAATGACATATAAGGTCAGTTTGGCTTCTCCTATTCTACTAACATTTTGGGTCACTTTTGCTCAACTGGGCACTTCCCAAATGCCTGACCCACAGAAAATGAGTGAATTATGTTTTCTTGTTTACTATGCTAAAAGTTGGAGGAATTTGTTACACACATATAGGTAACTAACACATGGAAGATGACAGGCCCATCTGCTAACTACTGGTGGCATCCAAGAGGCCTCCATAAACTCAGGGGCTTACACTGAAAGCCCAGGGGCATCTTGACATCTGCCCTGCAATAAAGCATCTACGGCCTCTGCAAAAATCCTACCAGTGCATTTGCTGGGGTGCTGACAAACAATGCTTCAATGATACATACATGCTAAGGGACCCAGGGCTCATGAACTCGTCCTCAACTCAGTCACTGCTAGAAGCGGGGGTATGGGAGTTGTTTATCTCACAGAGAAAGATCTCTGATCAAACATGCTCCTTAACTCACCTGAGTTTGTGGAATCTGAAATTCCAGTGGAACAGAAACCATGTGGTAATTTCCTGATAATCTGTGTCACTGCATAACTTTCTTTTTATCTGTAAATTAGAAAAACAAGAATTTTCAATGGAATTTGATTCAGCCACAATAAAGAATGAGATTTTATCCTTTGCAGAGAAATGGATGGAAATGGACATTATCTTAAGTGAAATTAGCCAGGTTCTGAAACCAAACACTGCATGTTTTCTCTCAGATGTAGAATATAGGCCCAATAAATATAGAAAGAGTGCTATGAAAAACAACTCAATCTGACGGGGAGTCCCTAATGGGAGGGAGAACATTTAAAAGAACGAAGTTAAGAATGTGAATACGGTCGGTTGATGTATTTTCTATCCATCAAAAATGGAAGGGGAATAAAGTAAAAAGGACAACAGGAAGGGATGAAACAATTAGGATCATAAGACGTATGTACATGGAAATGTCACAGTGAAACTCCCTATAGACCTATCTTCAACAAAAAAATATCATTTTTTTTCAAAAGAAGAAAACAGACCCAGTCCCACCAAACACAAACATATAAACTAATAAAAAACACAACACAAGAAAGGAAACCTGGTCTTGTCTCGCGGTTAGTTACATTGGGAGCAGGGAGGATTATTAGTAAATGGTTGTGAGGGTGAATAGGATGGAAATATTGTGTACTCATGTATGAAAATGGAAACATGAGACCTGTGAAACTATTCCAGGAATAGGGAGGGAGATAATAAAGGAAAATGATGGAAGGGATGATTTTAACTATGACATAGTGTAAAAAAGTTTTGTAAATGTAACAACATATACCCAGTACAACAGTACTCAATAAACAATATTTCAAAAAAGAAACACCATACCACTCCAGCACACCTTCTGTGCATTGAGTATTTTCAACAGAGGCTTGTGGAAAACATTTGCAAGAGCTGGCTTTGAACTGCGATCCTCCTGTTTCTACCTGCTGAGGTGAGAGAAATGCAGGTATACGTCACGGGCAAACAGCCCAAATTTCTGGTACATTACTATGGGTTTTTTATCACATACCGATCCATTCCTAAACAATATAGTGATTGGTGTTGGATGGTTTGGCTCTGTTTATTCTTTTCGGGGTTCACTGTACTTCTTTAATCTAAAGATTTATAGAACTTTGACAGGAGGTGTTGCTAAAAGGGTAGAGCAACTGCTTTGCAAGTGAAAAGCATTGAGTTTCAACGCCAGTATTACCAGTCCCAACAGTTCCACCAAAACCAAAAAAGTTTATGAAGATCTCTACTGAGGCATGGTATCACCCGATCCTAGGATGCTCAGGTCACCCGTGTGCTCAGGCCACGTGTGCCCCGTATATCGAGGACCCAAATAAAAGAGAAGTCTTCCACACGAGACAGTGGCACCTACCTCCCGCTTCTCCATGCTTGGCTGGCTGCGCTACCATAGCAAGAGGCCAGGCAGGAGCTGCCTCGGGAATGTGTATGTTGCAGTGGCTGGGATCCCACTGTGACATCACAACCAAGTCTGTCCTGATTGGTCAGACCACGTAAGCACTGCCTCTATGGCCCCTCTCCCTTCAGTCTCCAGCCATTTGTGTGGCAGTTTCCTGGCAAGAACTTGTGATCTGGGAATTGCTTTTCTCCTCCACGTTCCCTCCTCAGATCATTCAAGGTTCAACTGGCATGACATTTCTGACTTCTTCCAAACTACTCCCAATCTGGACCCCACACTTTGGAGGACAGGAAGGCTTTCACCTGGTGAATACACAAACACCTCAAGCCCTTTGAAGGTAAATAAGCCAGGAAAACTCCCTGAACCTTGGATGAGGCAACTTCCTTCTCAGAACTACATCTCCCATCATCTGGGAGGGTATTACCTTAACTGACCCAAAATGTCACAGAGTGAGGACCTGGGGCTGCCTTCCAGCCTACAGTGTTCCTCACTTGAACAAAACACGCAAAAGCACACACTGGCTGCCAAGAGCCTCAAGGTGACCGCAAGAATTCACTTCCTAACGACACAGAAATTACTTCACTTTGATCTGAGAAGTACACAGGCACACACACGCTATAGCCAAGGAATGCTTAGGGTTCTCTAGTGACTGAAATGCTTACCACCTCTCGGAAGAATGGCAGATTTCAGGAACACCACAACCTATGGAATAAACATGAAACTCTCAGGAAGGACATTCAAATCTGCAATGGTTCTCTGAGGGACATCACAGTTCACCTTTCATTCATGGAACCCAAGACATAAAGTCAGTGCCACACAAGGCTGTTCCTCAAGTGACTTGGGGAAGGAACCTATATTCTACCAACCAGTTTTGGGAAACTAAACAACAAACATCCCACACACACTCACACACAGAGAATGAGTGACATACTAATATTTATCTTGTATGTGAATTTCTTACATTCTATGGAGTTAATTACAACTTTGTGCAAGACCAGAAGTCATAGAACATCACCCAGCCTTGTTCGTTCCATCTATTTCCTCAACGTTAATGATAGATTTTGATTCAAAGACACTTGTGCATGCCTAAGCAGCGGATACACTCAAAGAGTGTGAAACAATTGGTAATATGAGAATTTATGACAAATAGCAAAGAAATTAATACATGAACAAATGAGAAATATTAAGCACACAGACAAAGACAGACACATACACACAAGAAAGGCACACAGAAAGGTAGACACAGACACCCAAGAACCTGGCCTCTATTCAACGCAAGTCGAATGTTATCTGCAAAGGCTGAAATCCTGGCGTTACCCTACTGAGGCGACACTTTAAGCACTTTAGGAAGGATCAAACTTAGAAAAACCCAAGAAGTGACATCAGTTCCAACATTGTCCTTGGAAGGAAGACATACTACCACCATTATGCCAAGGAACAACTAAAGGCTAATCGAGAGTCAGTGTCCGAAGCCATCACTTGAACTCAAATCACTTCTAGCAGGGTAACGAGGCACATACATATATGCAACACGATAGCCTCACATACCCTGCACATATTCAAGGATCCCTGAATCTTTCCTCCTCAGTGAATTGATTACAGTTTACCTAGGGAGTAACAACACAGAGAAAAACCGAAAATTACTGCCTTCCGAAGGAGCATTCCTGACTGGCATTATTAGGAACACAGCATCCACGGACAATGATCCAGGAACTATTTTCAACCACACATGCGGCCCCACACACAAACACACCCACACAATGAATGTGACCCATGAATATTAACTACTTTGTGGAAGTCAATTTCTGGGCTTTCATTAAAAAAAAGTACCTTTCAGCAGAACCCATACTTATGAACACCTGGAAACACCGGTGAATGAGGTGAATTCCTTCCAACCTTCACTGCCTGTGCTTTGATGTACTCTGCAGACCAGAGAAGAATTTATATCAGATCAACAGGTGTCTGTGCTGTGCCTCCATGGAACCTTTTCCTCCCTTGCCAGTCCACTAGAACCACACCTTGAGATGACGTGGTGAGGAATAGAAGCAGAAACCAAGGCTCCAGAATGGGGAAATCTTTGCCAGGTATACATCTGACTAAAATTAATACCGAGAATATACTCAAAAACTAAATTCCCGTAAAAATCAGTGACCCAATGAAGAAATACAGAAATGAACTTAACAGAGCTTGTTCCAAGGCAGAAGTCCAAAGGACCTACAACTACATAAAGAAATGCTCACCATCGCTCGTCAGAAAGAAAACAAAAATGAAAACCATACCAAGATTCCAAACCACTCCCATTGTAATGGCTATCAAGAATACAAACAACTAATGTTTTCAAGGATGTCTAAAAAAAAGGAACCCTCATATGCAGTTAGTGGGAATGCAAATTAGTACAACAACTGTGGAAAACAATATGGAGACTTCTCGAAACTCAAAGTAGAATTGCTGTGTGATCCAGCATTATCATTCATAGGGATATACCTGAATGAATGCAAGCCAGGTAACAAGACAGACACCTGCACATCCATGTTTACTGCAGCATTACTCACAACAGCTAACATATGTAAACAGCCAAGATGCCTCACAACTGATACATGGATCCAAAACTGTGGCATTTACACACAATGGAATTTTATTCAGCCTTAAATATGCATGAAATTTTGTTGTTTGCAGGTAAATGGATGGAACTAGAGAACATCACCTTAAGTTAAATTAGTCAGGTTGGGGAAACCAAAGGCCACATGTTTTTTCTCACACATGCACTAGAGACCTGACACACATACAAGCAGTAGTATGAACAACAGGTCTAAGGGGAGCTCATTTACGAGAGAAAGAGGGTAAAAGGAGGAGGTTAACCAGGTCAATATGGTTGTTGTGCTTTCTGTAGAGGAATGCAGAATTTTAAAAACTTTTGAAACTACCATAAGAAGGAGAATAAAGTAGAAAAGCAAAAAATAGAGGGAATGACCCAATTTGTGTTATAACGTGTACATATATATATATGCATAGAGCTATATATGTATGAGCAAATGTCACAATGAAACATCCCGTATAGCTATCTTAATTAAACAAACAAAAACGTGCGGGTCACCAGTGGCTCACACCCGCAGTCCCTGTGACTCAGAACGGAGAGATAAGGAAGATCTTGGTTCAAACACAGCTTGGGCAAATAGTTTGCAAGACCCTGTCTCAGAAACACCTATCACAAAAAAACGGCTGGTGAACTGCCTCAAGGTAGAGTCCCTGAGTTCAAGCCCCAGTTCTGCCCCCCACACTAAAACAAAATAAACACAAAAAGGGATTTTTGGTAACAGAAATAAAAATAGGTCCTGTATAGGGAGTTGTTACTTGTGGGAGGGGTGAGGATATAAGGAAAGGGTGTAGGATATGGTATAAATATTATATACTCAGGTATGAAAATGGAAAAACGAGACGTGATGAAACTATTCCAGGAATACGGTGAGAGAGAATAAAGGAGAATGTGGAGGGATGAATTCAACTATGGCATATTATAAGAACTTTGGCAAAAGTCACAATGTACCCCCACTACAGTAAGTTTGTTAAAACTCAGGAATGGAAAAAAGTGTTTTTAATCATTGTGTTCATTTCACTGACCTTCACAGACAGAAGTTACACAACCAAACTGAATCGGCCAGGTTTCCCACAAACTAACACCCAAATGACTGACTATGCATGTTAGTTCTCATGACCTCATACCTCCTCACAAACATTATAGCACTGACATCACACTCACATCACCCAACAGCAGATGTGAGGAACAGAGCCCTGTGCTCCAAACACCTCTGAAAATAGCTGCACCAGCACAGGTAATCATTCAAACTCTCTGCATACATTTCCCTATCAAATAAGAAGGTTGGTCTAAATGACATATAAGGTCAGTTTGGCTTCTCCTATTCTACTAACATTTTGGGTCACTTTTGCTCAACTGGGCACTTCCCAAATGCCTGACCCACAGAAAATGAGTGAATTATGTTTTCTTGTTTACTATGCTAAAAGTTGGAGGAATTTTTTACACACATATAGGTAACTAACACATGGAAGATGACAGGCCCATCTGCTAACTACTGGTGGCATCCAAGAGGCCTCCATAAACTCAGGGGCTTACACTGAAAGCCCAGGGGCATCTTGACATCTGCCCTGCAATAAAGCATCTATGGCCTCTGCAAAAATCCTACCAGTGCATTTGCTGGGGTGCTGACAAACAATGCTTCAATGATACATACATGCTAAGGGACCCAGGGCTCATGAACTCGTCCTCAACTCAGTCACTGCTAGAAGCGGGGGTATTGGAGTTGTTTATCTCACAGAGAAAGATCTCTGATCAAACATGCTCCTTAACTCACCTGAGTTTGTGGAATCTGAAATTCCAGTGGAACAGAAACCATGTGGTAATTTCCTGATAATCTGTGTCACTGCATAACTTTCTTTTTATCTGTAAATTAGAAAAACAAGAATTTTCAATGGAATTTGATTCAGCCACAATAAAGAATGAGATTTTATCCTTTGCAGAGAAATGGATGGAAATGGACATTATCTTAAGTGAAATTAGCCAGGTTCTGAAACCAAACACTGCATGTTTTCTCTCAGATGTAGAATATAGGCCCAATAAATATAGAAAGAGTGCTATGAAAAACAACTCAATCTGACGGGGAGTTCCTAATGGGAGGGAGAACATTTAAAAGAACGAAGTTAAGAATGTGAATACGGTCGGTTGATGTATTTTCTATCCATCAAAAATGGAAGGGGAATAAAGTAAAAAGGACAACAGGAAGGGATGAAACAATAAGGATCATAAGACGTATGTACATGGAAATGTCACAGTGAAACTCCCTATAGACCTATCTTCAACAAAAAAATATCATTTTTTTTCAAAAGAAGAAAACAGACCCAGTCCCACCAAACACAAACATATAAACTAATAAAAAACACAACACAAGAAAGGAAACCTGGTCTTGTCTCTCGGTTAGTTACATTGGGAGCAGGGAGGATTATTAGTAAATGGTTGTGAGGGTGAATAAGATGGAAATATTGTGTACTCATGTATGAAAATGGAAACATGAGACCTGTGAAACTATTCCAGGAATAGGGAGGGAGATAATAAAGGAAAATGATGGAAGGGATGATTTTAACTATGACATAGTGTAAAAAACTTTTGTAAATGTAACAACATATACCCAGTACAACAGTACTCAATAAACAATATTTCAAAAAAGAAACACCATACCACTCCAGCACACCTTCTGTGCGTTGAGTATTTTCAACAGAGGCTTGTGGAAAACATTTGCAAGAGCTGGCTTTGAACTGCGATCCTCCTGTTTCTACCTGCTGAGGTGAGAGAAATGCAGGTATACGTCACGGGCAAACAGCCCAAATTTCAGGTACATTACTATGGGTTTTTTATCACATACCGATCCATTCCTAAACAATATAGTGATTGGTGTTGGATGGTTTGGCTCTGTTTATTCTTTTCGGGGTTCACTGTACTTCTTTAATCTAAAGATTTATAGAACTTTGACAGGAGGTGTTGCTAAAAGGGTAGAGCAACTGCTTTGCAAGTGAAAAGAATTGAGTTTCAACGCCAGTATTACCAGTCCCAACAGTTCCACCAAAACCAAAAAAGTTTATGAAGATCTCTACTGAGGAATGGTATCACCCGATCCTAGGATGCTCAGGTCACCCGTGTGCTCAGGCCACGTGTGCCCCGTATATCGAGGACCCAAATTAAAGAGAAGTCTTCCACACGAGACAGTGGCACCTACCTCCAGCTTCTCCATGCTTGGCTGGCTGTGCTACCATAGCAAGAGGCCAGGCAGGAGCTGCCTCGGGAATGTGTATGTTGCAGTGGCTGGGATCCCACTGTGACATCACAACCAAGTCTGTCCTGATTGGTCAGACCACGTAAGCACTGCCTCTATGGCCCCTCTCCCTTCAGTCTCCAGCCATTTGTGTGGCAGTTTCCTGGCAAGAACTTGTGATCTGGGAATTGCTTTTCTCCTCCACGTTCCCTCCTCAGATCATTCAAGGTTCAACTGGCATGACATTTCTGACTTCTTCCAAACTACTCCCAATCTGGACCCCACACTTTGGAGGACAGGAAGGCTTTCACCTGGTGAGTACACAAACACCTCAAGCCCTTTGAAGGTAAATAAGCCAGGAAAACTCCCTGAACCTTGGATGAGGCAACTTCCTTCTCAGAACTACATCTCCCATCATCTGGGAGGGTATTCCCTTAACTGACCCAAAATATCACAGAGTGAGGACCTGGGGCTGTCTTCCAGCCTACAGTGTTCCTCACTTGAACAAAACACGCAAAAGCACACACTGGCTGCCAAGAGCCTCAAGGTGACCACAAGAATTCACTTCCTAACGACACAGAAATTACTTCACTTTGATCTGAGAAGTACACAGGCACACACACGCTATAGCCAAGGAATGCTTAGGGTTCTCTAGTGACTGAAATGCTTACCACCTCTCGGAAGAATGGCAGATTTCAGGAACACCACAACCTATGGAATAAACATGAAACTCTCAGGAAGGACATTCAAATCTGCAATGGTTCTCTGAGGGACATCACAGTTCACCTTTCATTCATGGAACCCAAGACATAAAGTCAGTGCCACACAAGGCTGTTCCTCAAGTGACTTGGGGAAGGAACCTATATTCTACCAACCAGTGTTGGGAAACTAAACAAAAAACATCCCACACACACTCACACACAGAGAATGAGTGACATACTAATATTTATCTTGCATGTGAATTTCTTACATACTATGGAGTTAATTACAACTTTGTGCAAGACCAGAAGTCATAGAACATCACCCAGCCTTGTTCGTTCCATCTATTTCCTCAAAGTTAATGATAGATTTTGATTCAAAGACACTTCTGCATGCCTAAGCAGCGGATACACTCAAAGAGTGTGAAACAATTGGTAATATGAGAATTTATGACACATAGCAAAGAAATTAATACATGAACAAATGAGAAATATTAAGCACACAGACAAAGACAGACACATACACACAAGAAAGGCACACAGAAAGGTAGACACAGACACCCAGGAGCCTGGCCTCTATTCAACGCAAGTCGAATGTTATCTGCAAAGGCTGAAATCCTGGCGTTACCCTACTGAGGCGACACTTTAAGCACTTTAGGAAGGATCAAACTTAGAAAAACCCAAAAAGTGACATCAGTTCCAACATTGTCCTTGGAAGGAAGACATACTACCACCATTATGCCAAGGAACAACTAAAGGCTAACCGAGAGTCAGTGTCCGAAGCCATCACTTGAACTCAAATCACTTCCAGCAGGGTAACGAGGCACATCCATATCTGCATCACGTTAGCCTCACATACCCTGAACATATTCAACGATCCCTGAATCTTTCCTCCTCAGTGAATTGATTACAGTTTACCTAGGGAGTAACAACACAGAGAAAAACCCAAAATTACTGCCTTCTGAAGGAGCATTCCTGACTGGCATTATTAGGAACACAGCATCCACGGACAATGATCCAGGAACTATTTTCAACCACACATGCGGCCCCACACACAAACACACCCACACAATGAATGTGACCCATGAATATTAACTACTTTGTGGAAGTCAATTTCTGGGCTTTCATCAAAAAAAGTACCTTTCAGCAGAACCCATACTTATGAACACCTGGAAACACCGGTGAATGAGGTGAATTCCTTCCAACCTTCACTGCCTGTGCTTTGATGTACTCTGCAGACCAGAGAAGAATTTATATCAGATCAACAGGTGTCTGTGCTGTGCCTCCATGGAACCTTTTCCTCCCTTGCCAGTCCACTAGAACCACACCTTGAGATGACGTGGTGAGGAATAGAAGCAGAAACCAAGGCTCCAGAATGGGGAAATCTTTGCCAGGTATACATCTGACTGAAATTAATACCTAGAATATACTCAAAAACTAAATTCCCGTAAAAATCAGTGACCCAATGAAGAAATACACAAATGAACTTAACAGAGCTTGTTCCAAGGCAGAAGTCCAAAGGACCTACAACTACATAAAGAAATGCTCACCATCGCTCGTCAGAAAGAAAACAAAAATGAAAACCATACCAAGATTCCAAACCACTCCCATTGTAATGGCTATCAAGAATACAAACAACTAATGTTTTCAAGGATGTCTAAAAAAAAGGAACCCTCATATGCAGTTAGTGGGAATGCAAATTAGTACAACAACTGTGGAAAACAATATGGAGGCTTCTCGAACCTCAAAGTAGAATTGCTGTGTGATCCAGCATTATCATTCATAGGGATATACCTGAATGAATGCAAGCCAGGTAGCAATACAGACACCTGCACATCCATGTTTACTGCAGCATTACTCACAACAGCTAACATATGTAAACAGCCAAGATGCCTCTCAACTGATACATGGATCCAAAACTGTGGCATTTACACACAATGGAATTTTATTCAGCCTTAAATAAGCATGAAATTTTGTTGTTTGCAGGTAAATGGATGGAACTAGAGAACATCACCTTAAGTTAAATTAGTCAGGTTGGGGAAACCAAAGGCCACATGTTTTTTCTCACACATGCACTAGAGACCTGACACACATACAAGCAGTAGTATGAACAGCAGGTCTAAGGGGAGCTCATTTACGAGAGAAAGAGGATAAAAGGAGGAGGTTAACCAGGTCAATATGGTTGTTGTGCTTTCTGTAGAGGAATGCAGAATTTTAAAAACTTTTGAAACTACCATAAGAAGGAGAATAAAGTAGAAAAGCAAAAAATAGAGGGAATGACCCAATTTGTGTTATAACGTGTACATATATATATATGCATAGAGCTATATATGTATGAGCAAATGTCACAATGAAACATCCCGTATAGCTATCTTAATTAAACAAACAAAAACGTGCAGGTCACCAGTGGCTCACACCCGCAGTCCCTGTGACTCAGAACGGAGAGATAAGGAAGATCTTGGTTCAAACACAGCTTGGGCAAATAGTTTGCAAGACCCTGTCTCAGAAACACCTATCACACAAAAACGGCTGGTGAACTGCCTCAAGGTAGAGTCCCTGAGTTCAAGCCCCAGTTCTGCCCCCCACACTAAAACAAAATAAACACAAAAAGGGATTTTTGGTAACAGAAATGGAAAATAGGTCCTGTATAGGGAGTTGTTACTTGTCGGAGGGGTGAGGATATAAGGAAAGGGTGTAGGATATGGTATAAATATTATATACTCATGTATGAAAATGGAAAAACGAGACGTGATGAAACTATTCCAGGAATACGGTGAGAGAGAATTACGGAGAATGTGGAGGGATGAATTCAACTATGGCATATTATAAGAACTTTGGCAAAAGTCACAATGTACCCCTACTACAGTAAGTTTGTTAAAACTCAGGAATGGAAAAAAGTGTTTTTAATCATTGTGTTCATTTCACTGACCTTCACAGACAGAAGTTACACAACCAAACTGAATCGGCCAGGTTTCCCACAAACTAACACCCAAATGACTGACTATGCATGTTAGTTCTCATGACCTCATACCTCCTCACAAACATTATAGCACTGACATCACACTCACATCACCCAACAGCAGATGTGAGGAACAGAGCCCTGTGCTCCAAACACCTCTGAAAATAGCTGCACCAGCACAGGTAATCATTCAAACTCTCTGCATACATTTCCCTATCAAATAAGAAGGTTGGTCTAAATGACATATAAGGTCAGTTTGGCTTCTCCTATTCTACTAACATTTTGGGTCACTTTTGCTCAACTGGGCACTTCCCAAATGCCTGACCCACAGAAAATGAGTGAATTATGTTTTCTTGTTTACTATGCTAAAAGTTGGAGGAATTTGTTACACACATATAGGTAACTAACACATGGAAGATGACAGGCCCATCTGCTAACTACTGGTGGCATCCAAGAGGCCTCCATAAACTCAGGGGCTTACACTGAAAGCCCAGGGGCATCTTGACATCTGCCCTGCAATAAAGCATCTACGGCCTCTGCAAAAATCCTACCAGTGCATTTGCTGAGGTGCTGACAAACAATGTTTCAATGATACATACATGCTAAGGGACCCAGGGCTCATGAACTCGTCCTCAACTCAGTCACTGCTAGAAGCGGGGGTATGGGAGTTGTTTATCTCACAGAGAAAGATCTCTGATCAAACATGCTCCTTAACTCACCTGAGTTTGTGGAATCTGAAATTCCAGTGGAACAGAAACCATGTGGTAATTTCCTGATAATCTGTGTCACTGCATAACTTTCTTTTTATCTGTAAATTAGAAAAACAAGAATTTTCAATGGAATTTGATTCAGCCACAATAAAGAATGAGATTTTATCCTTTGCAGAGAAATGGATGGAAATGGACATTATCTTAAGTGAAATTAGCCAGGTTCTGAAACCAAACACTGCATGTTTTCTCTCAGATGTAGAATATAGGCCCAATAAATATAGAAAGAGTGCTATGAAAAACAAGTCAATCTGACGGGGAGTCCCTAATGGGAGGGAGAACATTTAAAAGAACGAAGTTAAGAATGTGAATACGGTCGGTTGATGTATTTTCTATCCATCAAAAATGGAAGGGGAATAAAGTAAAAAGGACAACAGGAAGGGATGAAACAATTAGGATCATAAGACGTATGTACATGGAAATGTCACAGTGAAACTCCCTATAGACCTATCTTCAACAAAAAAATATCATTTTTTTTCAAAAGAAGAAAACAGACCCAGTCCCACCAAACACAAACATATAAACTAATAAAAAACACAACACAAGAAAGTAAACCTGGTCTTGTCTCGCGGTTAGTTACATTGGGAGCAGGGAGGATTATTAGTAAATGGTTGTGAGGGTGAATAGGATGGAAATATTGTGTACTCATGTATGAAAATGGAAACATGAGACCTGTGAAACTATTCCAGGAATAGGGAGGGAGATAATAAAGGAAAATGATGGAAGGGATGATTTTAACTATGACATAGTGTAAAAAAGTTTTGTAAATGTAACAACATATACCCAGTACAACAGTACTCAATAAACAATATTTCAAAAAAGAAACACCCTACCACTCCAGCACACCTTCTGTGCGTTGAGTATTTTCAACAGAGGCTTGTGGAAAACATTTGCAAGAGCTGGCTTTGAACTGCGATCCTCCTGTTTCTACCTGCTGAGGTGAGAGAAATGCAGGTATACGTCACGGGCAAACAGCCCAAATTTCTGGTACATTACTATGGGTTTTTTATCACATACCGATCCATTCCTAAACAATATAGTGATTGGTGTTGGATGGTTTGGCTCTGTTTATTCTTTTCGGGGTTCACTGTACTTCTTTAATCTAAAGATTTATAGAACTTTGACAGGAGGTGTTGCTAAAAGGGTAGAGCAACTGCTTTGCAAGTGAAAAGCATTGAGTTTCAACGCCAGTATTACCAGTCCCAACAGTTCCACCAAAACCAAAAAAGTTTATGAAGATCTCTACTGAGGAATGGTATCACCCGATCCTAGGATGCTCAGGTCACCCGTGTGCTCAGGCCACGTGTGCCCCGTATATCGAGGACCCAAATAAAAGAGAAGTCTTCCACACGAGACAGTGGCACCTACCTCCAGCTTCTCCATGCTTGGCTGGCTGCGCTACCATAGCAAGAGGCCAGGCAGGAGCTGCCTCGGAAATGTGTATGTTGCAGTGGCTGGGATCCCACTGTGACATCACAACCAAGTCTGTCCTGATTGGTCAGACCACGTAAGCACTGCCTCTATGGCCCCTCTCCCTTCAGTCTCCAGCCATTTGTGTGGCAGTTTCCTGGCAAGAACTTGTGATCTGGGAATTGCTTTTCTCCTCCACGTTCCCTCCTCAGATCATTCAAGGTTCAACTGGCATGACATTTCTGACTTCTTCCAAACTACTCCCAATCTGGACCCCACACTTTGGAGGACAGGAAGGCTTTCACCTGGTGAGTACACAAACACCTCAAGCCCTTTGAAGGTAAATAAGCCAGGAAAACTCCCTGAACCTTGGATGAGGCAACTTCCTTCTCAGAACTACATCTCCCATCATCTGGGAGGGTATTCCCTTAACTGACCCAAAATATCACAGAGTGAGGACCTGGGGCTGCCTTCCAGCCTACAGTGTTCCTCACTTGAACAAAACACGCAAAAGCACACACTGGCTGCCAAGAGCCTCAAGGTGAGCGCAAGAATTCACTTCCTAACGACACAGAAATTACTTCACTTTGATCTGAGAAGTACACAGGCACACACACGCTATAGCCAAGGAATGCTTAGGGTTCTCTAGTGACTGAAATGCTTACCACCTCTCGGAAGAATGGCAGATTTCAGGAACACCACAACCTATGGAATAAACATGAAACTCTCAGGAAGGACATTCAAATCTGCAATGGTTCTCTGAGGGACATCACAGTTCACCTTTCATTCATGGAACCCAAGACATAAAGTCAGTGCCACACAAGGCTGTTCCTCAAGTGACTTGGGGAAGGAACCTATATTCTACCAACCAGTGTTGGGAAACTAAACAACAAACATCCCACACACACTCACACACAGAGAATGAGTGACATACTAATATTTATCTTGTATGTGAATTTCTTACATTCTATGGAGTTAATTACAACTTTGTGCAAGACCAGAAGTCATAGAACATCACCCAGCCTTGTTCGTTCCATCTATTTCCTCAACGTTAATCATAGATTTTGATTCAAAGACACTTCTGCATGCCTAAGCAGCGGATACACTCAAAGAGTGTGAAACAATTGGTAATATGAGAATTTATGACAAATAGCAAAGAAATTAATACATGAGCAGATGAGAAATATTAAGCACACAGACAAAGACAGACACATACACACAAGAAAGGCACACAGAAAGGTAGACACAGACACCCAGGAGCCTGGCCTCTATTCAATGCAAGTCGAATGTTATCTGCAAAGGCTGAAATCCTGGCGTTACCCTACTGAGGCGACACTTTAAGCATTTTAGGAAGGATCAAACTTAGAAAAACCCAAAAAGTGACATCAGTTCCAACATTGTCCTTGGAAGGAAGACATACTACCACCATTATGCCAAGGAACAACTAAAGGCTAACCGAGAGTCAGTGTCCGAAGCCATCACTTGAACTCAAATCACTTCTAGCAGGGTAACGAGGCACATCCATATCTGCATCACGTTAGCCTCACATACCCTGCATATATTCAAGGATCCCTGAATCTTTCCTCCTCAGTGAATAGATTACAGTTTACCTAGGGAGTAACAACACAGAGAAAAACCCAAAATTACTGCCTTCCGAAGGAGCATTCCTGACTGGCATTATTAGGAACACAGCATCCACGGACAATGATCCAGGAACTATTTACAACCACACATGCGGCCCCACACACAAACACACCCACACAATGAATGTGACCCATGAATATTAACTACTTTGTGGAAGTCAATTTCTGGGCTTTCATCAAAAAAAGTACCTTTCAGCAGAACCCATACTTATGAACACCTGGAAACACCGGTGAATGAGGTGAATTCCTTACAACCTTCACTGCCTGTGCTTTGATGTACTCTGCAGACCAGAGAAGAATTTATATCAGATCAACAGGTGTCTGTGCTGTGCCTCCATGGAACCTTTTCCTCCCTTGCCAGTCCACTAGAACCACACCTTGAGATGACGTGGTGAGGAATAGAAGCAGAAACCAAGGCTCCAGAATGGGGAAATCTTTGCCAGGTATACATCTGACTGAAATTAATACCGAGAATATACTCAAAAACTAAATTCCCGTAAAAATCAGTGACCCAATGAAGAAATACACAAATGAACTTAACAGAGCTTGTTCCAAGGCAGAAGTCCAAAGGACCTACAACTACATAAAGAAATGCTCACCATCGCTCGTCAGAAATAAAACAAAAATGAAAACCATACCAAGATTCCAAACCACTCCCATTGTAATGGCTATCAAGAATACAAACAACTAATGTTTTCAAGGATGTCTAAAAAAAAGGAACCCTCATATGCAGTTAGTGGGAATGCAAATTAGTACAACAACTGTGGAAAACAATATGGAGGCTTCTCGAACCTCAAAGTAGAATTGCTGTGTGATCCAGCATTATCATTCATAGGGATATACCTGAGTGAATGCAAGCCAGGTAACAATACAGACACCTGCACATCCATGTTTACTGCAGCATTACTCACAACAGCTAACATATGTAAACAGCCAAGATGCCTCTCAACTGACACATGGATCCAAAACTGTGGCATTTACACACAATGGAATTTTATTCAGCCTTAAATAAGCATGAAGTTTTGTTGTTTGCAGGTAAATGGATGGAACTAGAGAACATCACCTTAAGTTAAATTAGTCAGGTTGGGGAAACCAAAGGCCACATGTTTTTTCTCACACATGCACTAGAGACCTGACACACATACAAGCAGTAGTATGAACAACAGGTCTAAGGGGAGCTCATTTATGAGAGAGAGAGGGTAAAAGGAGGAGGTTAACCAGGTCAATATGGTTGTTGTACTTTCTGTAGAGGAATGCAGAATTTTAAAAACTTTTGAAACTACCATAAGAAGGAGAATAAAGGAGAAAAGCAAAAAATAGAGGGAATGACCCAATTTGTGTTATAACGTGTACATATATATATATATATGCATAGCGCTATATATGTATGAGCAAATGTCACAATGAAACATCCCGTATAGCTATCTTAATTAAACAAACAAAAACATGCGGGTCACCAGTGGCTCACACCCGCAGTCCCTGTGACTCAGAAGGGAGAGATAAGGAAGATCTTGGTTCAAACACAGCTTGGGCAAATAGTTTGCAAGACCCTGTCTCAGAAACACCTATCACAAAAAAACGGCTGGTGAACTGCCTCAAGGTACAGTCCCTGAGTTCAAGCCCCAGTTCTGCCCCCCACACTAAAACAAAATAAACACAAAAAGGGATTTTTGGTAACAGAAATAAAAATAGGTCCTGTATAGGGAGTTGTTACTTGTCGGAGGGGTGAGGATATAAGGAAAGGGTGTAGGATATGGTATAAATATTATATACTCATGTATGAAAATGGAAAAACGAGACGTGAAGAAACTATTCCACGAATACGGTGAGAGAGAATTACGGAGAATGTGGAGGGATGAATTCAACTATGGCATATTATAAGAACTTTGGCAAAAGTCACAATGTACCCCCACTACAGTAAGTTTGTTAAAACTCAGGAATGGAAAAAAGTGTTTTTAATCATTGTGTTCATTTCACTGACCTTCACAGACAGAAGTTACACAACCAACCTGAATCGGCCAGGTTTCCCACAAACTAACACCCAAATGACTGACTATGCATGTTAGTTCTCATGACCTCATACCTCCTCACAAACATTATAGCACTGACATCACACTCACATCACCCAACAGCAGATGTGAGGAACAGAGCCCTGTGCTCCAAACACCTCTGAAAATAGCTGCACCAGCACAGGTAATCATTCAAACTCTCTGCATACATTTCCCTATCAAATAAGAAGGTTGGTCTAAATGACATATAAGGTCAGTTTGGCTTCTCCTATTCTACTAACATTTTGGGTCACTTTTGCTCAACTGGGCACTTCCCAAATGCCTGACCCACAGAAAATGAGTGAATTATGTTTTCTTGTTTACTATGCTAAAAGTTGGAGGAATTTGTTACACACATATAGGTAACTAACACATGGAAGATGACAGGCCCATCTGCTAACTACTGGTGGCATCCAAGAGGCCTCCATAAACTCAGGGGCTTACACTGAAAGCCCAGGGGCATCTTGACATCTGCCCTGCAATAAAGCATCTATGGCCTCTGCAAAAATCCTACCAGTGCATTTGCTGGGGTGCTGACAAACAATGCTTCAATGATACATACATGCTAAGGGACCCAGGGCTCATGAACTCGTCCTCAACTCAGTCACTGCTAGAAGCGGGGGTATTGGAGTTGTTTATCTCACAGAGAAAGATCTCTGATCAAACATGCTCCTTAACTCACCTGAGTTTGTGGAATCTGAAATTCCAGTGGAACAGAAACCATGTGGTAATTTCCTGATAATCTGTGTCACTGCATAACTTTCTTTTTATCTGTAAATTAGAAAAACAAGAATTTTCAATGGAATTTGATTCAGCCACAATAAAGAATGAGATTTTATCCTTTGCAGAGAAATGGATGGAAATGGACATTATCTTAAGTGAAATTAGCCAGGTTCTGAAACCAAACACTGCATGTTTTCTCTCAGATGTAGAATATAGGCCCAATAAATATAGAAAGAGTGCTATGAAAAACAACTCAATCTGACGGGGAGTTCCTAATGGGAGGGAGAACATTTAAAAGAACGAAGTTAAGAATGTGAATACGGTCGGTTGATGTATTTTCTATCCATCAAAAATGGAAGGGGAATAAAGTAAAAAGGACAACAGGAAGGGATGAAACAATAAGGATCATAAGACGTATGTACATGGAAATGTCACAGTGAAACTCCCTATAGACCTATCTTCAACAAAAAAATATCATTTTTTTTCAAAAGAAGAAAACAGACCCAGTCCCACCAAACACAAACATATAAACTAATAAAAAACACAACACAAGAAAGGAAACCTGGTCTTGTCTCTCGGTTAGTTACATTGGGAGCAGGGAGGATTATTAGTAAATGGTTGTGAGGGTGAATAAGATGGAAATATTGTGTACTCATGTATGAAAATGGAAACATGAGACCTGTGAAACTATTCCAGGAATAGGGAGGGAGATAATAAAGGAAAATGATGGAAGGGATGATTTTAACTATGACATAGTGTAAAAAACTTTTGTAAATGTAACAACATATACCCAGTACAACAGTACTCAATAAACAATATTTCAAAAAAGAAACACCATACCACTCCAGCACACCTTCTGTGCGTTGAGTATTTTCAACAGAGGCTTGTGGAAAACATTTGCAAGAGCTGGCTTTGAACTGCGATCCTCCTGTTTCTACCTGCTGAGGTGAGAGAAATGCAGGTATACGTCACGGGCAAACAGCCCAAATTTCAGGTACATTACTATGGGTTTTTTATCACATACCGATCCATTCCTAAACAATATAGTGATTGGTGTTGGATGGTTTGGCTCTGTTTATTCTTTTCGGGGTTCACTGTACTTCTTTAATCTAAAGATTTATAGAACTTTGACAGGAGGTGTTGCTAAAAGGGTAGAGCAACTGCTTTGCAAGTGAAAAGAATTGAGTTTCAACGCCAGTATTACCAGTCCCAACAGTTCCACCAAAACCAAAAAAGTTTATGAAGATCTCTACTGAGGAATGGTATCACCCGATCCTAGGATGCTCAGGTCACCCGTGTGCTCAGGCCACGTGTGCCCCGTATATCGAGGACCCAAATTAAAGAGAAGTCTTCCACACGAGACAGTGGCACCTACCTCCAGCTTCTCCATGCTTGGCTGGCTGTGCTACCATAGCAAGAGGCCAGGCAGGAGCTGCCTCGGGAATGTGTATGTTGCAGTGGCTGGGATCCCACTGTGACATCACAACCAAGTCTGTCCTGATTGGTCAGACCACGTAAGCACTGCCTCTATGGCCCCTCTCCCTTCAGTCTCCAGCCATTTGTGTGGCAGTTTCCTGGCAAGAACTTGTGATCTGGGAATTGCTTTTCTCCTCCACGTTCCCTCCTCAGATCATTCAAGGTTCAACTGGCATGACATTTCTGACTTCTTCCAAACTACTCCCAATCTGGACCCCACACTTTGGAGGACAGGAAGGCTTTCACCTGGTGAGTACACAAACACCTCAAGCCCTTTGAAGGTAAATAAGCCAGGAAAACTCCCTGAACCTTGGATGAGGCAACTTCCTTCTCAGAACTACATCTCCCATCATCTGGGAGGGTATTCCCTTAACTGACCCAAAATATCACAGAGTGAGGACCTGGGGCTGTCTTCCAGCCTACAGTGTTCCTCACTTGAACAAAACACGCAAAAGCACACACTGGCTGCCAAGAGCCTCAAGGTGACCACAAGAATTCACTTCCTAACGACACAGAAATTACTTCACTTTGATCTGAGAAGTACACAGGCACACACACGCTATAGCCAAGGAATGCTTAGGGTTCTCTAGTGACTGAAATGCTTACCACCTCTCGGAAGAATGGCAGATTTCAGGAACACCACAACCTATGGAATAAACATGAAACTCTCAGGAAGGACATTCAAATCTGCAATGGTTCTCTGAGGGACATCACAGTTCACCTTTCATTCATGGAACCCAAGACATAAAGTCAGTGCCACACAAGGCTGTTCCTCAAGTGACTTGGGGAAGGAACCTATATTCTACCAACCAGTGTTGGGAAACTAAACAAAAAACATCCCACACACACTCACACACAGAGAATGAGTGACATACTAATATTTATCTTGCATGTGAATTTCTTACATACTATGGAGTTAATTACAACTTTGTGCAAGACCAGAAGTCATAGAACATCACCCAGCCTTGTTCGTTCCATCTATTTCCTCAAAGTTAATGATAGATTTTGATTCAAAGACACTTCTGCATGCCTAAGCAGCGGATACACTCAAAGAGTGTGAAACAATTGGTAATATGAGAATTTATGACACATAGCAAAGAAATTAATACATGAACAAATGAGAAATATTAAGCACACAGACAAAGACAGACACATACACACAAGAAAGGCACACAGAAAGGTAGACACAGACACCCAGGAGCCTGGCCTCTATTCAACGCAAGTCGAATGTTATCTGCAAAGGCTGAAATCCTGGCGTTACCCTACTGAGGCGACACTTTAAGCACTTTAGGAAGGATCAAACTTAGAAAAACCCAAAAAGTGACATCAGTTCCAACATTGTCCTTGGAAGGAAGACATACTACCACCATTATGCCAAGGAACAACTAAAGGCTAACCGAGAGTCAGTGTCCGAAGCCATCACTTGAACTCAAATCACTTCCAGCAGGGTAACGAGGCACATCCATATCTGCATCACGTTAGCCTCACATACCCTGAACATATTCAACGATCCCTGAATCTTTCCTCCTCAGTGAATTGATTACAGTTTACCTAGGGAGTAACAACACAGAGAAAAACCCAAAATTACTGCCTTCTGAAGGAGCATTCCTGACTGGCATTATTAGGAACACAGCATCCACGGACAATGATCCAGGAACTATTTTCAACCACACATGCGGCCCCACACACAAACACACCCACACAATGAATGTGACCCATGAATATTAACTACTTTGTGGAAGTCAATTTCTGGGCTTTCATCAAAAAAAGTACCTTTCAGCAGAACCCATACTTATGAACACCTGGAAACACCGGTGAATGAGGTGAATTCCTTCCAACCTTCACTGCCTGTGCTTTGATGTACTCTGCAGACCAGAGAAGAATTTATATCAGATCAACAGGTGTCTGTGCTGTGCCTCCATGGAACCTTTTCCTCCCTTGCCAGTCCACTAGAACCACACCTTGAGATGACGTGGTGAGGAATAGAAGCAGAAACCAAGGCTCCAGAATGGGGAAATCTTTGCCAGGTATACATCTGACTGAAATTAATACCTAGAATATACTCAAAAACTAAATTCCCGTAAAAATCAGTGACCCAATGAAGAAATACACAAATGAACTTAACAGAGCTTGTTCCAAGGCAGAAGTCCAAAGGACCTACAACTACATAAAGAAATGCTCACCATCGCTCGTCAGAAAGAAAACAAAAATGAAAACCATACCAAGATTCCAAACCACTCCCATTGTAATGGCTATCAAGAATACAAACAACTAATGTTTTCAAGGATGTCTAAAAAAAAGGAACCCTCATATGCAGTTAGTGGGAATGCAAATTAGTACAACAACTGTGGAAAACAATATGGAGGCTTCTCGAACCTCAAAGTAGAATTGCTGTGTGATCCAGCATTATCATTCATAGGGATATACCTGAATGAATGCAAGCCAGGTAGCAATACAGACACCTGCACATCCATGTTTACTGCAGCATTACTCACAACAGCTAACATATGTAAACAGCCAAGATGCCTCTCAACTGATACATGGATCCAAAACTGTGGCATTTACACACAATGGAATTTTATTCAGCCTTAAATAAGCATGAAATTTTGTTGTTTGCAGGTAAATGGATGGAACTAGAGAACATCACCTTAAGTTAAATTAGTCAGGTTGGGGAAACCAAAGGCCACATGTTTTTTCTCACACATGCACTAGAGACCTGACACACATACAAGCAGTAGTATGAACAGCAGGTCTAAGGGGAGCTCATTTACGAGAGAAAGAGGATAAAAGGAGGAGGTTAACCAGGTCAATATGGTTGTTGTGCTTTCTGTAGAGGAATGCAGAATTTTAAAAACTTTTGAAACTACCATAAGAAGGAGAATAAAGTAGAAAAGCAAAAAATAGAGGGAATGACCCAATTTGTGTTATAACGTGTACATATATATATATGCATAGAGCTATATATGTATGAGCAAATGTCACAATGAAACATCCCGTATAGCTATCTTAATTAAACAAACAAAAACGTGCAGGTCACCAGTGGCTCACACCCGCAGTCCCTGTGACTCAGAACGGAGAGATAAGGAAGATCTTGGTTCAAACACAGCTTGGGCAAATAGTTTGCAAGACCCTGTCTCAGAAACACCTATCACACAAAAACGGCTGGTGAACTGCCTCAAGGTAGAGTCCCTGAGTTCAAGCCCCAGTTCTGCCCCCCACACTAAAACAAAATAAACACAAAAAGGGATTTTTGGTAACAGAAATGGAAAATAGGTCCTGTATAGGGAGTTGTTACTTGTCGGAGGGGTGAGGATATAAGGAAAGGGTGTAGGATATGGTATAAATATTATATACTCATGTATGAAAATGGAAAAACGAGACGTGATGAAACTATTCCAGGAATACGGTGAGAGAGAATTACGGAGAATGTGGAGGGATGAATTCAACTATGGCATATTATAAGAACTTTGGCAAAAGTCACAATGTACCCCTACTACAGTAAGTTTGTTAAAACTCAGGAATGGAAAAAAGTGTTTTTAATCATTGTGTTCATTTCACTGACCTTCACAGACAGAAGTTACACAACCAAACTGAATCGGCCAGGTTTCCCACAAACTAACACCCAAATGACTGACTATGCATGTTAGTTCTCATGACCTCATACCTCCTCACAAACATTATAGCACTGACATCACACTCACATCACCCAACAGCAGATGTGAGGAACAGAGCCCTGTGCTCCAAACACCTCTGAAAATAGCTGCACCAGCACAGGTAATCATTCAAACTCTCTGCATACATTTCCCTATCAAATAAGAAGGTTGGTCTAAATGACATATAAGGTCAGTTTGGCTTCTCCTATTCTACTAACATTTTGGGTCACTTTTGCTCAACTGGGCACTTCCCAAATGCCTGACCCACAGAAAATGAGTGAATTATGTTTTCTTGTTTACTATGCTAAAAGTTGGAGGAATTTGTTACACACATATAGGTAACTAACACATGGAAGATGACAGGCCCATCTGCTAACTACTGGTGGCATCCAAGAGGCCTCCATAAACTCAGGGGCTTACACTGAAAGCCCAGGGGCATCTTGACATCTGCCCTGCAATAAAGCATCTACGGCCTCTGCAAAAATCCTACCAGTGCATTTGCTGAGGTGCTGACAAACAATGTTTCAATGATACATACATGCTAAGGGACCCAGGGCTCATGAACTCGTCCTCAACTCAGTCACTGCTAGAAGCGGGGGTATGGGAGTTGTTTATCTCACAGAGAAAGATCTCTGATCAAACATGCTCCTTAACTCACCTGAGTTTGTGGAATCTGAAATTCCAGTGGAACAGAAACCATGTGGTAATTTCCTGATAATCTGTGTCACTGCATAACTTTCTTTTTATCTGTAAATTAGAAAAACAAGAATTTTCAATGGAATTTGATTCAGCCACAATAAAGAATGAGATTTTATCCTTTGCAGAGAAATGGATGGAAATGGACATTATCTTAAGTGAAATTAGCCAGGTTCTGAAACCAAACACTGCATGTTTTCTCTCAGATGTAGAATATAGGCCCAATAAATATAGAAAGAGTGCTATGAAAAACAAGTCAATCTGACGGGGAGTCCCTAATGGGAGGGAGAACATTTAAAAGAACGAAGTTAAGAATGTGAATACGGTCGGTTGATGTATTTTCTATCCATCAAAAATGGAAGGGGAATAAAGTAAAAAGGACAACAGGAAGGGATGAAACAATTAGGATCATAAGACGTATGTACATGGAAATGTCACAGTGAAACTCCCTATAGACCTATCTTCAACAAAAAAATATCATTTTTTTTCAAAAGAAGAAAACAGACCCAGTCCCACCAAACACAAACATATAAACTAATAAAAAACACAACACAAGAAAGTAAACCTGGTCTTGTCTCGCGGTTAGTTACATTGGGAGCAGGGAGGATTATTAGTAAATGGTTGTGAGGGTGAATAGGATGGAAATATTGTGTACTCATGTATGAAAATGGAAACATGAGACCTGTGAAACTATTCCAGGAATAGGGAGGGAGATAATAAAGGAAAATGATGGAAGGGATGATTTTAACTATGACATAGTGTAAAAAAGTTTTGTAAATGTAACAACATATACCCAGTACAACAGTACTCAATAAACAATATTTCAAAAAAGAAACACCCTACCACTCCAGCACACCTTCTGTGCGTTGAGTATTTTCAACAGAGGCTTGTGGAAAACATTTGCAAGAGCTGGCTTTGAACTGCGATCCTCCTGTTTCTACCTGCTGAGGTGAGAGAAATGCAGGTATACGTCACGGGCAAACAGCCCAAATTTCTGGTACATTACTATGGGTTTTTTATCACATACCGATCCATTCCTAAACAATATAGTGATTGGTGTTGGATGGTTTGGCTCTGTTTATTCTTTTCGGGGTTCACTGTACTTCTTTAATCTAAAGATTTATAGAACTTTGACAGGAGGTGTTGCTAAAAGGGTAGAGCAACTGCTTTGCAAGTGAAAAGCATTGAGTTTCAACGCCAGTATTACCAGTCCCAACAGTTCCACCAAAACCAAAAAAGTTTATGAAGATCTCTACTGAGGAATGGTATCACCCGATCCTAGGATGCTCAGGTCACCCGTGTGCTCAGGCCACGTGTGCCCCGTATATCGAGGACCCAAATAAAAGAGAAGTCTTCCACACGAGACAGTGGCACCTACCTCCAGCTTCTCCATGCTTGGCTGGCTGCGCTACCATAGCAAGAGGCCAGGCAGGAGCTGCCTCGGAAATGTGTATGTTGCAGTGGCTGGGATCCCACTGTGACATCACAACCAAGTCTGTCCTGATTGGTCAGACCACGTAAGCACTGCCTCTATGGCCCCTCTCCCTTCAGTCTCCAGCCATTTGTGTGGCAGTTTCCTGGCAAGAACTTGTGATCTGGGAATTGCTTTTCTCCTCCACGTTCCCTCCTCAGATCATTCAAGGTTCAACTGGCATGACATTTCTGACTTCTTCCAAACTACTCCCAATCTGGACCCCACACTTTGGAGGACAGGAAGGCTTTCACCTGGTGAGTACACAAACACCTCAAGCCCTTTGAAGGTAAATAAGCCAGGAAAACTCCCTGAACCTTGGATGAGGCAACTTCCTTCTCAGAACTACATCTCCCATCATCTGGGAGGGTATTCCCTTAACTGACCCAAAATATCACAGAGTGAGGACCTGGGGCTGCCTTCCAGCCTACAGTGTTCCTCACTTGAACAAAACACGCAAAAGCACACACTGGCTGCCAAGAGCCTCAAGGTGAGCGCAAGAATTCACTTCCTAACGACACAGAAATTACTTCACTTTGATCTGAGAAGTACACAGGCACACACACGCTATAGCCAAGGAATGCTTAGGGTTCTCTAGTGACTGAAATGCTTACCACCTCTCGGAAGAATGGCAGATTTCAGGAACACCACAACCTATGGAATAAACATGAAACTCTCAGGAAGGACATTCAAATCTGCAATGGTTCTCTGAGGGACATCACAGTTCACCTTTCATTCATGGAACCCAAGACATAAAGTCAGTGCCACACAAGGCTGTTCCTCAAGTGACTTGGGGAAGGAACCTATATTCTACCAACCAGTGTTGGGAAACTAAACAACAAACATCCCACACACACTCACACACAGAGAATGAGTGACATACTAATATTTATCTTGTATGTGAATTTCTTACATTCTATGGAGTTAATTACAACTTTGTGCAAGACCAGAAGTCATAGAACATCACCCAGCCTTGTTCGTTCCATCTATTTCCTCAACGTTAATCATAGATTTTGATTCAAAGACACTTCTGCATGCCTAAGCAGCGGATACACTCAAAGAGTGTGAAACAATTGGTAATATGAGAATTTATGACAAATAGCAAAGAAATTAATACATGAGCAGATGAGAAATATTAAGCACACAGACAAAGACAGACACATACACACAAGAAAGGCACACAGAAAGGTAGACACAGACACCCAGGAGCCTGGCCTCTATTCAATGCAAGTCGAATGTTATCTGCAAAGGCTGAAATCCTGGCGTTACCCTACTGAGGCGACACTTTAAGCATTTTAGGAAGGATCAAACTTAGAAAAACCCAAAAAGTGACATCAGTTCCAACATTGTCCTTGGAAGGAAGACATACTACCACCATTATGCCAAGGAACAACTAAAGGCTAACCGAGAGTCAGTGTCCGAAGCCATCACTTGAACTCAAATCACTTCTAGCAGGGTAACGAGGCACATCCATATCTGCATCACGTTAGCCTCACATACCCTGCATATATTCAAGGATCCCTGAATCTTTCCTCCTCAGTGAATAGATTACAGTTTACCTAGGGAGTAACAACACAGAGAAAAACCCAAAATTACTGCCTTCCGAAGGAGCATTCCTGACTGGCATTATTAGGAACACAGCATCCACGGACAATGATCCAGGAACTATTTACAACCACACATGCGGCCCCACACACAAACACACCCACACAATGAATGTGACCCATGAATATTAACTACTTTGTGGAAGTCAATTTCTGGGCTTTCATCAAAAAAAGTACCTTTCAGCAGAACCCATACTTATGAACACCTGGAAACACCGGTGAATGAGGTGAATTCCTTACAACCTTCACTGCCTGTGCTTTGATGTACTCTGCAGACCAGAGAAGAATTTATATCAGATCAACAGGTGTCTGTGCTGTGCCTCCATGGAACCTTTTCCTCCCTTGCCAGTCCACTAGAACCACACCTTGAGATGACGTGGTGAGGAATAGAAGCAGAAACCAAGGCTCCAGAATGGGGAAATCTTTGCCAGGTATACATCTGACTGAAATTAATACCGAGAATATACTCAAAAACTAAATTCCCGTAAAAATCAGTGACCCAATGAAGAAATACACAAATGAACTTAACAGAGCTTGTTCCAAGGCAGAAGTCCAAAGGACCTACAACTACATAAAGAAATGCTCACCATCGCTCGTCAGAAATAAAACAAAAATGAAAACCATACCAAGATTCCAAACCACTCCCATTGTAATGGCTATCAAGAATACAAACAACTAATGTTTTCAAGGATGTCTAAAAAAAAGGAACCCTCATATGCAGTTAGTGGGAATGCAAATTAGTACAACAACTGTGGAAAACAATATGGAGGCTTCTCGAACCTCAAAGTAGAATTGCTGTGTGATCCAGCATTATCATTCATAGGGATATACCTGAGTGAATGCAAGCCAGGTAACAATACAGACACCTGCACATCCATGTTTACTGCAGCATTACTCACAACAGCTAACATATGTAAACAGCCAAGATGCCTCTCAACTGACACATGGATCCAAAACTGTGGCATTTACACACAATGGAATTTTATTCAGCCTTAAATAAGCATGAAGTTTTGTTGTTTGCAGGTAAATGGATGGAACTAGAGAACATCACCTTAAGTTAAATTAGTCAGGTTGGGGAAACCAAAGGCCACATGTTTTTTCTCACACATGCACTAGAGACCTGACACACATACAAGCAGTAGTATGAACAACAGGTCTAAGGGGAGCTCATTTATGAGAGAGAGAGGGTAAAAGGAGGAGGTTAACCAGGTCAATATGGTTGTTGTACTTTCTGTAGAGGAATGCAGAATTTTAAAAACTTTTGAAACTACCATAAGAAGGAGAATAAAGGAGAAAAGCAAAAAATAGAGGGAATGACCCAATTTGTGTTATAACGTGTACATATATATATATATATGCATAGCGCTATATATGTATGAGCAAATGTCACAATGAAACATCCCGTATAGCTATCTTAATTAAACAAACAAAAACATGCGGGTCACCAGTGGCTCACACCCGCAGTCCCTGTGACTCAGAAGGGAGAGATAAGGAAGATCTTGGTTCAAACACAGCTTGGGCAAATAGTTTGCAAGACCCTGTCTCAGAAACACCTATCACAAAAAAACGGCTGGTGAACTGCCTCAAGGTACAGTCCCTGAGTTCAAGCCCCAGTTCTGCCCCCCACACTAAAACAAAATAAACACAAAAAGGGATTTTTGGTAACAGAAATAAAAATAGGTCCTGTATAGGGAGTTGTTACTTGTCGGAGGGGTGAGGATATAAGGAAAGGGTGTAGGATATGGTATAAATATTATATACTCATGTATGAAAATGGAAAAACGAGACGTGAAGAAACTATTCCACGAATACGGTGAGAGAGAATTACGGAGAATGTGGAGGGATGAATTCAACTATGGCATATTATAAGAACTTTGGCAAAAGTCACAATGTACCCCCACTACAGTAAGTTTGTTAAAACTCAGGAATGGAAAAAAGTGTTTTTAATCATTGTGTTCATTTCACTGACCTTCACAGACAGAAGTTACACAACCAACCTGAATCGGCCAGGTTTCCCACAAACTAACACCCAAATGACTGACTATGCATGTTAGTTCTCATGACCTCATACCTCCTCACAAACATTATAGCACTGACATCACACTCACATCACCCAACAGCAGATGTGAGGAACAGAGCCCTGTGCTCCAAACACCTCTGAAAATAGCTGCACCAGCACAGGTAATCATTCAAACTCTCTGCATACATTTCCCTATCAAATAAGAAGGTTGGTCTAAATGACATATAAGGTCAGTTTGGCTTCTCCTATTCTACTAACATTTTGGGTCACTTTTGCTCAACTGGGCACTTCCCAAATGCCTGACCCACAGAAAATGAGTGAATTATGTTTTCTTGTTTACTATGCTAAAAGTTGGAGGAATTTGTTACACACATATAGGTAACTAACACATGGAAGATGACAGGCCCATCTGCTAACTACTGGTGGCATCCAAGAGGCCTCCATAAACTCAGGGGCTTACACTGAAAGCCCAGGGGCATCTTGACATCTGCCCTGCAATAAAGCATCTATGGCCTCTGCAAAAATCCTACCAGTGCATTTGCTGGGGTGCTGACAAACAATGCTTCAATGATACATACATGCTAAGGGACCCAGGGCTCATGAACTCGTCCTCAACTCAGTCACTGCTAGAAGCGGGGGTATTGGAGTTGTTTATCTCACAGAGAAAGATCTCTGATCAAACATGCTCCTTAACTCACCTGAGTTTGTGGAATCTGAAATTCCAGTGGAACAGAAACCATGTGGTAATTTCCTGATAATCTGTGTCACTGCATAACTTTCTTTTTATCTGTAAATTAGAAAAACAAGAATTTTCAATGGAATTTGATTCAGCCACAATAAAGAATGAGATTTTATCCTTTGCAGAGAAATGGATGGAAATGGACATTATCTTAAGTGAAATTAGCCAGGTTCTGAAACCAAACACTGCATGTTTTCTCTCAGATGTAGAATATAGGCCCAATAAATATAGAAAGAGTGCTATGAAAACAACTCAATCTGACGGGGAGTCCCTAATGGGAGGGAGAACATTTAAAAGAACGAAGTTAAGAATGTGAATACGGTCGGTTGATGTATTTTCTATCCATCAAAAATGGAAGGGGAATAAAGTAAAAAGGACAACAGGAAGGGATGAAACAATTAGGATCATAAGACGTATGTACATGGAAATGTCACAGTGAAACTCCCTATAGACCTATCTTCAACAAAAAAATATCATTTTTTTTCAAAAGAAGAAAACAGACCCAGTCCCACCAAACACAAACATATAAACTAATAAAAAACACAACACAAGAAAGGAAACCTGGTCTTGTCTCGCGGTTAGTTACATTGGGAGCAGGGAGGATTATTAGTAAATGGTTGTGAGGGTGAATAGGATGGAAATATTGTGTACTCATGTATGAAAATGGAAACATGAGACCTGTGAAACTATTCCAGGAATAGGGAGGGAGATAATAAAGGAAAATGATGGAAGGGATGATTTTAACTATGACATAGTGTAAAAAACTTTTGTAAATGTAACAACATATACCCAGTACAACAGTACTCAATAAACAATATTTCAAAAAAGAAACACCATACCACTCCAGCACACCTTCTGTGCGTTGAGTATTTTCAACAGAGGCTTGTGGAAAACATTTGCAAGAGCTGGCTTTGAACTGCGATCCTCCTGTTTCTACCTGCTGAGGTGAGAGAAATGCAGGTATAAGTCACGGGCAAACAGCCCAAATTTCAGGTACATTACTATGGGTTTTTTATCACATACCGATCCATTCCTAAACAATATAGTGATTGGTGTTGGATGGTTTGGCTCTGTTTATTCTTTTCGGGGTTCACTGTACTTCTTTAATCTAAAGATTTATAGAACTTTGACAGGAGGTGTTGCTAAAAGGGTAGAGCAACTGCTTTGCAAGTGAAAAGCATTGAGTTTCAACGCCAGTATTACCAGTCCCAACAGTTCCACCAAAACCAAAAAAGTTTATGAAGATCTCTACTGAGGAATGGTATCACCCGATCCTAGGATGCTCAGGTCACCCGTGTGCTCAGGCCACGTGTGCCCCGTATATCGAGGACCCAAATAAAAGAGAAGTCTTCCACACGAGACAGTGGCACCTACCTCCAGCTTCTCCATGCTTGGCTGGCTGTGCTACCATAGCAAGAGGCCAGGCAGGAGCTGCCTCGGGAATGTGTATGTTGCAGTGGCTGGGATCCCACTGTGACATCACAGCCAAGTCTGTCCTGATTGGTCAGACCACGTAAGCACTGCCTCTATGGCCCCTCTCCCTTCAGTCTCCAGCCATTTGTGTGGCAGTTTCCTGGCAAGAACTTGTGATCTGGGAATTGCTTTTCTCCTCCACGTTCCCTCCTCAGATCATTCAAGGTTCAACTGGCATGACATTTCTGACTTCTTCCAAACTACTCCCAATCTGGACCCCACACTTTGGAGGACAGGAAGGCTTTCACCTGGTGAGTACACAAACACCTCAAGCCCTTTGAAGGTAAATAAGCCAGGAAAACTCCCTGAACCTTGGATGAGGCAACTTCCTTCTCAGAACTACATCTCCCATCATCTGGGAGGGTATTCCCTTAACTGACCCAAAATATCACAGAGTGAGGGCCTGGGGCTGTCTTCCAGCCTACAGTGTTCCTAACTTGAACAAAACACGCAAAAGCACACACTGGCTGCCAAGAGCCTCAAGGTGACCACAAGAATTCACTTCCTAACGACACAGAAATTACTTCACTTTGATCTGAGAAGTACACAGGCACACACACGCTATAGCCAAGGAATGCTTAGGGTTCTCTAGTGACTGAAATGCTTACCACCTCTCGGAAGAATGGCAGATTTCAGGAACACCACAACCTATGGAAGAAACATGAAACTCTCAGGAAGGACATTCAAATCTGCAATGGTTCTCTGAGGGACATCACAGTTCACCTTTCATTCATGGAACCCAAGACATAAAGTCAGTGCCACACAAGGCTGTTCCTCAAGTGACTTGGGGAAGGAACCTATATTCTACCAACCAGTGTTGGGAAACTAAACAACAAACATCCCACACACACTCACACACAGAGAATGAGTGACATACTAATATTTATCTTGTATGTGAATTTCTTACATTCTATGGAGTTAATTACAACTTTGTGCAAGACCAGAAGTCATAGAACATCACCCAGCCTTGTTCGTTCCATCTATTTCCTCAACGTTAATCATAGATTTTGATTCAAAGACACTTCTGCATGCCTAAGCAGCGGATACACTCAAAGAGTGTGAAACAATTGGTAATATGAGAATTTATGACAAATAGCAAAGAAATAAATACATGAACAGATGAGAAATATTAAGCACACAGACAAAGACAGACACATACACACAAGAAAGGCACACAGAAAGGTAGACACAGACACCCAGGAGCCTGGCCTCTATTCAACGCAAGTCGAATGTTATCTGCAAAGGCTGAAATCCTGGCGTTACCCTACTGAGGCAACACTTTAAGCACTTTAGGAAGGATCAAACTTAGAAAAACCCAAGAAGTGACATCAGTTCCAACATTGTCCTTGGAAGGAAGACATACTACCACCATTATGCCAAGGAACAACTAAAGGCTAACCGAGAGTCAGTGTCCGAAGCCATCACTTGAACTCAAATCACTTCCAGCAGGGTAACGAGGCACATCCATATCTGCATCACGTTAGCCTCACATACCCTGCACATATTCAAGGATCCCTGAATCTTTCCTCCTCAGTGAATTGATTACAGTTTACCTAGGGAGTAACAACACAGAGAAAAACCCAAAATTACTGCCTTCCGAAGGAGCATTCCTGACTGGCATTATTAGGAACACAGCATCCACGGACAATGATCCAGGAACTATTTTCAACCACACATGCGGCCCCACACACAAACACACCCACACAATGAATGTGACCCATGAATATTAACTACTTTGTGGAAGTCAATTTCTGGGCTTTCATCAAAAAAAGTACCTTTCAGCAGAACCCATACTTATGAACACCTGGAAACACCGGTGAATGAGGTGAATTCCTTCCAACCTTCACTGCCTGTGCTTTGATGTACTCTGCAGACCAGAGAAGAATTTATATCAGATCAACAGGTGTCTGTGCTGTGCCTCCATGGAACCTTTTCCTCCCTTGCCAGTCCACTAGAACCACACCTTGAGATGACGTGGTGAGGAATAGAAGCAGAAACCAAGGCTCCAGAATGGGGAAATCTTTGCCAGGTATACATCTGACTGAAATTAATACCTAGAATATACTCAAAAACTAAATTCCCGTAAAAATCAGTGACCCAATGAAGAAATACACAAATGAACTTAACAGAGCTTGTTCCAAGGAAGAAGTCCAAAGGACCTACAACTACATAAAGAAATGCTCACCATCGCTCGTCAGAAAGAAAACAAAAATGAAAACCATACCAAGATTCCAAACCACTCCCATTGTAATGGCTATCAAGAATACAAACAACTAATGTTTTCAAGGATGTCTAAAAAAAAGGAACCCTCATATGCAGTTAGTGGGAATGCAAATTAGTACAACAACTGTGGAAAACAATATGGAGACTTCTCGAAACTCAAAGTAGAATTGCTGTGTGATCCAGCATTATCATTCATAGGGATATACCTGAATGAATGCAAGCCAGGTAACAATACAGACACCTGCACATCCATGTTTACCGCAGCATTATTCACAACAGCTAACATATGTAAACAGCCAAGATGCCTCTCAACTGACACATGGATTCAAAACTGTGGCATTTACACACAATGGAATTTTATTCAGCCTTAAATAAGCATGAAGTTTTGTTGTTTGCAGGTAAATGGATGGAACTAGAGAACATCACCTTAAGTTAAATTAGTCAGGTTGGGGAAACCAAAGGCCACATGTTTTTTCTCACACATGCACTAGAGACCTGACACACATACAAGCAGTAGTATGAACAACAGGCCTAAGGGGAGCTCATTTACGAGAGAAAGAGGGTAAAAGGAGGAGGTTAACCAGGTCAATATGGTTGTTGTGCTTTCTGTAGAGGAATGCAGAATTTTAAAAACTTTTGAAACTACCATAAGAAGGAGAATAAAGTAGAAAAGCAAAAAATAGAGGGAATGACCCAATTTGTGTTATAACGTGTACATATATATATATATATGCATAGCGCTATATATGTATGAGCAAATGTCACAATGAAACATCCCGTATAGCTATCTTAATTAAACAAACAAAAACATGCGGGTCACCAGTGGCTCACACCCGCAGTCCCTGTGACTCAGAAGGGAGAGATAAGGAAGATCTTGGTTCAAACACAGCTTGGGCAAATAGTTTGCAAGACCCTGTCTCAGAAACACCTATCACAAAAAAACGGCTGGTGAACTGCCTCAAGGTACAGTCCCTGAGTTCAAGCCCCAGTTCTGCCCCCCACACTAAAACAAAATAAACACAAAAAGGGATTTTTGGTAACAGAAATAAAAATAGGTCCTGTATAGGGAGTTGTTACTTGTCGGAGGGGTGAGGATATAAGGAAAGGGTGTAGGATATGGTATAAATATTATATACTCATGTATGAAAATGGAAAAACGAGACGTGAAGAAACTATTAAACGAATACGGTGTGAGAGAATAAAGGAGAATGTGGAGGGATGAATTCAACTATGGCATATTATAAGAACTTTGGCAAAAGTCACAATGTACCCCTACTACAGTAAGTTTGTTAAAACTCAGGAATGGAAAAAAGTGTTTTTAATCATTGTGTTCATTTCACTGACCTTCACAGACAGAAGTTACACAACCAAACTGAATCGGCCAGGTTTCCCACAAACTAACACCCAAATGACTGACTATGCATGTTAGTTCTCATGACCTCATACCTCCTCACAAACATTATAGCACTGACATCACACTCACATCACCCAACAGCAGATGTGAGGAACAGAGCCCTGTGCTCCAAACACCTCTGAAAATAGCTGCACCAGCACAGGTAATCATTCAAACTCTCTGCATACATTTCCCTATCAAATAAGAAGGTTGGTCTAAATGACATATAAGGTCAGTTTGGCTTCTCCTATTCTACTAACATTTTGGGTCACTTTTGCTCAACTGGGCACTTCCCAAATGCCTGACCCACAGAAAATGAGTGAATTATGTTTTCTTGTTTACTATGCTAAAAGTTGGAGGAATTTGTTACACACATATAGGTAACTAACACATGGAAGATGACAGGCCCATCTGCTAACTACTGGTGGCATCCAAGAGGCCTCCATAAACTCAGGGGCTTACACTGAAAGCCCAGGGGCATCTTGACATCTGCCCTGCAATAAAGCATCTACGGCCTCTGCAAAAATCCTACTAGTGCATTTGCTGGGGTGCTGACAAACAATGTTTCAATGATACATACATGCTAAGGGACCCAGGGCTCATGAACTCGTCCTCAACTCAGTCACTGCTAGAAGCGGGGGTATGGGAGTTGTTTATCTCACAGAGAAAGATCTCTGATCAAACATGCTCCTTAACTCACCTGAGTTTGTGGAATCTGAAATTCCAGTGGAACAGAAACCATGTGGTAATTTCCTGATAATCTGTGTCACTGCATAACTTTCTTTTTATCTGTAAATTAGAAAAACAAGAATTTTCAATGGAATTTGATTCAGCCACAATAAAGAATGAGATTTTATCCTTTGCAGAGAAATGGATGGAAATGGACATTATCTTAAGTGAAATTAGCCAGGTTCTGAAACCAAACACTGCATGTTTTCTCTCAGATGTAGAATATAGGCCCAATAAATATAGAAAGAGTGCTATGAAAAACAACTCAATCTGACGGGGAGTCCCTAATGGGAGGGAGAACATTTAAAAGAACGAAGTTAAGAATGTGAATACGGTCGGTTGATGTATTTTCTATCCATCAAAAATGGAAGGGGAATAAAGTAAAAAGGACAACAGGAAGGGATGAAACAATTAGGATCATAAGACGTATGTACATGGAAATGTCACAGTGAAACTCCCTATAGACCTATCTTCAACAAAAAAATATCATTTTTTTTCAAAAGAAGAAAACAGACCCAGTCCCACCAAACACAAACATATAAACTAATAAAAAACACAACACAAGAAAGTAAACCTGGTCTTGTCTCGCGGTTAGTTACATTGGGAGCAGGGAGGATTATTAGTAAATGGTTGTGAGGGTGAATAGGATGGAAATATTGTGTACTCATGTATGAAAATGGAAACATGAGACCTGTGAAACTATTCCAGGAATAGGGAGGGAGATAATAAAGGAAAATGATGGAAGGGATGATTTTAACTATGACATAGTGTAAAAAAGTTTTGTAAATGTAACAACATATACCCAGTACAACAGTACTCAATAAACAATATTTCAAAAAAGAAACACCATACCACTCCAGCACACCTTCTGTGCGTTGAATATTTTCAACAGAGGCTTGTGGAAAACATTTGCAAGAGCTGGCTTTGAACTGCGATCCTCCTGTTTCTACCTGCTGAGGTGAGAGAAATGCAGGTATACGTCACGGGCAAACAGCCCAAATTTCTGGTACATTACTATGGGTTTTTTATCACATACCGATCCATTCCTAAACAATATAGTGATTGGTGTTGGATGGTTTGGCTCTGTTTATTCTTTTCGGGGTTCACTGTACTTCTTTAATCTAAAGATTTATAGAACTTTGACAGGAGGTGTTGCTAAAAGGGTAGAGCAACTGCTTTGCAAGTGAAAAGCATTGAGTTTCAACGCCAGTATTACCAGTCCCAACAGTTCCACCAAAACCAAAAAAGTTTATGAAGATCTCTACTGAGGAATGGTATCACCCGATCCTAGGATGCTCAGGTCACCCGTGTGCTCAGGCCACGTGTGCCCCGTATATCGAGGACCCAAATAAAAGAGAAGTCTTCCACACGAGACAGTGGCACCTACCTCCAGCTTCTCCATGCTTGGCTGGCTGCGCTACCATAGCAAGAGGCCAGGCAGGAGCTGCTTCGGGAATGTGTATGTTGCAGTGGCTGGGATCCCACTGTGACATCACAACCAAGTCTGTCCTGATTGGTCAGACCACGTAAGCACTGCCTCTATGGCCCCTCTCCCTTCAGTCTCCAGCCATTTGTGTGGCAGTTTCCTGGCAAGAACTTGTGATCTGGGAATTGCTTTTCTCCTCCACGTTCCCTCCTCAGATCATTCAAGGTTCAACTGGCATGACATTTCTGACTTCTTCCAAACTACTCCCAATCTGGACCCCACACTTTGGAGGACAGGAAGGCTTTCACCTGGTGAGTACACAAACACCTCAAGCCCTTTGAAGGTAAATAAGCCAGGAAAACTCCCTGAACCTTGGATGAGGCAACTTCCTTCTCAGAACTACATCTCCCATCATCTGGGAGGGTATTCCCTTAACTGACCCAAAATATCACAGAGTGAGGACCTGGGGCTGCCTTCCAGCCTACAGTGTTCCTCACTTGAACAAAACACGCAAAAGCACACACTGGCTGCCAAGAGCCTCAAGGTGAGCGCAAGAATTCACTTCCTAACGACACAGAAATTACTTCACTTTGATCTGAGAAGTACACAGGCACACACACGCTATAGCCAAGGAATGCTTAGGGTTCTCTAGTGACTGAAATGCTTACCACCTCTCGGAAGAATGGCAGATTTCAGGAACACCACAACCTATGGAATAAACATGAAACTCTCAGGAAGGACATTCAAATCTGCAATGGTTCTCTGAGGGACATCACAGTTCACCTTTCATTCATGGAACCCAAGACATAAAGTCAGTGCCACACAAGGCTGTTCCTCAAGTGACTTGGGGAAGGAACCTATATTCTACCAACCAGTGTTGGGAAACTAAACAACAAACATCCCACACACACTCACACACAGAGAATGAGTGACATACTAATATTTATCTTGTATGTGAATTTCTTACATTCTATGGAGTTAATTACAACTTTGTGCAAGACCAGAAGTCATAGAACATCACCCAGCCTTGTTCGTTCCATCTATTTCCTCAACGTTAATCATAGATTTTGATTCAAAGACACTTCTGCATGCCTAAGCAGCGGATACACTCAAAGAGTGTGAAACAATTGGTAATATGAGAATTTATGACAAATAGCAAAGAAATTAATACATGAGCAGATGAGAAATATTAAGCACACAGACAAAGACAGACACATACACACAAGAAAGGCACACAGAAAGGTAGACACAGACACCCAGGAGCCTGGCCTCTATTCAATGCAAGTCGAATGTTATCTGCAAAGGCTGAAATCCTGGCGTTACCCTACTGAGGCGACACTTTAAGCACTTTAGGAAGGATCAAACTTAGAAAAACCCAAGAAGTGACATCAGTTCCAACATTGTCCTTGGAAGGAAGACATACTACCACCATTATGCCAAGGAACAACTAAAGGCTAACCGAGAGTCAGTGTCCGAAGCCATCACTTGAACTCAAATCACTTCTAGCAGGGTAACGAGGCACATCCATATCTGCATCACGTTAGCCTCACATACCCTGCATATATTCAAGGATCCCTGAATCTTTCCTCCTCAGTGAATTGATTACAGTTTACCTAGGGAGTAACAACACAGAGAAAAACCCAAAATTACTGCCTTCCGAAGGAGCATTCCTGACTGGCATTATTAGGAACACAGCATCCACGGACAATGATCCAGGAACTATTTACAACCACACATGCGGCCCCACACACAAACACACCCACACAATGAATGTGACCCATGAATATTAACTACTTTGTGGAAATCAATTTCTGGGCTTTCATCAAAAAAAGTACCTTTCAGCAGAACCCATACTTATGAACACCTGGAAACACCGGTGAATGAGGTGAATTCCTTCCAACCTTCACTGCCTGTGCTTTGATGTACTCTGCAGACCAGAGAAGAATTTATATCAGATCAACAGGTGTCTGTGCTGTGCCTCCATGGAAACTTTTCCTCCCTTGCCAGTCCACTAGAACCACACCTTGAGATGACATGGTGAGGAATAGAAGCAGAAACCAAGGCTCCAGAATGGGGAAATCTTTGCCAGGTATACATCTGACTGAAATTAATACCTAGAATATACTCAAAAACTAAATTCCCGTAAAAATCAGTGACCCAATGAAGAAATACACAAATGAACTTAACAGAGCTTGTTCCAAGGCAGAAGTCCAAAGGACCTACAACTACATAAAGAAATGCTCACCATCGCTCGTCAGAAAGAAAACAAAAATGAAAACCATACCAAGATTCCAAACCACTCCCATTGTAATGGCTATCAAGAATACAAACAACTAATGTTTTCAAGGATGTCTAAAAAAAAGGAACCCTCATATGCAGTTAGTGGGAATGCAAATTAGTACAACAACTGTGGAAAACAATATGGAGGCTTCTCGAACCTCAAAGTAGAATTGCTGTGTGATCCAGCATTATCATTCATAGGGATATACCTGCATGAATGCAAGCCAGGTAGCAATACAGACACCTGCACATCCATGTTTACTGCAGCATTACTCACAACAGCTAACATATGTAAACAGCCAAGATACCTCTCAACTGATACATGGATCCAAAACTGTGGCATTTACACACAATGGAATTTTATTCAGCCTTAAATAAGCATGAAATTTTGTTGTTTGCAGGTAAATGGATGGAACTAGAGAACATCACCTTAACTTAAATTAGTCAGGTTGGGGAAACCAAAGGCCACATGTTTTTTCTCACACATGCACTAGAGACCTGACACACATACAAGCAGTAGTATGAACAACAGGTCTAAGGGGAGCTCATTTACGAGAGAAAGAGGGTAAAAGGAGGAGGTTAACCAGGTCAATATGGTTGTTGTGCTTTCTGTAGAGGAATGCAGAATTTTAAAAACTTTTGAAACTACCATAAGAAGGAGAATAAAGTAGAAAAGCAAAAAATAGAGGGAATGACCCAATTTGTGTTATAACGTGTACATATATATATATGCATAGAGCTATATATGTATGAGCAAATGTCACAATGAAACATCCCGTATAGCTATCTTAATTAAACAAACAAAAACGTGCAGGTCACCAGTGGCTCACACCCGCAGTCCCTGTGACTCAGAAGGGAGAGATAAGGAAGATCTTGGTTCAAACACAGCTTGGGCAAATAGTTTGCAAGACCCTGTCTCAGAAACACCTATCACACAAAAACGGCTGGTGAACTGCCTCAAGGTAGAGTCCCTGAGTTCAAGCCCCAGTTCTGCCCCCCACACTAAAACAAAATAAACACAAAAAGGGATTTTTGGTAACAGAAATGGAAAATAGGTCCTGTATAGGGAGTTGTTACTTGTCGGAGGGGTGAGGATATAAGGAAAGGGTGTAGGATATGGTATAAATATTATATACTCATGTATGAAAATGGAAAAACGAGACGTGATGAAACTATTCCAGGAATACGGTGAGAGAGAATAAAGGAGAATGTGGAGGGATGAATTCAACTATGGCATATTATAAGAACTTTGGCAAAAGTCACAATGTACCCCCACTACAGTAAGTTTGTTAAAACTCAGGAATGGAAAAAAGTGTTTTTAATCATTGTGTTCATTTCACTGACCTTCACAGACAGAAGTTACACAACCAAACTGAATCGGCCAGGTTTCCCACAAACTAACACCCAAATGACTGACTATGCATGTTAGTTCTCATGACCTCATACCTCCTCACAAACATTATAGCACTGACATCACACTCACATCACCCAACAGCAGATGTGAGGAACAGAGCCCTGTGCTCCAAACACCTCTGAAAATAGCTGCACCAGCACAGGTAATCATTCAAACTCTCTGCATACATTTCCCTATCAAATAAGAAGGTTGGTCTAAATGACATATAAGGTCAGTTTGGCTTCTCCTATTCTACTAACATTTTGGGTCACTTTTGCTCAACTGGGCACTTCCCAAATGCCTGACCCACAGAAAATGAGTGAATTATGTTTTCTTGTTTACTATGCTAAAAGTTGGAGGAATTTGTTACACACATATAGGTAACTAACACATGGAAGATGACAGGCCCATCTGCTAACTACTGGTGGCATCCAAGAGGCCTCCATAAACTCAGGGGCTTACACTGAAAGCCCAGGGGCATCTTGACATCTGCCCTGCAATAAAGCATCTACGGCCTCTGCAAAAATCCTACCAGTGCATTTGCTGGGGTGCTGACAAACAATGCTTCAATGATACATACATGCTAAGGGACCCAGGGCTCATGAACTCATCCTCAACTCAGTCACTGCTAGAAGCGGGGGTATTGGAGTTGTTTATCTCACAGAGAAAGATCTCTGATCAAACATGCTCCTTAACTCACCTGAGTTTGTGGAATCTGAAATTCCAGTGGAACAGAAACCATGTGGTAATTTCCTGATAATCTGTGTCACTGCATAACTTTCTTTTTATCTGTAAATTAGAAAAACAAGAATTTTCAATGGAATTTGATTCAGCCACAATAAAGAATGAGATTTTATCCTTTGCAGAGAAATGGATGGAAATGGACATTATCTTAAGTGAAATTAGCCAGGTTCTGAAACCAAACACTGCATGTTTTCTCTCAGATGTAGAATATAGGCCCAATAAATATAGAAAGAGTGCTATGAAAAACAACTCAATCTGACGGGGAGTCCCTAATGGGAGGGAGAACATTTAAAAGAACGAAGTTAAGAATGTGAATACGGTCGGTTGATGTATTTTCTATCCATCAAAAATGGAAGGGGAATAAAGTAAAAAGGACAACAGGAAGGGATGAAACAATTAGGATCATAAGACGTATGTACATGGAAATGTCACAGTGAAACTCCCTATAGACCTATCTTCAACAAAAAAATATCATTTTTTTTCAAAAGAAGAAAACAGACCCAGTCCCACCAAACACAAACATATAAACTAATAAAAAACACAACACAAGAAAGTAAACATGGACTTGTCTCGCGGTTAGTTACATTGGGAGCAGGGAGGATTATTAGTAAATGGTTGTGAGGGTGAATAGGATGGAAATATTGTGTACTCATGTATGAAAATGGAAACATGAGACCTGTGAAACTATTCCAGGAATAGGGAGGGAGATAATAAAGGAAAATGATGGAAGGGATGATTTTAACTATGACATAGTGTAAAAAACTTTTGTAAATGTAACAACATATACCCAGTACAACAGTACTCAATAAACAATATTTAAAAAAAGAAAAACCATACCACTCCAACACACGTTCTGTGCGTTGAGTATTTTCAACAGAGGCTTGTGGAAAATACTTGCAAGAGCTGGCTTTGAACTGCGATCCTCCTGTTTCTACCTGCTGAGGTGAGAGAAATGCAGGTATACGTCACGGGCAAACAGCCCAAATTTCAGGTACATTACTATGGGTTTTTTATCACATACCGATCCATTCCTAAACAATATAGTGATTGGTGTTGGATGGTTTGGCTCTGTTTATTCTTTTCGGGGTTCACTGTACTTCTTTAATCTAAAGATTTATAGAACTTTGACAGGAGGTGTTGCTAAAAGGGTAGAGCAACTGCTTTGCAAGTGAAAAGCATTGAGTTTCAACGCCAGTATTACCAGTCCCAACAGTTCCACCAAAACCAAAAAAGTTTATGAAGATCTCTACTGAGGAATGGTATCACCCGATCCTAGGATGCTCAGGTCACCCGTGTGCTCAGGCCACGTGTGCCCCGTATATCGAGGACCCAAATAAAAGAGAAGTCTTCCACACGAGACAGTGGCACCTACCTCCAGCTTCTCCATGCTTGGCTGGCTGTGCTACCATAGCAAGAGGCCAGGCAGGAGCTGCCTCGGGAATGTGTATGTTGCAGTGGCTGGGATCCCACTGTGACATCACAACCAAGTCTGTCCTGATTGGTCAGACCACGTAAGCACTGCCTCTATGGCCCCTCTCCCTTCAGTCTCCAGCCATTTGTGTGGCAGTTTCCTGGCAAGAACTTGTGATCTGGGAATTGCTTTTCTCCTCCACGTTCCCTCCTCAGATCATTCAAGGTTCAACTGGCATGACATTTCTGACTTCTTCCAAACTACTCCCAATCTGGACCCCACACTTTGGAGGACAGGAAGGCTTTCACCTGGTGAGTACACAAACACCTCAAGCCCTTTGAAGGTAAATAAGCCAGGAAAACTCCCTGAACCTTGGATGAGGCAACTTCCTTCTCAGAACTACATCTCCCATCATCTGGGAGGGTATTCCCTTAACTGACCCAAAATGTCACAGAGTGAGGGCCTGGGGCTGCCTTCCAGCCTACAGTGTTCCTCACTTGAACAAAACACGCAAAAGCACACACTGGCTGCCAAGAGCCTCAAGGTGACCACAAGAATTCACTTCCTAACGACACAGAAATTACTTCACTTTGATCTGAGAAGTACACAGGCACACACACGCTATAGCCAAGGAATGCTTAGGGTTCTCTAGTGACTGAAATGCTTACCACCTCTCGGAAGAATGGCAGATTTCAGGAACACCACAACCTATGGAAGAAACATGAAACTCTCAGGAAGGACATTCAAATCTGCAATGGTTCTCTGAGGGACATCACAGTTCACCTTTCATTCATGGAACCCAAGACATAAAGTCAGTGCCACACAAGGCTGTTCCTCAAGTGACTTGGGGAAGGAACCTATATTCTACCAACCAGTGGTAGGAAACTAAACAACAAACATCCCACACACACTCACACACAGAGAATGAGTGACATACTAATATTTATCTTGTATGTGAATTTCTTACATTCTATGGAGTTAATTACAACTTTGTGCAAGACCAGAAGTCATAGAACATCACCCAGCCTTGTTCGTTCCATCTATTTCCTCAACGTTAATCATAGATTTTGATTCAAAGACACTTCTGCATGCCTAAGCAGCGGATACACTCAAAGAGTGTGAAACAATTGGTAATATGAGAATTTATGACAAATAGCAAAGAAATTAATACATGAACAAATGAGAAATATTAAGCACACAGACAAAGACAGACACATACACACAAGAAAGGCACACAGAAAGGTAGACACAGACACCCAGGAGCCTGGCCTCTATTCAACGCAAGACGAATGTTATCTGCAAAGGCTGAAATCCTGGCGTTACCCTACTGAGGCGACACTTTAAGCACTTTAGGAAGGATCAAACTTAGAAAAACCCAAGAAGTGACATCAGTTCCAACATTGTCCTTGGAAGGAAGACATACTACCACCATTATGCCAAGGAACAACTAAAGGCTAACCGAGAGTCAGTGTCCGAAGCCATCACTTGAACTCAAATCACTTCTAGCAGGGTAACGAGGCACATACATATATGCATCACGATAGCCTCTCATACCCTGCACATATTCAACGATCCCTGAATCTTTCCTCCTCAGTGAATTGATTACAGTTTACCTAGGGAGTAACAACACAGAGAAAAACCCAAAATTACTGTCTTCCGAAAGAGCATTCCTGACTGGCATTATTAGGAACACAGCATCCACGGACAATGATCCAGGAACTATTTTCAACCACACATGCGGCCCCACACACAAACACACCCACACAATGAATGTGACCCATGAATATTAACCACTTTGTGGAAGTCAATTTCTGGGCTGAAATGAAAAAAAGTACCTCTCAGCAGAACCCATACTTATGAACACCTGGAAACACCGGTGAATGAGCTGAATTCCTTCCAACCTTCACTGCCTGTGCTTTGATGTACTCTGCAGACCAGAGAAGAATTTATATCAGATCAACAGGTGTCTGTGCTGTGCCTCCATGGAACCTTTTCCTCCCTTGCCAGTCCACTAGAACCACACCTTGAGATGACGTGGTGAGGAATAGAAGCAGAAACCAAGGCTCCAGAATGGGGAAATCTTTGCCAGGTATACATCTGACTGAAATTAATACCGAGAATATACTCAAAAACTAAATTCCCGTAAAAATCAGAGACCCAATGAAGAAATACACAAATGAACATAACAGAGCTTGTTCCAAGGCAGAAGTCCAAAGGACCTACAACTACATAAAGAAATGCTCACCATCGCTCGTCAGAAAGAAAACAAAAATGAAAACCATACCAAGATTCCAAACCACTCCCATTGTAATGGCTATCAAGAATACAAACAACTAATGTTTTCAAGGATGTCTAAAAAAAAGGAACCCTCATATGCAGTTAGTGGGAATGCAAATTAGTACAACAACTGTGGAAAACAATATGGAGGCTTTTCGAACCTCAAAGTAGAATTGCTGTGTGATCCAGCATTATCATTCATAGGGATATACCTGAATGAATGCAAGCCAGGTAACAATACAGACACCTGCACATCCATGTTAACTGCAGCATTACTCACAACAGGTAACATATGTAAACAGCCAAGATGCCTCACAACTGATACATGGATCCAAAACTGTGGCATTTACACACAATGGAATTTTATTCAGCCTTAAATAAGCATGAAATTTTGTTGTTTGCAGGTAAATGGATGGAACTAGAGAACATCACCTTAAGTTAAATTAGTCAGGTTGGGGAAACCAAAGGCCACATGTTTTTTCTCACACATGCACTAGAGACCTGACACACATACAAGCAGTAGTATGAACAACAGGTCTAAGGGGAGCTCATTTATGAGAGAGAGAGGGTAAAAGGAGGAGGTTAACCAGGTCAATATGGTTGTTGTGCTTTCTGTAGAGGAATGCAGAATTTTAAAAACTTTTGAAACTACCATAAGAAGGAGAATAAAGTAGAAAAGCAAAAAATAGAGGGAATGACCCAATTTGTGTTATAACGTGTACATATATATATATGCATAGCGCTATATATGTATGAGCAAATGTCACAATGAAACATCCCGTATAGCTATCTTAATTAAACAAACAAAAACGTGCGGGTCACCAGTGGCTCACACCCGCAGTCCCTGTGACTCAGAAGGGAGAGATAAGGAAGATCTTGGTTCAAACACAGCTTGGGCAAATAGTTTGCAAGACCCTGTCTCAAAAACACCTATCACAAAAAAACGGCTGGTGAACTGCCTCAAGGTAGAGTCCCTGAGTTCAAGCCCCAGTTCTGCCCCCCACACTAAAACAAAATAAACACAAAAAGGGATTTTTGGTAACAGAAATGGAAAATAGGTCCTGTATAGGGAGTTGTTACTTGTGGGAGGGGTGAGGATATAAGGAAAGGGTGTAGGATATGGTATAAATATTATATACTCAGGTATGAAAATGGAAAAACGAGACGTGATGAAACTATTCCAGGAATACGGTGAGAGAGAATAAAGGAGAATGTAGAGGGATGAATTCAACTATGGCATATTATAAGAACTTTGGCAAAAGTCACAATGTACCCCCACTACATTAAGTTTGTTAGAACTCAGGAATGGAAAAAAGTGTTTTTAATCATTGTGTTCATTTCACTGACCTTCACCGACAGAAGTTACACAACCAAACTGAATCGGCCAGGTTTCCCACAAACTAACACCCAAATGACTGACTATGCATGTTAGTTCTCATGACCTCATACCTCCTCACAAACATTATAGCACTGACATCACACTCACATCACCCAACAGCAGATGTGAGGAACAGAGCCCTGTGCTCCAAACACCTCTGAAAATAGCTGCACCAGCACAGGTAATCATTCAAACTCTCTGCATACATTTCCCTATCAAATAAGAAGGTTGGTCTAAATGACATGTAAGGTCAGTTTGGCTGCTCCTATTCTACTAACATTTTGGGTCACTTTTGCTCAACTGGGCACTTCCCAAATGCCTGACCCACAGAAAATGAGTGAATTATGTTTTCTTGTTTACTATGCTAAAAGTTGGAGGAATTTGTTACACACATATAGGTAACTAACACATGGAAGATGACAGGCCCATCTGCTAACTACTGGTGGCATCCAAGAGGCCTCCATAAACTCAGGGGCTTACACTGAAAGCCCAGGGGCATCTTGACATCTGCCCTGCAATAAAGCATCTACGGCCTCTGCAAAAATCCTACCAGTGCATTTGCTGGGGTGCTGACAAACAATGCTTCAATGATACATACATGCTAAGGGACCCAGGGCTCATGAACTCGTCCTCAACTCAGTCACTGCTAGAAGCGGGGGTATGGGAGTTGTTTATCTCACAGAGAAAGATCTCTGATCAAACATGCTCCTTAACTCACCTGAGTTTGTGGAATCTGAAATTCCAGTGGAACAGAAACCATGTGGTAATTTCCTGATAATCTGTGTCACTGCATAACTTTCTTTTTATCTGTAAATTAGAAAAACAAGAATTTTCAATGGAATTTGATTCAGCCACAATAAAGAATGAGATTTTATCCTTTGCAGAGAAATGGATGGAAATGGACATTATCTTAAGTGAAATTAGCCAGGTTCTGAAACCAAACACTGCATGTTTTCTCTCAGATGTAGAATATAGGCCCAATAAATATACAAAGAGTGCTATGAAAAACAACTCAATCTGACGGGGAGTCCCTAATGGGAGGGAGAACATTTAAAAGAACGAAGTTAAGAATGTGAATACGGTCGGTTGATGTATTTTCTATCCATCAAAAATGGAAGGGGAATAAAGTAAAAAGGACAACAGGAAGGGATGAAACAATTAGGATCATAAGACCTATGTACATGGAAATGTCACAGTGAAACTCCCTATAGACCTATCTTAAACAAAAAATTATCATTTTTTTTCAAAAGAAGAAAACAGACCCAGTCCCACCAAACACAAACATATAAACTAATAAAAAACACAACACAAGAAAGTAAACCTGGACTTGTCTCGCGGTTAGTTACATTGGGAGCAGGGAGGATTATTAGTAAATGGTTGTGAGGGTGAATAGGATGGAAATATTGTGTACTCATATATGAAAATGGAAACATGAGACCTGTGAAACTATTCCAGGAATAGGGAGGGAGATAATAAAGGAAAATGATGGAAGGGATGATTTTAACTATGACATAGTGTAAAAAACTTTTGTAAATGTAACAACATATACCCAGTACAACAGTACTCAATAAACAATATTTCAAAAAAGAAACACCATACCACTCCAGCACACCTTCTGTGCGTTGAGTATTTTCAACAGAGGCTTGTGGAAAACATTTGCAAGAGCTGGCTTTGAACTGCGATCCTCCTGTTTCTACCTGCTGAGGTGAGAGAAATGCAGGTATAAGTCACGGGCAAACAGCCCAAATTTCAGGTACATTACTATGGGTTTTTTATCACATACCGATCCATTCCTAAACAATATAGTGATTGGTGTTGGATGGTTTGGCTCTGTTTATTCTTTTCGGGGTTCACTGTACTTCTTTAATCTAAAGATTTATAGAACTTTGACAGGAGGTGTTGCTAAAAGGGTAGAGCAACTGCTTTGCAAGTGAAAAGCATTGAGTTTCAACGCCAGTATTACCAGTCCCAACAGTTCCACCAAAACCAAAAAAGTTTATGAAGATCTCTACTGAGGAATGGTATCACCCGATCCTAGGATGCTCAGGTCACCCGTGTGCTCAGGCCACGTGTGCCCCGTATATCGAGGACCCAAATAAAAGAGAAGTCTTCCACACGAGACAGTGGCACCTACCTCCAGCTTCTCCATGCTTGGCTGGCTGTGCTACCATAGCAAGAGGCCAGGCAGGAGCTGCCTCGGGAATGTGTATGTTGCAGTGGCTGGGATCCCACTGTGACATCACAGCCAAGTCTGTCCTGATTGGTCAGACCACGTAAGCACTGCCTCTATGGCCCCTCTCCCTTCAGTCTCCAGCCATTTGTGTGGCAGTTTCCTGGCAAGAACTTGTGATCTGGGAATTGCTTTTCTCCTCCACGTTCCCTCCTCAGATCATTCAAGGTTCAACTGGCATGACATTTCTGACTTCTTCCAAACTACTCCCAATCTGGACCCCACACTTTGGAGGACAGGAAGGCTTTCACCTGGTGAGTACACAAACACCTCAAGCCCTTTGAAGGTAAATAAGCCAGGAAAACTCCCTGAACCTTGGATGAGGCAACTTCCTTCTCAGAACTACATCTCCCATCATCTGGGAGGGTATTCCCTTAACTGACCCAAAATATCACAGAGTGAGGGCCTGGGGCTGCCTTCCAGCCTACAGTGTTCCTAACTTGAACAAAACACGCAAAAGCACACACTGGCTGCCAAGAGCCTCAAGGTGACCACAAGAATTCACTTCCTAACGACACAGAAATTACTTCACTTTGATCTGAGAAGTACACAGGCACACACACGCTATAGCCAAGGAATGCTTAGGGTTCTCTAGTGACTGAAATGCTTACCACCTCTCGGAAGAATGGCAGATTTCAGGAACACCACAACCTATGGAAGAAACATGAAACTCTCAGGAAGGACATTCAAATCTGCAATGGTTCTCTGAGGGACATCACAGTTCACCTTTCATTCATGGAACCCAAGACATAAAGTCAGTGCCACACAAGGCTGTTCCTCAAGTGACTTGGGGAAGGAACCTATATTCTACCAACCAGTGTTGGGAAACTAAACAACAAACATCCCACACACACTCACACACAGAGAATGAGTGACATACTAATATTTATCTTGTATGTGAATTTCTTACATTCTATGGAGTTAATTACAACTTTGTGCAAGACCAGAAGTCATAGAACATCACCCAGCCTTGTTCGTTCCATCTATTTCCTCAACGTTAATCATAGATTTTGATTCAAAGACACTTCTGCATGCCTAAGCAGCGGATACACTCAAAGAGTGTGAAACAATTGGTAATATGAGAATTTATTACAAATAGCAAAGAAATAAATACATGAACAAATGAGAAATATTAAGCACACAGACAAAGACAGACACATACACACAAGAAAGGCACACAGAAAGGTAGACACAGACACCCAGGAGCCTGGCCTCTATTCAACGCAAGTCGAATGTTATCTGCAAAGGCTGAAATCCTGGCGTTACCCTACTGAGGCAACACTTTAAGCACTTTAGGAAGGATCAAACTTAGAAAAACCCAAGAAGTGACATCAGTTCCAACATTGTCCTTGGAAGGAAGACATACTACCACCATTATGCCAAGGAACAACTAAAGGCTAACCGAGAGTCAGTGTCCGAAGCCATCACTTGAACTCAAATCACTTCCAGCAGGGTAACGAGGCACATCCATATCTGCATCACGTTAGCCTCACATACCCTGCACATATTCAAGGATCCCTGAATCTTTCCTCCTCAGTGAATTGATTACAGTTTACCTAGGGAGTAACAACACAGAGAAAAACCCAAAATTACTGCCTTCCGAAGGAGCATTCCTGACTGGCATTATTAGGAACACAGCATCCACGGACAATGATCCAGGAACTATTTTCAACCACACATGCGGCCCCACACACAAACACACCCACACAATGAATGTGACCCATGAATATTAACTACTTTGTGGAAGTCAATTTCTGGGCTTTCATCAAAAAAAGTACCTTTCAGCAGAACCCATACTTATGAACACCTGGAAACACCGGTGAATGAGGTGAATTCCTTCCAACCTTCACTGCCTGTGCTTTGATGTACTCTGCAGACCAGAGAAGAATTTATATCAGATCAACAGGTGTCTGTGCTGTGCCTCCATGGAACCTTTTCCTCCCTTGCCAGTCCACTAGAACCACACCTTGAGATGACGTGGTGAGGAATAGAAGCAGAAACCAAGGCTCCAGAATGGGGAAATCTTTGCCAGGTATACATCTGACTGAAATTAATACCTAGAATATACTCAAAAACTAAATTCCCGTAAAAATCAGTGACCCAATGAAGAAATACACAAATGAACTTAACAGAGCTTGTTCCAAGGAAGAAGTCCAAAGGACCTACAACTACATAAAGAAATGCTCACCATCGCTCGTCAGAAAGAAAACAAAAATGAAAACCATACCAAGATTCCAAACCACTCCCATTGTAATGGCTATCAAGAATACAAACAACTAATGTTTTCAAGGATGTCTAAAAAAAAGGAACCCTCATATGCAGTTAGTGGGAATGCAAATTAGTACAACAACTGTGGAAAACAATATGGAGGCTTCTCGAACCTCAAAGTAGAATTGCTGTGTGATCCAGCATTATCATTCATAGGGATATACCTGCATGAATGCAAGCCAGGTAGCAATACAGACACCTGCACATCCATGTTTACTGCAGCATTACTCACAACAGCTAACATATGTAAACAGCCAAGATACCTCTCAACTGATACATGGATCCAAAACTGTGGCATTTACACACAATGGAATTTTATTCAGCCTTAAATAAGCATGAAATTTTGTTGTTTGCAGGTAAATGGATGGAACTAGAGAACATCACCTTAACTTAAATTAGTCAGGTTGGGGAAACCAAAGGCCACATGTTTTTTCTCACACATGCACTAGAGACCTGACACACATACAAGCAGTAGTATGAACAACAGGTCTAAGGGGAGCTCATTTACGAGAGAAAGAGGGTAAAAGGAGGAGGTTAACCAGGTCAATATGGTTGTTGTGCTTTCTGTAGAGGAATGCAGAATTTTAAAAACTTTTGAAACTACCATAAGAAGGAGAATAAAGTAGAAAAGCAAAAAATAGAGGGAATGACCCAATTTGTGTTATAACGTGTACATATATATATATGCATAGAGCTATATATGTATGAGCAAATGTCACAATGAAACATCCCGTATAGCTATCTTAATTAAACAAACAAAAACGTGCAGGTCACCAGTGGCTCACACCCGCAGTCCCTGTGACTCAGAAGGGAGAGATAAGGAAGATCTTGGTTCAAACACAGCTTGGGCAAATAGTTTGCAAGACCCTGTCTCAGAAACACCTATCACACAAAAACGGCTGGTGAACTGCCTCAAGGTAGAGTCCCTGAGTTCAAGCCCCAGTTCTGCCCCCCACACTAAAACAAAATAAACACAAAAAGGGATTTTTGGTAACAGAAATGGAAAATAGGTCCTGTATAGGGAGTTGTTACTTGTCGGAGGGGTGAGGATATAAGGAAAGGGTGTAGGATATGGTATAAATATTATATACTCATGTATGAAAATGGAAAAACGAGACGTGATGAAACTATTCCAGGAATACGGTGAGAGAGAATAAAGGAGAATGTGGAGGGATGAATTCAACTATGGCATATTATAAGAACTTTGGCAAAAGTCACAATGTACCCCCACTACAGTAAGTTTGTTAAAACTCAGGAATGGAAAAAAGTGTTTTTAATCATTGTGTTCATTTCACTGACCTTCACAGACAGAAGTTACACAACCAAACTGAATCGGCCAGGTTTCCCACAAACTAACACCCAAATGACTGACTATGCATGTTAGTTCTCATGACCTCATACCTCCTCACAAACATTATAGCACTGACATCACACTCACATCACCCAACAGCAGATGTGAGGAACAGAGCCCTGTGCTCCAAACACCTCTGAAAATAGCTGCACCAGCACAGGTAATCATTCAAACTCTCTGCATACATTTCCCTATCAAATAAGAAGGTTGGTCTAAATGACATATAAGGTCAGTTTGGCTTCTCCTATTCTACTAACATTTTGGGTCACTTTTGCTCAACTGGGCACTTCCCAAATGCCTGACCCACAGAAAATGAGTGAATTATGTTTTCTTGTTTACTATGCTAAAAGTTGGAGGAATTTGTTACACACATATAGGTAACTAACACATGGAAGATGACAGGCCCATCTGCTAACTACTGGTGGCATCCAAGAGGCCTCCATAAACTCAGGGGCTTACACTGAAAGCCCAGGGGCATCTTGACATCTGCCCTGCAATAAAGCATCTACGGCCTCTGCAAAAATCCTACCAGTGCATTTGCTGGGGTGCTGACAAACAATGCTTCAATGATACATACATGCTAAGGGACCCAGGGCTCATGAACTCATCCTCAACTCAGTCACTGCTAGAAGCGGGGGTATTGGAGTTGTTTATCTCACAGAGAAAGATCTCTGATCAAACATGCTCCTTAACTCACCTGAGTTTGTGGAATCTGAAATTCCAGTGGAACAGAAACCATGTGGTAATTTCCTGATAATCTGTGTCACTGCATAACTTTCTTTTTATCTGTAAATTAGAAAAACAAGAATTTTCAATGGAATTTGATTCAGCCACAATAAAGAATGAGATTTTATCCTTTGCAGAGAAATGGATGGAAATGGACATTATCTTAAGTGAAATTAGCCAGGTTCTGAAACCAAACACTGCATGTTTTCTCTCAGATGTAGAATATAGGCCCAATAAATATAGAAAGAGTGCTATGAAAAACAACTCAATCTGACGGGGAGTCCCTAATGGGAGGGAGAACATTTAAAAGAACGAAGTTAAGAATGTGAATACGGTCGGTTGATGTATTTTCTATCCATCAAAAATGGAAGGGGAATAAAGTAAAAAGGACAACAGGAAGGGATGAAACAATTAGGATCATAAGACGTATGTACATGGAAATGTCACAGTGAAACTCCCTATAGACCTATCTTCAACAAAAAAATATCATTTTTTTTCAAAAGAAGAAAACAGACCCAGTCCCACCAAACACAAACATATAAACTAATAAAAAACACAACACAAGAAAGTAAACATGGACTTGTCTCGCGGTTAGTTACATTGGGAGCAGGGAGGATTATTAGTAAATGGTTGTGAGGGTGAATAGGATGGAAATATTGTGTACTCATGTATGAAAATGGAAACATGAGACCTGTGAAACTATTCCAGGAATAGGGAGGGAGATAATAAAGGAAAATGATGGAAGGGATGATTTTAACTATGACATAGTGTAAAAAACTTTTGTAAATGTAACAACATATACCCAGTACAACAGTACTCAATAAACAATATTTAAAAAAAGAAAAACCATACCACTCCAACACACGTTCTGTGCGTTGAGTATTTTCAACAGAGGCTTGTGGAAAATACTTGCAAGAGCTGGCTTTGAACTGCGATCCTCCTGTTTCTACCTGCTGAGGTGAGAGAAATGCAGGTATACGTCACGGGCAAACAGCCCAAATTTCAGGTACATTACTATGGGTTTTTTATCACATACCGATCCATTCCTAAACAATATAGTGATTGGTGTTGGATGGTTTGGCTCTGTTTATTCTTTTCGGGGTTCACTGTACTTCTTTAATCTAAAGATTTATAGAACTTTGACAGGAGGTGTTGCTAAAAGGGTAGAGCAACTGCTTTGCAAGTGAAAAGCATTGAGTTTCAACGCCAGTATTACCAGTCCCAACAGTTCCACCAAAACCAAAAAAGTTTATGAAGATCTCTACTGAGGAATGGTATCACCCGATCCTAGGATGCTCAGGTCACCCGTGTGCTCAGGCCACGTGTGCCCCGTATATCGAGGACCCAAATAAAAGAGAAGTCTTCCACACGAGACAGTGGCACCTACCTCCAGCTTCTCCATGCTTGGCTGGCTGTGCTACCATAGCAAGAGGCCAGGCAGGAGCTGCCTCGGGAATGTGTATGTTGCAGTGGCTGGGATCCCACTGTGACATCACAACCAAGTCTGTCCTGATTGGTCAGACCACGTAAGCACTGCCTCTATGGCCCCTCTCCCTTCAGTCTCCAGCCATTTGTGTGGCAGTTTCCTGGCAAGAACTTGTGATCTGGGAATTGCTTTTCTCCTCCACGTTCCCTCCTCAGATCATTCAAGGTTCAACTGGCATGACATTTCTGACTTCTTCCAAACTACTCCCAATCTGGACCCCACACTTTGGAGGACAGGAAGGCTTTCACCTGGTGAGTACACAAACACCTCAAGCCCTTTGAAGGTAAATAAGCCAGGAAAACTCCCTGAACCTTGGATGAGGCAACTTCCTTCTCAGAACTACATCTCCCATCATCTGGGAGGGTATTCCCTTAACTGACCCAAAATGTCACAGAGTGAGGGCCTGGGGCTGCCTTCCAGCCTACAGTGTTCCTCACTTGAACAAAACACGCAAAAGCACACACTGGCTGCCAAGAGCCTCAAGGTGACCACAAGAATTCACTTCCTAACGACACAGAAATTACTTCACTTTGATCTGAGAAGTACACAGGCACACACACGCTATAGCCAAGGAATGCTTAGGGTTCTCTAGTGACTGAAATGCTTACCACCTCTCGGAAGAATGGCAGATTTCAGGAACACCACAACCTATGGAAGAAACATGAAACTCTCAGGAAGGACATTCAAATCTGCAATGGTTCTCTGAGGGACATCACAGTTCACCTTTCATTCATGGAACCCAAGACATAAAGTCAGTGCCACACAAGGCTGTTCCTCAAGTGACTTGGGGAAGGAACCTATATTCTACCAACCAGTGGTAGGAAACTAAACAACAAACATCCCACACACACTCACACACAGAGAATGAGTGACATACTAATATTTATCTTGTATGTGAATTTCTTACATTCTATGGAGTTAATTACAACTTTGTGCAAGACCAGAAGTCATAGAACATCACCCAGCCTTGTTCGTTCCATCTATTTCCTCAACGTTAATCATAGATTTTGATTCAAAGACACTTCTGCATGCCTAAGCAGCGGATACACTCAAAGAGTGTGAAACAATTGGTAATATGAGAATTTATGACAAATAGCAAAGAAATTAATACATGAACAAATGAGAAATATTAAGCACACAGACAAAGACAGACACATACACACAAGAAAGGCACACAGAAAGGTAGACACAGACACCCAGGAGCCTGGCCTCTATTCAACGCAAGACGAATGTTATCTGCAAAGGCTGAAATCCTGGCGTTACCCTACTGAGGCGACACTTTAAGCACTTTAGGAAGGATCAAACTTAGAAAAACCCAAGAAGTGACATCAGTTCCAACATTGTCCTTGGAAGGAAGACATACTACCACCATTATGCCAAGGAACAACTAAAGGCTAACCGAGAGTCAGTGTCCGAAGCCATCACTTGAACTCAAATCACTTCTAGCAGGGTAACGAGGCACATACATATATGCATCACGATAGCCTCTCATACCCTGCACATATTCAACGATCCCTGAATCTTTCCTCCTCAGTGAATTGATTACAGTTTACCTAGGGAGTAACAACACAGAGAAAAACCCAAAATTACTGTCTTCCGAAAGAGCATTCCTGACTGGCATTATTAGGAACACAGCATCCACGGACAATGATCCAGGAACTATTTTCAACCACACATGCGGCCCCACACACAAACACACCCACACAATGAATGTGACCCATGAATATTAACCACTTTGTGGAAGTCAATTTCTGGGCTGAAATGAAAAAAAGTACCTCTCAGCAGAACCCATACTTATGAACACCTGGAAACACCGGTGAATGAGCTGAATTCCTTCCAACCTTCACTGCCTGTGCTTTGATGTACTCTGCAGACCAGAGAAGAATTTATATCAGATCAACAGGTGTCTGTGCTGTGCCTCCATGGAACCTTTTCCTCCCTTGCCAGTCCACTAGAACCACACCTTGAGATGACGTGGTGAGGAATAGAAGCAGAAACCAAGGCTCCAGAATGGGGAAATCTTTGCCAGGTATACATCTGACTGAAATTAATACCGAGAATATACTCAAAAACTAAATTCCCGTAAAAATCAGAGACCCAATGAAGAAATACACAAATGAACATAACAGAGCTTGTTCCAAGGCAGAAGTCCAAAGGACCTACAACTACATAAAGAAATGCTCACCATCGCTCGTCAGAAAGAAAACAAAAATGAAAACCATACCAAGATTCCAAACCACTCCCATTGTAATGGCTATCAAGAATACAAACAACTAATGTTTTCAAGGATGTCTAAAAAAAAGGAACCCTCATATGCAGTTAGTGGGAATGCAAATTAGTACAACAACTGTGGAAAACAATATGGAGGCTTTTCGAACCTCAAAGTAGAATTGCTGTGTGATCCAGCATTATCATTCATAGGGATATACCTGAATGAATGCAAGCCAGGTAACAATACAGACACCTGCACATCCATGTTAACTGCAGCATTACTCACAACAGGTAACATATGTAAACAGCCAAGATGCCTCACAACTGATACATGGATCCAAAACTGTGGCATTTACACACAATGGAATTTTATTCAGCCTTAAATAAGCATGAAATTTTGTTGTTTGCAGGTAAATGGATGGAACTAGAGAACATCACCTTAAGTTAAATTAGTCAGGTTGGGGAAACCAAAGGCCACATGTTTTTTCTCACACATGCACTAGAGACCTGACACACATACAAGCAGTAGTATGAACAACAGGTCTAAGGGGAGCTCATTTATGAGAGAGAGAGGGTAAAAGGAGGAGGTTAACCAGGTCAATATGGTTGTTGTGCTTTCTGTAGAGGAATGCAGAATTTTAAAAACTTTTGAAACTACCATAAGAAGGAGAATAAAGTAGAAAAGCAAAAAATAGAGGGAATGACCCAATTTGTGTTATAACGTGTACATATATATATATGCATAGCGCTATATATGTATGAGCAAATGTCACAATGAAACATCCCGTATAGCTATCTTAATTAAACAAACAAAAACGTGCGGGTCACCAGTGGCTCACACCCGCAGTCCCTGTGACTCAGAAGGGAGAGATAAGGAAGATCTTGGTTCAAACACAGCTTGGGCAAATAGTTTGCAAGACCCTGTCTCAAAAACACCTATCACAAAAAAACGGCTGGTGAACTGCCTCAAGGTAGAGTCCCTGAGTTCAAGCCCCAGTTCTGCCCCCCACACTAAAACAAAATAAACACAAAAAGGGATTTTTGGTAACAGAAATGGAAAATAGGTCCTGTATAGGGAGTTGTTACTTGTGGGAGGGGTGAGGATATAAGGAAAGGGTGTAGGATATGGTATAAATATTATATACTCAGGTATGAAAATGGAAAAACGAGACGTGATGAAACTATTCCAGGAATACGGTGAGAGAGAATAAAGGAGAATGTAGAGGGATGAATTCAACTATGGCATATTATAAGAACTTTGGCAAAAGTCACAATGTACCCCCACTACATTAAGTTTGTTAGAACTCAGGAATGGAAAAAAGTGTTTTTAATCATTGTGTTCATTTCACTGACCTTCACCGACAGAAGTTACACAACCAAACTGAATCGGCCAGGTTTCCCACAAACTAACACCCAAATGACTGACTATGCATGTTAGTTCTCATGACCTCATACCTCCTCACAAACATTATAGCACTGACATCACACTCACATCACCCAACAGCAGATGTGAGGAACAGAGCCCTGTGCTCCAAACACCTCTGAAAATAGCTGCACCAGCACAGGTAATCATTCAAACTCTCTGCATACATTTCCCTATCAAATAAGAAGGTTGGTCTAAATGACATGTAAGGTCAGTTTGGCTGCTCCTATTCTACTAACATTTTGGGTCACTTTTGCTCAACTGGGCACTTCCCAAATGCCTGACCCACAGAAAATGAGTGAATTATGTTTTCTTGTTTACTATGCTAAAAGTTGGAGGAATTTGTTACACACATATAGGTAACTAACACATGGAAGATGACAGGCCCATCTGCTAACTACTGGTGGCATCCAAGAGGCCTCCATAAACTCAGGGGCTTACACTGAAAGCCCAGGGGCATCTTGACATCTGCCCTGCAATAAAGCATCTACGGCCTCTGCAAAAATCCTACCAGTGCATTTGCTGGGGTGCTGACAAACAATGCTTCAATGATACATACATGCTAAGGGACCCAGGGCTCATGAACTCGTCCTCAACTCAGTCACTGCTAGAAGCGGGGGTATGGGAGTTGTTTATCTCACAGAGAAAGATCTCTGATCAAACATGCTCCTTAACTCACCTGAGTTTGTGGAATCTGAAATTCCAGTGGAACAGAAACCATGTGGTAATTTCCTGATAATCTGTGTCACTGCATAACTTTCTTTTTATCTGTAAATTAGAAAAACAAGAATTTTCAATGGAATTTGATTCAGCCACAATAAAGAATGAGATTTTATCCTTTGCAGAGAAATGGATGGAAATGGACATTATCTTAAGTGAAATTAGCCAGGTTCTGAAACCAAACACTGCATGTTTTCTCTCAGATGTAGAATATAGGCCCAATAAATATACAAAGAGTGCTATGAAAAACAACTCAATCTGACGGGGAGTCCCTAATGGGAGGGAGAACATTTAAAAGAACGAAGTTAAGAATGTGAATACGGTCGGTTGATGTATTTTCTATCCATCAAAAATGGAAGGGGAATAAAGTAAAAAGGACAACAGGAAGGGATGAAACAATTAGGATCATAAGACCTATGTACATGGAAATGTCACAGTGAAACTCCCTATAGACCTATCTTAAACAAAAAATTATCATTTTTTTTCAAAAGAAGAAAACAGACCCAGTCCCACCAAACACAAACATATAAACTAATAAAAAACACAACACAAGAAAGTAAACCTGGACTTGTCTCGCGGTTAGTTACATTGGGAGCAGGGAGGATTATTAGTAAATGGTTGTGAGGGTGAATAGGATGGAAATATTGTGTACTCATATATGAAAATGGAAACATGAGACCTGTGAAACTATTCCAGGAATAGGGAGGGAGATAATAAAGGAAAATGATGGAAGGGATGATTTTAACTATGACATAGTGTAAAAAACTTTTGTAAATGTAACAACATATACCCAGTACAACAGTACTCAATAAACAATATTTCAAAAAAGAAACACCATACCACTCCAGCACACCTTCTGTGCGTTGAGTATTTTCAACAGAGGCTTGTGGAAAACATTTGCAAGAGCTGGCTTTGAACTGCGATCCTCCTGTTTCTACCTGCTGAGGTGAGAGAAATGCAGGTATAAGTCACGGGCAAACAGCCCAAATTTCAGGTACATTACTATGGGTTTTTTATCACATACCGATCCATTCCTAAACAATATAGTGATTGGTGTTGGATGGTTTGGCTCTGTTTATTCTTTTCGGGGTTCACTGTACTTCTTTAATCTAAAGATTTATAGAACTTTGACAGGAGGTGTTGCTAAAAGGGTAGAGCAACTGCTTTGCAAGTGAAAAGCATTGAGTTTCAACGCCAGTATTACCAGTCCCAACAGTTCCACCAAAACCAAAAAAGTTTATGAAGATCTCTACTGAGGAATGGTATCACCCGATCCTAGGATGCTCAGGTCACCCGTGTGCTCAGGCCACGTGTGCCCCGTATATCGAGGACCCAAATAAAAGAGAAGTCTTCCACACGAGACAGTGGCACCTACCTCCAGCTTCTCCATGCTTGGCTGGCTGTGCTACCATAGCAAGAGGCCAGGCAGGAGCTGCCTCGGGAATGTGTATGTTGCAGTGGCTGGGATCCCACTGTGACATCACAGCCAAGTCTGTCCTGATTGGTCAGACCACGTAAGCACTGCCTCTATGGCCCCTCTCCCTTCAGTCTCCAGCCATTTGTGTGGCAGTTTCCTGGCAAGAACTTGTGATCTGGGAATTGCTTTTCTCCTCCACGTTCCCTCCTCAGATCATTCAAGGTTCAACTGGCATGACATTTCTGACTTCTTCCAAACTACTCCCAATCTGGACCCCACACTTTGGAGGACAGGAAGGCTTTCACCTGGTGAGTACACAAACACCTCAAGCCCTTTGAAGGTAAATAAGCCAGGAAAACTCCCTGAACCTTGGATGAGGCAACTTCCTTCTCAGAACTACATCTCCCATCATCTGGGAGGGTATTCCCTTAACTGACCCAAAATATCACAGAGTGAGGGCCTGGGGCTGCCTTCCAGCCTACAGTGTTCCTAACTTGAACAAAACACGCAAAAGCACACACTGGCTGCCAAGAGCCTCAAGGTGACCACAAGAATTCACTTCCTAACGACACAGAAATTACTTCACTTTGATCTGAGAAGTACACAGGCACACACACGCTATAGCCAAGGAATGCTTAGGGTTCTCTAGTGACTGAAATGCTTACCACCTCTCGGAAGAATGGCAGATTTCAGGAACACCACAACCTATGGAAGAAACATGAAACTCTCAGGAAGGACATTCAAATCTGCAATGGTTCTCTGAGGGACATCACAGTTCACCTTTCATTCATGGAACCCAAGACATAAAGTCAGTGCCACACAAGGCTGTTCCTCAAGTGACTTGGGGAAGGAACCTATATTCTACCAACCAGTGTTGGGAAACTAAACAACAAACATCCCACACACACTCACACACAGAGAATGAGTGACATACTAATATTTATCTTGTATGTGAATTTCTTACATTCTATGGAGTTAATTACAACTTTGTGCAAGACCAGAAGTCATAGAACATCACCCAGCCTTGTTCGTTCCATCTATTTCCTCAACGTTAATCATAGATTTTGATTCAAAGACACTTCTGCATGCCTAAGCAGCGGATACACTCAAAGAGTGTGAAACAATTGGTAATATGAGAATTTATTACAAATAGCAAAGAAATAAATACATGAACAAATGAGAAATATTAAGCACACAGACAAAGACAGACACATACACACAAGAAAGGCACACAGAAAGGTAGACACAGACACCCAGGAGCCTGGCCTCTATTCAACGCAAGTCGAATGTTATCTGCAAAGGCTGAAATCCTGGCGTTACCCTACTGAGGCAACACTTTAAGCACTTTAGGAAGGATCAAACTTAGAAAAACCCAAGAAGTGACATCAGTTCCAACATTGTCCTTGGAAGGAAGACATACTACCACCATTATGCCAAGGAACAACTAAAGGCTAACCGAGAGTCAGTGTCCGAAGCCATCACTTGAACTCAAATCACTTCCAGCAGGGTAACGAGGCACATCCATATCTGCATCACGTTAGCCTCACATACCCTGCACATATTCAAGGATCCCTGAATCTTTCCTCCTCAGTGAATTGATTACAGTTTACCTAGGGAGTAACAACACAGAGAAAAACCCAAAATTACTGCCTTCCGAAGGAGCATTCCTGACTGGCATTATTAGGAACACAGCATCCACGGACAATGATCCAGGAACTATTTTCAACCACACATGCGGCCCCACACACAAACACACCCACACAATGAATGTGACCCATGAATATTAACTACTTTGTGGAAGTCAATTTCTGGGCTTTCATCAAAAAAAGTACCTTTCAGCAGAACCCATACTTATGAACACCTGGAAACACCGGTGAATGAGGTGAATTCCTTCCAACCTTCACTGCCTGTGCTTTGATGTACTCTGCAGACCAGAGAAGAATTTATATCAGATCAACAGGTGTCTGTGCTGTGCCTCCATGGAACCTTTTCCTCCCTTGCCAGTCCACTAGAACCACACCTTGAGATGACGTGGTGAGGAATAGAAGCAGAAACCAAGGCTCCAGAATGGGGAAATCTTTGCCAGGTATACATCTGACTGAAATTAATACCTAGAATATACTCAAAAACTAAATTCCCGTAAAAATCAGTGACCCAATGAAGAAATACACAAATGAACTTAACAGAGCTTGTTCCAAGGAAGAAGTCCAAAGGACCTACAACTACATAAAGAAATGCTCACCATCGCTCGTCTGAAAGAAAACAAAAATGAAAACCATACCAAGATTCCAAACCACTCCCATTGTAATGGCTATCAAGAATACAAACAACTAATGTTTTCAAGGATGTCTAAAAAAAAGGAACCCTCATATGCAGTTAGTGGGAATGCAAATTAGTACAACAACTGTGGAAAACAATATGGAGGCTTCTCGAACCTCAAAGTAGAATTGCTGTGTGATCCAGCATTATCATTCATAGGGATATACCTGCATGAATGCAAGCCAGGTAGCAATACAGACACCTGCACATCCATGTTTACTGCAGCATTACTCACAACAGCTAACATATGTAAACAGCCAAGATACCTCTCAACTGATACATGGATCCAAAACTGTGGCATTTACACACAATGGAATTTTATTCAGCCTTAAATAAGCATGAAATTTTGTTGTTTGCAGGTAAATGGATGGAACTAGAGAACATCACCTTAAGTTAAATTAGTCAGGTTGGGGAAACCAAAGGCCACATGTTTTTTCTCACACATGCACTAGAGACCTGACACACATACAAGCAGTAGTATGAACAACAGGTCTAAGGGGAGCTCATTTATGAGAGAAAGAGGGTAAAAGGAGGAGGTTAACCAGGTCAATATGGTTGTTGTGCTTTCTGTAGAGGAATGCAGAATTTTAAAAACTTTTGAAACTACCATAAGAAGGAGAATAAAGTAGAAAAGCAAAAAATAGAGGGAATGACCCAATTTGTGTTATAACGTGTACATATATATATATGCATAGAGCTATATATGTATGAGCAAATGTCACAATGAAACATCCCGTATAGCTATCTTAATTAAACAAACAAAAACGTGCAGGTCACCAGTGGCTCACACCCGCAGTCCCTGTGACTCAGAACGGAGAGATAAGGAAGATCTTGGTTCAAACACAGCTTGGGCAAATAGTTTGCAAGACCCTGTCTCAGAAACACCTATCACACAAAAACGGCTGGTGAACTGCCTCAAGGTAGAGTCCCTGAGTTCAAGCCCCAGTTCTGCCCCCCACACTAAAACAAAATAAACACAAAAAGGGATTTTTGGTAACAGAAATGGAAAATAGGTCCTGTATAGGGAGTTGTTACTTGTCGGAGGGGTGAGGATATAAGGAAAGGGTGTAGGATATGGTATAAATATTATATACTCATGTATGAAAATGGAAAAACGAGACGTGATGAAACTATTCCAGGAATACGGTGAGAGAGAATAAAGGAGAATGTGGAGGGATGAATTCAACTATGGCATATTATAAGAACTTTGGCAAAAGTCACAATGTACCCCCACTACAGTAAGTTTGTTAAAACTCAGGAATGGAAAAAAGTGTTTTTAATCATTGTGTTCATTTCACTGACCTTCACAGACAGAAGTTACACAACCAAACTGAATCGGCCAGGTTTCCCACAAACTATCACCCAAATGACTGACTATGCATGTTAGTTCTCATGACCTCATACCTCCTCACAAACATTATAGCACTGACATCACACTCACATCACCCAACAGCAGATGTGAGGAACAGAGCCCTGTGCTCCAAACACCTCTGAAAATAGCTGCACCAGCACAGGTAATCATTCAAACTCTCTGCATACATTTCCCTATCAAATAAGAAGGTTGGTCTAAATGACATATAAGGTCAGTTTGGCTTCTCCTATTCTACTAACATTTTGGGTCACTTTTGCTCAACTGGGCACTTCCCAAATGCCTGACCCACAGAAAATGAGTGAATTATGTTTTCTTGTTTACTATGCTAAAAGTTGGAGGAATTTGTTACACACATATAGGTAACTAACACATGGAAGATGACAGGCCCATCTGCTAACTACTGGTGGCATCCAAGAGGCCTCCATAAACTCAGGGGCTTACACTGAAAGCCCAGGGGCATCTTGACATCTGCCCTGCAATAAAGCATCTACGGCCTCTGCAAAAATCCTACCAGTGCATTTGCTGGGGTGCTGACAAACAATGCTTCAATGATACATACATGCTAAGGGACCCAGGGCTCATGAACTCGTCCTCAACTCAGTCACTGCTAGAAGCGGGGGTATTGGAGTTGTTTATCTCACAGAGAAAGATCTCTGATCAAACATGCTCCTTAACTCACCTGAGTTTGTGGAATCTGAAATTCCAGTGGAACAGAAACCATGTGGTAATTTCCTGATAATCTGTGTCACTGCATAACTTTCTTTTTATCTGTAAATTAGAAAAACAAGAATTTTCAATGGAATTTGATTCAGCCACAATAAAGAATGAGATTTTATCCTTTGCAGAGAAATGGATGGAAATGGACATTATCTTAAGTGAAATTAGCCAGGTTCTGAAACCAAACACTGCATGTTTTCTCTCAGATGTAGAATATAGGCCCAATAAATATACAAAGAGTGCTATGAAAAACAACTCAATCTGACGGGGAGTCCCTAATGGGAGGGAGAACATTTAAAAGAACGAAGTTAAGAATGTGAATACGGTCGGTTGATGTATTTTCTATCCATCAAAAATGGAAGGGGAATAAAGTAAAAAGGACAACAGGAAGGGATGAAACAATTAGGATCATAAGACGTATGTACATGGAAATGTCACAGTGAAACTCCCTATAGACCTATCTTCAACAAAAAAATATCATTTTTTTTCAAAAGAAGAAAACAGACCCAGTCCCACCAAACACAAACATATAAACTAATAAAAAACACAACACAAGAAAGTAAACCTGGACTTGTCTCGCGGTTAGTTACATTGGGAGCAGGGAGGATTATTAGTAAATGGTTGTGAGGGTGAATAGGATGGAAATATTGTGTACTCATGTATGAAAATGGAAACATGAGACCTGTGAAACTATTCCAGGAATTGGGAGGGAGATAATAAAGGAAAATGATGGAAGGGATGATTTTAACTATGACATAGTGTAAAAAAGTTTTGTAAATGTAACAACATATACCCAGTACAACAGTACTCAATAAACAATATTTCAAAAAAGAAACACCATACCACTCCAGCACACCTTCTGTGCGTTGAGTATTTTCAACAGAGGCTTGTGGAAAACATTTGCAAGAGCTGGCTTTGAACTGCGATCCTCCTGTTTCTACCTGCTGAGGTGAGAGAAATGCAGGTATACGTCACGGGCAAACAGCCCAAATTTCTGGTACATTACTATGGGTTTTTTATCACATACCGATCCATTCCTAAACAATATAGTGATTGGTGTTGGATGGTTTGGCTCTGTTTATTCTTTTCGGGGTTCACTGTACTTCTTTAATCTAAAGATTTATAGAACTTTGACAGGAGGTGTTGCTAAAAGGGTAGAGCAACTGCTTTGCAAGTGAAAAGCATTGAGTTTCAACGCCAGTATTACCAGTCCCAACAGTTCCACCAAAACCAAAAAAGTTTATGAAGATCTCTACTGAGGAATGGTATCACCCGATCCTAGGATGCTCAGGTCACCCGTGTGCTCAGGCCACGTGTGCCCCGTATATCGAGGACCCAAATAAAAGAGAAGTCTTCCACACAAGACAGTGGCACCTACCTCCAGCTTCTCCATGCTTGTCTGGCTGCGCTACCATAGCAAGAGGCCAGGCAGGAGCTGCCTCGGGAATGTGTATGTTGCAGTGGCTGGGATCCCACTGTGACATCACAACCAAGTCTGTCCTGATTGGTCAGACCACGTAAGCACTGCCTCTATGGCCCCTCTCCCTTCAGTCTCCAGCCATTTGTGTGGCAGTTTCCTGGCAAGAACTTGTGATCTGGGAATTGCTTTTCTCCTCCACGTTCCCTCCTCAGATCATTCAAGGTTCAACTGGCATGACATTTCTGACTTCTTCCAAACTACTCCCAATCTGGACCCCACACTTTGGAGGACAGGAAGGCTTTCACCTGGTGAGTACACAAACACCTCAAGCCCTTTGAAGGTAAATAAGCCAGGAAAACTCCCTGAACCTTGGATGAGGCAACTTCCTTCTCAGAACTACATCTCCCATCATCTGGGAGGGTATTCCATTAACTGACCCAAAATGTCACAGAGTGAGGACCTGGGGCTGCCTTCCAGCCTACAGTGTTCCTCACTTGAACAAAACACGCAAAAGCACACACTGGCTGCCAAGAGCCTCAAGGTGACCACAAGAATTCACTTCCTAACGACACAGAAATTACTTCACTTTGATCTGAGAAGTACACAGGCACACACACGCTATAGCCAAGGAATGCTTAGGGTTCTCTAGTGACTGAAATGCTTACCACCTCTCGGAAGAATGGCAGATTTCAGGAACACCACAACCTATGGAATAAACATGAAACTCTCAGGAAGGACATTCAAATCTGCAATGGTTCTCTGAGGGACATCACAGTTCACCTTTCATTCATGGAACCCAAGACATAAAGTCAGTGCCACACAAGGCTGTTCCTCAAGTGACTTGGGGAAGGAACCTATATTCTACCAACCAGTTTTGGGAAACTAAACAACAAACATCCCACACACACTCACACACAGAGAATGAGTGACATACTAATATTTATCTTGTATGTGAATTTCTTACATTCTATGGAGTTAATTACAACTTTGTGCAAGACCAGAAGTCATAGAACATCACCCAGCCTTGTTCGTTCCATCTATTTCCTCAACGTTAATCATAGATTTTGATTCAAAGACACTTCTGCATGCCTAAGCAGCGGATACACTCAAAGAGTGTGAAACAATTGGTAATATGAGAATTTATGACAAATAGCAAAGAAATTAATACATGAACAAATGAGAAATATTAAGCACACAGACAAAGACAGACACATACACACAAGAAACGCACACAGAAAGGTAGACACAGACACCCAAGAACCTGGCCTCTATTCAACGCAAGTCGAATGTTATCTGCAAAGGCTGAAATCCTGGCGTTACCCTACTGAGGCGACACTTTAAGCACTTTAGGAAGGATCAAACTTAGAAAAACCCAAGAAGTGACATCAGTTCCAACATTGTCCTTGGAAGGAAGACATACTACCACCATTATGCCAAGGAACAACTAAAGGCTAATCGAGAGTCAGTGTCCGAAGCCATCACTTGAACTCAAATCACTTCTAGCAGGGTAACGAGGCACATACATATATGCAACACGATAGCCTCACATACCCTGCACATATTCAAGGATCCCTGAATCTTTCCTCCTCAGTGAATTGATTACAGTTTACCTAGGGAGTAACAACACAGAGAAAAACCGAAAATTACTGCCTTCCGAAGGAGCATTCCTGACTGGCATTATTAGGAACACAGCATCCACGGACAATGATCCAGGAACTATTTTCAACCACACATGCGGCCCCACACACAAACACACCCACACAATGAATGTGACCCATGAATATTAACTACTTTGTGGAAGTCAATTTCTGGGCTTTCATCAAAAAAAAGTACCTTTCAGCAGAACCCATACTTATGAACACCTGGAAACACCGGTGAATGAGGTGAATTCCTTCCAACCTTCACTGCCTGTGCTTTGATGTACTCTGCAGACCAGAGAAGAATTTATATCAGATCAACAGGTGTCTGTGCTGTGCCTCCATGGAACCTTTTCCTCCCTTGCCAGTCCACTAGAACCACACCTTGAGATGACGTGGTGAGGAATAGAAGCAGAAACCAAGGCTCCAGAATGGGGAAATCTTTGCCAGGTATACATCTGACTGAAATTAATACCGAGAATATACTCAAAAACTAAATTCCCGTAAAAATCAGTGACCCAATGAAGAAATACACAAATGAACTTAACAGAGCTTGTTCCAAGGCAGAAGTCCAAAGGACCTACAACTACATAAAGAAATGCTCACCATCGCTCGTCAGAAAGAAAACAAAAATGAAAACCATACCAAGATTCCAAACCACTCCCATTGTAATGGCTATCAAGAATACAAACAACTAATGTTTTCAAGGATGTCTAAAAAAAAGGAACCCTCATATGCAGTTAGTGGGAATGCAAATTAGTACAACAACTGTGGAAAACAATATGGAGACTTCTCGAAACTCAAAGTAGAATTGCTGTGTGATCCAGCATTATCATTCATAGGGATATACCTGAATGAATGCAAGCCAGGTAACAATACAGACACCTGCACATCCATGTTTACCGCAGCATTATTCACAACAGCTAACATATGTAAACAGCCAAGATGCCTCTCAACTGACACATGGATTCAAAACTGTGGCATTTACACACAATGGAATTTTATTCAGCCTTAAATAAGCATGAAGTTTTGTTGTTTGCAGGTAAATGGATGGAACTAGAGAACATCACCTTAAGTTAAATTAGTCAGGTTGGGGAAACCAAAGGCCACATGTTTTTTCTCACACATGCACTAGAGACCTGACACACATACAAGCAGTAGTATGAACAACAGGCCTAAGGGGAGCTCATTTACGAGAGAAAGAGGGTAAAAGGAGGAGGTTAACCAGGTCAATATGGTTGTTGTGCTTTCTGTAGAGGAATGCAGAATTTTAAAAACTTTTGAAACTACCATAAGAAGGAGAATAAAGGAGAAAAGCAAAAAATAGAGGGAATGACCCAATTTGTGTTATAACGTGTACATATATATATATATATATGCATAGCGCTATATATGTATGAGCAAATGTCACAATGAAACATCCCGTATAGCTATCTTAATTAAACAAACAAAAACATGCGGGTCACCAGTGGCTCACACCCGCAGTCCCTGTGACTCAGAAGGGAGAGATAAGGAAGATCTTGGTTCAAACACAGCTTGGGCAAATAGTTTGCAAGACCCTGTCTCAGAAACACCTATCACAAAAAAACGGCTGGTGAACTGCCTCAAGGTACAGTCCCTGAGTTCAAGCCCCAGTTCTGCCCCCCACACTAAAACAAAATAAACACAAAAAGGGATTTTTGGTAACAGAAATAAAAATAGGTCCTGTATAGGGAGTTGTTACTTGTCGGAGGGGTGAGGATATAAGGAAAGGGTGTAGGATATGGTATAAATATTATATACTCATGTATGAAAATGGAAAAACGAGACGTGAAGAAACTATTAAACGAATACGGTGTGAGAGAATAAAGGAGAATGTGGAGGGATGAATTCAACTATGGCATATTATAAGAACTTTGGCAAAAGTCACAATGTACCCCTACTACAGTAAGTTTGTTAAAACTCAGGAATGGAAAAAAGTGTTTTTAATCATTGTGTTCATTTCACTGACCTTCACAGACAGAAGTTACACAACCAAACTGAATCGGCCAGGTTTCCCACAAACTAACACCCAAATGACTGACTATGCATGTTAGTTCTCATGACCTCATACCTCCTCACAAACATTATAGCACTGACATCACACTCACATCACCCAACAGCAGATGTGAGGAACAGAGCCCTGTGCTCCAAACACCTCTGAAAATAGCTGCACCAGCACAGGTAATCATTCAAACTCTCTGCATACATTTCCCTATCAAATAAGAAGGTTGGTCTAAATGACATATAAGGTCAGTTTGGCTTCTCCTATTCTACTAACATTTTGGGTCACTTTTGCTCAACTGGGCACTTCCCAAATGCCTGACCCACAGAAAATGAGTGAATTATGTTTTCTTGTTTACTATGCTAAAAGTTGGAGGAATTTGTTACACACATATAGGTAACTAACACATGGAAGATGACAGGCCCATCTGCTAACTACTGGTGGCATCCAAGAGGCCTCCATAAACTCAGGGGCTTACACTGAAAGCCCAGGGGCATCTTGACATCTGCCCTGCAATAAAGCATCTACGGCCTCTGCAAAAATCCTACTAGTGCATTTGCTGGGGTGCTGACAAACAATGTTTCAATGATACATACATGCTAAGGGACCCAGGGCTCATGAACTCGTCCTCAACTCAGTCACTGCTAGAAGCGGGGGTATGGGAGTTGTTTATCTCACAGAGAAAGATCTCTGATCAAACATGCTCCTTAACTCACCTGAGTTTGTGGAATCTGAAATTCCAGTGGAACAGAAACCATGTGGTAATTTCCTGATAATCTGTGTCACTGCATAACTTTCTTTTTATCTGTAAATTAGAAAAACAAGAATTTTCAATGGAATTTGATTCAGCCACAATAAAGAATGAGATTTTATCCTTTGCAGAGAAATGGATGGAAATGGACATTATCTTAAGTGAAATTAGCCAGGTTCTGAAACCAAACACTGCATGTTTTCTCTCAGATGTAGAATATAGGCCCAATAAATATAGAAAGAGTGCTATGAAAAACAACTCAATCTGACGGGGAGTCCCTAATGGGAGGGAGAACATTTAAAAGAACGAAGTTAAGAATGTGAATACGGTCGGTTGATGTATTTTCTATCCATCAAAAATGGAAGGGGAATAAAGTAAAAAGGACAACAGGAAGGGATGAAACAATTAGGATCATAAGACGTATGTACATGGAAATGTCACAGTGAAACTCCCTATAGACCTATCTTCAACAAAAAAATATCATTTTTTTTCAAAAGAAGAAAACAGACCCAGTCCCACCAAACACAAACATATAAACTAATAAAAAACACAACACAAGAAAGTAAACCTGGTCTTGTCTCGCGGTTAGTTACATTGGGAGCAGGGAGGATTATTAGTAAATGGTTGTGAGGGTGAATAGGATGGAAATATTGTGTACTCATGTATGAAAATGGAAACATGAGACCTGTGAAACTATTCCAGGAATAGGGAGGGAGATAATAAAGGAAAATGATGGAAGGGATGATTTTAACTATGACATAGTGTAAAAAAGTTTTGTAAATGTAACAACATATACCCAGTACAACAGTACTCAATAAACAATATTTCAAAAAAGAAACACCATACCACTCCAGCACACCTTCTGTGCGTTGAGTATTTTCAACAGAGGCTTGTGGAAAACATTTGCAAGAGCTGGCTTTGAACTGCGATCCTCCTGTTTCTACCTGCTGAGGTGAGAGAAATGCAGGTATACGTCACGGGCAAACAGCCCAAATTTCTGGTACATTACTATGGGTTTTTTATCACATACCGATCCATTCCTAAACAATATAGTGATTGGTGTTGGATGGTTTGGCTCTGTTTATTCTTTTCGGGGTTCACTGTACTTCTTTAATCTAAAGATTTATAGAACTTTGACAGGAGGTGTTGCTAAAAGGGTAGAGCAACTGCTTTGCAAGTGAAAAGCATTGAGTTTCAACGCCAGTATTACCAGTCCCAACAGTTCCACCAAAACCAAAAAAGTTTATGAAGATCTCTACTGAGGAATGGTATCACCCGATCCTAGGATGCTCAGGTCACCCGTGTGCTCAGGCCACGTGTGCCCCGTATATCGAGGACCCAAATAAAAGAGAAGTCTTCCACACGAGACAGTGGCACCTACCTCCAGCTTCTCCATGCTTGGCTGGCTGCGCTACCATAGCAAGAGGCCAGGCAGGAGCTGCCTCGGGAATGTGTATGTTGCAGTGGCTGGGATCCCACTGTGACATCACAACCAAGTCTGTCCTGATTGGTCAGACCACGTAAGCACTGCCTCTATGGCCCCTCTCCCTTCAGTCTCCAGCCATTTGTGTGGCAGTTTCCTGGCAAGAACTTGTGATCTGGGAATTGCTTTTCTCCTCCACGTTCCCTCCTCAGATCATTCAAGGTTCAACTGGCATGACATTTCTGACTTCTTCCAAACTACTCCCAATCTGGACCCCACACTTTGGAGGACAGGAAGGCTTTCACCTGGTGAGTACACAAACACCTCAAGCCCTTTGAAGGTAAATAAGCCAGGAAAACTCCCTGAACCTTGGATGAGGCAACTTCCTTCTCAGAACTACATCTCCCATCATCTGGGAGGGTATTCCCTTAACTGACCCAAAATATCACAGAGTGAGGACCTGGGGCTGCCTTCCAGCCTACAGTGTTCCTCACTTGAACAAAACACGCAAAAGCACACACTGGCTGCCAAGAGCCTCAAGGTGAGCGCAAGAATTCACTTCCTAACGACACAGAAATTACTTCACTTTGATCTGAGAAGTACACAGGCACACACACGCTATAGCCAAGGAATGCTTAGGGTTCTCTAGTGACTGAAATGCTTACCACCTCTCGGAAGAATGGCAGATTTCAGGAACACCACAACCTATGGAATAAACATGAAACTCTCAGGAAGGACATTCAAATCTGCAATGGTTCTCTGAGGGACATCACAGTTCACCTTTCATTCATGGAACCCAAGACATAAAGTCAGTGCCACACAAGGCTGTTCCTCAAGTGACTTGGGGAAGGAACCTATATTCTACCAACCAGTGTTGGGAAACTAAACAACAAACATCCCACACACACTCACACACAGAGAATGAGTGACATACTAATATTTATCTTGTATGTGAATTTCTTACATTCTATGGAGTTAATTACAACTTTGTGCAAGACCAGAAGTCATAGAACATCACCCAGCCTTGTTCGTTCCATCTATTTCCTCAACGTTAATCATAGATTTTGATTCAAAGACACTTCTGCATGCCTAAGCAGCGGATACACTCAAAGAGTGTGAAACAATTGGTAATATGAGAATTTATGACAAATAGCAAAGAAATTAATACATGAGCAGATGAGAAATATTAAGCACACAGACAAAGACAGACACATACACACAAGAAAGGCACACAGAAAGGTAGACACAGACACCCAGGAGCCTGGCCTCTATTCAATGCAAGTCGAATGTTATCTGCAAAGGCTGAAATCCTGGCGTTACCCTACTGAGGCGACACTTTAAGCACTTTAGGAAGGATCAAACTTAGAAAAACCCAAGAAGTGACATCAGTTCCAACATTGTCCTTGGAAGGAAGACATACTACCACCATTATGCCAAGGAACAACTAAAGGCTAACCGAGAGTCAGTGTCCGAAGCCATCACTTGAACTCAAATCACTTCTAGCAGGGTAACGAGGCACATCCATATCTGCATCACGTTAGCCTCACATACCCTGCATATATTCAAGGATCCCTGAATCTTTCCTCCTCAGTGAATTGATTACAGTTTACCTAGGGAGTAACAACACAGAGAAAAACCCAAAATTACTGCCTTCCGAAGGAGCATTCCTGACTGGCATTATTAGGAACACAGCATCCACGGACAATGATCCAGGAACTATTTACAACCACACATGCGGCCCCACACACAAACACACCCACACAATGAATGTGACCCATGAATATTAACTACTTTGTGGAAATCAATTTCTGGGCTTTCATCAAAAAAAGTACCTTTCAGCAGAACCCATACTTATGAACACCTGGAAACACCGGTGAATGAGGTGAATTCCTTCCAACCTTCACTGCCTGTGCTTTGATGTACTCTGCAGACCAGAGAAGAATTTATATCAGATCAACAGGTGTCTGTGCTGTGCCTCCATGGAAACTTTTCCTCCCTTGCCAGTCCACTAGAACCACACCTTGAGATGACGTGGTGAGGAATAGAAGCAGAAACCAAGGCTCCAGAATGGGGAAATCTTTGCCAGGTATACATCTGACTGAAATTAATACCTAGAATATACTCAAAAACTAAATTCCCGTAAAAATCAGTGACCCAATGAAGAAATACACAAATGAACTTAACAGAGCTTGTTCCAAGGCAGAAGTCCAAAGGACCTACAACTACATAAAGAAATGCTCACCATCGCTCGTCAGAAAGAAAACAAAAATGAAAACCATACCAAGATTCCAAACCACTCCCATTGTAATGGCTATCAAGAATACAAACAACTAATGTTTTCAAGGATGTCTAAAAAAAAGGAACCCTCATATGCAGTTAGTGGGAATGCAAATTAGTACAACAACTGTGGAAAACAATATGGAGGCTTCTCGAACCTCAAAGTAGAATTGCTGTGTGATCCAGCATTATCATTCATAGGGATATACCTGCATGAATGCAAGCCAGGTAGCAATACAGACACCTGCACATCCATGTTTACTGCAGCATTAATCACAACAGCTAACATATGTAAACAGCCAAGATACCTCTCAACTGATACATGGATCCAAAACTGTGGCATTTACACACAATGGAATTTTATTCAGCCTTAAATAAGCATGAAATTTTGTTGTTTGCAGGTAAATGGATGGAACTAGAGAACATCACCTTAACTTAAATTAGTCAGGTTGGGGAAACCAAAGGCCACATGTTTTTTCTCACACATGCACTAGAGACCTGACACACATACAAGCAGTAGTATGAACAACAGGTCTAAGGGGAGCTCATTTACGAGAGAAAGAGGGTAAAAGGAGGAGGTTAACCAGGTCAATATGGTTGTTGTGCTTTCTGTAGAGGAATGCAGAATTTTAAAAACTTTTGAAACTACCATAAGAAGGAGAATAAAGTAGAAAAGCAAAAAATAGAGGGAATGACCCAATTTGTGTTATAACGTGTACATATATATATATGCATAGAGCTATATATGTATGAGCAAATGTCACAATGAAACATCCCGTATAGCTATCTTAATTAAACAAACAAAAACGTGCAGGTCACCAGTGGCTCACACCCGCAGTCCCTGTGACTCAGAACGGAGAGATAAGGAAGATCTTGGTTCAAACACAGCTTGGGCAAATAGTTTGCAAGACCCTGTCTCAGAAACACCTATCACACAAAAACGGCTGGTGAACTGCCTCAAGGTAGAGTCCCTGAGTTCAAGCCCCAGTTCTGCCCCCCACACTAAAACAAAATAAACACAAAAAGGGATTTTTGGTAACAGAAATGGAAAATAGGTCCTGTATAGGGAGTTGTTACTTGTCGGAGGGGTGAGGATATAAGGAAAGGGTGTAGGATATGGTATAAATATTATATACTCATGTATGAAAATGGAAAAACGAGACGTGATGAAACTATTCCAGGAATACGGTGAGAGAGAATAAAGGAGAATGTGGAGGGATGAATTCAACTATGGCATATTATAAGAACTTTGGCAAAAGTCACAATGTACCCCCACTACAGTAAGTTTGTTAAAACTCAGGAATGGAAAAAAGTGTTTTTAATCATTGTGTTCATTTCACTGACCTTCACAGACAGAAGTTACACAACCAAACTGAATCGGCCAGGTTTCCCACAAACTAACACCCAAATGACTGACTATGCATGTTAGTTCTCATGACCTCATACCTCCTCACAAACATTATAGCACTGACATCACACTCACATCACCCAACAGCAGATGTGAGGAACAGAGCCCTGTGCTCCAAACACCTCTGAAAATAGCTGCACCAGCACAGGTAATCATTCAAACTCTCTGCATACATTTCCCTATCAAATAAGAAGGTTGGTCTAAATGACATATAAGGTCAGTTTGGCTTCTCCTATTCTACTAACATTTTGGGTCACTTTTGCTCAACTGGGCACTTCCCAAATGCCTGACCCACAGAAAATGAGTGAATTATGTTTTCTTGTTTACTATGCTAAAAGTTGGAGGAATTTGTTACACACATATAGGTAACTAACACATGGAAGATGACAGGCCCATCTGCTAACTACTGGTGGCATCCAAGAGGCCTCCATAAACTCAGGGGCTTACACTGAAAGCCCAGGGGCATCTTGACATCTGCCCTGCAATAAAGCATCTACGGCCTCTGCAAAAATCCTACCAGTGCATTTGCTGGGGTGCTGACAAACAATGCTTCAATGATACATACATGCTAAGGGACCCAGGGCTCATGAACTCGTCCTCAACTCAGTCACTGCTAGAAGCGGGGGTATTGGAGTTGTTTATCTCACAGAGAAAGATCTCTGATCAAACATGCTCCTTAACTCACCTGAGTTTGTGGAATCTGAAATTCCAGTGGAACAGAAACCATGTGGTAATTTCCTGATAATCTGTGTCACTGCATAACTTTCTTTTTATCTGTAAATTAGAAAAACAAGAATTTTCAATGGAATTTGATTCAGCCACAATAAAGAATGAGATTTTATCCTTTGCAGAGAAATGGATGGAAATGGACATTATCTTAAGTGAAATTAGCCAGGTTCTGAAACCAAACACTGCATGTTTTCTCTCAGATGTAGAATATAGGCCCAATAAATATAGAAAGAGTGCTATGAAAAACAACTCAATCTGACGGGGAGTCCCTAATGGGAGGGAGAACATTTAAAAGAACGAAGTTAAGAATGTGAATACGGTCGGTTGATGTATTTTCTATCCATCAAAAATGGAAGGGGAATAAAGTAAAAAGGACAACAGGAAGGGATGAAACAATTAGGATCATAAGACGTATGTACATGGAAATGTCACAGTGAAACTCCCTATAGACCTATCTTCAACAAAAAATTATCATTTTTTTTCAAAAGAAGAAAACAGACCCAGTCCCACCAAACACAAACATATAAACTAATAAAAAACACAACACAAGAAAGTAAACATGGACTTGTCTCGCGGTTAGTTACATTGGGAGCAGGGAGGATTATTAGTAAATGGTTGTGAGGGTGAATAGGATGGAAATATTGTGTACTCATGTATGAAAATGGAAACATGAGACCTGTGAAACTATTCCAGGAATAGGGAGGGAGATAATAAAGGAAAATGATGGAAGGGATGATTTTAACTATGACATAGTGTAAAAAACTTTTGTAAATGTAACAACATATACCCAGTACAACAGTACTCAATAAACAATATTTAAAAAAAGAAAAACCATACCACTCCAACACACGTTCTGTGCGTTGAGTATTTTCAACAGAGGCTTGTGGAAAATACTTGCAAGAGCTGGCTTTGAACTGCGATCCTCCTGTTTCTACCTGCTGAGGTGAGAGAAATGCAGGTATACGTCACGGGCAAACAGCCCAAATTTCAGGTACATTACTATGGGTTTTTTATCACATACCGATCCATTCCTAAACAATATAGTGATTGGTGTTGGATGGTTTGGCTCTGTTTATTCTTTTCGGGGTTCACTGTACTTCTTTAATCTAAAGATTTATAGAACTTTGACAGGAGGTGTTGCTAAAAGGGTAGAGCAACTGCTTTGCAAGTGAAAAGCATTGAGTTTCAACGCCAGTATTACCAGTCCCAACAGTTCCACCAAAACCAAAAAAGTTTATGAAGATCTCTACTGAGGAATGGTATCACCCGATCCTAGGATGCTCAGGTCACCCGTGTGCTCAGGCCACGTGTGCCCCGTATATCGAGGACCCAAATAAAAGAGAAGTCTTCCACACGAGACAGTGGCACCTACCTCCAGCTTCTCCATGCTTGGCTGGCTGTGCTACCATAGCAAGAGGCCAGGCAGGAGCTGCCTCGGGAATGTGTATGTTGCAGTGGCTGGGATCCCACTGTGACATCACAACCAAGTCTGTCCTGATTGGTCAGACCACGTAAGCACTGCCTCTATGGCCCCTCTCCCTTCAGTCTCCAGCCATTTGTGTGGCAGTTTCCTGGCAAGAACTTGTGATCTGGGAATTGCTTTTCTCCTCCACGTTCCCTCCTCAGATCATTCAAGGTTCAACTGGCATGACATTTCTGACTTCTTCCAAACTACTCCCAATCTGGACCCCACACTTTGGAGGACAGGAAGGCTTTCACCTGGTGAGTACACAAACACCTCAAGCCCTTTGAAGGTAAATAAGCCAGGAAAACTCCCTGAACCTTGGATGAGGCAACTTCCTTCTCAGAACTACATCTCCCATCATCTGGGAGGGTATTCCCTTAACTGACCCAAAATGTCACAGAGTGAGGGCCTGGGGCTGCCTTCCAGCCTACAGTGTTCCTCACTTGAACAAAACACGCAAAAGCACACACTGGCTGCCAAGAGCCTCAAGGTGACCACAAGAATTCACTTCCTAACGACACAGAAATTACTTCACTTTGATCTGAGAAGTACACAGGCACACACACGCTATAGCCAAGGAATGCTTAGGGTTCTCTAGTGACTGAAATGCTTACCACCTCTCGGAAGAATGGCAGATTTCAGGAACACCACAACCTATGGAAGAAACATGAAACTCTCAGGAAGGACATTCAAATCTGCAATGGTTCTCTGAGGGACATCACAGTTCACCTTTCATTCATGGAACCCAAGACATAAAGTCAGTGCCACACAAGGCTGTTCCTCAAGTGACTTGGGGAAGGAACCTATATTCTACCAACCAGTGGTAGGAAACTAAACAACAAACATCCCACACACACTCACACACAGAGAATGAGTGACATACTAATATTTATCTTGTATGTGAATTTCTTACATTCTATGGAGTTAATTACAACTTTGTGCAAGACCAGAAGTCATAGAACATCACCCAGCCTTGTTCGTTCCATCTATTTCCTCAACGTTAATGATAGATTTTGATTCAAAGACACTTCTGCATGCCTAAGCAGCGGATACACTCAAAGAGTGTGAAACAATTGGTAATATGAGAATTTATGACAAATAGCAAAGAAATTAATACATGAACAAATGAGAAATATTAAGCACACAGACAAAGACAGACACATACACACAAGAAAGGCACACAGAAAGGTAGACACAGACACCCAGGAGCCTGGCCTCTATTCAACGCAAGACGAATGTTATCTGCAAAGGCTGAAATCCTGGCGTTACCCTACTGAGGCGACACTTTAAGCACTTTAGGAAGGATCAAACTTAGAAAAACCCAAGAAGTGACATCAGTTCCAACATTGTCCTTGGAAGGAAGACATACTACCACCATTATGCCAAGGAACAACTAAAGGCTAACCGAGAGTCAGTGTCCGAAGCCATCACTTGAACTCAAATCACTTCTAGCAGGGTAACGAGGCACATACATATATGCATCACGATAGCCTCTCATACCCTGCACATATTCAACGATCCCTGAATCTTTCCTCCTCAGTGAATTGATTACAGTTTACCTAGGGAGTAACAACACAGAGAAAAACCCAAAATTACTGTCTTCCGAAAGAGCATTCCTGACTGGCATTATTAGGAACACAGCATCCACGGACAATGATCCAGGAACTATTTTCAACCACACATGCGGCCCCACACACAAACACACCCACACAATGAATGTGACCCATGAATATTAACCACTTTGTGGAAGTCAATTTCTGGGCTGAAATGAAAAAAAGTACCTTTCAGCAGAACCCATACTTATGAACACCTGGAAACACCGGTGAATGAGCTGAATTCCTTCCAACCTTCACTGCCTGTGCTTTGATGTACTCTGCAGACCAGAGAAGAATTTATATCAGATCAACAGGTGTCTGTGCTGTGCCTCCATGGAACCTTTTCCTCCCTTGCCAGTCCACTAGAACCACACCTTGAGATGACGTGGTGAGGAATAGAAGCAGAAACCAAGGCTCCAGAATGGGGAAATCTTTGCCAGGTATACATCTGACTGAAATTAATACCGAAAATATACTCAAAAACTAAATTCCCGTAAAAATCAGAGACCCAATGAAGAAATACACAAATGAACATAACAGAGCTTGTTCCAAGGCAGAAGTCCAAAGGACCTACAACTACATAAAGAAATGCTCACCATCGCTCGTCAGAAAGAAAACAAAAATGAAAACCATACCAAGATTCCAAACCACTCCCATTGTAATGGCTATCAAGAATACAAACAACTAATGTTTTCAAGGATGTCTAAAAAAAAGGAACCCTCATATGCAGTTAGTGGGAATGCAAATTAGTACAACAACTGTGGAAAACAATATGGAGGCTTTTCGAACCTCAAAGTAGAATTGCTGTGTGATCCAGCATTATCATTCATAGGGATATACCTGAATGAATGCAAGCCAGGTAACAATACAGACACCTGCACATCCATGTTAACTGCAGCATTACTCACAACAGGTAACATATGTAAACAGCCAAGATGCCTCACAACTGATACATGGATCCAAAACTGTGGCATTTACACACAATGGAATTTTATTCAGCCTTAAATAAGCATGAAATTTTGTTGTTTGCAGGTAACTGGATGGAACTAGAGAACATCACCTTAAGTTAAATTAGTCAGGTTGGGGAAACCAAAGGCCACATGTTTTTTCTCACACATGCACTAGAGACCTGACACACATACAAGCAGTAGTATGAACAACAGGTCTAAGGGGAGCTCATTTATGAGAGAGAGAGGGTAAAAGGAGGAGGTTAACCAGGTCAATATGGTTGTTGTGCTTTCTGTAGAGGAATACAGAATTTTAAAAACTTTTGAAACTACCATAAGAAGGAGAATAAAGTAGAAAAGCAAAAAATAGAGGGAATGACCCAATTTGTGTTATAACGTGTACATACATATATATGCATAACGCTATATATGTATGAGCAAATGTCACAATGAAACATCCCGTATAGCTATCTTAATTAAACAAACAAAAACGTGCGGGTCACCAGTGGCTCACACCCGCAGTCCCTGTGACTCAGAAGGGAGAGATAAGGAAGATCTTGGTTCAAACACAGCTTGGGCAAATAGTTTGCAAGACCCTGTCTCAAAAACACCTATCACAAAAAAACGGCTGGTGAACTGCCTCAAGGTAGAGTCCCTGAGTTCAAGCCCCAGTTCTGCCCCCCACACTAAAACAAAATAAACACAAAAAGGGATTTTTGGTAACAGAAATGGAAAATAGGTCCTGTATAGGGAGTTGTTACTTGTGGGAGGGGTGAGGATATAAGGAAAGGGTGTAGGATATGGTATAAATATTATATACTCAGGTATGAAAATGGAAAAACGAGACGTGATGAAACTATTCCAGGAATACGGTGAGAGAGAATAAAGGAGAATGTGGAGGGATGAATTCAACTATGGCATATTATAAGAACTTTGGCAAAAGTCACAATGTACCCCCACTACAGTAAGTTTGTTAGAACTCAGGAATGGAAAAAAGTGTTTTTAATCATTGTGTTCATTTCACTGACCTTCACAGACAGAAGTTACACAACCAAACTTAATCGGCCAGGTTTCCCACAAACTAACACCCAAATGACTGACTATGCATGTTAGTTCTCATGACCTCATACCTCCTCACAAACATTATAGCACTGACATCACACTCACATCACCCAACAGCAGATGTGAGGAACAGAGCCCTGTGCTCCAAACACCTCTGAAAATAGCTGCACCAGCACAGGTAATCATTCAAACTCTCTGCATACATTTCCCTATCAAATAAGAAGGTTGGTCTAAATGACATGTAAGGTCAGTTTGGCTGCTCCTATTCTACTAACATTTTGGGTCACTTTTGCTCAACTGGGCACTTCCCAAATGCCTGACCCACAGAAAATGAGTGAATTATGTTTTCTTGTTTACTATGCTAAAAGTTGGAGGAATTTGTTACACACATATAGGTAACTAACACATGGAAGATGACAGGCCCATCTGCTAACTACTGGTGGCATCCAAGAGGCCTCCATAAACTCAGGGGCTTACACTGAAAGCCCAGGGGCATCTTGACATCTGCCCTGCAATAAAGCATCTACGGCCTCTGCAAAAATCCTACCAGTGCATTTGCTGGGGTGCTGACAAACAATGCTTCAATGATACATACATGCTAAGGGACCCAGGGCTCATGAATTCGTCCTCAACTCAGTCACTGCTAGAAGCGGGGGTATGGGAGTTGTTTATCTCACAGAGAAAGATCTCTGATCAAACATGCTCCTTAACTCACCTGAGTTTGTGGAATCTGAAATTCCAGTGGAACAGAAACCATGTGGTAATTTCCTGATAATCTGTGTCACTGCATAACTTTCTTTTTATCTGTAAATTAGAAAAACAAGAATTTTCAATGGAATTTGATTCAGCCACAATAAAGAATGAGATTTTATCCTTTGCAGAGAAATGGATGGAAATGGAGATTATCTTAAGTGAAATTAGCCAGGTTCTGAAACCAAACACTGCATGTTTTCTCTCAGATGTAGAATATAGGCCCAATAAATATACAAAGAGTGCTATGAAAAACAACTCAATCTGACGGGGAGTCCCTAATGGGAGGGAGAACATTTAAAAGAACGAAGTTAAGAATGTGAATACGGTCGGTTGATGTATTTTCTATCCATCAAAAATGGAAGGGGAATAAAGTAAAAAGGACAACAGGAAGGGATGAAACAATTAGGATCATAAGACCTATGTACATGGAAATGTCACAGTGAAACTCCCTATAGACCTATCTTAAACAAAAAATTATCATTTTTTTTCAAAAGAAGAAAACAGACCCAGTCCCACCAAACACAAACATATAAACTAATAAAAAACACAACACAAGAAAGTAAACCTGGACTTGTCTCGCGGTTAGTTACATTGGGAGCAGGGAGGATTATTAGTAAATGGTTGTGAGGGTGAATAGGATGGAAATATTGTGTACTCATGTATGAAAATGGAAACATGAGACCTGTGAAACTATTCCAGGAATAGGGAGGGAGATAATAAAGGAAAATGATGGAAGGGATGATTTTAACTATGACATAGTGTAAAAAACTTTTGTAAATGTAACAACATATACCCAGTACAACAGTACTCAATAAACAATATTTCAAAAAAGAAAAACCATACCACTCCAACACACCTTCTGTGCGTTGAGTATTTTCAACAGAGGCTTGTGGAAAATACTTGCAAGAGCTGGCTTTGAACTGCGATCCTCCTGTTTCTACCTGCTGAGGTGAGAGAAATGCAGGTATACGTCACGGGCAAACAGCCCAAATTTCAGGTACATTACTATGGGTTTTTTATCACATACCGATCCATTCCTAAACAATATAGTGATTGGTGTTGGATGGTTTGGCTCTGTTTATTCTTTTCGGGGTTCACTGTACTTCTTTAATCTAAAGATTTATAGAAATTTGACAGGAGGTGTTGCTAAAAGGGTAGAGCAACTGCTTTGCAAGTGAAAAGCATTGAGTTTCAACGCCAGTATTACCAGTCCCAACAGTTCCACCAAAACCAAAAAAGTTTATGAAGATCTCTACTGAGGAATGGTATCACCCGATCCTAGGATGCTCAGGTCACCCGTGTGCTCAGGCCACGTGTGCCCCGTATATCGAGGACCCAAATAAAAGAGAAGTCTTCCACACGAGACAGTGACACCTACCTCCAGCTTCTCCATGCTTGGCTGGCTGTGCTACCATAGCAAGAGGCCAGGCAGGAGCTGCCTCGGGAATGTGTATGTTGCAGTGGCTGGGATCCCACTGTGACATCACAACCAAGTCTGTCCTGATTGGTCAGACCACGTAAGCACTGCCTCTATGGCCCCTCTCCCTTCAGTCTCCAGCCATTTGTGTGGCAGTTTCCTGGCAAGAACTTGTGATCTGGGAATTGCTTTTCTCCTCCACGTTCCCTCCTCAGATCATTCAAGGTTCAACTGGCATGACATTTCTGACTTCTTCCAAACTACTCCCAATCTGGACCCCACACTTTGGAGGACAGGAAGGCTTTCACCTGGTGAGTACACAAACACCTCAAGCCCTTTGAAGGTAAATAAGCCAGGAAAACTCCCTGAACCTTGGATGAGGCAACTTCCTTCTCAGAACTACATCTCCCATCATCTGGGAGGGTATTCCCTTAACTGACCCAAAATGTCACAGAGTGAGGGCCTGGGGCTGCCTTCCAGCCTACAGTGTTCCTAACTTGAACAAAACACGCAAAAGAATACACTGGCTGCCAAGAGCCTCAAGGTGACCACAAGAATTCACTTCCTAACGACACAGAAATTACTTCACTTTGATCTGAGAAGTACACAGGCACACACACGCTATAGCCAAGGAATGCTTAGGGTTCTCTAGTGACTGAAATGCTTACCACCTCTCGGAAGAATGGCAGATTTCAGGAACACCACAACCTATGGAAGAAACATGAAACTCTCAGGAAGGACATTCAAATCTGCAATGGTTCTCTGAGGGACATCACAGTTCACCTTTCATTCATGGAACCCAAGACATAAAGTCAGTGCCACACAAGGCTGTTCCTCAAGTGACTTGGGGAAGGAACCTATATTCTACCAACCAGTGGTAGGAAACTAAACAACAAACATCCCACACACACTCACACACAGAGAATGAGTGACATACTAATATTTATCTTGTATGTGAATTTCTTACATTCTATGGAGTTAATTACAACTTTGTGCAAGACCAGAAGTCATAGAACATCACCCAGCCTTGTTCGTTCCATCTATTTCCTCCACGTTAATGATAGATTTTGATTCAAAGACACTTCTGCATGCCTAAGCAGCGGATACACTCAAAGAGTGTGAAACAATTGGTAATATGAGAATTTATGACAAATAGCAAAGAAATTAATACATGAACAAATGAGAAATATTAAGCACACAGACAAAGACAGACACATACACACAAGAAAGGCACACAGAAAGGTAGACACAGACACCCAGGAGCCTGGCCTCTATTCAACGCAAGTCGAATGTTATCTGCAAAGGCTGAAATCCTGGCGTTACCCTACTGAGGCAACACTTTAAGCACTTTAGGAAGGATCAAACTTAGAAAAACCCAAGAAGTGACATCAGTTCCAACATTGTCCTTGGAAGGAAGACATACTACCACCATTATGCCAAGGAACAACTAAAGGCTAACCGAGAGTCAGTGTCCGAAGCCATCACTTGAACTCAAATCACTTCTAGCAGGGTAACGAGGCACATACATATATGCATCACGATAGCCTCTCATACCCTGCACATATTCAACGATCCCTGAATCTTTCCTCCTCAGTGAATTGATTACAGTTTACCTAGGGAGTAACAACACAGAGAAAAACCCAAAATTACTGTCTTCCGAAAGAGCATTCCTGACTGGCATTATTAAGAACACAGCATCCACGGACAATGATCCAGGAACTATTTTCAACCACACATGCGGCCCCACACACAAACACACCCACACAATGAATGTGACCCATGAATATTAACCACTTTGTGGAAGTCAATTTCTGGGCTGAAATGAAAAAAAGTACCTTTCAGCAGAACCCATACTTATGAACACCTGGAAACACCGGTGAATGAGCTGAATTCCTTCCAACCTTCACTGCCTGTGCTTTGATGTACTCTGCAGACCAGAGAAGAATTTATATCAGATCAACAGGTGTCTGTGCTGTGCCTCCATGGAACCTTTTCCTCCCTTGCCAGTCCACTAGAACCACACCTTGAGATGACGTGGTGAGGAATAGAAGCAGAAACCAAGGCTCCAGAATGGGGAAATCTTTGCCAGGTATACATCTGACTGAAATTAATACCGAGAATATACTCAAAAACTAAATTCCCGTAAAAATCAGAGACCCAATGAAGAAATACAGAAATGAACATAACAGAGCTTGTTCCAAGGCAGAAGTCCAAAGGACCTACAACTACATAAAGAAATGCTCACCATCGCTCGTCAGAAAGAAAACAAAAATGAAAACCATACCAAGATTCCAAACCACTCCCATTGTAATGGCTATCAAGAATACAAACAACTAATGTTTTCAAGGATGTCTAAAAAAAAGGAACCCTCATATGCAGTTAGTGGGAATGCAAATTAGTACAACAACTGTGGAAAACAATATGGAGGCTTTTCGAACCTCAAAGTAGAATTGCTGTGTGATCCAGCATTATCATTCATAGGGATATACCTGAATGAATGCAAGCCAGGTAACAATACAGACACCTGCACATCCATGTTAACTGCAGCATTACTCACAACAGGTAACATATGTAAACAGCCAAGATGCCTCACAACTGATACATGGATCCAAAACTGTGGCATTTACACACAATGGAATTTTATTCAGCCTTAAATAAGCATGAAATTTTGTTGTTTGCAGGTAAATGGATGGAACTAGAGAACATCACCTTAAGTTAAATTAGTCAGGTTGGGGAAACCAAAGGCCACATGTTTTTTCTCACACATGCACTAGAGACCTGACACACATACAAGCAGTAGTATGAACAACAGGTCTAAGGGGAGCTCATTTATGAGAGAGAGAGGGTAAAAGGAGGAGGTTAACCAGGTCAATATGGTTGTTGTGCTTTCTGTAGAGGAATGCAGAATTTTAAAAACTTTTGAAACTACCATAAGAAGGAGAATAAAGTAGAAAAGCAAAAAATAGAGGGAATGACCCAATTTGTGTTATAACGTGTACATATATATATATGCATAGCGCTATATATGTATGAGCAAATGTCACAATGAAACATCCCGTATAGCTATCTTAATTAAACAAACAAAAACGTGCGGGTCACCAGTGGCTCACACACGCAGTCCCTGTGACTCAGAAGGGAGAGATAAGGAAGATCTTGGTTCAAACACAGCTTGGGCAAATAGTTTGCAAGACCCTGTCTCAAAAACACCTATCACAAAAAAACGGCTGGTGAACTGCCTCAAGGTAGAGTCCCTGAGTTCAAGCCCCAGTTCTGCCCCCCACACTAAAACAAAATAAACACAAAAAGGGATTTTTGGTAACAGAAATGGAAAATAGGTCCTGTATAGGGAGTTGTTACTTGTGGGAGGGGTGAGGATATAAGGAAAGGGTGTAGGATATGGTATAAATATTATATACTCAGGTATGAAAATGGAAAAACGAGATGTGATGAAACTATTCCAGGAATACGGTGAGAGAGAATAAAGGAGAATGTGGAGGGATGAATTCAACTATGGCATATTATAAGAACTTTGGCAAAAGTCACAATGTACCCCCACTACAGTAAGTTTGTTAGAACTCAGGAATGGAAAAAAGTGTTTTTAATCATTGTGTTCATTTCACTGACCTTCACAGACAGAAGTTACACAACCAAACTTAATCGGCCAGGTTTCCCACAAACTGACACCCAAATGACTGACTATGCATGTTAGTTCTCATGACCTCATACCTCCTCACAAACATTATAGCACTGACATCACACTCACATCACCCAACAGCAGATGTGAGGAACAGAGCCCTGTGCTCCAAACACCTCTGAAAATAGCTGCACCAGCACAGGTAATCATTCAAACTCTCTGCATACATTTCCCTATCAAATAAGAAGGTTGGTCTAAATGACATGTAAGGTCAGTTTGGCTGCTCCTATTCTACTAACATTTTGGGTCACTTTTGCTCAACTGGGCACTTCCCAAATGCCTGACCCACAGAAAATGAGTGAATTATGTTTTCTTGTTTACTATGCTAAAAGTTGGAGGAATTTGTTACACACATATAGGTAACTAACACATGGAAGATGACAGGCCCATCTGCTAACTACTGGTGGCATCCAAGAGGCCTCCATAAACTCAGGGGCTTACACTGAAAGCCCAGGGGCATCTTGACATCTGCCCTGCAATAAAGCATCTACGGCCTCTGCAAAAATCCTACCAGTGCATTTGCTGGGGTGCTGACAAACAATGCTTCAATGATACATACATGCTAAGGGACCCAGGGCTCATGAACTCGTCCTCAACTCGGTCACTGCTAGAAGCGGGGGTATGGGAGTTGTTTATCTCACAGAGAAAGATCTCTGATCAAACATGCTCCTTAACTCACCTGAGTTTGTGGAATCTGAAATTCCAGTGGAACAGAAACCATGTGGTAATTTCCTGATAATCTGTGTCACTGCATAACTTTCTTTTTATCTGTAAATTAGAAAAACAAGAATTTTCAATGGAATTTGATTCAGCCACAATAAAGAATGAGATTTTATCCTTTGCAGAGAAATGGATGGAAATGGAGATTATCTTAAGTGAAATTAGCCAGGTTCTGAAACCAAACACTGCATGTTTTCTCTCAGATGTAGAATATAGGCCCAATAAATATACAAAGAGTGCTATGAAAAACAACTCAATCTGACGGGGAGTCCCTAATGGGAGGGAGAACATTTAAAAGAACGAAGTTAAGAATGTGAATACGGTCGGTTGATGTATTTTCTATCCATCAAAAATGGAAGGGGAATAAAGTAAAAAGGACAACAGGAAGGGATGAAACAATTAGGATCATAAGACGTATGTACATGGAAATGTCACAGTGAAACTCCCTATAGACCTATCTTAAACAAAAAATTATCATTTTTTTTCAAAAGAAGAAAAAAGACCCAGTCCCACCAAACACAAACATATAAACTAATAAAAAACACAACACAAGAAAGTAAACCTGGACTTGTCTCGCGGTTAGTTACATTGGGAGCAGGGAGGATTATTAGTAAATGGTTGTGAGGGTGAATAGGATGGAAATATTGTGTACTCATGTATGAAAATGGAAACATGAGACCTGTGAAACTATTCCAGGAATAGGGAGGGAGATAATAAAGGAAAATGATGGAAGGGATGATTTTAACTATGACATAGTGTAAAAAACTTTTGTAAATGTAACAACATATACCCAGTACAACAGTACTCAATAAACAATATTTAAAAAAAGAAAAACCATACCACTCCAACACACCTTCTGTGCGTTGAGTATTTTCAACAGAGGCTTGTGGAAAATACTTGCAAGAGCTGGCTTTGAACTGCGATCCTCCTGTTTCTACCTGCTGAGGTGAGAGAAATGCAGGTATACGTCACGGGCAAACAGCCCAAATTTCAGGTACATTACTATGGGTTTTTTATCACATACCGATCCATTCCTAAACAATATAGTGATTGGTGTTGGATGGTTTGGCTCTGTTTATTCTTTTCGGGGTTCACTGTACTTCTTTAATCTAAAGATTTATAGAAATTTGACAGGAGGTGTTGCTAAAAGGGTAGAGCAACTGCTTTGCAAGTGAAAAGCATTGAGTTTCAACGCCAGTATTACCAGTCCCAACAGTTCCACCAAAACCAAAAAAGTTTATGAAGATCTCTACTGAGGAATGGTATCACCCGATCCTAGGATGCTCAGGTCACCCGTGTGCTCAGGCCACGTGTGCCCCGTATATCGAGGACCCAAATAAAAGAGAAGTCTTCCACACGAGACAGTGGCACCTACCTCCAGCTTCTCCATGCTTGGCTGGCTGTGCTACCATAGCAAGAGGCCAGGCAGGAGCTGCCTCGGGAATGTGTATGTTGCAGTGGCTGGGATCCCACTGTGACATCACAACCAAGTCTGTCCTGATTGGTCAGACCACGTAAGCACTGCCTCTATGGCCCCTCTCCCTTCAGTCTCTAGCCATTTGTGTGGCAGTTTCCTGGCAAGAACTTGTGATCTGGGAATTGCTTTTCTCCTCCACGTTCCCTCCTCAGATCATTCAAGGTTCAACTGGCATGACATTTCTGACTTCTTCCAAACTACTCCCAATCTGGACCCCACACTTTGGAGGACAGGAAGGCTTTCACCTGGTGAGTACACAAACACCTCAAGCCCTTTGAAGGTAAATAAGCCAGGAAAACTCCCTGAACCTTGGATGAGGCAACTTCCTTCTCAGAACTACATCTCCCATCATCTGGGAGGGTATTCCCTTAACTGACCCAAAATGTCACAGAGTGAGGGCCTGGGGCTGCCTTCCAGCCTACAGTGTTCCTAACTTGAACAAAACACGCAAAAGCACACACTGGCTGCCAAGAGCCTCAAGGTGACCACAAGAATTCACTTCCTAACGACACAGAAATTACTTCACTTTGATCTGAGAAGTACACAGGCACACACACGCTATAGCCAAGGAATGCTTAGGGTTCTCTAGTGACTGAAATGCTTACCACCTCTCGGAAGAATGGCAGATTTCAGGAACACCACAACCTATGGAAGAAACATGAAACTCTCAGGAAGGACATTCAAATCTGCAATGGTTCTCTGAGGGACATCACAGTTCACCTTTCATTCATGGAACCCAAGACATAAAGTCAGTGCCACACAAGGCTGTTCCTCAAGTGACTTGGGGAAGGAACCTATATTCTACCAACCAGTGGTAGGAAACTAAACAACAAACATCCCACACACACTCACACACAGAGAATGAGTGACATACTAATATTTATCTTGTATGTGAATTTCTTACATTCTATGGAGTTAATTACAACTTTGTGCAAGACCAGAAGTCATAGAACATCACCCAGCCTTGTTCGTTCCATCTATTTCCTCAACGTTAATGATAGATTTTGATTCAAAGACACTTCTGCATGCCTAAGCAGCGGATACACTCAAAGAGTGTGAAACAATTGGTAATATGAGAATTTATGACAAATAGCAAAGAAATTAATACATGAACAAATGAGAAATATTAAGCACACAGACAAAGACAGACACATACACACAAGAAAGGCACACAGAAAGGTAGACACAGACACCCAGGAGCCTGGCATCTATTCAACGCAAGACGAATGTTATCTGCAAAGGGTGAAATCCTGGCGTTACCCTACTGAGGCGACACTTTAAGCACTTTAGGAAGGATCAAACTTAGAAAAACCCAAGAAGTGACATCAGTTCCAACATTGTCCTTGGAAGGAAGACATACTACCACCATTATGCCAAGGAACAACTAAAGGCTAACCGAGAGTCAGTGTCCGAAGCCATCACTTGAACTCAAATCACTTCTAGCAGGGTAACGAGGCACATACATATATGCATCACGATAGCCTCTCATACCCTGCACATATTCAACGATCCCTGAATCTTTCCTCCTCAGTGAATTGATTACAGTTTACCTAGGGAGTAACAACACAGAGAAAAACCCAAAATTACTGTCTTCCGAAAGAGCATTCCTGACAGGCATTATTAGGAACACAGCATCCACGGACAATGATCCAGGAACTATTTTCAACCACACATGCGGCCCCACACACAAACACACCCACACAATGAATGTGACCCATGAATATTAACCACTTTGTGGAAGTCAATTTCTGGGCTGAAATGAAAAAAAGTACCTTTCAGCAGAACCCATACTTATGAACACCTGGAAACACCGGTGAATGAGCTGAATTCCTTCCAACCTTCACTGCCTGTGCTTTGATGTACTCTGCAGACCAGAGAAGAATTTATATCAGATCAACAGGTGTCTGTGCTGTGCCTCCATGGAACCTTTTCCTCCCTTGCCAGTCCACTAGAACCACACCTTGAGATGACGTGGTGAGGAATAGAAGCAGAAACCAAGGCTCCAGAATGGGGAAATCTTTGCCAGGTATACATCTGACTGAAATTAATACCGAGAATATACTCAAAAACTAAATTCCCGTAAAAATCAGAGACCCAATGAAGAAATACACAAATGAACATAACAGAGCTTGTTCCAAGGCAGAAGTCCAAAGGACCTACAACTACATAAAGAAATGCTCACCATCGCTCGTCAGAAAGAAAACAAAAATGAAAACCATACCAAGATTCCAAACCACTCCCATTGTAATGGCTATCAAGAATACAAACAACTAATGTTTTCAAGGATGTCTAAAAAAAAGGAACCCTCATATGCAGTTAGTGGGAATGCAAATTAGTACAACAACTGTGGAAAACAATATGGAGGCTTTTCGAACCTCAAAGTAGAATTGCTGTGTGATCCAGCATTATCATTCATAGGGATATACCTGAATGAATGCAAGCCAGGTAACAATACAGACACCTGCACATCCATGTTAACTGCAGCATTACTCACAACAGGTAACATATGTAAACAGCCAAGATGCCTCACAACTGATACATGGATCCAAAACTGTGGCATTTACACACAATGGAATTTTATTCAGCCTTAAATAAGCATGAAATTTTGTTGTTTGCAGGTAAATGGATGGAACTAGAGAACATCACCTTAAGTTAAATTAGTCAGGTTGGGGAAACCAAAGGCCACATGTTTTTTCTCACACATGCACTAGAGACCTGACACACATACAAGCAGTAGTATGAACAACAGGTCTAAGGGGAGCTCATTTATGAGAGAGAGAGGGTAAAAGGAGGAGGTTAACCAGGTCAATATGGTTGTTGTGCTTTCTGTAGAGGAATGCAGAATTTTAAAAACTTTTGAAACTACCATAAGAAGGAGAATAAAGTAGAAAAGCAAAAAATAGAGGGAATGACCCAATTTGTGTTATAACGTGTACATATATATATATGCATAGCGCTATATATGTATGAGCAAATGTCACAATGAAACATCCCGTATAGCTATCTTAATTAAACAAACAAAAACGTGCGGGTCACCAGTGGCTCACACCCGCAGTCCCTGTGACTCAGAAGGGAGAGATAAGGAAGATCTTGGTTCAAACACAGCTTGGGCAAATAGTTTGCAAGACCCTGTCTCAAAAACACCTATCACAAAAAAACGGCTGGTGAACTGCCTCAAGGTAGAGTCCCTGAGTTCAAGCCCCAGTTCTGCCCCCCACACTAAAACAAAATAAACACAAAAAGGGATTTTTGGTAACAGAAATGGAAAATAGGTCCTGTATAGGGAGTTGTTACTTGTGGGAGGGGTGAGGATATAAGGAAAGGGTGTAGGATATGGTATAAATATTATATACTCAGGTATGAAAATGGAAAAACGAGACGTGATGAAACTATTCCAGGAATACGGTGAGAGAGAATAAAGGAGAATGTGGAGGGATGAATTCAACTATGGCATATTATAAGAACTTTGGCAAAAGTCACAATGTACCCCCACTACAGTAAGTTTGTTAGAACTCAGGAATGGAAAAAAGTGTTTTTAATCATTGTGTTCATTTCACTGACCTTCACAGACAGAAGTTACACAACCAAACTTAATCGGCCAGGTTTCCCACAAACTAACACCCAAATGACTGACTATGCATGTTAGTTCTCATGACCTCATACCTCCTCACAAACATTATAGCACTGACATCACACTCACATCACCCAACAGCAGATGTGAGGAACAGAGCCCTGTGCTCCAAACACCTCTGAAAATAGCTGCACCAGCACAGGTAATCATTCAAACTCTCTGCATACATTTCCCTATCAAATAAGAAGGTTGGTCTAAATGACATGTAAGGTCAGTTTGGCTGCTCCTATTCTACTAACATTTTGGGTCACTTTTGCTCAACTGGGCACTTCCCAAATGCCTGACCCACAGAAAATGAGTGAATTACGTTTTCTTGTTTACTATGCTAAAAGTTGGAGGAATTTGTTACACACATATAGGTAACTAACACATGGAAGATGACAGGCCCATCTGCTAACTACTGGTGGCATCCAAGAGGCCTCCATAAACTCAGGGGCTTACACTGAAAGCCCAGGGGCATCTTGACATCTGCCCTGCAATAAAGCATCTACGGCCTCTGCAAAAATCCTACCAGTGCATTTGCTGGGGTGCTGACAAACAATGCTTCAATGATACATACATGCTAAGGGACCCAGGGCTCATGAACTCGTCCTCAACTCAGTCACTGCTAGAAGCGGGGGTATGGGAGTTGTTTATCTCACAGAGAAAGATCTCTGATCAAACATGCTCCTTAACTCACCTGAGTTTGTGGAATCTGAAATTCCAGTGGAACAGAAACCATGTGGTAATTTCCTGATAATATGTGTCACTGCATAACTTTCTTTTTATCTGTAAATTAGAAAAACAAGAATTTTCAATGGAATTTGATTCAGCCACGATAAAGAATGAGATTTTATCCTTTGCAGAGAAATGGATGGAAATGGAGATTATCTTAAGTGAAATTAGCCAGGTTCTGAAACCAAACACTGCATGTTTTCTCTCAGATGTAGAATATAGGCCCAATAAATATACAAAGAGTGCTATGAAAAACAACTCAATCTGACGGGGAGTCCCTAATGGGAGGGAGAACATTTAAAAGAACGAAGTTAAGAATGTGAATACGGTCGGTTGATGTATTTTCTATCCATCAAAAATGGAAGGGGAATAAAGTAAAAAGGACAACAGGAAGGGATGAAACAATTAGGATCATAAGACGTATGTACATGGAAATGTCACAGTGAAACTCCCTATAGACCTATCTTAAACAAAAAATTATCATTTTTTTTCAAAAGAAGAAAAAAGACCCAGTCCCACCAAACACAAACATATAAACTAATAAAAAACACAACACAAGAAAGTAAACCTGGACTTGTCTCGCGGTTAGTTACATTGGGAGCAGGGAGGATTATTAGTAAATGGTTGTGAGGGTGAATAGGATGGAAATATTGTGTACTCATGTATGAAAATGGAAACATGAGACCTGTGAAACTATTCCAGGAATAGGGAGGGAGATAATAAAGGAAAATGATGGAAGGGATGATTTTAACTATGACATAGTGTAAAAAACTTTTGTAAATGTAACAACATATACCCAGTACAACAGTACTCAATAAACAATATTTAAAAAAAGAAAAACCATACCACTCCAACACACCTTCTGTGCGTTGAGTATTTTCAACAGAGGCTTGTGGAAAATACTTGCAAGAGCTGGCTTTGAACTGCGATCCTCCTGTTTCTACCTGCTGAGGTGAGAGAAATGCAGGTATACGTCACGGGCAAACAGCCCAAATTTCAGGTACATTACTATGGGTTTTTTATCACATACCGATCCATTCCTAAACAATATAGTGATTGGTGTTGGATGGTTTGGCTCTGTTTATTCTTTTCGGGGTTCACTGTACTTGTTTAATCTAAAGATTTATAGAAATTTGACAGGAGGTGTTGCTAAAAGGGTAGAGCAACTGCTTTGCAAGTGAAAAGCATTGAGTTTCAACGCCAGTATTACCAGTCCCAACAGTTCCACCAAAACCAAAAAAGTTTATGAAGATCTCTACTGAGGAATGGTATCACCCGATCCTAGGATGCTCAGGTCACCCGTGTGCTCAGGCCACGTGTGCCCCGTATATCGAGGACCCAAATAAAAGAGAAGTCTTCCACACGAGACAGTGGCACCTACCTCCAGCTTCTCCATGCTTGGCTGGCTGTGCTACCATAGCAAGAGGCCAGGCAGGAGCTGCCTCGGGAATGTGTATGTTGCAGTGGCTGGGATCCCACTGTGACATCACAACCAAGTCTGTCCTGATTGGTCAGACCACGTAAGCACTGCCTCTATGGCCCCTCTCCCTTCAGTCTCTAGCCATTTGTGTGGCAGTTTCCTGGCAAGAACTTGTGATCTGGGAATTGCTTTTCTCCTCCACGTTCCCTCCTCAGATCATTCAAGGTTCAACTGGCATGACATTTCTGACTTCTTCCAAACTACTCCCAATCTGGACCCCACACTTTGGAGGACAGGAAGGCTTTCACCTGGTGAGTACACAAACACCTCAAGCCCTTTGAAGGTAAATAAGCCAGGAAAACTCCCTGAACCTTGGATGAGGCAACTTCCTTCTCAGAACTACATCTCCCATCATCTGGGAGGGTATTCCCTTAACTGACCCAAAATGTCACAGAGTGAGGACCTGGGGCTGTCTTCCAGCCTACAGTGTTCCTCACTTGAACAAAACACGCAAAAGCACACACTGGCTGCCAAGAGCCTCAAGGTGACCACAAGAATTCACTTCCTAACGACACAGAAATTACTTCACTTTGATCTGAGAAGTACACAGGCACACACACGCTATAGCCAAGGAATGCTTAGGGTTCTCTAGTGACTGAAATGCTTACCACCTCTCGGAAGAATGGCAGATTTCAGGAACACCACAACCTATGGAAGAAACATGAAACTCTCAGGAAGGACATTCAAATCTGCAATGGTTCTCTGAGGGACATCACAGTTCACCTTTCATTCATGGAACCCAAGACATAAAGTCAGTGCCACACAAGGCTGTTCCTCAAGTGACTTGGGGAAGGAACCTATATTCTACCAACCAGTGGTAGGAAACTAAACAACAAACATCCCACACACACTCACACACAGAGAATGAGTGACATACTAATATTTATCTTGTATGTGAATTTCTTACATTCTATGGAGTTAATTACAACTTTGTGCAAGACCAGAAGTCATAGAACATCACCCAGCCTTGTTCGTTCCATCTATTTCCTCAACGTTAATGATAGATTTTGATTCAAAGACACTTCTGCATGCCTAAGCAGCGGATACACTCAAAGAGTGTGAAACAATTGGTAATATGAGAATTTATGACAAATAGCAAAGAAATTAATACATGAACAAATGAGAAATATTAAGCACACAGACAAAGACAGACACATACACACAAGAAAGGCACACAGAAAGGTAGACACAGACACCCAGGAGCCTGGCCTCTATACAACGCAAGTCGAATGTTATCTGCAAAGGCTGAAATCCTGGCGTTACCCTACTGAGGCGACACTTTAAGCACTTTAGGAAGGATCAAACTTAGAAAAACCCAAGAAGTGACATCAGTTCCAACATTGTCCTTGGAAGGAAGACATACTACCACCATTATGCCAAGGAACAACTAAAGGCTAACTGAGAGTCAGTGTCCGAAGCCATCACTTGAACTCAAATCACTTCTAGCAGGGTAACGAGGCACATACATATATGCATCACGATAGCCTCTCATACCCTGCACATATTCAACGATCCCTGAATCTTTCCTCCTCAGTGAATTGATTACAGTTTACCTAGGGAGTAACAACACAGAGAAAAACCCAAAATTACTGCCTTCCGAAAGAGCATTCCTGACTGGCATTATTAGGAACACAGCATCCACGGACAATGATCCAGGAACTATTTTCAACCACACATGCGGCCCCACACACAAACACACCCACACAATGAATGTGACCCATGAATATTAACCACTTTGTGGAAGTCAATTTCTGGGCTTAAATGAAAAAAAGTACCTTTCAGCAGAACCCATACTTATGAACACCTGGAAACACCGGTGAATGAGGTGAATTCCTTCCAACCTTCACTGCCTGTGCTTTGATGTACTCTGCAGACCAGAGAAGAATTTATATCAGATCAACAGGTGTCTGTGCTGTGCCTCCATGGAACCTTTTCCTCCCTTGCTAGTCCACTAGAACCACACCTTGAGATGACGTGGTGAGGAATAGAAGCAGAAACCAAGGCTCCAGAATGGGGAAATCTTTGCCAGGTATACATCTGACTGAAATTAATACCGAGAATATACTCAAAAACTAAATTCCCGTAAAAATCAGAGACCCAATGAAGAAATACACAAATGAACATAACAGTGCTTGTTCCAAGGCAGAAGTCCAAAGGACCTACAACTACATAAAGAAATGCTCACCATCGCTCGTCAGAAAGAAAACAAAAATGAAAACCATACCAAGATTCCAAACCACTCCCATTGTAATGGCTATCAAGAATACAAACAACTAATGTTTTCAAGGATGTCTAAAAAAAAGGAACCCTCATATGCAGTTAGTGGGAATGCAAATTAGTACAACAACTGTGGAAAACAATATGGAGGCTTCTCGAACCTCAAAGTAGAATTGCTGTGTGATCCAGCATTATCATTCATAGGGATATACCTGAATGAATGAAAGCCAGGTAACAAGACAGACACCTGCACATCCATGTTTACTGCAGCATTACTCACAACAGCTAACATATGTAAACAGCCAAGATGCCTCTCAACTGATACATGGATCCAAAACTGTGGCATTTACACACAATGGAATTTTATTCAGCCTTAAATAAGCATGAAGTTTTGTTGTTTGCAGGTAAATGGATGGAACTAGAGAACATCACCTTAAGTTAAATTAGTCAGGTTGGGGAAACCAAAGGCCACATGTTTTTTCTCACACATGCACTAGAGACCTGACACACATACAAGCAGTAGTATGAACAACAGGTCTAAGGGGAGCTCATTTATGAGAGAGAGAGGGTAAAAGGAGGAGGTTAACCAGGTCAATATGGTTGTTGTGCTTTCTGTAGAGGAATGCAGACTTTTAAAAACTTTTGAAACTACCATAAGAAGGAGAATAAAGTAGAAAAGCAAAAAATAGAGGGAATGACCCAATTTGTGTTATAACGTGTACATATATATATATGCATAGAGCTATATATGTATGAGCAAATGTCACAATGAAACATCCCGTATAGCTATCTTAATTAAACAAAAATGTGCGGGTCACCAGTGGCTCACACCCGCAGTCCCTGTGACTCAGAAGGGAGAGAGAAGGAAGATCTTGGTTCAAACACAGCTTGGGCAAATAGTTTGCAAGACCCTGTCTCAAAAACACCTATCACAAAAAAACGGCTGGTGAACTGCCTCAAGGTAGAGTCCGTGAGTTCAAGCCCCAGTTCTGCCCCCCACACTAAAACAAAATAAACACAAAAAGGGATTTTTGGTAACAGAAATGGAAAATAGGTCCTGTATAGGGAGTTGTTACTTGTGGGAGGGGTGAGGATATAAGGAAAGGGTGTAGGATATGGTATAAATATTATATACTCAGGTATGAAAATGGAAAAACGAGACGTGATGAAACTATTCCAGGAATACGGTGAGAGAGAATAAAGGAGAATGTGGAGGGATGAATTCAACTATGGCATATTATAAGAACTTTGGCAAAAGTCACAATGTACCCCCACTACAGTAAGTTTGTTAGAACTCAGGAATGGAAAAAAGTGTTTTTAATCATTGTGTTCATTTCACTGACCTTCACAGACAGAAGTTACACAACCAAACTTAATCGGCCAGGTTTCCCACAAACTAACACCCAAATGACTGACTATGCATGTTAGTTCTCATGACCTCATACCTCCTCACAAACATTATAGCACTGACATCACACTCACATCACCCAACAGCAGATGTGAGGAACAGAGTCCTGTGCTCCAAACACCTCTGAAAATAGCTGCACCAGCACAGGTAATCATTCAAACTCTCTGCATACATTTCCCTATCAAATAAGAAGGTTGGTCTAAATGACATGTAAGGTCAGTTTGGCTGCTCCTATTCTACTAACATTTTGGGTCACTTTTGCTCAACTGGGCACTTCCCAAATGCCTGACCCACAGAAAATGAGTGAATTATGTTTTCTTGTTTACTATGCTAAAAGTTGGAGGAATTTGTTACACACATATAGGTAACTAACACATGGAAGATGACAGGCCCATCTGCTAACTACTGGTGGCATCCAAGAGGCCTCCATAAACTCAGGGGCTTACACTGAAAGCCCAGGGGTATCTTGACATCTGCCCTGCAATAAAGCATCTATGGCCTCTGCAAAAATCCTACCAGTGCATTTGCTGAGGTGCTGACAAAAAATGCTTCAATGATACATACATGCTAAGGGACCCAGGGCTCATGAACTCGTCCTCAACTCAGTCACTGCTAGAAGCGGGGGTATGGGAGTTGTTTACCTCACAGAGAAAGATCTCTGATCAAACATGCTCCTTAACTCACCTGAGTTTGTGGAATCTGAAATTCCAGTGGAACAGAAACCATGTGGTAATTTCCTGATAATCTGTGTCACTGCATAACTTTCTTTTTATCTGTAAATTAGAAAAACAAGAATTTTCAATGGAATTTGATTCAGCCACAATAAAGAATGAGATTTTATCCTTTGCAGAGAAATGGATGGAAATGGACATTATCTTAAGTGAAATTAGCCAGGTTCTGAAACCAAACACTGCATGTTTTCTCTCAGATGTAGAATATAGACCCAATAAATATACAAAGAGTGCTATGAAAAACAACTCAATCTGACGGGGAGTCCCTAATGGGAGGGAGAACATTTAAAAGAACGAAGTTAAGAATGTGAATAAGGTCGGTTGATGTATTTTCTATACATCAAAAATGGAAGGGGAATAAAGTAAAAAGGACAACAGGAAGGGATGAAACAATTAGGATCATAAGACGTATGTACATGGAAATGTCACAGTGAAACTCCCTATAGACCTATCTTAAACAAAAAATTATCATTTTTTTTCAAAAGAAGAAAACAGACCCAGTCCCACCAAACACAAACATATAAACTAATAAAAAACACAACACAAGAAAGTAAACCTGGACTTGTCTCGCGGTTAGTTACATTGGGAGCAGGGAGGATTATTAGTAAATGGTTGTGAGGGTGAATAGGATGGAAATATTGTGTACTCATGTATGAAAATGGAAACATGAGACCTGTGAAACTATTCCAGGAATAGGGAGGGAGATAATAAAGGAAAATGATGGAAGGGATGATTTTAACTATGACATAGTGTAAAAAACTTTTGTAAATGTAACAACATATACCCAGTACAACAGTACTCAATAAACAATATTTCAAAAAAGAAAAACCATACCACTCCAACACACCTTCTGTGCGTTGAGTATTTTCAACAGAGGCTTGTGGAAAATACTTGCAAGAGCTGGCTTTGAACTGCGATCCTCCTGTTTCTACCTGCTGAGGTGAGAGAAATGCAGGTATACGTCACGGGCAAACAGCCCAAATTTCAGGTACATTACTATGGGTTTTTTATCACATACCGATCCATTCCTAAACAATATAGTGATTGGTGTTGGATGGTTTGGCTCTGTTTATTCTTTTCGGGGTTCACTGTACTTCTTTAATCTAAAGATTTATAGAAATTTGACAGGAGGTGTTGCTAAAAGGGTAGAGCAACTGCTTTGCAAGTGAAAAGCATTGAGTTTCAACGCCAGTATTACCAGTCCCAACAGTTCCACCAAAACCAAAAAAGTTTATGAAGATCTCTACTGAGGAATGGTATCACCCGATCCTAGGATGCTCAGGTCACCCGTGTGCTCAGGCCACGTGTGCCCCGTATATCGAGGACCCAAATAAAAGAGAAGTCTTCCACACGAGACAGTGGCACCTACCTCCAGCTTCTCCATGCTTGGCTGGCTGTGCTACCATAGCAAGAGGCCAGGCAGGAGCTGCCTCGGGAATGTGTATGTTGCAGTGGCTGGGATCCCACTGTGACATCACAACCAAGTCTGTCCTGATTGGTCAGACCACGTAAGCACTGCCTCTATGGCCCCTCTCCCTTCAGTCTCTAGCCATTTGTGTGGCAGTTTCCTGGCAAGAACTTGTGATCTGGGAATTGCTTTTCTCCTCCACGTTCCCTCCTCAGATCATTCAAGGTTCAACTGGCATGACATTTCTGACTTCTTCCAAACTACTCCCAATCTGGACCCCACACTTTGGAGGACAGGAAGGCTTTCACCTGGTGAGTACACAAACACCTCAAGCCCTTTGAAGGTAAATAAGCCAGGAAAACTCCCTGAACCTTGGATGAGGCAACTTCCTTCTCAGAACTACATCTCCCATCATCTGGGAGGGTATTCCCTTAACTGACCCAAAATGTCACAGAGTGAGGACCTGGGGCTGTCTTCCAGCCTACAGTGTTCCTCACTTGAACAAAACACGCAAAAGCACACACTGGCTGCCAAGAGCCTCAAGGTGACCACAAGAATTCACTTCCTAACGACACAGAAATTACTTCACTTTGATCTGAGAAGTACACAGGCACACACACGCTATAGCCAAGGAATGCTTAGGGTTCTCTAGTGACTGAAATGCTTACCACCTCTCGGAAGAATGGCAGATTTCAGGAACACCACAACCTATGGAAGAAACATGAAACTCTCAGGAAGGACATTCAAATCTGCAATGGTTCTCTGAGGGACATCACAGTTCACCTTTCATTCATGGAACCCAAGACATAAAGTCAGTGCCACACAAGGCTGTTCCTCAAGTGACTTGGGGAAGGAACCTATATTCTACCAACCAGTGGTAGGAAACTAAACAACAAACATCCCACACACACTCACACACAGAGAATGAGTGACATACTAATATTTATCTTGTATGTGAATTTCTTACATTCTATGGAGTTAATTACAACTTTGTGCAAGACCAGAAGTCATAGAACATCACCCAGCCTTGTTCGTTCCATCTATTTCCTCAACGTTAATGATAGATTTTGATTCAAAGACACTTCTGCATGCCTAAGCAGCGGATACACTCAAAGAGTGTGAAACAATTGGTAATATGAGAATTTATGACAAATAGCAAAGAAATTAATACATGAACAAATGAGAAATATTAAGCACACAGACAAAGACAGACACATACACACAAGAAAGGCACACAGAAAGGTAGACACAGACACCCAGGAGCCTGGCCTCTATACAACGCAAGTCGAATGTTATCTGCAAAGGCTGAAATCCTGGCGTTACCCTACTGAGGCGACACTTTAAGCACTTTAGGAAGGATCAAACTTAGAAAAACCCAAGAAGTGACATCAGTTCCAACATTGTCCTTGGAAGGAAGACATACTACCACCATTATGCCAAGGAACAACTAAAGGCTAACTGAGAGTCAGTGTCCGAAGCCATCACTTGAACTCAAATCACTTCTAGCAGGGTAACGAGGCACATACATATATGCATCACGATAGCCTCTCATACCCTGCACATATTCAACGATCCCTGAATCTTTCCTCCTCAGTGAATTGATTACAGTTTACCTAGGGAGTAACAACACAGAGAAAAACCCAAAATTACTGCCTTCCGAAAGAGCATTCCTGACTGGCATTATTAGGAACACAGCATCCACGGACAATGATCCAGGAACTATTTTCAACCACACATGCGGCCCCACACACAAACACACCCACACAATGAATGTGACCCATGAATATTAACCACTTTGTGGAAGTCAATTTCTGGGCTTAAATGAAAAAAAGTACCTTTCAGCAGAACCCATACTTATGAACACCTGGAAACACCGGTGAATGAGGTGAATTCCTTCCAACCTTCACTGCCTGTGCTTTGATGTACTCTGCAGACCAGAGAAGAGTTTATATCAGATCAACAGGTGTCTGTGCTGTGCCTCCATGGAACCTTTTCCTCCCTTGCTAGTCCACTAGAACCACACCTTGAGATGACGTGGTGAGGAATAGAAGCAGAAACCAAGGCTCCAGAATGGGGAAATCTTTGCCAGGTATACATCTGACTGAAATTAATACCGAGAATATACTCAAAAACTAAATTCCCGTAAAAATCAGAGACCCAATGAAGAAATACACAAATGAACATAACAGTGCTTGTTCCAAGGCAGAAGTCCAAAGGACCTACAACTACATAAAGAAATGCTCACCATCGCTCGTCAGAAAGAAAACAAAAATGAAAACCATACCAAGATTCCAAACCACTCCCATTGTAATGGCTATCAAGAATACAAACAACTAATGTTTTCAAGGATGTCTAAAAAAAAGGAACCCTCATATGCAGTTAGTGGGAATGCAAATTAGTACAACAACTGTGGAAAACAATATGGAGGCTTCTCGAACCTCAAAGTAGAATTGCTGTGTGATCCAGCATTATCATTCATAGGGATATACCTGAATGAATGAAAGCCAGGTAACAAGACAGACACCTGCACATCCATGTTTACTGCAGCATTACTCACAACAGCTAACATATGTAAACAGCCAAGATGCCTCTCAACTGATACATGGATCCAAAACTGTGGCATTTACACACAATGGAATTTTATTCAGCCTTAAATAAGCATGAAGTTTTGTTGTTTGCAGGTAAATGGATGGAACTAGAGAACATCACCTTAAGTTAAATTAGTCAGGTTGGGGAAACCAAAGGCCACATGTTTTTTCTCACACATGCACTAGAGACCTGACACACATACAAGCAGTAGTATGAACAACAGGTCTAAGGGGAGCTCATTTATGAGAGAGAGAGGGTAAAAGGAGGAGGTTAACCAGGTCAATATGGTTGTTGTGCTTTCTGTAGAGGAATGCAGACTTTTAAAAACTTTTGAAACTACCATAAGAAGGAGAATAAAGTAGAAAAGCAAAAAATAGAGGGAATGACCCAATTTGTGTTATAACGTGTACATATATATATATGCATAGAGCTATATATGTATGAGCAAATGTCACAATGAAACATCCCGTATAGCTATCTTAATTAAACAAAAATGTGCGGGTCACCAGTGGCTCACACCCGCAGTCCCTGTGACTCAGAAGGGAGAGATAAGGAAGATCTTGGTTCAAACACAGCTTGGGCAAATAGTTTGCAAGACCCTGTCTCAAAAACACCTATCACAAAAAAACGGCTGGTGAACTGCCTCAAGGTAGAGTCCCTGAGTTCAAGCCCCAGTTCTGCCCCCCACACTAAAACAAAATAAACACAAAAAGGGATTTTTGGTAACAGAAATGGAAAATAGGTCCTGTATAGGGAGTTGTTACTTGTGGGAGGGGTGAGGATATAAGGAAAGGGTGTAGGATATGGTATAAATATTATATACTCAGGTATGAAAATGGAAAAACGAGACGTGATGAAACTATTCCAGGAATACGGTGAGAGAGAATAAAGGAGAATGTGGAGGGATGAATTCAACTATGGCATATTATAAGAACTTTGGCAAAAGTCACAATGTACCCCCACTACAGTAAGTTTGTTAGAACTCAGGAATGGAAAAAAGTGTTTTTAATCATTGTGTTCATTTCACTGACCTTCACAGACAGAAGTTACACAACCAAACTTAATCGGCCAGGTTTCCCACAAACTAACACCCAAATGACTGACTATGCATGTTAGTTCTCATGACCTCATACCTCCTCACAAACATTATAGCACTGACATCACACTCACATCACCCAACAGCAGATGTGAGGAACAGAGCCCTGTGCTCCAAACACCTCTGAAAATAGCTGCACCAGCACAGGTAATCATTCAAACTCTCTGCATACATTTCCCTATCAAATAAGAAGGTTGGTCTAAATGACATGTAAGGTCAGTTTGGCTGCTCCTATTCTACTAACATTTTGGGTCACTTTTGCTCAACTGGGCACTTCCCAAATGCCTGACCCACAGAAAATGAGTGAATTATGTTTTCTTGTTTACTATGCTAAAAGTTGGAGGAATTTGTTACACACATATAGGTAACTAACACATGGAAGATGACAGGCCCATCTGCTAACTACTGGTGGCATCCAAGAGGCCTCCATAAACTCAGGGGCTTACACTGAAAGCCCAGGGGCATCTTGACATCTGCCCTGCAATAAAGCATCTATGGCCTCTGCAAAAATCCTACCAGTGCATTTGCTGAGGTGCTGACAAAAAATGCTTCAATGATACATACATGCTAAGGGACCCAGGGCTCATGAACTCGTCCTCAACTCAGTCACTGCTAGAAGCGGGGGTATGGGAGTTGTTTATCTCACAGAGAAAGATCTCTGATCAAACATGCTCCTTAACTCACCTGAGTTTGTGGAATCTGAAATTCCAGTGGAACAGAAACCATGTGGTAATTTCCTGATAATCTGTGTCACTGCATAACTTTCTTTTTATCTGTAAATTAGAAAAACAAGAATTTTCAATGGAATTTGATTCAGCCACAATAAAGAATGAGATTTTATCCTTTGCAGAGAAATGGATGGAAATGGACATTATCTTAAGTGAAATTAGCCAGGTTCTGAAACCAAACACTGCATGTTTTCTCTCAGATGTAGAATATAGACCCAATAAATATACAAAGAGTGCTATGAAAAACAACTCAATCTGACGGGGAGTCCCTAATGGGAGGGAGAACATTTAAAAGAACGAAGTTAAGAATGTGAATAAGGTCGGTTGATGTATTTTCTATACATCAAAAATGGAAGGGGAATAAAGTAAAAAGGACAACAGGAAGGGATGAAACAATTAGGATCATAAGACGTATGTACATGGAAATGTCACAGTGAAACTCCCTATAGACCTATCTTAAACAAAAAATTATCATTTTTTTTCAAAAGAAGAAAACAGACCCAGTCCCACCAAACACAAACATATAAACTAATAAAAAACACAACACAAGAAAGTAAACCTGGACTTGTCTCGCGGTTAGTTACATTGGGAGCAGGGAGGATTATTAGTAAATGGTTGTGAGGGTGAATAGGATGGAAATATTGTGTACTCATGTATGAAAATGGAAACATGAGACCTGTGAAACTATTCCAGGAATAGGGAGGGAGATAATAAAGGAAAATAATGGAAGGGATGATTTTAACTATGACTTAGTGTAAAAAACTTTTGTAAATGTAACAACATATACCCAGTACAACAGTACTCAATAAACAATATTTAAAAAAAGAAAAACCATACCACTCCAACACACCTTCTGTGCGTTGAGTATTTTCAACAGAGGCTTGTGGAAAATACTTGCAAGAGCTGGCTTTGAACTGCGATCCTCCTGTTTCTACCTGCTGAGGTGAGAGAAATGCAGGTATACGTCACGGGCAAACAGCCCAAATTTCAGGTACATTACTATGGGTTTTTTATCACATACCGATCCATTCCTAAACAATATAGTGATTGGTGTTGGATGGTTTGGCTCTGTTTATTCTTTTCGGGGTTCACTGTACTTGTTTAATCTAAAGATTTATAGAAATTTGACAGGAGGTGTTGCTAAAAGGGTAGAGCAACTGCTTTGCAAGTGAAAAGCATTGAGTTTCAACGCCAGTATTACCAGTCCCAACAGTTCCACCAAAACCAAAAAAGTTTATGAAGATCTCTACTGAGGAATGGTATCACCCGATCCTAGGATGCTCAGGTCACCCGTGTGCTCAGGCCACGTGTGCCCCGTATATCGAGGACCCAAATAAAAGAGAAGTCTTCCACACGAGACAGTGGCACCTACCTCCAGCTTCTCCATGCTTGGCTGGCTGTGCTACCATAGCAAGAGGCCAGGCAGGAGCTGCCTCGGGAATGTGTATGTTGCAGTGGCTGGGATCCCACTGTGACATCACAACCAAGTCTGTCCTGATTGGTCAGACCACGTAAGCACTGCCTCTATGGCCCCTCTCCCTTCAGTCTCTAGCCATTTGTGTGGCAGTTTCCTGGCAAGAACTTGTGATCTGGGAATTGCTTTTCTCCTCCACGTTCCCTCCTCAGATCATTCAAGGTTCAACTGGCATGACATTTCTGACTTCTTCCAAACTACTCCCAATCTGGACCCCACACTTTGGAGGACAGGAAGGCTTTCACCTGGTGAGTACACAAACACCTCAAGCCCTTTGAAGGTAAATAAGCCAGGAAAACTCCCTGAACCTTGGATGAGGCAACTTCCTTCTCAGAACTACATCTCCCATCATCTGGGAGGGTATTCCCTTAACTGACCCAAAATGTCACAGAGTGAGGACCTGGGGCTGTCTTCCAGCCTACAGTGTTCCTCACTTGAACAAAACACGCAAAAGCACACACTGGCTGCCAAGAGCCTCAAGGTGACCACAAGAATTCACTTCCTAACGACACAGAAATTACTTCACTTTGATCTGAGAAGTACACAGGCACACACACGCTATAGCCAAGGAATGCTTAGGGTTCTCTAGTGACTGAAATGCTTACCACCTCTCGGAAGAATGGCAGATTTCAGGAACACCACAACCTATGGAAGAAACATGAAACTCTCAGGAAGGACATTCAAATCTGCAATGGTTCTCTGAGGGACATCACAGTTCACCTTTCATTCATGGAACCCAAGACATAAAGTCAGTGCCACACAAGGCTGTTCCTCAAGTGACTTGGGGAAGGAACCTATATTCTACCAACCAGTGGTAGGAAACTAAACAACAAACATCCCACACACACTCACACACAGAGAATGAGTGACATACTAATATTTATCTTGTATGTGAATTTCTTACATTCTATGGAGTTAATTACAACTTTGTGCAAGACCAGAAGTCATAGAACATCACCCAGCCTTGTTCGTTCCATCTATTTCCTCAACGTTAATGATAGATTTTGATTCAAAGACACTTCTGCATGCCTAAGCAGCGGATACACTCAAAGAGTGTGAAACAATTGGTAATATGAGAATTTATGACAAATAGCAAAGAAATTAATACATGAACAAATGAGAAATATTAAGCACACAGACAAAGACAGACACATACACACAAGAAAGGCACACAGAAAGGTAGACACAGACACCCAGGAGCCTGGCCTCTATACAACGCAAGTCGAATGTTATCTGCAAAGGCTGAAATCCTGGCGTTACCCTACTGAGGCGACACTTTAAGCACTTTAGGAAGGATCAAACTTAGAAAAACCCAAGAAGTGACATCAGTTCCAACATTGTCCTTGGAAGGAAGACATACTACCACCATTATGCCAAGGAACAACTAAAGGCTAACTGAGAGTCAGTGTCCGAAGCCATCACTTGAACTCAAATCACTTCTAGCAGGGTAACGAGGCACATACATATATGCATCACGATAGCCTCTCATACCCTGCACATATTCAACGATCCCTGAATCTTTCCTCCTCAGTGAATTGATTACAGTTTACCTAGGGAGTAACAACACAGAGAAAAACCCAAAATTACTGCCTTCCGAAAGAGCATTCCTGACTGGCATTATTAGGAACACAGCATCCACGGACAATGATCCAGGAACTATTTTCAACCACACATGCGGCCCCACACACAAACACACCCACACAATGAATGTGACCCATGAATATTAACCACTTTGTGGAAGTCAATTTCTGGGCTTAAATGAAAAAAAGTACCTTTCAGCAGAACCCATACTTATGAACACCTGGAAACACCGGTGAATGAGGTGAATTCCTTCCAACCTTCACTGCCTGTGCTTTGATGTACTCTGCATACCAGAGAAGAATTTATATCAGATCAACAGGTGTCTGTGCTGTGCCTCCATGGAACCTTTTCCTCCCTTGCTAGTCCACTAGAACCACACCTTGAGATGACGTGGTGAGGAATAGAAGCAGAAACCAAGGCTCCAGAATGGGGAAATCTTTGCCAGGTATACATCTGACTGAAATTAATACCGAGAATATACTCAAAAACTAAATTCCCGTAAAAATCAGAGACCCAATGAAGAAATACACAAATGAACATAACAGTGCTTGTTCCAAGGCAGAAGTCCAAAGGACCTACAACTACATAAAGAAATGCTCACCATGGCTCGTCAGAAAGAAAACAAAAATGAAAACCATACCAAGATTCCAAACCACTCCCATTGTAATGGCTATCAAGAATACAAACAACTAATGTTTTCAAGGATGTCTAAAAAAAAGGAACCCTCATATGCAGTTAGTGGGAATGCAAATTAGTACAACAACTGTGGAAAACAATATGGAGGCTTCTCGAACCTCAAAGTAGAATTGCTGTGTGATCCAGCATTATCATTCATAGGGATATACCTGAATGAATGAAAGCCAGGTAACAAGACAGACACCTGCACATCCATGTTTACTGCAGCATTACTCACAACAGCTAACATATGTAAACAGCCAAGATGCCTCTCAACTGATACATGGATCCAAAACTGTGGCATTTACACACAATGGAATTTTATTCAGCCTTAAATAAGCATGAAGTTTTGTTGTTTGCAGGTAAATGGATGGAACTAGAGAACATCACCTTAAGTTAAATTAGTCAGGTTGGGGAAACCAAAGGCCACATGTTTTTTCTCACACATGCACTAGAGACCTGACACACATACAAGCAGTAGTATGAACAACAGGTCTAAGGGGAGCTCATTTATGAGAGAGAGAGGGTAAAAGGAGGAGGTTAACCAGGTCAATATGGTTGTTGTGCTTTCTGTAGAGGAATGCAGACTTTTAAAAACTTTTGAAACTACCATAAGAAGGAGAATAAAGTAGAAAAGCAAAAAATAGAGGGAATGACCCAATTTGTGTTATAACGTGTACATATATATATATGCATAGAGCTATATATGTATGAGCAAATGTCACAATGAAACATCCCGTATAGCTATCTTAATTAAACAAAAATGTGCGGGTCACCAGTGGCTCACACCCGCAGTCCCTGTGACTCAGAAGGGAGAGAGAAGGAAGATCTTGGTTCAAACACAGCTTGGGCAAATAGTTTGCAAGACCCTGTCTCAAAAACACCTATCACAAAAAAACGGCTGGTGAACTGCCTCAAGGTAGAGTCCCTGAGTTCAAGCCCCAGTTCTGCCCCCCACACTAAAACAAAATAAACACAAAAAGGGATTTTTGGTAACAGAAATGGAAAATAGGTCCTGTATAGGGAGTTGTTACTTGTGGGAGGGGTGAGGATATAAGGAAAGGGTGTAGGATATGGTATAAATATTATATACTCAGGTATGAAAATGGAAAAACGAGACGTGATGAAACTATTCCAGGAATACGGTGAGAGAGAATAAAGGAGAATGTGGAGGGATGAATTCAACTATGGCATATTATAAGAACTTTGGCAAAAGTCACAATGTACCCCCACTACAGTAAGTTTGTTAGAACTCAGGAATGGAAAAAAGTGTTTTTAATCATTGTGTTCATTTCACTGACCTTCACAGACAGAAGTTACACAACCAAACTTAATCGGCCAGGTTTCCCACAAACTAACACCCAAATGACTGACTATGCATGTTAGTTCTCATGACCTCATACCTCCTCACAAACATTATAGCACTGACATCACACTCACATCACCCAACAGCAGATGTGAGGAACAGAGCCCTGTGCTCCAAACACCTCTGAAAATAGCTGCACCAGCACAGGTAATCATTCAAACTCTCTGCATACATTTCCCTATCAAATAAGAAGGTTGGTCTAAATGACATGTAAGGTCAGTTTGGCTGCTCCTATTCTACTAACATTTTGGGTCACTTTTGCTCAACTGGGCACTTCCCAAATGCCTGACCCACAGAAAATGAGTGAATTATGTTTTCTTGTTTACTATGCTAAAAGTTGGAGGAATTTGTTACACACATATAGGTAACTAACACATGGAAGATGACAGGCCCATCTGCTAACTACTGGTGGCATCCAAGAGGCCTCCATAAACTCAGGGGCTTACACTGAAAGCCCAGGGGCATCTTGACATCTGCCCTGCAATAAAGCATCTATGGCCTCTGCAAAAATCCTACCAGTGCATTTGCTGAGGTGCTGACAAAAAATGCTTCAATGATACATACATGCTAAGGGACCCAGGGCTCATGAACTCGTCCTCAACTCAGTCACTGCTAGAAGCGGGGGTATGGGAGTTGTTTACCTCACAGAGAAAGATCTCTGATCAAACATGCTCCTTAACTCACCTGAGTTTGTGGAATCTGAAATTCCAGTGGAACAGAAACCATGTGGTAATTTCCTGATAATCTGTGTCACTGCATAACTTTCTTTTTATCTGTAAATTAGAAAAACAAGAATTTTCAATGGAATTTGATTCAGCCACAATAAAGAATGAGATTTTATCCTTTGCAGAGAAATGGATGGAAATGGACATTATCTTAAGTGAAATTAGCCAGGTTCTGAAACCAAACACTGCATGTTTTCTCTCAGATGTAGAATATAGACCCAATAAATATACAAAGAGTGCTATGAAAAACAACTCAATCTGACGGGGAGTCCCTAATGGGAGGGAGAACATTTAAAAGAACGAAGTTAAGAATGTGAATAAGGTCGGTTGATGTATTTTCTATACATCAAAAATGGAAGGGGAATAAAGTAAAAAGGACAACAGGAAGGGATGAAACAATTAGGATCATAAGACGTATGTACATGGAAATGTCACAGTGAAACTCCCTATAGACCTATCTTAAACAAAAAATTATCATTTTTTTTCAAAAGAAGAAAACAGACCCAGTCCCACCAAACACAAACATATAAACTAATAAAAAACACAACACAAGAAAGTAAACCTGGACTTGTCTCGCGGTTAGTTACATTGGGAGCAGGGAGGATTATTAGTAAATGGTTGTGAGGGTGAATAGGATGGAAATATTGTGTACTCATGTATGAAAATGGAAACATGAGACCTGTGAAACTATTCCAGGAATAGGGAGGGAGATAATAAAGGAAAATGATGGAAGGGATGATTTTAACTATGACATAGTGTAAAAAACTTTTGTAAATGTAACAACATATACCCAGTACAACAGTACTCAATAAACAATATTTCAAAAAAGAAAAACCATACCACTCCAACACACCTTCTGTGCGTTGAGTATTTTCAACAGAGGCTTGTGGAAAATACTTGCAAGAGCTGGCTTTGAACTGCGATCCTCCTGTTTCTACCTGCTGAGGTGAGAGAAATGCAGGTATACGTCACGGGCAAACAGCCCAAATTTCAGGTACATTACTATGGGTTTTTTATCACATACCGATCCATTCCTAAACAATATAGTGATTGGTGTTGGATGGTTTGGCTCTGTTTATTCTTTTCGGGGTTCACTGTACTTCTTTAATCTAAAGATTTATAGAAATTTGACAGGAGGTGTTGCTAAAAGGGTAGAGCAACTGCTTTGCAAGTGAAAAGCATTGAGTTTCAACGCCAGTATTACCAGTCCCAACAGTTCCACCAAAACCAAAAAAGTTTATGAAGATCTCTACTGAGGAATGGTATCACCCGATCCTAGGATGCTCAGGTCACCCGTGTGCTCAGGCCACGTGTGCCCCGTATATCGAGGACCCAAATAAAAGAGAAGTCTTCCACACGAGACAGTGGCACCTACCTCCAGCTTCTCCATGCTTGGCTGGCTGTGCTACCATAGCAAGAGGCCAGGCAGGAGCTGCCTCGGGAATGTGTATGTTGCAGTGGCTGGGATCCCACTGTGACATCACAACCAAGTCTGTCCTGATTGGTCAGACCACGTAAGCACTGCCTCTATGGCCCCTCTCCCTTCAGTCTCTAGCCATTTGTGTGGCAGTTTCCTGGCAAGAACTTGTGATCTGGGAATTGCTTTTCTCCTCCACGTTCCCTCCTCAGATCATTCAAGGTTCAACTGGCATGACATTTCTGACTTCTTCCAAACTACTCCCAATCTGGACCCCACACTTTGGAGGACAGGAAGGCTTTCACCTGGTGAGTACACAAACACCTCAAGCCCTTTGAAGGTAAATAAGCCAGGAAAACTCCCTGAACCTTGGATGAGGCAACTTCCTTCTCAGAACTACATCTCCCATCATCTGGGAGGGTATTCCCTTAACTGACCCAAAATGTCACAGAGTGAGGACCTGGGGCTGTCTTCCAGCCTACAGTGTTCCTCACTTGAACAAAACACGCAAAAGCACACACTGGCTGCCAAGAGCCTCAAGGTGACCACAAGAATTCACTTCCTAACGACACAGAAATTACTTCACTTTGATCTGAGAAGTACACAGGCACACACACGCTATAGCCAAGGAATGCTTAGGGTTCTCTAGTGACTGAAATGCTTACCACCTCTCGGAAGAATGGCAGATTTCAGGAACACCACAACCTATGGAAGAAACATGAAACTCTCAGGAAGGACATTCAAATCTGCAATGGTTCTCTGAGGGACATCACAGTTCACCTTTCATTCATGGAACCCAAGACATAAAGTCAGTGCCACACAAGGCTGTTCCTCAAGTGACTTGGGGAAGGAACCTATATTCTACCAACCAGTGGTAGGAAACTAAACAACAAACATCCCACACACACTCACACACAGAGAATGAGTGACATACTAATATTTATCTTGTATGTGAATTTCTTACATTCTATGGAGTTAATTACAACTTTGTGCAAGACCAGAAGTCATAGAACATCACCCAGCCTTGTACGTTCCATCTATTTCCTCAACGTTAATGATAGATTTTGATTCAAAGACACTTCTGCATGCCTAAGCAGCGGATACACTCAAAGAGTGTGAAACAATTGGTAATATGAGAATTTATGACAAATAGCAAAGAAATTAATACATGAACAAATGAGAAATATTAAGCACACAGACAAAGACAGACACATACACACAAGAAAGGCACACAGAAAGGTAGACACAGACACCCAGGAGCCTGGCCTCTATACAACGCAAGTCGAATGTTATCTGCAAAGGCTGAAATCCTGGCGTTACCCTACTGAGGCGACACTTTAAGCACTTTAGGAAGGATCAAACTTAGAAAAACCCAAGAAGTGACATCAGTTCCAACATTGTCCTTGGAAGGAAGACATACTACCACCATTATGCCAAGGAACAACTAAAGGCTAACTGAGAGTCAGTGTCCGAAGCCATCACTTGAACTCAAATCACTTCTAGCAGGGTAACGAGGCACATACATATATGCATCACGATAGCCTCTCATACCCTGCACATATTCAACGATCCCTGAATCTTTCCTCCTCAGTGAATTGATTACAGTTTACCTAGGGAGTAACAACACAGAGAAAAACCCAAAATTACTGCCTTCCGAAAGAGCATTCCTGACTGGCATTATTAGGAACACAGCATCCACGGACAATGATCCAGGAACTATTTTCAACCACACATGCGGCCCCACACACAAACACACCCACACAATGAATGTGACCCATGAATATTAACCACTTTGTGGAAGTCAATTTCTGGGCTTAAATGAAAAAAAGTACCTTTCAGCAGAACCCATACTTATGAACACCTGGAAACACCGGTGAATGAGGTGAATTCCTTCCAACCTTCACTGCCTGTGCTTTGATGTACTCTGCAGACCAGAGAAGAATTTATATCAGATCAACAGGTGTCTGTGCTGTGCCTCCATGGAACCTTTTCCTCCCTTGCTAGTCCACTAGAACCACACCTTGAGATGACGTGGTGAGGAATAGAAGCAGAAACCAAGGCTCCAGAATGGGGAAATCTTTGTCAGGTATACATCTGACTGAAATTAATACCGAGAATATACTCAAAAACTAAATTCCCGTAAAAATCAGAGACCCAATGAAGAAATACACAAATGAACATAACAGTGCTTGTTCCAAGGCAGAAGTCCAAAGGACCTACAACTACATAAAGAAATGCTCACCATGGCTCGTCAGAAAGAAAACAAAAATGAAAACCATACCAAGATTCCAAACCACTCCCATTGTAATGGCTATCAAGAATACAAACAACTAATGTTTTCAAGGATGTCTAAAAAAAAGGAACCCTCATATGCAGTTAGTGGGAATGCAAATTAGTACAACAACTGTGGAAAACAATATGGAGGCTTCTCGAACCTCAAAGTAGAATTGCTGTGTGATCCAGCATTATCATTCATAGGGATATACCTGAATGAATGAAAGCCAGGTAACAAGACAGACACCTGCACATCCATGTTTACTGCAGCATTACTCACAACAGCTAACATATGTAAACAGCCAAGATGCCTCTCAACTGATACATGGATCCAAAACTGTGGCATTTACACACAATGGAATTTTATTCAGCCTTAAATAAGCATGAAGTTTTGTTGTTTGCAGGTAAATGGATGGAACTAGAGAACATCACCTTAAGTTAAATTAGTCAGGTTGGGGAAACCAAAGGCCACATGTTTTTTCTCACACATGCACTAGAGACCTGACACACATACAAGCAGTAGTATGAACAACAGGTCTAAGGGGAGCTCATTTATGAGAGAGAGAGGGTAAAAGGAGGAGGTTAACCAGGTCAATATGGTTGTTGTGCTTTCTGTAGAGGAATGCAGACTTTTAAAAACTTTTGAAACTACCATAAGAAGGAGAATAAAGTAGAAAAGCAAAAAATAGAGGGAATGACCCAATTTGTGTTATAACGTGTACATATATATATATGCATAGAGCTATATATGTATGAGCAAATGTCACAATGAAACATCCCGTATAGCTATCTTAATTAAACAAAAATGTGCGGGTCACCAGTGGCTCACACCCGCAGTCCCTTTGACTCAGAAGGGAGAGAGAAGGAAGATCTTGGTTCAAACACAGCTTGGGCAAATAGTTTGCAAGACCCTGTCTCAAAAACACCTATCACAAAAAAACGGCTGGTGAACTGCCTCAAGGTAGAGTCCCTGAGTTCAAGCCCCAGTTCTGCCCCCCACACTAAAACAAAATAAACACAAAAAGGGATTTTTGGTAACAGAAATGGAAAATAGGTCCTGTATAGGGAGTTGTTACTTGTGGGAGGGGTGAGGATATAAGGAAAGGGTGTAGGATATGGTATAAATATTATATACTCAGGTATGAAAATGGAAAAACGAGACGTGATGAAACTATTCCAGGAATACGGTGAGAGAGAATAAAGGAGAATGTGGAGGGATGAATTCAACTATGGCATATTATAAGAACTTTGGCAAAAGTCACAATGTACCCCCACTACAGTAAGTTTGTTAGAACTCAGGAATGGAAAAAAGTGTTTTTAATCATTGTGTTCATTTCACTGACCTTCACAGACAGAAGTTACACAACCAAACTTAATCGGCCAGGTTTCCCACAAACTAACACCCAAATGACTGACTATGCATGTTAGTTCTCATGACCTCATACCTCCTCACAAACATTATAGCACTGACATCACACTCACATCACCCAACAGCAGATGTGAGGAACAGAGCCCTGTGCTCCAAACACCTCTGAAAATAGCTGCACCAGCACAGGTAATCATTCAAACTCTCTGCATACATTTCCCTATCAAATAAGAAGGTTGGTCTAAATGACATGTAAGGTCAGTTTGGCTGCTCCTATTCTACTAACATTTTGGGTCACTTTTGCTCAACTGGGCACTTCCCAAATGCCTGACCCACAGAAAATGAGTGAATTATGTTTTCTTGTTTACTATGCTAAAAGTTGGAGGAATTTGTTACACACATATAGGTAACTAACACATGGAAGATGACAGGCCCATCTGCTAACTACTGGTGGCATCCAAGAGGCCTCCATAAACTCAGGGGCTTACACTGAAAGCCCAGGGGCATCTTGACATCTGCCCTGCAATAAAGCATCTATGGCCTCTGCAAAAATCCTACCAGTGCATTTGCTGAGGTGCTGACAAAAAATGCTTCAATGATACATACATGCTAAGGGACCCAGGGCTCATGAACTCGTCCTCAACTCAGTCACTGCTAGAAGCGGGGGTATGGGAGTTGTTTACCTCACAGAGAAAGATCTCTGATCAAACATGCTCCTTAACTCACCTGAGTTTGTGGAATCTGAAATTCCAGTGGAACAGAAACCATGTGGTAATTTCCTGATAATCTGTGTCACTGCATAACTTTCTTTTTATCTGTAAATTAGAAAAACAAGAATTTTCAATGGAATTTGATTCAGCCACAATAAAGAATGAGATTTTATCCTTTGCAGAGAAATGGATGGAAATGGACATTATCTTAAGTGAAATTAGCCAGGTTCTGAAACCAAACACTGCATGTTTTCTCTCAGATGTAGAATATAGACCCAATAAATATACAAAGAGTGCTATGAAAAACAACTCAATCTGACGGGGAGTCCCTAATGGGAGGGAGAACATTTAAAAGAACGAAGTTAAGAATGTGAATAAGGTCGGTTGATGTATTTTCTATACATCAAAAATGGAAGGGGAATAAAGTAAAAAGGACAACAGGAAGGGATGAAACAATTAGGATCATAAGACGTATGTACATGGAAATGTCACAGTGAAACTCCCTATAGACCTATCTTAAACAAAAAATTATCATTTTTTTTCAAAAGAAGAAAACAGACCCAGTCCCACCAAACACAAACATATAAACTAATAAAAAACACAACACAAGAAAGTAAACCTGGACTTGTCTCGCGGTTAGTTACATTGGGAGCAGGGAGGATTATTAGTAAATGGTTGTGAGGGTGAATAGGATGGAAATATTGTGTACTCATGTATGAAAATGGAAACATGAGACCTGTGAAACTATTCCAGGAATAGGGAGGGAGATAATAAAGGAAAATGATGGAAGGGATGATTTTAACTATGACATAGTGTAAAAAACTTTTGTAAATGTAACAACATATACCCAGTACAACAGTACTCAATAAACAATATTTAAAAAAAGAAAAACCATACCACTCCAACACACCTTCTGTGCGTTGAGTATTTTCAACAGAGGCTTGTGGAAAATACTTGCAAGAGCTGGCTTTGAACTGCGATCCTCCTGTTTCTACCTGCTGAGGTGAGAGAAATGCAGGTATACGTCACGGGCAAACAGCCCAAATTTCAGGTACATTACTATGGGTTTTTTATCACATACCGATCCATTCCTAAACAATATAGTGATTGGTGTTGGATGGTTTGGCTCTGTTTATTCTTTTCGGGGTTCACTGTACTTCTTTAATCTAAAGATTTATAGAAATTTGACAGGAGGTGTTGCTAAAAGGGTAGAGCAACTGCTTTGCAAGTGAAAAGCATTGAGTTTCAACGCCAGTATTACCAGTCCCAACAGTTCCACCAAAACCAAAAAAGTTTATGAAGATCTCTACTGAGGAATGGTATCACCCGATCCTAGGATGCTCAGGTCACCCGTGTGCTCAGGCCACGTGTGCCCCGTATATCGAGGACCCAAATAAAAGAGAAGTCTTCCACACGAGACAGTGGCACCTACCTCCAGCTTCTCCATGCTTGGCTGGCTGTGCTACCATAGCAAGAGGCCAGGCAGGAGCTGCCTCGGGAATGTGTATGTTGCAGTGGCTGGGATCCCACTGTGACATCACAACCAAGTCTGTCCTGATTGGTCAGACCACGTAAGCACTGCCTCTATGGCCCCTCTCCCTTCAGTCTCTAGCCATTTGTGTGGCAGTTTCCTGGCAAGAACTTGTGATCTGGGAATTGCTTTTCTCCTCCACGTTCCCTCCTCAGATCATTCAAGGTTCAACTGGCATGACATTTCTGACTTCTTCCAAACTACTCCCAATCTGGACCCCACACTTTGGAGGACAGGAAGGCTTTCACCTGGTGAGTACACAAACACCTCAAGCCCTTTGAAGGTAAATAAGCCAGGAAAACTCCCTGAACCTTGGATGAGGCAACTTCCTTCTCAGAACTACATCTCCCATCATCTGGGAGGGTATTCCCTTAACTGACCCAAAATGTCACAGAGTGAGGACCTGGGGCTGTCTTCCAGCCTACAGTGTTCCTCACTTGAACAAAACACGCAAAAGCACACACTGGCTGCCAAGAGCCTCAAGGTGACCACAAGAATTCACTTCCTAACGACACAGAAATTACTTCACTTTGATCTGAGAAGTACACAGGCACACACACGCTATAGCCAAGGAATGCTTAGGGTTCTCTAGTGACTGAAATGCTTACCACCTCTCGGAAGAATGGCAGATTTCAGGAACACCACAACCTATGGAAGAAACATGAAACTCTCAGGAAGGACATTCAAATCTGCAATGGTTCTCTGAGGGACATCACAGTTCACCTTTCATTCATGGAACCCAAGACATAAAGTCAGTGCCACACAAGGCTGTTCCTCAAGTGACTTGGGGAAGGAACCTATATTCTACCAACCAGTGGTAGGAAACTAAACAACAAACATCCCACACACACTCACACACAGAGAATGAGTGACATACTAATATTTATCTTGTATGTGAATTTCTTACATTCTATGGAGTTAATTACAACTTTGTGCAAGACCAGAAGTCATAGAACATCACCCAGCCTTGTTCGTTCCATCTATTTCCTCAACGTTAATGATAGATTTTGATTCAAAGACACTTCTGCATGCCTAAGCAGCGGATACACTCAAAGAGTGTGAAACAATTGGTAATATGAGAATTTATGACAAATAGCAAAGAAATTAATACATGAACAAATGAGAAATATTAAGCACACAGACAAAGACAGACACATACACACAAGAAAGGCACACAGAAAGGTAGACACAGACACCCAGGAGCCTGGCCTCTATACAACGCAAGTCGAATGTTATCTGCAAAGGCTGAAATCCTGGCGTTACCCTACTGAGGCGACACTTTAAGCACTTTAGGAAGGATCAAACTTAGAAAAACCCAAGAAGTGACATCAGTTCCAACATTGTCCTTGGAAGGAAGACATACTACCACCATTATGCCAAGGAACAACTAAAGGCTAACTGAGAGTCAGTGTCCGAAGCCATCACTTGAACTCAAATCACTTCTAGCAGGGTAACGAGGCACATACATATATGCATCACGATAGCCTCTCATACCCTGCACATATTCAACGATCCCTGAATCTTTCCTCCTCAGTGAATTGATTACAGTTTACCTAGGGAGTAACAACACAGAGAAAAACCCAAAATTACTGCCTTCCGAAAGAGCATTCCTGACTGGCATTATTAGGAACACAGCATCCACGGACAATGATCCAGGAACTATTTTCAACCACACATGCGGCCCCACACACAAACACACCCACACAATGAATGTGACCCATGAATATTAACCACTTTGTGGAAGTCAATTTCTGGGCTTAAATGAAAAAAAGTACCTTTCAGCAGAACCCATACTTATGAACACCTGGAAACACCGGTGAATGAGGTGAATTCCTTCCAACCTTCACTGCCTGTGCTTTGATGTACTCTGCAGACCAGAGAAGAATTTATATCAGATCAACAGGTGTCTGTGCTGTGCCTCCATGGAACCTTTTCCTCCCTTGCTAGTCCACTAGAACCACACCTTGAGATGACGTGGTGAGGAATAGAAGCAGAAACCAAGGCTCCAGAATGGGGAAATCTTTGCCAGGTATACATCTGACTGAAATTAATACCGAGAATATACTCAAAAACTAAATTCCCGTAAAAATCAGAGACCCAATGAAGAAATACACAAATGAACATAACAGTGCTTGTTCCAAGGCAGAAGTCCAAAGGACCTACAACTACATAAAGAAATGCTCACCATCGCTCGTCAGAAAGAAAACAAAAATGAAAACCATACCAAGATTCCAAACCACTCCCATTGTAATGGCTATCAAGAATACAAACAACTAATGTTTTCAAGGATGTCTAAAAAAAAGGAACCCTCATATGCAGTTAGTGGGAATGCAAATTAGTACAACTGTGGAAAACAATATGGAGGCTTCTCGAACCTCAAAGTAGAATTGCTGTGTGATCCAGCATTATCATTCATAGGGATATACCTGAATGAATGAAAGCCAGGTAACAAGACAGACACCTGCACATCCATGTTTACTGCAGCATTACTCACAACAGCTAACATATGTAAACAGCCAAGATGCCTCTCAACTGATACATGGATCCAAAACTGTGGCATTTACACACAATGGAATTTTATTCAGCCTTAAATAAGCATGAAGTTTTGTTGTTTGCAGGTAAATGGATGGAACTAGAGAACATCACCTTAAGTTAAATTAGTCAGGTTGGGTAAACCAAAGGCCACATGTTTTTTCTCACACATGCACTAGAGACCTGACACACATACAAGCAGTAGTATGAACAACAGGTCTAAGGGGAGCTCATTTATGAGAGAGAGAGGGTAAAAGGAGGAGGTTAACCAGGTCAATATGGTTGTTGTGCTTTCTGTAGAGGAATGCAGACTTTTAAAAACTTTTGAAACTACCATAAGAAGGAGAATAAAGTAGAAAAGCAAAAAATAGAGGGAATGACCCAATTTGTGTTATAACGTGTACATATATATATATGCATAGAGCTATATATGTATGAGCAAATGTCACAATGAAACATCCCGTATAGCTATCTTAATTAAACAAAAATGTGCGGGTCACCAGTGGCTCACACCCGCAGTCCCTGTGACTCAGAAGGGAGAGATAAGGAAGATCTTGGTTCAAACACAGCTTGGGCAAATAGTTTGCAAGACCCTGTCTCAAAAACACCTATCACAAAAAAACGGCTGGTGAACTGCCTCAAGGTAGAGTCCCTGAGTTCAAGCCCCAGTTCTGCCCCCCACACTAAAACAAAATAAACACAAAAAGGGATTTTTGGTAACAGAAATGGAAAATAGGTCCTGTATAGGGAGTTGTTACTTGTGGGAGGGGTGAGGATATAAGGAAAGGGTGTAGGATATGGTATAAATATTATATACTCAGGTATGAAAATGGAAAAACGAGACGTGATGAAACTATTCCAGGAATACGGTGAGACAGAATAAAGGAGAATGTGGAGGGATGAATTCAACTATGGCATATTATAAGAACTTTGGCAAAAGTCACAATGTACCCCCACTACAGTAAGTTTGTTAGAACTCAGGAATGGAAAAAAGTGTTTTTAATCATTGTGTTCATTTCACTGACCTTCACAGACAGAAGTTACACAACCAAACTTAATCGGCCAGGTTTCCCACAAACTAACACCCAAATGACTGACTATGCATGTTAGTTCTCATGACCTCATACCTCCTCACAAACATTATAGCACTGACATCACACTCACATCACCCAACAGCAGATGTGAGGAACAGAGCCCTGTGCTCCAAACACCTCTGAAAATAGCTGCACCAGCACAGGTAATCATTCAAACTCTCTGCATACATTTCCCTATCAAATAAGAAGGTTGGTCTAAATGACATATACGGTCAGTTTGGCTTCTCCTATTCTACTAACATTTTGGGTCACTTTTGCTCAACTGGCCACTTCCCAAATGCCTGACCCACAGAAAATGAGTGAATTATGTTTTCTTGTTTACTATGCTAAAAGTTGGAGGAATTTGTTACACACATATAGGTAACTAACACATGGAAGATGACAGGCCCATCTGCTAACTACTGGTGGCATCCAAGAGGCCTCCATAAACTCAGGGGCTTACACTGAAAGCCCAGGGGCATCTTGACATCTGCCCTGCAATAAAGCATCTATGGCCTCTGCAAAAATCCTACCAGTGCATTTGCTGGGGTGCTGACAAACAATGCTTCAATGATACATACATGCTAAGGGACCCAGGGCTCATGAACTCGTCCTCAACTCAGTCACTGCTAGAAGCGGGGGTATGGGAGTTGTTTACCTCACAGAGAAAGATCTCTGATCAAACATGCTCCTTAACTCACCTGAGTTTGTAGAATCTGAAATTCCAGTGGAACAGAAACCATGTGGTAATTTCCTGATAATCTGTGTCACTGCATAACTTTCTTTTTATCTGTAAATTAGAAAAACAAGAATTTTCAATGGAATTTGATTCAGCCACAATAAAGAATGAGATTTTATCCTTTGCAGAGAAATGGATGGAAATGGAGATTATCTTAAGTGAAATTAGCCAGGTTCTGAAACCAAACACTGCATGTTTTCTCTCAGATGTAGAATATAGACCCAATATATATACAAAGAGTGCTATGAAAAACAACTCAATCTGACGGGGAGTCCCTAACGGGAGGGAGAACATTTAAAAGAACGAAGTTAAGAATGTGAATAAGGTCGGTTGATGTATTTTCTATACATCAAAAATGGAAGGGGAATAAAGTAAAAAGGACAACAGGAAGGGATGAAACAATTAGGATCATAAGACGTATGTACATGGAAATGTCACAGTGAAACTCCCTATAGACCTATCTTAAACAAAAAATTATCATTTTTTTTCAAAAGAAGAAAACAGACCCAGTCCCACCAAACACAAACATATAAACTAATAAAAAACACAACACAAGAAAGTAAACCTGGACTTGTCTCGCGGTTAGTTACATTGGGAGCAGGGAGGATTATTAGTAAATGGTTGTGAGGGTGAATAGGATGGAAATATTGTGTACTCATGTATGAAAATGGAAACATGAGACCTGTGAAACTATTCCAGGAATAGGGAGGGAGATAATAAAGGAAAATGATGGAAGGGATGATTTTAACTATGACATAGTGTAAAAAACTTTTGTAAATGTAACAACATATACCCAGTACAACAGTACTCAATAAACAATATTTCAAAAAAGAAAAACCATACCACTCCAACACACCTTCTGTGCGTTGAGTATTTTCAACAGAGGCTTGTGGAAAATACTTGCAAGAGCTGGCTTTGAACTGCGATCCTCCTGTTTCTACCTGCTGAGGTGAGAGAAATGCAGGTATACGTCACGGGCAAACAGCCCAAATTTCAGGTACATTACTATGGGTTTTTTATCACATACCGATCCATTCCTAAACAATATAGTGATTGGTGTTGGATGGTTTGGCTCTGTTTATTCTTTTCGGGGTTCACTGTACTTCTTTAATCTAAAGATTTATAGAAATTTGACAGGAGGTGTTGCTAAAAGGGTAGAGCAACTGCTTTGCAAGTGAAAAGCATTGAGTTTCAACGCCAGTATTACCAGTCCCAACAGTTCCACCAAAACCAAAAAAGTTTATGAAGATCTCTACTGAGGAATGGTATCACCCGATCCTAGGATGCTCAGGTCACCCGTGTGCTCAGGCCACGTGTGCCCCGTATATCGAGGACCCAAATAAAAGAGAAGTCTTCCACACGAGACAGTGGCACCTACCTCCAGCTTCTCCATGCTTGGCTGGCTGTGCTACCATAGCAAGAGGCCAGGCAGGAGCTGCCTCGGGAATGTGTATGTTGCAGTGGCTGGGATCCCACTGTGACATCACAACCAAGTCTGTCCTGATTGGTCAGACCACGTAAGCACTGCCTCTATGGCCCCTCTCCCTTCAGTCTCTAGCCATTTGTGTGGCAGTTTCCTGGCAAGAACTTGTGATCTGGGAATTGCTTTTCTCCTCCACGTTCCCTCCTCAGATCATTCAAGGTTCAACTGGCATGACATTTCTGACTTCTTCCAAACTACTCCCAATCTGGACCCCACACTTTGGAGGACAGGAAGGCTTTCACCTGGTGAGTACACAAACACCTCAAGCCCTTTGAAGGTAAATAAGCCAGGAAAACTCCCTGAACCTTGGATGAGGCAACTTCCTTCTCAGAACTACATCTCCCATCATCTGGGAGGGTATTCCCTTAACTGACCCAAAATGTCACAGAGTGAGGACCTGGGGCTGTCTTCCAGCCTACAGTGTTCCTCACTTGAACAAAACACGCAAAAGCACACACTGGCTGCCAAGAGCCTCAAGGTGACCACAAGAATTCACTTCCTAACGACACAGAAATTACTTCACTTTGATCTGAGAAGTACACAGGCACACACACGCTATAGCCAAGGAATGCTTAGGGTTCTCTAGTGACTGAAATGCTTACCACCTCTCGGAAGAATGGCAGATTTCAGGAACACCACAACCTATGGAAGAAACATGAAACTCTCAGGAAGGACATTCAAATCTGCAATGGTTCTCTGAGGGACATCACAGTTCACCTTTCATTCATGGAACCCAAGACATAAAGTCAGTGCCACACAAGGCTGTTCCTCAAGTGACTTGGGGAAGGAACCTATATTCTACCAACCAGTGGTAGGAAACTAAACAACAAACATCCCACAC